>NC_080163.1:16039099-16639099 GCF_950295315.1 Erinaceus europaeus
AAAGCAGGGTTGCAGGTATCTCTCTGTCTCTCTCCCTCTCTCTTTTTTTTCCCTAATTTTAAAAATTATCTTTATTTATATATTGGATAGAGACTATTAGAAATCTAGAAGTAAGGTGGATATAGAGAAAAAGAGAGACAGGGAGCTAACCACAGCCTTGTTTCACCACTCATGAAGCTTCTCCTCTGCAAGTGGGGACTGAGGGCTTGAACCTGGGTCCTTAAGCACTATGACATATATGCTCATCCAGGCATGGACCACCTGGCTTCTCTCTCTCCTTTTCTATCACCTCCTTCCCTTTCGAATTCTGGCTGTCCCTACTCAATAGATAAATAATGAAAAATACAGAGGAGCTTTACCCAAAACTTTAAAAAAAGCATGATTCCAGTGGGCACGAGATAGTGATCAAAGGTTCGATCTGATGAGAAGCTCTAACTCCCATCAATATATATGCATTTAACATTAGTGCACATGACTATACAAAACAAATATTTTCTGACCCCAAGAGAGACATTAAAAGTAACACAACAGCAGCAGGAGGCCTGTCTCAGGGAGAGACACAGAAAACAGGGCAGGGAGCCGGGGTGGGGGCAGAGAGAGGGATGTCTGAGGTATTAGTGAATAAAATTTCCCAGAGCTGACAAAAAGCAATATATTTCCAAATTAAAGGGGGAAAATAAAAGTACCCCCAAGAGCTCTGCACGTCATGGTAAATGTATCAGGTTCTGTTCTATAATGTCAGAAATCTAACCGTGCAAAGTAACTGGGGCTAGTGGCCTTCCCCCCACCCTCAACAGAAGTATAAATACACAGGTAGATATGAGCCTGTTGGTAAAATGTGTCACTTCACTCAGCTCCATTCAGTCCTAAGTTTTGCAAAAAATGAAAAATCAAAAGGGCATTTGACAACCCAGTTAAACACTACAGCGGTCCCTCTAGGGGCTCCTGACCTGGGGAGGGGACAGTAGAAGTCATTCCTAAAATGGGCACATGGATGGGAGGTGAGAGCATCAGACCCATGTGAAATCAACTCAGCATGATCACTGGATGGTGGCTGTATACAAGCAATCTCTATTTACAGGAAAGTCCAAAGCACTTAAAGGCTGAGGACTGTGGGGGTACAGGTCATCCTCAAGAGAGAGTATTCCGGAGTCAGACAGTAGCACAGTGCGTTAAGCGCATGTGGTGTGAAGCCAAGGACCGGTGTAAGGATACCAGTTCAAGCCCCTGCTCCCCATCTGTAGGGGAGTCACTTCACAGGCAGTGAAGCAGGTCTGCAGGTGTCTATCTTTCTCTTCCCCTCTCTGTCTCCCCTCCTCTCTCCATTTCTCTGTCCTAGCCAACAACAGTAACAACAACAACAATAATGATAACCACAACAATGATAAAACAACAAGGGCAACAAAAGGGGAAAAAATGGTCTCCAGGAGCAGTGGATTCGTGGTGCAGGCACCGAGCCCCGGCTATAACCCTGGAGGCAAAAAAAAAAAAAAGAGTATTCATAGAGAGACAAAAAGAAAGAAAGAAAGAAAGAGAGAGAGAGAG
Source organism: Erinaceus europaeus (assembly GCF_950295315.1). Taxonomy (NCBI): domain Eukaryota; kingdom Metazoa; phylum Chordata; class Mammalia; order Eulipotyphla; family Erinaceidae; genus Erinaceus; species Erinaceus europaeus. The sequence continues at coordinate 16,040,645 of NC_080163.1, forward strand.
AAAGAAAGAGGAAGAATTGATAGAACAGTGAAATATTGTGGTCCGGGAGGTGACACAGCGGATTCAAGCATTGGATTCTCAAGTGTGAGGTACTGAGTTCAATTTCCAGCAGCACGTGTACGAGAGCTGGATGTCTGCTTCTTTCTCTCCTAATTCCTTCATGAATAAATAAATAAAATCTTAAAACAAACAGACAAAAACATTAAACTGTTGCTAAATACTTGGCTGTTCGGTAGAGAACACATGGGGTTTTCTGTGTGGCATCTCTACTTTGGTCACTTTTTCTTTCCTTAGTTTATAGCCATTTCAAAGAAAACCCTCATCGGAAGGGACAATAAACCACAAAGGACAAAAAGTCATTTTGTACATAAGTGCAGCAGTTAACTAGAAGTGTGTGTGTGTGTGTGTGTGTGTGTGTGTGTGTGTGTGTGTGTGTGTGTAGATTTACAAGATGGTTGATGCATCAAGGGTGCACAGTCACATCTCCCTCACATTTGTGTTAGCCCCACCACCACTACCAAAGTGCCCTCTCCACCCACTCAGGGCACTGGGCCACCTCCTGACTAGAGGAAATATTTAATTCCAATAAAAGCACTCATAAATTTGTGAAAATCACTTTATAACAGGAAGCTACTGTGATTGTTATTAGGAGGAGCCAGAGAAACATTCCATTCGACATGCCATATTCTTTCCAGGCTTAAAAGCATTGTGGACGTGAAGAAGTATCTTGATTTGAATACACCCAGACTCCACTTTCTGTATACACACACACACACACACACACACACACACACACACACACACACACACACAATCACATACATGTGTACAGGAAGATACATTGTCCCATATGGTACTTGAGAAATTCTCACTCTTGTTCAGAGGTCCTATCAGGAGCTTGGAGTCTCGTTTTTGATCTTAAAAGTACTTACAAAAGTACAGTCCTCTGAGTCTTCTATGATTGTGTCCAAGGAAGTGTTCTCAGGCTGGGCTTTGTTTTTGGCAAGTTTAATAAAGCTAATGAAGGCCAATGGCAACCAAAAAGAAGAAAAAGGAAAAAAAAGTTGGATGGATTAGTGCTTGGGTTATTTTCAAATCAGTCTATGTCGGTAATGTTTTTAGTGTTCTTTTTTATTTTTAAATGGACATATTCAGGTCAAATGATGTGGGAACATATACAGTAATATTTCAGGAAAATAATGACAAGGCCCATGGATAATAAGTTCTTTGAGACCAAGGCTACAGACCCAGTCCTCACTGCTTTCCAGCCTAAAAATCCAAAAAACCCAGAAGCTCCTGGGTTCCAGGGCAGGAAGGAAGACTTGTCATGGCAGTCACCCAGAAGAGAAATCTGAGGTTATGGAAATGTAATACATTTTGAAAATAAGTGTTGGAGAGAAGCTGGAGAGAAGGGAAAATAAGAAACATATATATATATATATATATATATATATATATATATATATTCTGCACTCCACAATGATCCTGGTGCGATTCTCCCAGAGGACTAAAGAATAGGGAAGCTATCAAGAGAGGGGATTGGATATGGAGCTCTGGGGACAGGCAATGTGTGGAAATGTATCCCTCTTATCTTACGGTCTTGTCAATGTTTCCATTTTATAAATAAAAAAATAAATTTTTAAGAAAGAACTATAGCCAGAACTTCCTCAATGATAAATACTAGAATCTTCATGGGAGTGAGAAACAAGTTTACCCTTTTTATTTTTCCTGAGGAGAAGGAGAACAGTTGGGAGGGCATGTGGGGGTTGCTTTCTATGTATCTGCATTCTGCCAGTACCGATTAAACATGTAACAATAGGTAATACTGATAAGATACCTGCGCAGACAGAAAAGCCATTCCTCCTTATCTCGAAGAGAACTGCAAGTAAAAAAAGAAGAAAGTCAAACACACAAAATGCTTCCATTAGTATATTAATCTCCCACTCCAGGACCCTAGTTAGTGGCGGGGCTGTGTGTGACAAGTGGACCCTCTCCTAACTGGGCTTGTGTGGGATGCTGCTCTTTCACAGGCCGCATGGTGGGGTGGAAAGGAGACTTTCCAGCGGAGGAGAAGTTAGTTTGGAATCAGAGTACTGCTTGGAAACTATGTGATGCAAACTAGGTGATTCTCGTTTAGTCACTTCACTGCTCAGAGCTTCCATTCCCAAAAGGAGAGAGGGTACATGACACCCCAGAGTGTTCCTACAGCTGGGAGTTCTATGCAGTAAAGAACATTTGGATCAGATGAAATCCTTTCCTCTAAGGAAGTTGGCATCTGGATGCACCTATCTTGGCACAGACTTAAGACTATTTAGAAAAAAAAAAATCCCCGCAGTACTTTCTTTATACAGAGGACATATTGAATATACTAGTTTGAGTCTAGGAAACTTGTTCTTCTATATTATTGGGTAGAGATAGAGAGAAATTGAGAGGGGAGGGGCAGGTAGAGAGGGAGAAAAGCAGAGAAACACCTGAAGCTCTATTTCTCTACTCATGAAGCCTCTCCACCCGCAGGTGGCAACCAGGGGCTTGAGCCTGGTCCTTGTGCATTGTAGTGTGTGTGTGTTTCACCAGGTACACCACCACGTAGCCCCTGAAAACTTATTCTTGATTTCTTTGGCACTTTAATTTTCTGCTTAAAGGAAACTACTGCAGGCAAGAACCTTCTGGAAGGAAGGGAGAGGTGCGGAAGTGTTATTGATATAGGTGAAAAGTGAGTCACTGATTGAATGTTACAATCAGATGAAAATGTTTCCTAGTGGAAAGACTGTGCAAAGAACAGGACCAAAAAGCTAGAGGTCTTACTAAAAGGAGATCACGATGCTGCAATTAGGCCAGCCTAGAACTAGGGACCTCCTGGCCCTGCTGTTGGCTCTCCCAGTCTTCTCCAGGCTGTCAGACACCCACAGGGATTCCAGGGGCACTGAATACTTAATCTTGAATCTGTATTTATATCTGAAAGATAATCACATGAGAGCTTTGTCACTTGGTATGCCCGCTGTCAGGGGGAGCATCTGAGCTGATGACCAGATTCTTCTCCATTTCTGTCCTCATTTGCACAGCTCAGGACAGGGAAGGGAAGAGGGTCCCGTGCACTGTGTGCACTGACTGAAGCCCACTCAGCCCAAGCAGGTCCTGGAAACACTTCACCCCTGGCAGCAAACTGCCTTTTCTTGGATGTGTTCTCATCCTGGACCATCCTCTGCATTTTAGAGTCTTTGCAAATGACCTTCAGAGGCCCATTCATTGAAGCATTCCTTTCTTGTTGCTAAATTTGTTGTATTTTGTTATAGGTAATTATATAGTTTGTATATTAATTTTACAACAGATAGAAATGATGCATTGTTTAATTCATGCTTTCCACTTTTGGAAAGGATTTAAGGATCTTAATGAGAGAAATGACACATGATTCATAAAAGTATTTAAATACATTTTTTCTTAAAAGAGCTACTAAATTAAGCTTAGATGAAAGGGACTAAAATTATGTCTTTCAGCCTCAGTTAAAAAATTCAATTTCTACTATTTAAGGCAATGTGATTTTTTATTTTCTTTCTCTCTTCCTTTCTTTTTCTTTCCTTCCTTCCTTCCTTCCTTCCTTCCTTTCTTTCTTTTCTTACCAGAGCATTTATCACTTCTGGCTTATATGGAGGCTGAGAAGTGAACCTGGCACTTCTTATGCCTGAGACATGAAAGTCTGCTTCTTAAACCACTGTGCTGCTTTCTCCATCCCTAAATTTACTTTCTTAAGACTTTATTCATGCCATTTCACTTAGATTCTGGCTAAAAGAGAAAAACAATTTGCCTACATACTGTTTCCAACTAAAAAGAAAAACCAAAGTAGTCATTCAATCAGTCAGTCAAGCAAGCCCAGACCAGTGGCTTGGAGGGCTTAGGAGTAAGAGAGGAAAATCTCTTATCTTAGGAAAATCAGAGGGAATCAGTTCATCAGTAGTGAAAGTGCTTTGTGGAAATGCCTGTTCAATCAGCTTTGCTTTCTCACATGGAAAAATACCATTTCTTGGTTTGTCCATATATTGTGCTACAGTGAAAACAGGCAGGGAGGGGACCTCCCTCTCAAAGACCCCTCCTTTCTCCTGTGGATCATGGAGACTTGGGGAGTCTGGATCCCTGACCACAGTGTCATGCTACTGTCACAACTGTGCTGTAGACTGCAGTCACCTGTCTCACTCCAAGGGGACTTCAGAAGTGAGAGGGCAAGTCACATCTGACGAGGTCTCCGAACCGGTAGCTCAGAAGGCTTGGACCACCTCCTCTAGGAGGGGGGCCGCTGTCATTCTGGGGCCCAGACTAGAGCCCCACTCATCAGAGATGCCCTTTCTGATAACTTCCATGTTCTCCCCTGGGCACCTAGTCCTTCTCTTCTTGGAAGCTCTGATTACAACCTGTCCTCTCCCCTCATCTTTACTCCACCTAGGAGCCCCAGGCCCAGGAGACCTGTCTAACCTGCTCTTCTCTGCTCTGAACCCTGACCCAGAACAAAGCCTCCCTCTTGATCACCTATGGGAGAAATAAAAGACCAAACCTCTTGCAGATTCAAATTTCTTTTTTTTTCTTTCCTTTTAAAAAATTTTTTATTTATTTGATCAATTTAAAAATTGAGAAAAGGGGAGAGACAGAGAGACACCTGCAATCCTATTTCAACATTCATGAAGCTTTCTCCCTGCCAGTGGGGACCAGGGACTTGAAGCCAGGTCCTTGTGCATTGCAATGTATGCATTTAACCAGGTGCATCACTGCCTGGCCCCCAGATTTAAGTTTCCCTCTGATGTTCTCCCAGAAAGGGGCAGTAAAGAGGTAACTTCAGGACCGAGGACAGAGCATGGAGTGTCCACCTACTTGGTATTGGAAATGAACAGCACGTTGGAGCAGAGAAATAGTTCTCGCATCTGCCTCCTGCGGCCCTTCTTGACCTTGACCGTGCAGCGGAGCAGAAACCGACCACAGGGCTCCACCCAGGGCTGCTTTTCTTTGGGGACATCTCCCTCTACACACGAGCTGCAGCAAAACAGACATCAGAGAACAATCAGTCACCAGCCAAGGAGAAAACAGACTTTTATGCTAAAATGTCCATGTTGACACAACACTAAAAATTAGCTTCTGTTCCCTCAGACAGATTCCCAGACCCGCCAGGCAGGAGTCCCTAGGTAATGAGAGCTCCTGTCAGAGAGGAAGTCACTTCAGGGCTGGTAGAGATGAAGAGCAATTTGAAGGGCAGACAGGGCACTGGGACTTGATGCTCTAGAGGTGAGCAGTAGAGAAAGCACAAATCAGAGGCCCAGGTGGTGACTCATCTAGTGAAGTGCTCACATTACAATGCACAAGGACCCAGGTTCAAGCCCCTGGTCCCCACTTGCAGGGGAAAATCTTCACAAATGGTGAAGCAGTGCTGCAAGTGTCTCTTTATCTCTCCCTCTCTCTCTCGCCTCCTTCCTCTCAATTTATGGTTATCTCTATCCAATAAATAAAAATAATTTTTTTAAAAAAGGGAAAAAGAAAGCAAAAAAACAACCTACCACTCAAGAACCTGTAGGAAGGGGACAACTAGGAAGAAATGGGAGGACTGCAAGAGGGCTGGAAAACAACAAGCCAGTGTGTGGTCTCCTATAGCAGACAAAATGATACATAGAGTGGTGAAGCAATAATCACAGGCTGTGAGGATTTAGATAACAGAATGGAGAGCCTGCTCTGGAGTATTCAGCAGAGCTAAAGCTTAGCCCCATGAGGAACTGTCCATGAAGCCAGTGCTGAACTTCAGGACCAGAGGACTTCCTCAACCTGCCCTCCTCCTCTGATGACCACATCCAGAAATATGTAGTAAGACTACCTACCTCAGGCAGGCCAGCCAACTAAAACACCCTGAACGCCCAGAAGGGTTTCGGGTGGATGCAGACATCCTTCGCTCTTCACTCTTTGACACTGACTTGAAAGTTGAGTAAAGGCACTCCAAACCCTGCCAACTCACTCTCCTACTCTGAGGATTCCACAGTAGTCATGGTCACAGATCTGCGATGGCAACATTCTAAGGCTCATGCCCTGCCCTAACTGACCAATTGGCAGATTGGCTTCCTAGATGGCTGTTGATTTTTTTTAAAAAACAATCATTTTCTTAGGAGGTAACTGTGGACTCACATGCAGTTTTTAGGAAACCACAGTGATTTCATATGACTTGTGCCCTATTTGATCCCATGGTGATAACTCTCCAAACTGAAACATAATATGTATCTACCGATGAGGTGATTCACAGGGAGATAGTCAGACTCACAACATTTCCGTTCACATAAGGAAGCTCACATTACCATCTCACCACCCAGAATTCCTTGCCACCTTTCTTACTGAATCACCTTTGACAACCATCTTTGTCTTTATAATTCTGGACTTCAAGAATATTATAGAAATGGGTTCATATGGCATCTGCTGACCTTTTAGGATTTTTTTTTAATTCCCATTCTTTACATAATTGGAAACATAGCCAGATAGCTGTGGGTGATAATACTTACTTTGGGGGGTTATTCTTTTTAAAAAATATTTATTTATTTATTTATTCCCTTTTGTTGTCCTTGTTTTCTTGTTGTAGTTATTATTGTTGGCATCATTGTTGGATAGAACAGAGAGAAATGGAGAGAGGAGGGGAAGACAGAGAGGGGGAGAGAAAGATGGACACCCGCAGACCAGCTTGTGAAGCGACTCATCTGCTGGTGGGGAACTGGGGGCTCGAACCGGGATCCTTACACCAGTCCTTGTGGTTTGTGCCACGTGAGCTTAACCTGCTGTGCTACTGCACAACTCCCTGGGGAGTATTTCTTAGTAGGATTTCACTATATGGGTATAGTCCAGCTTGCTTAACTGAATGTTAAAGGACTTTTGGGTGGTTTATATTTGGTTGGGGGTATTTTATAACAAAGCTGTTAGTCATTTATATATGGTTCATTTCTCTAAAATCATCTCCTTGTATCTTTTGCTCTTAAAATTTCTTTTGGGGAGCTGAGCAATGGTGGACTTGGTTAAGTGCACATAGTACTAAATATAAGGAAGGATCTGTGTAAATCTGGGTTCAAGCCCCCAGCTCCTCAGCTGCAGGAAGGATGCTTCACAAGCAGTGAAGCTGGTCTGCAGGTGTGTTTATCTTTCTTTCTTCCTCTTTATTTTCTTCTCCTTCATCAGTTTCTCTCCTGTTCAATAAAACATAAAAAAAACTGTCTGCCAGGAGCAATGGATTCATAGTGTCCGCACCAAGCTCCAGTGAGGCAAAAAAAAAAAAAAGTTTTTTAGCCATTGATTAAATATGTCTGTATGGATAATATGGGGTTTCATACTAAATTCTGCTCCAGCCAGAAAGTTCACTGCATTCTGGCCATGAGGCAATGAATCAACATAACCACAGGCATTGCGAATCTCTGGTAGCTGAGAGTCAGGCGTAGGAAGTGAGCTCCCAGAAGGTTGAGGTAGAGTTCAATGCAGATGCGAGTAGTAGCAAAGCCTGAAGAGCAGCTGGTGGGGGTGGAGGGCGGGGCTTCCACACAGCTCTTGCAGGTTCCTCCTGTGCTTCTTTCTAACCATGTTCTTTTTTTGGGGGGGTTACTTGGCTTTTTAAGAAGGAGTGATGAGGTGAATCAACTAGACAATAAAATCAGCACTTGCCACTTGGCTGAGGTGCAGCTCCACCAAAGACCTTTGCCGTCCTCTAATGCTAACAAACAAACAAATACTTAAAAGACTTTCTCGGAAGGAAACTGTTGGAAAAGTAACCTCAACGTGACTAAACGGGAGTCATCCAATCAAGTCATTGATGACTAACTTTAATTGCCACCGGGTTTTGGTAATGAGAACAAACAGATGGTCTCGTAGGTTCCAAGTGAAAATTGGAGACGATTTCTCTCATTCACTTGGAAGCTAGACCAGAAGGAAGGAATGCCTGCCTCCCACACACCATCCGAGGCCTCGGAAAGAGCATAAGTACTCTAGTTTCATGACGGAAACTTTTTTTTTTTGCTTGGCTAAGAGTATAATTTGTACAGACTTAATGAAATATTTCTTTTTTTTTTTTCTTGAAAAGATCCCATTCAAGGTTTGTTTCATTATCGTATGGGCAGTCGGCAAGATACCGATCATTTAGTATTTTCATTCTTGCTAGAATGTAGACTTGTCAGCTATGACCAGAATTTCAGGCTCTCAGGATAGAAAGTATCATTGCTTTTCATCTTCTCTGTCACAGTGAATAAGAACAAAATTTCTATAGGGTAGGGGCAATTTTAAAAGTGGAAAAGGGACTTTCTTCCTGTTCAGTGGGGAGGAAGGAACAAGTGGTTAGTTGGGCAGACAAGAGCAAAGGAGAGGTGCTTCTCATCACTGTGAAGTACAACTCTACTGCTCAGTGACAGGAAGCCTTTTCAGCATGAATTTGGCCTGAAATTCCCAGGCAGGAAGTGCCTCATGCTGCCTGCAGCCAGGCTTTCAGTGAAAAGCCCAGGACAGTCTCTCCAGCTCAGTCAGTAAATGCCATGAAAAGTCCAGGAGGCGGAGCTGTGCCCTGAGGCAGAGCTGTCTCTCTGCCTTTCCTCCTGAAGGTGGGCTCCTTGCACAGCAGCACCTCCACCTCACATCCTTGCTGTCCATCCCTGGTCCCCACCTCTGGGGATGATGGACCACCGTTCACTCATCAACGTGAAATCATCGACCCTCTGTCCAATGTTGTATTAGAAAGTACATGTAAATTTGCCCTGGACTATTTCCAATTGGGTTAAGCAATATCAGGACTTTTTAGTACCTAACAGAAATATATAAGGAGGGCAGTCGGGTGGTAGCGCAATGGATTAAACGTGCATGACACGAAGCGCAAGGACCGGCTTAAGGATCCAGGTTTGAGTCCCGGCTCCCCACCTGCAGGGGAGTCGCTTCACAGGCGGTGAAGCAGGTCTGCAGGTGTCCGTCTTTCTCTCCCCCTCTCTGTCTTTCCCTCCTTTCTCCATTTCTCTCTGTCCTATCCAACAAGGACACCATCAATAACAATAACTACAACAAGAATACAACAACAAGGGCAACAAAAGGGAATACATAAATAGGAAGAAATGTATAAGGAGGATGGATGGTTGCTCACCCAATGGGGTGCACACTTTACCATACATGAGGACTGGGGTTCAAACCCCTGGCTAAGTGATAGGAGTGTTGTGGGGAGGGCGGTCTCCATTAGAGGTGAAACAACAAAGAATTGAAAGAGTCCCGCCAGTCAGGATAAGTAAGCCACCAATATATTAAGCAGGTGATAATAGACGCTTGATAGGTGGGGTTGGGCCTCAGAGATAGTAGCTGGTGTGTTCCCCCAACCCTGACCCATGAGTTTTTACATCTTTGTTGATTTATTTATTTATTTCCTCTTTGCTCTAGGGTTTGAGAGTGAATACATTATGCTTCTAAAGGTTAAAAAGTACCAGAATTCAAAACAAACCAAAATAAAAAAAAAAGCAACTAGTCTTTGGTGTGAGGCTATATTCGGTTAAGACTCAGGACTGTTCCTTTCACAAGGATGTGTTTGCTTTTGTCAGATGGTTTTAATTGCTCTCTCTCCCTCTCTCTTTCTTCCTTTTTGATTTGTGATTAATAGTAGGTTACAAGATGGTAAGATTACAGGGTCTAGTTCCATGCCACATGCACCATGCAAGTTCTGTGTCCTGCCTCCTGACGATAACCATCATAGCTCTCTCGCAAGTCTTAGAAACGGTTGGTTGGCTTCTGTTTTCTTCTTCTTCGTCTTCTTCTTCTTTTTCTTCTTCTTCTTCTTCTTCTTCTTCTTCTTCTTCTTCTTCTTCTCCTTCTCCTTCTCCTTCTCCTTCTCCTTCTCCTCCTCCTCCTCCTCCTCCTCCTCCTTCTCCTTCTCCTTTTTCTTCTTCATGTGCATCAGTCCTTTAGGTTCCACCTATGAGTGAAACTCTCCAGTAGTTGTCTCTCACCTCTTTAACTTACTTCACTGAGCATAATCACTTCCAGTTCCATCCATTTTATCTCAAAGGATACAATATCATCTTTTCAGATTACAGAGTAGTCTCCCTTTGAATATGGAACCCATAACTTCTTTAGCCAGTCACCTGTTGATGGGCATTTAAGCTGCTTCCATTCCTTGGCTACTATGAATAACTCGGCTCTTAATGCGGAGGAGCGTATGTCCTTCTGGATAAGTGTTTGACAGTTGTTCACCTCGATGGTCAGATTCAAGCCACTGGTAGCTCGACCTTGGTTGCAGGACTCAGCTGTGGAGGTTTGTCAGCAGTTAATCCAAGAGGACCCAGGATGGTCTCCTCTTTCCCTAACAGGAGCATCTGGTGCAGCTTCAGGAGCAGAGGAGCGGTGCTGTGGTTTCTCTCCTCTTTCTGTCACTCCCTCTTTACTGCTCTCTTCACCTGTGTCTTAAACAATGTGTCTGTGAGAGGGACTGGGTGGTGGAGCACCTGGTTGAGCACACACATCACAATGCACAAGGACCCAGGTTTGAGCCCCTAGTCACATTCCTGCAAGGGGAAAGCTTCACAAACAGTGGAGTAGGCCTGCAGGTGTCTTTCTGGCTGGCTCTCTCTCTCTCTCTCTCTCTCTCTCTGTCCCCCTTCTCTTGATTTCTGGCCATCTCTATTCAATAAATAAAAATAATTAAAAAATTAAGAAAAAAAAGTGTCCATGAGAGCAGTGGACTCATGCAGGAGCTGACTCCCAAAGAAAGCCAAGGTGGCAAAGTAAAATAAGTCTTAGGGTTCACCCACCCAGATTAACAGTATTTTCAATCAACGGACCTTCTCTCCAAACTATATTCTTGAACACTTGTGGCATTTGCTGCTTCTTAATTCGAACATGGAAGCTGGTTATTTTGTTGAAATGAACAGTCTGGTAGGGCTGATGTCTGTATGTCCCTGTGTCTGTCATTTCAAATGCTCTTGACTATATGCCAACTAGTAACTTCCCATGTTTCATTTTAGTCTGAAACATCTTGAAATTTAAACAAGGGGAGAGAAAAATGTCAAACATTTGCCTGGGGTCTGTGATGCACTAACAGAACAGAACTAGCCACCAGATGGGCCCCTGTGATCAGTGGCTATTCCAGATGCTTAAGTGATTTGACTTGGTTATGAAATCTTTTGGGGAAACTTGGGTGGACACTTCACACTGCCCCTCAAGCCTCTGGCTACTAGGACAGGGACTCCTCAGTGTGTGTGTGATCTTAAGGCACTGAGTAAGGATCATCTGAGCATTCTCAGTAAAAAGGAAAATCCCTGAGCCTCAGTCAAGGTTCAAAAAATAATACCATCAAAGTCGGTGAGATAGTGTGCTAGTTTGTTTTGTGTGACCAGAGTTGAGCCTGGCCTTCACTGCACTGAAATAATCTTTGGTGTTTTGGTCTTTCTCTCTCTCTCTCTCTCTGTCTCTCTGTCTCTCTGTCTCTCTCTCTTTCTCTCTCTCTCTCTTTCTGCCTCTCGGTCTTGACTCTATTTGAAAAATCATGAGGGTGTGATCAATAGATGCAGGATAGTGGGAAGGAGGCATGATAACACTTTGTCCATGTATTTTGTGGTATCAGTGATCATTTAGATGGGAAAGCAGAAGACTTAGTATAGCGAACACAATATTGTAAGAGGACAAAGTTGGAGGACTCCCACTACCCCACTTTAAAACTTATCTAGAATTGGGGCTGGGGGCTCTAGCTGTCCCAAGTAGAGCACGCTTACCATGTGCTCAGGCACATCAACACCACGCAGGGGGGAAGCTTCACAAGCAGTAGAACACTGCTGTGGTGTCTCTTATCCTTTTCCTCTTCCCTTTCTGCCTTTCGAGCTCTATCTGTAGAAAGAGAGGAGGGAAGGAAAGAGGGAGAGAGGGAGAGGGAGAGGGAGAGGGAGAGGGAGAGGGAGAGGGAGAGGGAGAGGGAGAGGGAGAGGGAGAGGGAGAGGGAGAGGGAGAGGATGCTGCTTGGGAGTGATGGAGTTATGCAGGCATGAAGCCCCAGTGACAATAAATATTCAAATGGGGGAAAATGATTTATACAGCAGTAATGATTAATACAGTGTGGCACTGATGGGGGAAAAAAGTCAATAGACTAGAGCAGAATATTTCAGTACAGAATAGAGACCCCTGACAAAAATAGTACAAACTTTTTTTGTGTGTGTGAAAGAACAGAGGTTGTATAATAGACCAAAGGTAGTCTCCTTGACAAGTAGTGCTGGAACTACTAGGCATACAGACGTGAAGAAGATAAATCTAGACACAGATTCACACACTTCCTAGAAATGAACTCAGAAATGTACTATGGACCTCAATGTGAAATTCCAAAACTATAAAACTCCTTAATGTTAAGAAGAACTCAAAGTAACCTTGAGTGTTGCCCCAGAGGCAAAACTCATAAAGAAGTGTTGAGCTGGGCTCCATTGAAATTAAAAAGTGCCTCTTCTTCCAAGAATGCTATCCAAGGAACAGAAGATTAAACCACAGACCAGAGACAGTATTTTCAAAAGACACACACTGCTCATCAAGGACTCATATCCAAAGAATTACAAAAAAAAATCTGGCAATCAATAAGGAAATAACTCATGAAAATGAATAGGTCAACAGCCTTAATATCTCCCTCTCTGTCACCTTCTATGTGAAAAAAATGGGGAGGGGCTGGGTTATAGTGCAGCAGATTAAGCATACATAGTAGGGAGCACAAGGACCAGCACAAGGATCCCAGGTCAAGCCGCCAGCTCTGCACCAAGGAAGGGGGTGGTCTCTTTGCCATTGGTGAAGCAGGTCTGCAGGAGTCTATCTTTCTCTCCCCCCTCTGTCTTCCCCTCCTCTCTCTATTTCTCTCTGGCCTATCCAACAACAACAGCAGCAACACAACAACAATAACAACAACACCAAAAAAAAAGGAAAAAAAATGGCTGCCAGGAGCAGTGGATTCCTAGTATAGGCACCAAGCCCCAGCAATAACCCTGGAGAAAAAGAGAGAGAGAGAGACAGAGAGAGAGACAGAGAGAAAGAGAGAAATTATTAGCCATTTCTGGAATAGAAGATAGTGCAGGCATGAAGTCTCAGCAATAATTTGGGGGGGGGGGGCAAAACGTAATAATGAATTAAATTTAATATATATTTATATTTGAGATTTTTAATTAAAGCAGCATTATTAATTTGACATATAATCACTCCCCTCAACACCTCCAAGACAACAGTGTTGGAAAAAACATTTTTGAATTGGATTTTTTTTTTTCCCAGAGCACTGCTCAGCTCTGATTTATGGTGGTGGCTGGGATTGAACCTGAGAGTTTAGAGCCTCAGCCATAAAAGTCTCTTCGCATAACCACTATGCTATCTCCCTGCCCTGGACAAAACATTTTAAAATAGTTAAAGTATCTAGATGCTCTATAATTATTTTATTGACAAAGTGGGAAAATAACTTTAATATAACTTGATAAGCTGGTTACTTACCAAAGAAATGTAAATACTAAGGCAATCTTCCAGATCAAATCCATTAACAAATATCTATGTAACTCATCAAGGAATAGGTAACATTTACTGAAGAACAAAATGAAATCATGAAACACAAGTAGATATGACTTATTAAAGAAAAGAGAAAAAAAACTAAGGAAGTCCTGAAATTGAAAAGTATGGTCATCTTAAAATTATCAGGTGGACATAGCTGAAGAAATCCAGAAAGTTCTCTTTCACAGAAAAAAAACCCTGTGTGTCTTATTTTTAAGTGTGAAAATAAAAGACCCAGATCAGAAATCACAGGTAATATCTATTATTCCAATAACGTGAGAAGAAACAAAGCAAGTCTTTTTATAATTCCTAGCAAGTCTCATTCCGTGTCAAAGGGCCTCAATCTTTTGAGTAAATAAATGTATTTGTATTGAAATTTTAAGTATTTCTAGTGAAAGGCTATATTTTCTTTTTTTCTTTTTCAACCAGGCCTTCACTGCTCTAGGATGACTTTTTCAGTTAGAAAGAGACAGACAGATAAAGACACAAAGGGACGGACACTGTATAGGACAGGGTTAGAACCTGAGCTGTACACACAGCAAGACAGGTGAACTGTTTTGCTAGTCCTGTGAGAGTGTATATCCCTAGATGCATTCCAGAAATCAGAAATGTAAAAATAGCAAAAGAACTAGACTTGATGAGTGCACCTTCTGAACTGAAAACAAACAAACAAACAAAGGCAGAAGCCCTGAGGCAGACCAAATGGTCCATGTAAAAATTAAAATTCAGGTGTACAGATTGTATAGTCTGTCCATTATCTTTTTTTAAATTTTTATTTCTAAAAAGGGAACACTGACAAAACCACAGGATAAGAGGGGTACAACTCCACACAATTCCCATTACCAGAACTCCCATTCCCACTCCCTCCCCTGATAGCTTCCCTATTCTTTATCCTTCTGGGAATATGGACCTTGGGTCATTATGGGATGCAGAAGGAGGAGGGTCTGGCTTCTGTAATTGCTTCCCCGCTGAACATGGGCATTGACAGCTCGAGCCATACTCCCATACTCCTGTCTTTCTCTTTCTCTAGTGAGGTGGGGCTTTGAGAAGTGGGGATCCAGGACATATTGGTGGGGCCATCTGCCTAGGGAAGTCTTTTTGGCATCATGGTAGCTTTTGGAACCTGGTGGCTGAAACAAAGAGTCAATATCTACAGCCAAACAAATCGTTGCCTAATCATGAACACAAAGGCTAGAATATTGCAGATGAAGGTTGGGGGTCTCCGTTTTGTAGATAGCTAGTAGGCCTATTTTATTTATATTTCAGAGGGTCCATGACTATACTAGTTTTTTTTTTTTTTTTTCTGAGCCTGACATCTGATATGCAGGTAGATCCAAGTTATTGTCTGGGGAGATGATGTCATGGCTGGAAAAAGGACCAGAAAGCTGGATCAGGGAAGAGAGTAGCTCCCAAATATGGGAAAGGTATGTAAATATTGTTGACTATAAACCCCATCAATTTGATCTGATCTGGGGCCCATATTCAGCTTAGGAGCCTATGTGACCTCTGCATCCCTGGAGATCTGAGCTCACATTCTATGGTCATGAGTAGGAACGTTCTAGCCTGGCCCAATTTTAAGACCCATCTTCCTCAGGTGGAACATAGAGTATGTTGTCCAGCCTCTCTTTGGAGGAAGGAACATTACCATTTTTGGTCCACGTTGAGGGCAAGGTCCTATGGGGGTCCACAAAGGGGTCTATTGCATCATTCCTATCTTAGATGAAACTTTCATGTGAAATAGAAAATGGTGCCAGGCTAGGGAGATGGCTCACTGGGCCTCCAGTGTCACATGCCTTTCCATGGACACAACCCATGTTCCAGCCTGAGAACAACATGGAAACTGGGGGAACTCAACTTGGGTGCTGTAGTGTCTCTCCCAAAAACAAAAACAAAAACAAACAAACAACAACAACAAAAAGATACATCCTGGCAGGTACTGTCCTCTAATATTGTGACCTCGGTGTGACTCATAATCTGGTTTTCAGTTCCCACTTCCTCCTTGAATTACATGCCTTTGGGCAAGAATTACAAACTGTGCCCTGAGGGGGGGGTTGGAGAAGGGGAAGGGGGGAATGAGAGAACCCAGTTAGCTGTCATTTGATGGAGTCTCTGCCAGGTGACAATGATAATGCTGTCTGCCTTTTTTAATATTGTATTTATTCATTATTGGATAGAGACAGAGAAATTGAGAGGGGAGGGGGTAGAGAAAGAGAGAAAGAGAGAGAGAGACCTGCAGCCCTGCTTCACCACTTGTGAATCTTTCCCCCTGCAGATGGGGACTAGAGGCTTGAACCCAGATCCTTGAGCACTTAAGCTGTGTGTGCACTTAAGCTGGTGTGCCACCACCTGGCCCCTGTCTTCTAAAATTGTTTTTTTTTAAATAATAATTATTCATGCTAGAAAACTACAGAGTAAAATCTTGAAATGCTAAGCAAAATGGACTCCCGAGACGAGGCCTCTGTATGACACTAGTTTGCCACTGGAAACCAAAAATGAACTAATATGGGGGGTGTGTGTGTCAACCAAGTCTAAGTAATTGATCTCTTCCAGATATATATCAAGAGAGCTACCAGAGGATGAACTCCAACAAGAGGAAAAATGAACCCAAGGAATGGGCTGGCTTATAAGCAATAGCGGTGAGTGCAGTGTTTGTATGCATCTCGTACTCAGTTAATGACCTTGAGAGGTTCTTGGAAATTGCAAGTTTAAAATTAAAACAAGGCATAAAGAAAGCAGATGCTGGAATAAGGTCCCTTCAGTTATATCAGTCAGGATGGTCTTTTCGCATTGACATGACAATGAAATGACTGAAAAGATGCGGCTCAAAGATGTTCTGTACATCTAGGTCTGATGCAAAGCTGTGACTGTAGTCAACAACAGAAATGATAATCACTCAGTGGAATGTGCTGCCGTTGAACTCTTTGCTCATGGTTTCAGCTCTTTTTTCAGTGGTGTGCTTCATTCTTGATAAGCCAGTAAAGGTGCATGTCTCTCCCCAATTGCACTCCATCTTAGCCAGGGAAAAAGAGAAAAGGTTGGAATTCCAATAATGAAAGAAGAAGAGGGATGGGGGCTGCTTGTTTGAGTGACTCCTGGGAAATAACCCTGTGCTTAGAGAAGTGCTGACTATGCACAATGTTCTCAGAATTGTTTCTGGAGTGAATACATGTATTCCAACTTACATTTTAACTGTAATAGCCGGTGAGAGATTACATTCTGGTGGGATTATGTATCGGCCTATTGAATCGTATCTTTGTTTGGATTTTTCCAGAAAGCAGTGGTAAAAGTGACATTACCATTGGTACCATATTATCAAGCCAGCATATTTTTTTTTTTTGCTATTTTTTTTTCTTACAGGGGAGAGCGCGTACACAGTCCCCCACTATCACAAATTATGCCGTCGAATTTCCCACATTTGGGGAAATCGCAGAGGTCAACAAGTTCCAAGTGCAATGAACGAGTCTCACCCTGGGAAAACCACCTGATCAAGCCAGCATTTTAAAGGATTAAATAGCAAGATTCAGGAAATAGTTAGGGGTGGGGGGGAAGAGAGAGAGAGAACCCCTTCTGTTGGTCTGCTTCTAATTCTGCTTCTAAGACTCCTTCTGTTTTGATCATCACATTAGGTTCACTTGCATTGCTTAATGCTGTGGTCTATTTACATAATCACTGCTTTACCTGAGACCTGCCCTGCCTACAGGGCATTGGTTTAATCCCCACTGGTTAGATGCAAGCTTGATACTTCCGAGCACGCATGCTTTATCTTTCTCCCCACCCCGTATCCTACGTACTTCCTCTTCCAAACTGACACTTCCACTTCAGGAGATATAAAGGACAGAATTTTCTAATGAAGAGAGATTGGATTGATTGTACTGCATTCCCGCTCATCAATAAAGATTGAACTGCCTTCCCAGCTCAGCCATAAGTCCCTGGTTGTCTGTCTCCCGTCCACGAAGCTAGCCTGGCACCCTTCTCTGGTTGAATAAATAACATTGGGCTAAAAAAAAAAAATAAAAATTATCTCTTGGTTTTATCTAGATACCAAACACCACGGCTTGTGATTAGAAAAGAGTGGCGTATTTATAAAGATGATACTTTTCCTAATGACGTCCCTTTGTGGGATCTGTCACCCAGCTATTTTTATATAGAACAGACAGACATGAGCTTCTCACCTTCATTTGCTGAGTCTAGAAGCACTTCCAGTGTTTGGGCTACACTGCTGCCCTACAACTTACTTGGGGTCATTTCAGACCTGTTCTGGCAGCCCCAGCACCAGCACAGGGATGAATGATTGCCCATCATAGTCTGGACAGAGTAAGCATCATTTTTGCTCAGCACCCAGCTTGGCAGCCAGCAGCTAGGTCCACTTAGGGTGCTGGGCCTCAGAGTCAAGGTTGGTGAGCTAATATTGTGTTTACCTTAAAGAGTTTCTTGTGTGCTGACCTGTGGTTGCTGAACAGAAATATTCATGGTCACCGTCAGCCTTGTCTTGAGGCAGATGGTCCTGGCCACAGCACGTGATTTGAGCTGGTGCTTTCTGGAACATCAGCATTGAGAAAGCCCAGGCCTGGTTGCATCTGGAGTTTTACAGTGACTGAGACTGACCATATGACTTGCTCATGGAGAATGAACTGCTGTAGAGGCTCTAGTGGGACTTAAATATTCAGTCCTCTGGGGCAGGACTGTGAGGCCCTGGGGCCATGGGCCATATTGAGGTCTCGTGTTTCCATCTAGTCTATCTTTTCAACAGCCACTAAGCAGTCAGTCCTGTCTATATGGATATATTTCCCAGGAAAAGATTAAATAAATATCTAGTTCCACTTTCTTTGGTAACACATTTCAAAGAAAATGCTTCAGTTGCTGGCCATCCATGAGCTATCAGGAACGCCCATGCTGGCAGAGCCATGCTTAGTTAGCCTCTTAGTGGATGGATTACAGAGAATTCTGGTACTCTGCAGCTGCAGAGAAATTTGCTTAGAGAAATAACTTGGGGAGCCGGGCGGTGGTGTGCCTGGTTAAGCACACATAGTACTAAGTGCAAAGACTAAGTGTGCAAGGGTCCAGGTTTGAGTACCCAGCTCCCCACCTGTAGGGGCGACACTTCACAAGCTGTGAAGCAGGTCTTCATGTGTCTATCTTTCTCTTTCTTTCTTTTTCTCTGTCTCCCCATGTCTATCTCCTCTCTCTTCCTCTCTCCCTCACTTCCCATCGCCTTTTCCTCTCTCAAGTTCTCTATGTCTTATGCAATAAAATGGAAAAAAAAATGGCCACCAAGAGCAGTGGATTCAGAGTGCATGTACTGAGTCCCAGTGATAACCCCGGAGGCAGAGAGAGAGAGAGAGAAATAACTCATAAAAATGCTTTCATTACTTCCCCCTTTGACTTTAAAATAACTGCTTTGAAAGGGTAAGAAAGAATGAGTGAAGAAGTTAGTCCATTTTCCTATAATTAAATTAAGAAAAGGCCCAGTAAGATGCATCGTATGTATATACTGGTTTTCACATGATCAAATGCGTGAAAAAGGAAGTTATTATGCCAGTGGGCCCTTAAAGAGAGACATGTTAGCTAGGTAAGGAAGCATATTGTGCAGAGTTCAATTTAGAAGACCAAGACCACAAGATTGCTTCTTCTCCTCCTCCTCCTTCTTCTTTTAATTGGGGGTGTTAAGGTTTATAGTTAGTACAGTTATTGATACATGCATAAGGTTTCTCACCTCACCAAGAGAGGTGTCTAGGTGGCTGCTATCATGAACCAAGACCTGAAAGCCGCTCCCTCTTCTCCAGAGTTTTTTGCTTTTGTGCAATACACCGAACTCAGGCTAAGTTTTACTTTGTGTTTCCACTTTCTGTTCTTATCTCTCAAGTTCTGCCCATGAGTCAATTCATCCCGTATTCTAAACACACCCCTCCAAAGATATCTGGGTGTACCTGTGTTCCTATCAGCACACTTTGTGATATTCCAAAGTTGGAAGCAACCTAGGTGTCCAACCACAGATGAGTGGTTGAGAAAGTTGAGGTCTATAAACACAGTGGAATACTACTCAGCTATTAAAAATGGTGAATTCACCTCATCTTCTTCACCTCATCTTGGATGGAACTTGAAGGAATCATGCTGAGTGAGATAAGCCACAGGATTCTATTTATAAGATAATCTGACAGAAAGAATCATCGAGCAGGAGCTGGGCATCTGAGGAAGGCAACGCTAAGGTTTTCTGGGATCTAGGGATAAGAGGAGAAAAAGGAGAAGGTGGGAATTATTTGCTTTTGAAGTTGGGATGAGGGTCTCAGAGAGCTTGGAATTGAACTTTTGAGGACAGGTGTTGCTGAGCTGTGGACCTGAGAGGCCATTGATACTGCCAGTGGTAAGAAAAACAGACAATTAAACACAAAGAAACTGGAATCAGTTGTCCTCTTAGAACAACCAAACCATTAACAGGAAGTATTTCTGTTGGGGAAAACTTAAAAAGAATTGAGAGTTCAAACAGGAACAGGAAATCACCTACAAGCATTACCCTTGCTCAGTCTCCTGGCTCTCTAGCGCGACCTCTGTTGCCAGAGTCTTGTAGCGACCTAGCTGGCAAATGAGAATGCTTTGGAGAATCCCCCAGCCCCAAGATTAAAACAAAAAAGTCAAGAAATGTACCTGAGCTCTGACTGTCACATGTTAGACAAATGGAACCCCCCAGCCCCAAGATTTAAAACAAAAAAGTCAAGAAATGTACCAGAAGCTCTGACTGTCACATGTTAGACAAATGGGAACCCTCTTCCAGGAAGCATCCCCCCCCCCCCCTCGGTGAATCAACTGAATATAGTGTGAAAAGACAGTATTTGGGTAAAGATGGCTGACGGATCGGATGCGTGAGCCTTCCATAAGTCTCTTGGAACAGCTGAAAAGGCATTTGAAAATTATCTTGATTGTGTTGTGAAGCAGATGGGGGGGTGGGGTAGAGGGAGGAAGCAGCAGATGAGTTTGAGTCATGCGGAACAATGCTGGAGCAAAGGCAGAGCCAGCAAAGGAAAGAGTGGGGGCACTGCAGACATGGGGGCCGGAGGAAGGGGTGACTCCGTGAAGCTCCTAAACAAGGCGAGAGAGGCAGGTGAGACTTCTGGGACAGTGCGGTCAGGAAAAGGGGCATCGGCTGCTGCTTTTTTTTTTTTCTTTTTTCTCCCATGGTGCTCAGCTAGCAATGAGCACCTACAGTTTGCTGTCAGGATAAGGTGAGGGGATAGTGTAGAGGGAGGGCAGTAGGGACAGTCCTTTGCTTGGCCACTGGCCACGGGTGGGCCCTGGAGCTAGGGGAAGGCTAGTTGCAAACCCACCTGGCTTGAGACTGGCCCTGCTCTTTCCCCACAAGGAACAGAAGTGGCCACGCAAGAAAGGAGGGGAAGAGGCAGAGAGTCTGGAGTACACAGGTGATCAGTTGGGAGGCTGGGCAGTGGCACACCTGGCTGAGTATTCATTACAATGTGCAAGGGCCCAAGTTCAAGCCCCCGCTACCCACTTGCAGAGGGGACGCTTCACAAGCAGAGAAGTTGAATACTACAGGTATCTCTGTCTCCCCTCCCCTTTCAATCCCTTTGTCCTATCAAATAAATAAATAAAAAAAAAGGGGGCCACCAGGAACCATTAAAAATAAAATAAAAAGGTGACCAACCCAGCTAGAGTTACTGAGGAAACCAGACTCTATGGTAAAGAGAGAGAGACGCCAAAGTCATTGGAGGGATGACTTGGCCTTGGAAATCTTTAATCATTTGCGCAAACGGAATCTTTCATTTGTGATTTTTTTTTTTAATTTAGGAGGTGTGGATGTCGGAGCTACACTTTCTGAAAATCATTAACCAGAGATACACAAATAAAAGTGTACTAATTAATTAATTCATTCATTTATTGACTAGAGACAGAAATGGAGAGGGAAGGGGGAGATAGAGAGGGGGAGGAGACACCTACAGACCTGCTTCACCACTTACACAGCTTGCCTCCTGCAGGTGGTGACGAGGGTCTTGAACCCTGTCCTTGGCCACAACCTGGTACAACACTGCCCAGCCCTTTTATATGTACACATTCATCTACAAACATCCACACAGTCACAAGCTTTTTGTAATAAAACAAAGGAGTGTGTGTGTGTAACTTCACAAGTGGTGGAGCAGTGCTGCAGATGTCTCTCCTTTCGGTCCCTCTCTGTCTCTGCCCTCTGTAGAAAAAAGAAAGAAAAAGTCATCAGGA
Source organism: Erinaceus europaeus (assembly GCF_950295315.1). Lineage (NCBI taxonomy): Eukaryota > Metazoa > Chordata > Mammalia > Eulipotyphla > Erinaceidae > Erinaceus > Erinaceus europaeus. Next base: position 16,062,383 of record NC_080163.1, read on the forward strand.
GTGGTAGATTTATGTAGGCATAAGGCCAGGGCAACAACCCCAGCAGCAAAAAATACCACAAAGTAAAGTAAGAAGAAATTAAAAAAAAAAAAAAACTAATAATAATAAAAGCAAAAGTTGCCTTATTCTGTTCAGATTTAACTATTGGACTAAAGCTTTTGTGGAGCTGCTAAGAGAGAATGGAAACATCAGGTAAGATATGCGGTGCTCTCAGGAAGATGAGACAGAGGAAGAAGGCGCCATTTTAAATACAGAAATAAGGGTCAGCGACCAAAAGGGGACTGGAAGCTGGCAACATTGTCTTGAACTTGTGTGAGGTGGATGGATCACGGTTCACAGAATCAGCCATCCCTGTGATTGAGTGCTGGGTATGTTAGGTAGATAGGCTAAGTTGTTTCAACAGATAGACTTACAGGTGAAAAAGAATTCAGTTGCCCAAGAAACCCATGAATTTTACTTAAAACTAAGGGGGTTTTCATCTCTTTTCTGATGGACTGGTAATTAGTTTTTGTCCTTCAAACACATGGTTTCTTGAAACAAACCTATGAAGGTAATGCATAGAGTTTAAGCATGAGTCTTCGTTTTTGAGTGAGCTGAGAGGTTAAGTCCATCTGGCTTAGCACAGTCCATCTGGCTTAGCTAAGCTTTTCCATGTCTTTGAGACTGTCTTGTTTGTGAAAGTCTTTCACAAAGTACTTCCGCTGAATTATCTTCTCTAGTTTAGCGTACTCCACTCTTCAATACTATTGTGTCATATCCTTGGAACATTAAAAAAAAAATCATTCATAGGAGTTGGGCGGTAGTACAGCAGGTTAAGCGCACATGGTGCAAAGTGCAAGGACCTGAGGAAGGATCCCGGTTGGAGCCCCAGGCTCCCCACTTGCAGGGGAGTCGCTTCACAAGCGGTGAAGCAGGTCTGCAGGTGTCTTTCTTTCCCCTTCTCTGTCTTCCCCTCCTCTCTCCATTTCTCTCTGTCCTATCTAACAACATCAATAACAACAACAATAACTACAACAATAAAGAAACAAGGGCAACAAAAGGGAATAAATAAATATTTAAAAAATCATTCATTCATTCATTCACTTATTGGATATAGAGAAAAATAAAGAGGGACGGAGGGGACAGAGAGGGAGAAAGAGTGACACCTGTAGACCTGTTTCACTGCTCTTGAAGCAGATGGAGACTGGGGGCTTGAACCAGGGTCCTTGCATTTATTGATATGTGAGCTTTACCAGGTGCACCACTGCCTGGCCTCCACACACTTGGATTTTAAAATGACCCATTGCAATTGACTGATAAGACTCGGGGGTGCAGTGTTGAGAAGGATTCTGAGTTTCATAGCAGCAGGTAGTCTGACTAGCCCTGCTGCCTCGACTCTAGAAGTTAGAGGTTGTGTTTGAAGGCAGAAGTGCCTACTCCTCACTTTCACTTTTCATTTAGTATTCTTAACAGACCCAAAAATAATTTGGTCTCTTGCCTTTAAAAGCTGATTTCACTGATTGCAGCAGTACAGTTTAAATCCGATACGCAATTTTGAAGCCTTGATTCTGCTCTCTATATGGCTAAGTTGGGAGTTTATCTTCTTCATGTATCAGCACATAAGTACTCTATTCTTATCACTCACATGCTTAGCACCACATTTCTGACTACTAATTAATGACAAAAGTTTCTATCAGTGGGGGGAGGCACGATGGCACACCCAGTTAAGTGCACACAGTACTAAGCACAAGGACCTGCACAAGGATTTGGGTTGGAGCCCCTGGCCCCCACCTGCAGGGGGGGATACTTCACAAGCAGTGAAGCAGGTCTATAAGTGTCTTTCTCTCTCCCTCTCTATATCCTCCTCCCCTCTCAATTTCTCTCAATAAAAAATGGAAAGAAAATAAAATGGCCGCCAGGAAACAAAATGGCTGCCAGGAGCAGTGGATGTAGAGTGCTGACACTGAGCCCCAGCAACAACCTTGGAAGCAAAAAAAGAAATCCCTCTTAATGGAATCACACTGTGGAGTCTCTCCCCCCTCTCCCACACCCTCTGGCTTGGTCTCTGCCTATCTCTTTCAGCAGGAGTGAAGTCCTGGTGATGAACAAAAACAGTCAAGACTAGATCTTCTTTCATGACAGTTTACCTGTTCCTTCCTTGACTCTTTGGGTTTTAGAATATGCTAAATATGTCTTAGAACTACCCTTAGAAACTACTAGTTTCTAAGGTCTTTTGTGGGAAATCACTTTCTTTTTTTTGTTTTTAACAACTGACACACACACAACATTTTCTCCTTTGTTCTTGGACTTTTAAAGAAGAACAAAATGTCCTTGATTTTCTTACAGTTCAAAATTTGCAGTATGCTTATTTTTGTCAGCCAGACTCATAACACCTTAAGACATTTCAGTGTGCTCAGGAAATAGTGACCCTGTTTTATCTCTGATTGCTTCTGTCTTGACTCAGTTTTAAGATAACTACTTGTCCTCATGGCTCATTCTGCCTTCTGTCTTCTCTGTCAGTCACGTGTTCTTGCATTATTTTATTTCTTCTGAGTTCTGAGAAGGCTCCTAGGATTTTTACACACTTCAATGGTATCCACTTCTTCCGTAGCCTCCAACATGAATTTTCATTTGGCAATGGTATTTCTTGAAGGAGCCCATCCTTATCTGATTCATTTGACATTTGGGCCTATATTAGTTACTTGTAACAATCTCCTTCTTTCTTTCTTTCTTTCTTTCTTTTTTTTTTTTTTTTCAATAGTGGCCATGTCTCGTGAATGTTACTGAAGATGCCAGTTTCCAAATGTTTTCTGCTCATCCTTACTCTTTCATTATTTATTTATTTTAAATTTATTTTAAATAATTCATTTTCTTTTATTTAGTTACTTATTTTCCCTTCTGTAGCCCTTGATTGTTTTGTTATTGTTGTTATTGATGCCATTGTTGTTGGATAGGACAGAGAGAAACGGAGAGAGGAGGGGAAGACAGAGAGGGGGAGAGAAAGATAGACACCTTCAAACCTGCTTCACCGACTTTGAAGTGACTCCCCCTGCAGGTGGGAAGCCTGGAGCCTGGGATCCTTACACCAGTCCTTGCGCTTTGCGCCACCTGCACTTAACTTGCTGCACTACCATCCAACTCCTGATTTATTTATTTTTAATTGTTGCCAGGATCTCATGCCTGAACAATTCCACTGCTTTTGGCATACTCTTTCTTTCCTTCTAATCTTAGACAGAGAGGGTGAGACAGAGAGATAGGCAGAGAGAAGAGAAAGACACAACACCGCTCCACCATCCATGGAAGTATCAGTTATTGTCTGTATCTTTACTGTATATGACAATATGTTCCACTAGTTTTATGCAATTTATTTCCTTCCCTGTCATTCTAAAGTAAGATTAGATTCTTCTATTTTTATTTTTTTAATTAATTAATTTATTTTTGGATAGAGACAGAGAGAAATTGAGAGAGGAGGGGAAGACAGACATTTGCAGACCTGAATCACCACTTGCGAAGTTTTCCCACTGCAAGTGGGGAGCAGGGGCTTGAACCCAGGTCCTTGTGCACTGTAGTGTGTGTGTGTGTGTGTGTGTGTGTGTGTGTGTGTGTGTTTAGCCAGGTATGTTACTGCCTGGCCCCTTATTAGAATTTTCCATAAACACTGAAGAAAGACTATCTTGGTTTTCCTCCCCTCCTCCTTTTTTTTTTTTCCATTTGTATGATGAAAAAAATCTTCAGTCTCCAGTATGTAACCTGGGTTGAGATCCAGATGCGTAGTTTTCATTTAAGTCCTAAGCTAAGTTAGGAATTGATGCAATATACCCCATGCCACTAAAGGGCCACTTGTCTGTCTTACCCAGGGTCTTGCCATCCCTGCCTCACTGAAGTTCTGTGCTCATATATCAAACCAAACATTTCTGGAAGACCAAAGGTATTTCTTTATTTATAGTCTTCACTTTCTAAGATTGTTTAGAGGAACACAGCTCCCCAAACTCCCTGTGCTACCTTCTTCAGAATTGTAGGGAATCTCCAGTCGCAGGTGCATGAATTGAGTGGGTGGCAGTGCACAGAGGGTGGCCAAGGACAGCCTTCTGTTTGTCCCTGAGTGGTAGTGTCCAGGCACTGTGGTAAGCTGCCAGCCTAGTCACAGTGAGGCTGCCTTGACCTGACTTAGGAAGCAAAGGCAGATTCAATGCATTGGTGTCAGGGTTTGCATGGATCCGGAGCTAAGAGAGAGCACAAATCTTTATTGCGCTGGCACCTCAGAGTTGGGTGAGAGAGAAGCAGGTTGGGCCGTGTGGAGGTAGCAAAAATGGCCGCCTCACACAGTAACCTTTCCTGCGTCTAAACACCCAAAGTGAAGAAGCCGGCAAGAGAGAGAGGTGCGGAAGAAGGGCTTTTATGGGAGTAGCTCTCGCGAGAATGGGAAGGGGGAGGAGTAACCAGAGCACCGCAACCATTGCAGGGGGGAATAGACAATGCCCTGAGGGCACAACATGGGAACAGGCGCTCCGAGAGTGTCCCAACTTTCGCAGGAACTAACAATAGCCCGAGGGGACAACGTGGCAGATGTGACTGCGTCTGCAGAATTTCCCAGCAGTGGTTCACCAGGTTAAGTGCACATATTACCATGTGCAAGGGCCCAGGTTCAAGCCCTCCACTCCCCACCTGTGCAGGGCGGGCAGGTAGATGCTTCATGAGTAGTGAAGTAGGTCTGTAGGTATCTATCTCTCTCCTCTACCTCTCCCGCCTCTCTCAATTTCTCTCTGTCCTAACAAGTATATTAGAAAAAAAGAGAAAGAGGGAGTCGGGAGGTAGCACAGTGGGTTAAGCGCACATGGCACAAAGCACAAAGACCAGCTTAAGGATCCTGGTTTGAGCTCCCCACTCCCCACATGGAGGGGAGTCGCTTCACAGGTGCTGAAGCAGTTCTGCAGGTGTCTTTCTCTCCCCCCTCTCTGTCTTCCCCTCCTCTCTCCATTTTTCTCTCTGTCCTATCCAAGAACAACAACATCAGTAACTACAACAATAAAACAACAAGGGCAACAAAAAGGGAATAAATAAATGAGAAAGAAAGGAAGAAAGAAAGAAGGAAGGAAGGAAGGAAGGAAGAAAGGAAGGAAGGAAGGAAAAAGAAAGAGATCAAGGAAGAAAGAAAGAAAAGAATGGCCACTGGAAGCAGTGGATTTGTAGTTCCAGCATCAAGCCTCAGCCCTAACCCTGGTAGCAATAAAAAAACTTTAAAAATTAAAATTGCTGATGTCTTCCACTCTTTCTATCAATAATAGTCATTGTTGGAGATCAAGTTCAGGAAATTACATGTCCCTGGAAGGGATTTTCTCAAACCACCTAGATTTTCACCCAGTGAATCAGACATATTTATGCCCCATGTGGGGGAACTGAGGCAGCAGGCACAGAGAAGTCAGAGACAAGCTCCTGCAGCCCCAATAGACAGGGTTGGGGATGGGGCAGGGGAAACTAAAGCAACCTGCAAAGTTTAAACATTTCCATCCTAACAGCTAAGTTCTGCTTCTGTGAAACCACCTGCAGTTACTCACAAGCATCTCCTCCCTGCCAGACGAACCCCACAAGCAACTGGCCTCACTCTCTGCCAACCACAGATAAAAAACCTGCTTCTGGGGGAGTTGGGCGGTAGCGCAGTGGGTTAAGCGCATGTGGCACAAAGCACAAGGATTGGCATAAGGATCCCTGTTCAAGCCCCTGGCTCCCCACTTACAGGGGAGTCCTTTCATACGTGGTGAAGCAGGTCTGCAGGTGTCTATCTTTCTCTCCCCTTCTCTGTCTTCCCCTCCTCTTTCCATTTCTTTCTGTCCTATCCAACAATGACGACAACAATAATAACTACAACAATAAAACAACATGGGCAACAAAAGGGAATAAATAAATAAAATAAATAAATAAATGTTCTTTTAAAAACCCTGCTTCTAGCCCCATCCAGGGTTCAAGTTTTCTAGGAGCAATCTTGACCTGGACCCGCTAGCATTAACAAACACACTCCTGGGGCTGCTTGGTGGCACACCTGGTTGAACACACATGTGACAATGCGCAAGAACCCAGGTTTGAACAGATGAATAAAGCCAGCATTGTATGGCATTGCATCCCAGCTCAGCAGAGGCCACTTGGATTTGCTTATTGCAGGAGCCTACTCAGGAGAGTGACTGTTCAGCACAGCTGCAAGAAGAGTTTGGTTAATCGTGTGTTGACAAAAGAGAGAATCCACTACCTTTACCACAGCAGTGCCAAGTAAGAGAAAATAATGACTCTGCAAGTCAAAAGTATTTCTTAGGAGCAGGGAGATAGCACAGCTTGATAAAACACCAACTTGTATGCCTCCATACCCCAGAGGCTGCAGGTTCCATCCCTGGAACCACCTTATGGCAGGGCTGAGTAGTGCTCTGGTTGTCTTTCTTTTTGTTTCCCTCTCTCTCCTTTCATCGTGAATAAATGTCTTTTGTTTGATTGTTTTGGTTTGGTTTTGCTTCCAGGCTCTATATCAGCACTAAGTAGCCACTGCTCTTGGCGGCCATTTTTCTTTTTTTTTTTTTTTTTTAATTGGGTAGGACAGAGAGAAACTGAGGGAGCATAGAGAGGGAGAGAGAGATAGACACCTGCAAATCTGTTTCACCGCTTGTGAAGTGATCCCCCCCTTCAGGAGGGGAGCCAGGGGCTCGATCTGGGATACTTGAGCTGGTTTCTTGTGCTTCGTACTAGGTGCGCTTAACCGGCGCACTACCGCCCAGCCCCAATAATGAATAAATCTTTAAAATATATTCCATAAATGAATGCTGACATCTATACTATGTGTCAATCTCTTCTTGTGAGTGATCCGACTTAACAAAAGGGAGTGTTCTGGGGTAACTATGCATTTGTTCACTGGATAGAGACAGAGAAATCAAGAGATAAGGAGGAAACAGACAGCAATTGTTGGTATGCTTCTGGATTCTGCTTGTGAAGCCTTCTGTTTTTATCGTCACAATGGGTTCGCTTGTGTTGCTTGCTATGTGTTCTGTTTGCACGTCCACTGTTGGCTGGGCACCCCCCTGCCTCCAGGACATTGGTTTGGTCTCCACCCCCCCACCCCCCACCCCCACCTCTGGAGCATTTGGTTTAGTCATCACTGGTTGGGCTTCTTCCTTCTCCCTGCCCCCTATGGTACATATTTCCTTTGTTCCTTACTCTTCTGCTGGAGGAGAGAGATGCAGGACAGAATTGGGTTGTGATTAGATTAGATTAGATTAGTTTGTTGAACCGCATCCCCACTCGTGAATAAAGATCGAACTGAGTTCTCAGCTCAGCCATGAGTCTCTGGTCGTCTCTGTCTCCCGCCTGTGAAGCCAGCCCAGCAAAAACGACAAGTGATAAAGAAAGGGAAGCCTGCAGCGCTGCTCCACCACCTGTGAAGCTTCCCCAGCTACAAGTGGGACTGTTGGCTTGAACTGGTTCCTTGCACATTGTAACACAGTACTTAACCAGCTGTACCAGTACTCGGTCCCAACTGTTCACTTAAAGGACTAACATCTGTATGATATAGTGTTCAGAAAGCACCATTGAAGAGGCATCTCAACATTTTTCTTCCTTTTTTGTTGGCTTTGAGATTAAAATTCAGTGTTTTCTAGACATCTGTTAAATATCTGACCCCAGACTAACAAAATCATTGATTTCTTTAAAAAAAAATTATTATCTTTACTTATTGGATAGAAATAGCCAGAAATCCAGAGGGAATGGGGCAAAAGAGCGACAGAGACACCTACAACACTGCTTCACCACTCAAAAGCCCTGCAGGTAGGGATGGGGGGGGGCTTGACTTGAACCCGAGTCCTTGTGCTTTGTAACATGTGTGCATTCAACCAGTGTGCCACCACCAGGCCCCCAAATCACTGATTTCTTCATGTTCATCACAACTGATAACACAGGGATGCTAAAGCTGGATGGGTGGGCAGTGGCTCAGTGGGTTAAGTGCACATAGTGCAGAGCGCAAGGACCAGCATAAAGAGCCCCCGGCTCCCCACCTGCAGGGAGGCCACTTTGCAAGCAGTGAAGCAGGTCTGCAGGTGTCTCTCTTTCTCTCTGTCTCCCCCTCCTCTCTCAGTTTATTTCTGCCCTATCATCATCATCATCATCATCACACCCCAGGAGCAGTGGATTCATAATGCAGGCACCGGACCCCAGCAATAACCCAGAAGGCATAAAACAAACAAAAAAACTGGGTGGCAATGACAGTTGAAAGTCAACACTGATCAGAGGGTGAAGCATGCCAAAATGGGGCACAGGAGCCAGAGTCAGATGTGAAACTTTATCCTCTAGTGGAGGTCAACCTTCACATAATAAAGTGCACTGGAACAATTCTGAGAGGGAGAGAACACACACACATACACACACACCAAGAATACATATGCTACTAGAACTTCTGCAAATCGAGAGAGTTGTGCAGGGGGCCGGGTGGTGGTGCACCTGGCTGAGCACACATGTCACAGTGGGCAAGGATGTAGGTTCAAGCCCCTGGTCCCCACCTGCAGGGGGAAAGCTTCAAGAGTGGTGAAGCTGGGTTGCAGGTGTCTGTCTTTCTTCCTCCCACTCTATCAACAACCCCTTCCTTCTCGATTTCTGGCTGTCTCTATCCAATAAATAAATGAAGATAATAAAGAAAACGTTAAAGAGAGAGACAGAAAGTTGTGCTCAGTTACTACCTTTCAAACCGCGTCCTGCACCTTGTTCTTGTTTTGTGTACATATACCAGTGCCAGCAGTTGAGAATACTTGGAACTGAGGGTGAAGAAGTTCGGCAAAGAAGGTGGTGGGGGGGAGCCTAGCCCCAGAGGCGGTCCACCAGCGTTGCAACACAGTCGCCTTATTTGCATCCCCAGATACTTTCCATCTCGTGAGCTCCTCGCTTGATGAGCACAAGAAAACCCTGTGAGCCATGCTGAACTAGGTGACCCCACGTTGTACCTCTCGGTCCTAGCGCCACCGTGATTAGCAGGACAGCACTTAGGGGCGCGGTGCTAAGTGCCATGCCAAGTAAGGTCCCCAGTTTCAGAGGCTTTGGTCAACAGACTTTTACTTTTAAGTCATACACAATCAGCGCTGGGCTGGCTGCAGGTGAACGCAGGACACAGATCCCTCAAGCTTGAGATGCTGGGTTCTCCTGCCAGTCACTGCTGAGGTCCAAGCAGCACTGAACAAGGAAGCACACTCTCCTTTATAAAGGCCTTAGGGCAGAATGACACTTGACCTCACTTCCCATTGGCCAAGCCCCGTCATGTGACCCAACTTCTCTGCACAGGAGCCCACTGACTAATTGGTCTAGGAACCTCCCGAGAACGTTCGGGAGTACAAACAGCTTCATCTCCTACCAGAGGGCTGTGTGATTAGAGCCAATGAAAGATACAATCAGGTCGCAGCCTTTCAGCAAGGCGTTCTGTTAGTCTTACATAAATGATCGTTTTTAAAAGATTTACAACATGGCTTTCTTTTTGTTTTTGTTTTTTTTTTTCTTTCTTTTTTTTTTTTTCCTGGAAGATAAAGTTCCCACCAGGAACGTAATTGAGTTTAGTGTTGAAAGAGGAAATACAACAATTGCATTTTTGGTCTCTATTGTGTTTAAGACATTGAATTTTCTTTATTTGCCATTATTATTTGCCATGGGGAGAGAGTGCAGGAACTTCTGATCATTGGAAATACGGGTCCACTAGCCGTTGCTTATCAGCTGGAGCAGTGAGTGTCAATATAGATCAAAACTGCAAAGAGGGGGTGGCGCGGTAGCGCAGAGGGTTAAGCGCCTGTGGTGCAAAGCGCAAAGAACGGCTGAAGGATCCCGGTTCGAGCCTCCGGCTCCCCACCTGCGGGGGGGGGGGGGGGGGGGGGGTCACTTTACAGGCGGTAAAGCAGGTCTGCAGGTGTCTATCTTTCTCTCCTCCTCTCTGTCTTCCCCTCCTCTCTCCATTTCTCTCTGTCCTATCCAACAACAATGACATCAACAACAACAATAATAGCCACAACAAGGCTACAACAACAAGGGCAACAAAAGGGGGGAAAATGGCCTCGGAAATCCACCGGTGGCGCAGCGGGTTAAGCACACATAGTGCAAAGTGCGAGGACCGGCGGAAGGATCTTAGTTCGAGCCCCTGGCTCCCCACCTTCAGGGGAGTCCCTTCACAGGGGATGAAGCAGGACCGCAGGTGTCTGTCTTTCTCTCCCCCTCTCTGTCTTCCCTTCCTCTTTCTATTTCTTTCTGTCCTGTCCACCAATAACCACAACAACGTTAAACAACAAGGGCAACAAAAGGGAAGATAAATAAATAAATATTTAAAAAATTAAGAAAAAAAATGGCCTTCAGGAGCAGTGGATTCGTGGTACAGGCACCCAGCCCCAGCAATAACCCTGGAAGCAAAACAAACAAACAAACCAAAAGACTGTAGAGCCTTTTTCTTCTGGGATTTTGCTTTTCCCTCTCCTTTCCATGTTGAGCTGAGGTAAAGGGGAACAGAGTGTCCCAGAGGTCCTTCTGATCAGCTTTGATGCAACTTAATTGTGTTTTTTTTTCCCCTTTCCTTTTCCTTTTTAACTGTAGAACTTTATTGAGTAACAATTTACAGTATAGTTTTTTTTTTCACCACTCCTGTCACCAAAGGCCAGTGTCCCCATCCCCACCCCCGTAGATAACCACTATAGTTCTCCCACAGTCTATAGGTTGACTTTTTTTTTACTTTACATTTGTATGCTCAATTTTCTATATTCCGCATATGAGTGAAACCATTCCGTAGTTGTCCTTCACCTCTGTACTTACTTCACTGAGCATAATCATCTCCACTTTATTGGGGCTTTAGGCAGGATGGTACCATCTTTATCGTCTTTATCATCCGGTCCTTTGCTATTCTGTATCTTAGCTACTAGCAGTGTCCGCGGGCTCACTGCGGCTCCCTTTCTGAAGCAACAGCTTTAATTCTGACGTGGCTGAGCATCTGGAGAGGTTCAAGGATGACATTAGAAGCAATTGAATTATTTGGGGGAGGGGGTACGGCTGGGCTAGCTTGCTCGTTGGGGGGTGAATTCTGGTGACTCAGAACAACAGTTAAGAGAATAATGGAAAGAAGCCCAGTCTGGAGTGTGGAGGTGCAGCTGAAAAGAAAAGAGCTCCTGTAGAGAAGCAGAGATGAAATTATAAACCTAGTGAGGTAGGAAATGACTGACATTAGAAGACATGCTTCAGCTGCCTGAGGGAAAAGCCACTAAGGACTAGGAGAAGGAAGAGAGGAAAAGTTGACTGGTTTGAAAAGTGGGGGCCGAAGAGGAGATGCTTTTTGAATTCTGCAGATCGGTGTACAAAAAATAATAAAATGCCATTTTGTTCCTGATTTTCTTTCCAATGGAACCCAGTTGGGGAAAGGCACACTAGGGATACAAAGTGAATGAAAATGGGGTGATGTTTTTTCTTCTCAGTTGAAGGATAAAATGTTAGCTCTCCAATCAAGTCATGTATTAAAGGATTAGTAATCTGTGAGTAACTGACATTTACTTCAGAACACAAGCAAATTTTAATGACATGCAGATACTATATCGACTTTCCACTTAACAATTAAATTATCTCACAAGATATCAAAGATAAGTATCATGTTTATGTATTCCTATCTCAACAAATAGTAAATATCTAAAATTAAAAATTAATGTTACAAAAATAGCAGCCGTTCCAAACATGTCTCCACTGTACATTCAGTTAATTGATTATAAAATAGACAACTATTATCTGCAATAATTAGTATAGCAGGATAAATGTTTAACAGCAACTAAAATATCTCCCATAGCAGATATCAAAACATACATAGATCTTCTATCATCAAGTTATTACTCTGTTCTCACAAGAATTTAAATGGACTGCCAGAACCTAAGTATTCCCTGCAGGTGGGGAGCCGGGGCCTCAAACCGGGATCCTTATACCGGTCCTTGTGCTTTGCGCCACATGCGCTTAACCCGCTGTACACTTGCCCGACCCCCACGATTAGTCCTTAAATACTGCACCTCAGACACCTAGGAAACCTGACCTCAGCCATTGGTCAGGGATAGCGGTAGACTGAGAATGCTCCTGAGTGACATGGTCCTTTCAAATCCGGGACTAAGAGAGGAGCTGTATTCACCTCTAATTAGAGCTGTTTCCAAGCTTTCTTCCTTTTTTTTTTCATTAGTGATTTAATAATGATTAACAAGATTGTAAGTTATTAGCGGTACAATTCCATACAGTTGGCATCACCAGAGTTCCGTATCCCATGCCCTCCATGAACATGTCCCTAGTCTTTATCTCTCTATCCCTCTGACAGCATGGACCCAGGATCATTACAGGGTGCAGAAGGTGGAAGGTCTGGCTTCTGGAATTGCTTCTCCAATGAACATGGTTGTCTGCAGTTCAATCCATACCCCCTTGCCCCCACAGGCTGTTTCTTTATGCCGGTCCTTGTGCTTTGCACCACCTGCACTTAACCCGCTGTGCTACCGCCTCCACAGGCTGTTTCTATCTTTCTCTAGCTGGGTAGGGCTCTGGAGTGGTGAGATTTTGGGACAGGTGGGTGAGGCCATTTGCCCAGGGAAGTCAGGATGGAATCCTAGTATCATCTGCATTTGGCATTCCAGAAGTGCCCAAACTTTAAGAAATTCATGAATCTTAAGGAGGAAGTACAGGTGACAAAACCAGTTTCCTGTTGAAGCAGATAGTAAACAAACTTCAAACAGTAAAATTTGGGGCTCCTAATAGCAACATTTTGTTTTGCTTCGTGAGTTAGTAGTGCGGGAGGAACAGGAGAGGAGACAAAGAGAGAGAATATGCAAACACTTGGAAAGGAAGTATGCTGACTTGTCTAGATTCTAGCTTCCTTGCTCAGGTTTGTGACAAAAGCTTCCTGGTTTTGCATCTCCGTCTTTGATCAACTGTGCTCTGAAGCTTTGCTCATTGAACCCAAAGCCACAGATTACGAGGTTTCTAATGTCATTCATTCACATTTGTTTTCCGAGTGGGTTTGCGTCTCACTTACAGTGGTATTTTGCATTAGTGAAGACAGACTCGGGTTGGTGGTAAGAGTGGTGTGCAGAAATGTGTTATGGGAAATAAGAAACTGTACTCATGTCATCAACATTCCTATAAGGCATTATTTCCCTCCAAGAAAGACCAACGGTACTTTGCTTTCAGGGTTTCTATAATGGCTAGATTATCCTATAACTTCATGAGAGCTACCCAAGTGAAACCCTTCAATAAAAACCCAACAAAACACAGTCATGGCTGCCAAAATATTCAGCACAGAAGCCAAGAAATAATGGGTGTGTGAAGCGCTGGCTGTTTACAAAGAATCATCAATTAAAGTGCCCAGCCAGTTGCAAACGAATTTATTAGCCAACAGCAATCTTCGCTAAAACACAGTAACCAAAGAAAATTAAGGTGTCAATGTTAATGAAAAATATGAACCTCATGGTAAAAGCAGAATGATTCTTCTTCCTTAATCAAGAAGTCTGGGTTTCCTCTCACTCCCCACAGGGGTTAAGCAAGTGAATCAACCAAAGAGAATTGGAGTGTCTGCTCACTCCAATGGCCTGAACTATAGGATTATTCATGAAAACACCTTGTTTATGTAGCACTTTCTACTACATGCACAAAAACATGCTCACATATATTATGTCACTTATTTGCAGGGTCAAGAAATCATAGTGTTCAGCTGGTTAGAGAGAAAACACATTATTGGCTAGGAAGTCACTTAAGTGGGGGATCATGTATGGCCAGTAGAAAAGTGCAAAGGAGGAAGAAGGAAACACTAACAAAAACCATAGGATAAGAGGGGTACAACTCCACACAATTCCCACCACCAGAACTTCGTATCTCATCCCCTCCCCTGATAGCTTTCCTATTCTTTATCCCTCTGGGAGTATGGACCCAAGGTCCTTATGGGGAGCAGAAGGTGGAAAGTCTAGCTTCTATAAATGCCTCCCCACTGAACATGGGTGTTGACAGGTCGATCCATACTCCCAGCCTGCCTCTCTCTTTCCCTGGTGGGGCGGGGCTCTGAGGAAGCGGGGTTCCAGGACACACTGGTGGATCATCTGCCCAGGGAAATCTGGTTGGCATCATGTTAGCACCTGGCACCTGATGGCTGAAAAAAAGTTAATATATAAAACCAAACACATTATTGACTAATCATGAACCCCAAGGCTGGAATATTGCATATGAAGAGTTGGGAGTCTCCGTTTTGAAGATAGGTAGTAGGCCTATTTGAGTTATATCCCAAAGGGTCCCTGACTATACTAGTTTTTTTTCCTGAGCCTGACATCTGATATGCAGGCGGACCCAAGGTGTTGTCTGGGGAGATGATGTCATGGCTGAAAAAGGGGGCTAGACACCTGGATCAGGGAAGAAAGTAGCTCCCAGATATGGGAAAGATGTATAAATATTGCTGACTGTAAACCCCACCTATTTGATGTGATCTGGGGCCCATATTCAGCTTAGGAGCCTATGTGTAACCTCTGCATCCCTGTAGGTCTGAGCTCACATTCTGCGGTCATGAGTAGGAACGTTCCAGCCTGCCCCAGTTTCAGGACCCATCTTCCTCAGGTGGCATATAGAGTATGTTATCCAGCCTCCCTTTGGAGGATGGAACATTCTCTACTGTTGTTGATGCACATTGAACACAGGGTCCTATGGGGGTCCACAAAGGGGTCCATTGTGTTGTCCCTCATAGAGGTGACCAATGACAATGGAGAGAGGGATTTATTCGAGGTCTAGGCTCATCATGTCTGTGTGGGAATCTCAAGACTCCTGACTAGAGCCCCAGATGATGGGGTGGCCTGATAGTGACTGAAGAGTCATGCTGGATAGAGTTAAGGTGCTGGTAATGGGAGAGTTGATGCAAATTCAGTTTTCCAGGGAGAATAAAATTATGCTTGTTTATGATGGAGGTTGAGTGGGTATGAATGGTTGAAGAACTTATAGTGGCGACATGTATCACACACAAAAAATGTCAGCCAGAGCTCATCAGGGGTGTAAATTTTGTTTGGTGTTGAGGAGAAAGGAGACTCTAGGTGGAGAGCTCTGTTGTGCACCCTCCAATGGTCAGTTCTTTTTTTCTTTTTATTAGTGATTTAATAATAATTAACGAGACTGTAGGATAACAGGGGTACAATTCCATATGATTTCTACCACCAGAGTTCTGTATCCCATCCTCTCCATTGGAAGATTCCCTATCTTTTATCCCTCTGGGAGTATGGATCCAAGATCACTATGGGGTGCAGAAGGTGGGTGGTCTGGCTTCTCTAATTGCTTCTCTGCTGAATATGGGCACTGACAGGTGAATCCACACCCCTAGCCTGTTTCTGTCTTTCCCTAGGTGGGTAGGTCTCTGGGGAGGTAAGATTCCAGGACACATTGGTGAGGTCTTCTGCCCTGGGAAGTCAGAATGGCATCATAGTAATATCTGTGACTTGGTGCCTGAAAAACAGTAAGATATAATGCAGAAAAAAGCATTTAGTAATCAGGAACCTAAAGGTCATAATAGAGCAGATGGAAC
Source organism: Erinaceus europaeus (assembly GCF_950295315.1). Lineage (NCBI taxonomy): Eukaryota > Metazoa > Chordata > Mammalia > Eulipotyphla > Erinaceidae > Erinaceus > Erinaceus europaeus. Next base: position 16,077,915 of record NC_080163.1, read on the forward strand.
TAAGGGTCTTGGTGTGGGAAGAAGCTTGGCAGTCGATTTTAGATATAAGGAGCCCGTGACTTTAGTCATTTTTGCCTGAGCCCAACAGCTAACATGGAGGTGGGCTAAGACTATTATCTGAGAAGAAGGTGTCAGAATTGAAAATAGGACTATAAAGCTGGATTAGAGTAGAGAGTAGCTCCCAAACACAAGGAAAGTATATAAATACCATTAACTGTTAACCCCATCGATATGACCTAGGGCCCATATCTATTCATATTTACCACAGGAGCCTGTGTAACCTCTGTGTCCCTGTCAGTCTGAGCTCACAGTCCATGGCCCCAGCTGGGAACATTCTAGGCTGCACTCATTTCAGGACCAGCCTTCCTCAAGTGACAATGAAGGTGGTCTCAGCCTCCCTTCAGGGAGTGGGGTAGTCCTGACCATTGCTGTTCTATACTGAGGCCAAGGTCCTGGAGAGGGCCACAAGAGAGCTTATGATGATGTTCATGATGGAAGTGACTAGTGACGGTGGAGAAGGGGGTCTGCTAGAGGTTTAGGCCCATCATATCTTTGTGAGAATCAAAGGATTCTCTGACTAGAGCCCTAGATGATGGGTCGGCCTGCTAATATTCCATCATTAAAGTGTGCCAGTCTCTTGCCTTTATCCAGCTTTTGTTCTCATGGTCAGTTCTATCCAACCTGGGCTGTATATCAGCATAAAGGTATCTGATTGGCTGTACCTTGGTCCAGGTCAAGCTGGGTAGATATAACAAAATGGCTGCTTCCAGGGAGAGGGTACCGTATTGTCCAAACCACATGCCTTGCCCAGTGTGTATTTTTTTTTCTTTCACCTCCTTAATTTGAGAGTCCTCAATTTGAACACAAAGGAAAAGGGGTAGAGCTGTACCTCTAATTCTTGGTTACACAAGACCATTGTTAGTAAAAAAAAAAAAAAAAAAAAAGGTTTCAGAGAGAAGAGGAATTGCCCAAGTTTAGATGGCAACTGTGTCAGAAGTAGATTTCCTAATGTTCCATGTGACTTGTTTCCTCTCATAGTTTCATTTCCTTTGGCTTAAAGGAGTTCCCAGAGACTGTATTCTCTAGAGCAGCTCAGCTGGCTATAAAATAACATGATAAGCAATTTTCTTGACAGAAATTACTTTCCTTTCTTCCTTCCTTCCTTCCTTCCTTCCTTCTTTCTTTTCTTTCTTTCTTTCTTTCTTTCTTTCTTTCTTTCTTTCTTTCTTTCTTTCTTTCTTTCTTTCTTTCTTTCTGTGGAGCCAGGACCTTGCACATGTGTGGTTTTTCACCACTCTGGATCACTTCTTTGTTGGTATGCATGAGACCCCTTCTGTTTCATTTGGTTTAAATCCCCCCTGCTTAACACTATTCTATTTACATAACCGCTGCATTCTATTTACATAACCACTGTTAAAAAGCACCACCCTCCCTCCAGGGCATTGGTGGTTCAGTGATAGGATTCTCGCCTGCTCCGCCCCCTCCTTGTCACACTCTGATTTTCACCAGTCACTTTTCTCTCCACCCTCTCTATATCACATCCTGTTTCCACCCTACTTGGCAAGTATATATAAAGACAGCATTGTGAGTTTTAGGGTACTTTAGCTTACCTCAGCTTAGATTGTGCTGCTTCCTGCATGAATAAAGAGATACTGCCTACAGCTCAACCATGAGTCCCTGGTCATCTGTTACCCGCCGGTGAAGCCAGCCTGGCGAAAACAACATAGCCCGGTGAAAACAACACTTCTTCATTCAGATCAGGATGCAGGAGGGGAATGACAAGAATGTAACACCAGAGCTTCCTCTAATGTCACCAGCACCTTCCCTGTAGTGCTGGGATTCAAGCTTGGGCCACACACAGTAGCAAGGCATACCATTTACCTGATGAACCATGTCTCCAGCCTACAAGTATTAAAAAGTCACTCCTAGAACAGGGGCCAGGCAGTGGTATACCTAGTTGAATACACTTGTTATCATGTGCAAGAACCTGGAGCAAGAGTCATGAATGGTGAAGCAGTGCTGCAGGTGTTTCTCTTTCTCTGTCGATCTCTTTCTCCCTTTCCCCTCTCAATTCCTCTCCGTACAATCAAATAAAAGAAAGAAAGAAAAAAGGGAAAAATGGCCACTAGGAGTAGTGGATTCGTTGTGCAGGCATCAAGCCCCCAGCAATAACCCTAGTGGCCATAAAATAAATAAATGTTTTGTTTTGCTTTTAAGTCGCAGGATTGCTTGCAGAGACTGAATGTAAGATGTTCATTTTACAGATGAGGAGAGTGAAGTCTTGGGTGGCTGAATCTACCTGACAAGGCTTGTTAGAAAGTTGCAGCTGTCAGCTTACAGGAAGCCAGGAAGAATGGTGTTCCCCTGGTACTAATCCTCCCCCTCGTTCAGGGCTTTTAAGACTCCAGGGGTGTGACCCTCCTGGCCAGCTAAGACCCATATGCAGGATTCTAGGCAGGTGTGATTCTTGACAAATGAGCACAGTCTGTGTGCTTCAGTGCAGCATAATGATTTTAAACTCTAGTTTCCATTGATCTCTTGCTTGAATTATGTCTAAATTTAATCCCTGCCTTCATCAAGATGAGTAGTGTTTCTCTATACAGCTATTTTGATAGGCACTCCAGTAATTGCTTCTTGAGATAAAAAAAAAATGTACCTAGCACTAAAAAAAAAAAAATTAAAGGTCAAGAAATATTGCTGTGCTGCTTGCTGACATGTATTATTATAAACAATAAGTATGACTTGGGCTTCTGTTTACTACTTGATAAATTACCTGTGATTACTGTAGGCAGCAAAAAAAGTCTGAACATTTAGATTTAGATAAAATTGTGGTTTTGAAGTTTCAGAAAAGAAACACAAAGTGTGTTCCGGGAGGTGGCGCAGTGGATAGGTATTGGACTCTCAAGCATGAGGTCCTGAGTTCCATTCCCGGCAACACATGTAACAGAGTGATGTCTGGTTCTTTCTCTCTCCTCCTCCTATCTTTCTCTTTAATAAATAAACAAAATCTTAAAAAAAAAAAAAAGAAACACAAGGTCAAGGTCACTTTTCATGTTTGTACATTTCTGCCTATTTCAGTGATGTGTTTGTTTTTTGGCTTCTGAACTGTTTATAAAATAGAATAAATCTTTGAGAATCCAGAAAGCCTACACAATGATCACTAATGATGCCAAACTAAATTGGCATTACCATCATATAAAAATAAAATTCTAATGTTTTTTTTTTTTGTCATGCCACTGATTCTTATTGTACATTTATTTCAAGGCTGGTTAAGTAGCAGGGTATTTGTGATTTTCATAATCCCAAGGTGATTTCCAAAGCCAGTGGTTTTCTAATTATTATTTTTTTAATTTTGTTTGATAGAGACAAAAATAACAGGGGAAGGGGGGAGATAAGAGGTAACAAGAGAAAGAGAGACACCTGCAATATTTCTTCACCACTTATGAAATTTTTTCCCACCAGGTGGGAATGGGGCCAGAACCTGTATCCTTGTGCATTATAATGTGTGTTTTCCAACTGAGTGTGTCGCTGCCCAACTCCTGGTGTTTTTAATGATAAAATTAATAACACAATGTTTTTACTCCATTTGTAAGACTTTTCTTATAATGACTTTATCATCCAACAATGTTTAATAGTAATAATTCCTAAAAATCTAAAGTGATCCGGATAGTTGGAGAGCTTTTCACTGAAAAAGGAGGAGAAAATAGCATCTGTGATAGGCTTTCTCTGATTTGTCTGTCATTCCAAGGGCAAAAGTCAAACACATTTAATGTTACTTAGAAGTGCTGAGGTCCTAGGGCTGGGAGATAGCGTAATGGTTATGCAGAGAGACTCTCATGCGTGAGGCTCCAAAGTCCAATCCCCAGCACCACCATAAGCCAGAGCTGGGCAGTGTTTTGGTAGCTCTCTATCAGTGTGTCTCTTTCTCTGTCACTAAAAATCAATAAAATATGGGTTTTTTTAAAAAAAAAAAAAAAAAAGGCCGAGATTCTATCTCTGTCTACAATCAGGATGAAAGAACGCCAAATGAATAAAAAGAGTTATCTGAGCTGATCCCACCCGAATGCTCAACTTCCTGCTCCTACCTATGGTCTCTTCAGATTCACTAGAAGGTTGAATCTCGGTTCAGAAACACTCTCCAAAAGACCCATTTAGGTGAAAAAGCATCAGCAAGCCTCTGTGGAGATGGATTATTTTGATATTGGATTCTGGCTCTATTTCTGACAAGCACCAACAAGTAAGGATAGCAAAATAATGTGGAAGATGTGACCCAGTGTATCCTCCTGAATAAGTCCTGAAGCTGATAGCTTAAATGAAAGATCCAGGAGTAGAAACAAGTTTCAGATCCACTCTCAAATTATCTGTGAGAGAGTTCGATCCATTGCAGAAACAGTGAACTCATCAAGTCTTTTGGGAGCAGCCTGACTTTGCTGAGACCATGAGCTCATCTCTCTTGCCCCGTGATGGAATGTGGCAGGATTGAGTTCTTGTGGGAATGTAGACCCCGTGATCCTGTAAGATGGCCTGTAAGGAGGCCAGCACCTTTCTGGAGGAGTGTCTACAGCACACACACTACAGTGCACAAGGACCCAGGGTCAAGCCCCTGATCCCCACCTGCAGGGGAAAAAGCTTCATGAGTGGTGAGGCAGGACTGTGGGTATCTTTGTCTCTTTCCATATCTCTATCTCCCACCCCTCTCAATTTCTCTCTGTCCCTAGCCAATAATAAATAAATAAAAAGATTTTAATAATAATAATAAAAGTGTCTGATCTAGACAGTGCGATCCTACACACTTAATTTTGCTTATAAGGAGACAGAAGGCATTTTATGATACTCTGTATTTAGTAACGATTGGCTATGTGATGGATCATTAAAAAAAATCCAGTGAGCTCTTATCCAAAAGAGGCGCTTTTATTGTGTTATAAAGTCAAGCAAATAAGCCAGGTCAGAGCAGTTTGCTTTAGCAATATAACCTGCTAAAAATCTGGACATGACCCTGACATATATGTCAACTTTTAGTCTATTATGAAATGCAATGTATCCAGCATCTTAGTGGGATTCTCTCTACTCATTTATACCTATAAAGAACCAGGGTCTGAGTGAGAGAGCTTATTAGGTAGAGTGCATGGCTTTCCATGTGTACAGCCCAGTTTCAAGCCCTGGCACCACATGGGTGATGCTGTGACACCAGAGGAAGCTATGGGGTGCTGGGGTGTCTCTCCTGTCTGAATAATAATAATAATAATAATAATAATAATAATAATAACAACTGGCTTGAGTAGTGAAATATCCGGGTTCCACCCAAACAACTTAGCAAGCAAACATGTCAAACACTCATAAACCCGCATCTCTGGACAGCAGCCAGGAATGTCTCCACTTGCAGTCTTGCTGGCTGTCATGGCAGCTGAAAAGAAGCAGGCATTCTTCTTCCTAAAAGAGTAGGGACCCTTGGGTCTCTGACTGAACTACTGTCCTCAAGTTCTGGGTATCTGGATCAGCAGAGTGGATCAAGAGATTTTTTTTTCAATAATGATATATGATATGATAGATATGATACGATATTGTTGTTGCTACCAGAGCTTTACTGCTCGGGCTGATTCTTTCAGAGACAAAGAGACCACAAGTCTAAAGCTTCCTCAGAGCTTTGGGGGCCAAGGCTCAAATCTTGCCAGGAACATGACAGAGCAGGTGTACTCCCAAGTGAGGTACCTTGCTGCTGGCCTAGCATGGGAATTTCTTCTCCTCCTCCTCCTCCTCCTCCTCCTCCTCCTCCTCCTCCTCCTCCTCTTCCTCCTCCTCCTCCATCTCCTTCTCTTTCTCCTTCTTAACAGAGAGAAATGGAGAGAGAGAGAGAGAGGGAGAGGGAGAGGGAGAGGGGGAGAGAGAGAGAGGCTCAGCACAGCTTCAATGCTTATGAAGCTTTCCTCCTGCAGTTGAGGACTGCAGACTTGAACCCAAGTCCTTGAGCATGGTGGTGTGTGTGCTCAACTAGGTGATCCATCACCCATCCCCTTACATGAATATTTCTCATGTTTAGCAACAACCGGCACTTTAAGACTTGAGTTGGCATTACCATCTCTGTCACTTTTGAGCTGCGATTTGACTGGCGGATGAAAGCTAAGGTCGGTTACAGTACGTTCTGTTTTCACTTCCAGTGTAGTCAACTTAATTACCTGTCACCTTCAAGACTGTAGCAGCCTCCTGATGATTGCTTCACCCTCATTTTATGCCCCCACCAAGTCCATCATCCATACAGTTGGCAGTTGTTGGTCCAGAATGACAGTTAAAACATCTACCTGCTACAATGCACAAGGACCCAGGTTCAAGCCCCCAGTCCCCACCTGCAGTGGGGAAGCTTCACAAGTGGTGAAGCAGTACTGCAGATCTCTCTCTCTCTCTCTCCTTCCTCTCAATTTCTGGCTATCTCTATCCAATAAAGATAATTTAAAAAAAATTAATAAACAAAACCTTTAAAAAAAAGTCTTCCTGGGGGTCGGGCGGTGGTGCAATGGGTTAAGCACATGTGGCGCAAAGTGCAGGGACCGGCGTAAGGATCCCGGTTCGAGCCCCCGGTTCCCCACCTGCAGGGGAGTTGCTTCACAGGCGGTGAAGCAAGTCTGCAGGTGTCTCTCTTTCTCTCCCCCTCTCTGTCTTTCCCTCCTCTCTCCATTTCTCTCTGTCCTATCCAACAACGAACAACATCAACAATGGCAATAATAATAACCACAACGAGGCTACAACAGGGCAACAAAAAGGGGGAAAAATGGCCTCCAGGAGCGGTGGATTCATGGTGCAGGCACCGAGCCCAGCAATAACCCTGGAGGGGAAAAAAAAAAAAGTCTTCCTGAATATTACTGTGGAAAGCCACTCAGAGAAGAGAGATTAAGCTCTGTGCTGCTGCCTCTTCTAAAGCTCTGGTCCCAGTGGATTGGGGCTCCTACCCTTATGATCAAATTTACCCTTAATTATATTCTTTAATACGATCTAGTGTCTCCATTTGATTATCATCATTTCCGTCTTTGCCAAAAGCACTCATCTGTTCAGCTTTCCAACTAGAGCTGTTAGCACAACCAGATCTGCTTATTACTAACAAAGATTTCCCCAAACATCAGCATTCTCTCCATCAGAGACAGGAAGGATCTATTTACACTTCCAGAACATTTTTTTTCTGTCGTTGATACCCAAGTGAAATCATTTTACTTGAACAGAAGAAACTTCCAAATGTCAAATTTTTTATTAGCCAAATGTAGTATGAGGGTGAAAAGCCAACAAGGAAAACATTTGAAGAGAATATTATACAGTATAATAATCTGACATGTCAAAAACCAAAATTAAAACTGGGAATTTTTTTTTCTCACCTCAGGAAAGGTCTGGAATTGCACTGCTTGATCTACTCTATAGGAAGTGAAAACACTATAGACATTGGTAAAGGCAAATTTTAAATACACATGTTAAGAACTCACAGGAGGGAGTCAGGCTGTAGGTAGCACAGCGGGTTAAGCGCAAGTGGCTCCAAGCTCAAGGACCGGCGTAAGGATGCCTGTTCGAGCCCCCGGCTCCCCACCTGCAGAGGGGGTCACTTCACAGGTAGTGAAGCAGGTGTGCAGGTGTCTCTCTTTCTCTCCCCCTTTCTGTTCTCCCTTCCTCTCTCCATTTCTTTCTGTCCTGTAAACAATGATGACATCAATAACAATAACAACTACAACAACAAGGACAACAAAAGGGAAAAATAAATAAATATTAAAAAGAAAGACAAAAAAAACTCACAGGAACACATAACAACAAACATTTAACATCTACTAGTCTTAATGCCATGCATTGTCCTAGTTTTTTTTTTTTTACATTATTTTAATTCATTCACTTCTAATAAGAGCTCAGTTAGGTAGATACAAACTATTATCCCCACCTAAGATATCAGGTCATGCCTGTGTTCTCCTGGGTGAACTATCTCCTCACTCCAAGAGCTCTTTAAAAAGTGAAATGTATTTATTGTAGCCTGGGAGTGGCTTCACATATAGAGCATAGAGTGGGGGGATTAGGTGGTGGCCATCAGGTTAAGTGTACATGTTTGAAGCGCAAGGACCTGCTCAAGGATCCCGGTTCAAGCCCCCAGCTCTCCACCTGTAGGAGGGGGTCGCTTCGGAAGCAGTGAAGTAGGTCTGTAAGGGTCTGTCATTCTCTCTCTCCCTCTCTATCTCTCCATCCTCTCTCAGTTTCTCTCTGTCCTATTTAATAAAATGAAAAGAAAAAAAAAGGCCACCAAGGAGGGGGGTGGATCTACAGTGCAGGCACTGAGCCTCCAAAACAACCCTGGGAGTAAAATAAAATAAAATAATACAATAAAATGGAGCACAGATAGGATGGACTCAGTAGCTTGAGGTCCCCACTAATCCATGTGCCAGAGTGACATGCTGGTTCTCTCTCTCTCTCTCTCTCTCTCTCTCTCTCTCTCTCATTAATAAAGAGAAATCTTCGAAAGCTATTTTGTCTGTGGCCATGTAGGTAGCACAGAGGATGAAGCTTTGAACTCTCAGATGTGAGGTTCTGAGTTTAATCCCTTGCAGCATGTGTACCAAAGCTATGCTCTTGTTCTCTTTCTCTCTCTCTTCCTATCTCTTTCATATGTATCCTTTATGAATAGGATAGAGTAGAACCAGAGCACTGCACAGCTGTGGAATTGGCAGTGCCTGGAATTGAACCTGGAACCTCTGGACCCTCAGCTCTGCAAACCCTGTGCTCTAACACTGAGTTGACTCCTAAATCCAAGAACTTTTTTTTTAATTAAAAAAAAAATATTTATTTATTCCCTATTGTTGTAGTCATTATTGTTGTTATTGATATTGTCTTGTTGGATAGGACAAAGAGAAATGGAGAGAGGAGAGGAAGACAGAAAGGGGGAGAAAAAGAGAGACACCTGTAGACCTGCTGCACCGCTTGTGAAGCGACTCCCCTGCAGGTGGGGAGCTGGGGGGCTCGAACTGGGATCCTTATGCCGGTCCTTGTGCTTTGCACCACGCACGCTTAACCCACTGCGCTACTGCCTGACTCAATATCCAAGAACTCTTGAGGAATGGCTGCTCTTCAGCTTGCAAAATAAATAAGTAAATAAACAAACAAACTCTGTCTCAGGCCATCTGGTGAATGTGTATCTCTCTGGGGTTGAAGGAAGAATGGCACCCTGACAAAGCCCCTACCCAGGCCATCAGTGCCCAGGGAAGAGACTTCCTGTTTCCTTACAGTGGCTACAGGCAGGTGTGCAAAGTTGCAGGGGACAAGGCCAGTTCCCGCGCTTTGTCCTCAAGGCCACCCTGACGGGGGAGGTGGTGAAGGAGGTGAAGCTTAGCCCCTGCTGCCTGCTGATGGTACTGCTCACACTTAGTGGTTTGCAGACAAACCCCAAGACACTCTGTAAGCTAAGAAAAGCAAGTCTCATTTCTGAGGCTTAATTAGTCATTTGCATAGTACCAAGAGGCCTCTACCAAAAAAAAAAAAAAAAAAAAAAAAAAAAAAAAAAGCCTGGGGTAAGAGCAAATGAGTATTTGGGATTATTATCATCAAAAAATTGAATATTTACAGGCAGTTGAGCAGCAAGCCATCTGGCGTAAACATCCATGGGGAGGGGTGAGGGTGGAGTGGGAGGAAGCTAGATTGGGGGTGGGGAGCAGGGTGCAGATTGGGCGGGAGTATTTATAGTAGCCTCTCTTCATCTTGGGTGAGGTTATCAGCTAGAAAGGACATTTCAAAGTGAAAGCCAATATTCAGAAGTCCCCAGAAAGAAAAGGGGAGAATGGCTATTTTTTAACTTCTTTTTTTTTTCCAACATATTTCTTCTTCCTTCCTTTTTTTTTTTTTTTCAGTGATTTAATTATTAGATTGTAAGATAACAGGGGTAGATTTCTACACAGTTCCCACCACCAGAGTTCCCTGTTCTTTCTCCTTCATTGGAAGTTTCTCTACTCTTTATCCCTTTCGGAGTATGGACCAAAGGTCTTTATGTGGAAGGTCTGGCTTCTGTACTTGCTTCTCTGCTGGACATGGACATGGCAAGTCAATCCATACCTCTAGCCTCTTTCTGTCTTTCCCCAATGGAGTAGGGCTTTGGGGAGGTGAAGTTCTGGGATACATTGGTGAGTTTATCTGTTCAGGGAAATCAGGATGGTGTCATCCTAGCATCTGCAACTTGGTGGGTGACAGGCAGTAAGATATAAAGCAGGACAAATTGTTTAATAAACAGGAACCTGAAGTCAAGAACAGAACAGATGAAATTAGGGGTCTTCCTGGGTCCATACTCCCTCCCACGGGGTTAAAGAATAGGAAAGCTATCAGGGGAGGGGATGGGATACGGAGATCTGGTGGTGGGAATTGTGTGGAGTTGTACTTCTCTTATTCTATGGTTTTATTCTCTATGGTTTTGTGAGTGTTTCCACTTTATAAATGGAAGAATTTTTTAAAAAGAAAAAGAAATAAAGAGAAAGAGAGAAATTAGGGGTCTTTATGCTGGAAGAAGCTAGGAAGTTAATTTTAGGTATATTCCAAATGGCTCATGATTTTAGTAATTTTTGCCTGAGCCTCATAACTAACATGCAGGTGGAAGATGGTGTCAGAGTTGAGAGCAGACCTAGAAAGTTGGATTAGGGCAGACAGTAGCTCCCAAATATTAGGAAAGTATATAAACACCATTAACTATAAACCAGGAACATGTTGGTAACACATGCTTTTTTCCCCATCCTTCCTCCCTTCCTCCTTCAGTTCCTCCCTCCTTCCTTCTTTCCTTTGTTTCATTTTTCTTTTTGCTTTCTCTCCCACTGTCTCTTCTAATCAAGAGACATGGAGCAAGCCTTAGAGATGTGGCTCTGTTGACATGTGGCCCTGGAGGAAGGTGTGGATATTTAGCTCACTGTCACTGTGAAGGGGGTGTGGGGTCCTATAGATGATATAACGGTGCAGTCTTTGGATACAGTCTGTTTTTTTTTTTTTTGTTTTTTTTTTTTGAGCTGGGGCCTTGCCTGGTTGTGATGGCTAGAGCTCCCAAGACTGTATTGAGTAGATATGGTGACAGCCAGCGGGCAGCTCCGCCTTGTTCCTGAACTCAAGAGGGGGAGTGTTTAGTGTCTCGCTTCTGAGTGTGCTGCCAGCAGTAAGGTTTTTGTGCATAGCTTTTAGTAGACGGAGGTAGTTTCCCTCAACTCCCATCTTTTAAAGAAAAACTTACAGCCATTTATTTATTTATTTATTAGCTAGACACAGAGAGAAATTGAAGGGAGGAGAGTTAGGGGAGGAGAGTTAGAGGAGTAGAAAGTAAGCACTGGCAGACCTGCTTTACTACTTGTGAAGCTCTAACACCCTCCCCCTTCTAACATCCCAGAAGAGGAGCAGTGGCTTGAACCCAGGTCCTTGCACATTGTAACAGGTATGCTCACGGTATGTTGGACCAGTCTCAAATCCCTGGGATAAGCCCCACTGGTCTAGGCGTTCCATGCAGGGTTGAACATGCTATTCCAGATGTGCTGGCTGCCATTGTCTTCACTCTGCAGGCCTGTCCGGGTCAACTTGGGAGAGGAAGCCAGCAGTCTCCTGCAAGGAACACAGTTCTTTTAATGTGAGTCAATGAGATCTCTTACTGCAGAGATGGTTCTGCTGGGCCACACACAGGACTCAAGTCCGAGGGCTGAACATCCCAGAAGTCAGTACCCTCCAGTCCCAGTCTACCAAACTGTGGGCACAGTCCCACCATGCTCCCAGGTGAACACCAGCATCTCAGAGGGCAGATAGGGGTCAATTTATCAGGTGTTTATCCCACTATCAGCAGCAGGCCTTAAGGCTTTCAAGTCTGTCCTTGCCATTACACAGTAAGTGAGCCAACGAGGGCCAAAAATCATTATAAAATATCATTCCGGGGGTGGGGTGCTGAGTGTTGACTCGCCTGGAGAACAGCCATGTTCTTACGCACTAGGACCTGGGTTCAAGTCCCTGGCATCCACCTGTAGCGGAGAAGCCTCACAAGTGATAGAGCGGTGTCAATGATATCTCTCTTTCTCTATCTCTCTCCCTATCTCTCACCCTCTGTCAAATCAGTGGCCACTCGGAATGGTGGAGCTGTGTAGGGACTGAGCCTCAGCAATAACCCAGGTAGCAAAAGAGGAGAGAAAAAGAGAGAAAACATTCCAGGATCCAGTTCATCTGGAAGAGGTTACACTTGGCCATGTGTGTGGACCCAGGTTTGAGCTTCTGGAATGTCCTGAAAGCACCACACATAACACTGTGGGATATTTCATGAACACTGGAGTGGTGCTGTGACATTTCTCTTCTCCCTAACTCTCTCTCTGTGTCTTCCTATTTGAATTTGAAAGGAGGAAAAATAGTCTTCCAGGAGCAGTGGAATCATGCAGGCATGAGACTCTGTCAGCAAAAGAAATAGGGAGGGGCAGAAGAAAAAAACATATATGTATCACATATATTTTTAGGATGCTAGAAAAGGTAATACAAATATGCCATAAGAAATAATCCGAAGTCAATCCCAGAAATCAAGTGAAAGAAAGCAAAATGCACCCAAGAAGTTATTCTTGGAGAGGAAGGCCTCTCATGACTTTTTTTTTTTTTTTTTGGCCTCATTCAATTTTTTGTTGTTGTTGTTTTCGCCAGAGTTCTAGACTGTGGATGTTCCCTGTGAATCAAAGTGTCAGCTGAAAGGAGTGGCGGGGAGGGGTGGGGTGAACTTCCTTTGTGGTGACTTGCTCCAGGTGCATGATCTTTCTAGGAGAGGCTGACAAGATGTCACCAACACCAGTTTGCTCAGTAGCAACAAAAACGAAGATGGTGGGGGTTGGGCGGTAGCGCAGCGGGTTAAGCGCATGTGGCACAAAATACAAGAACTGGCGTAAGGATTCGGGTTTGAGCCCCCAGCTCCCCACATGCAGGGGAGTCGCTTCACAGGCAGTGAAGCAGGTCTGCAGGTGTCTCTCTTTCTCTCCCCCTCTCTTTCTTCCCCTCCTCTCTCCATTTCTCTCTGTCCTGTCCAACAACAACAACATCAACAACAACAATAATAACCACAAGGCTACAACAACAAGGGTAACAAAAAGGGGGGGAAGGCCTCTAGGCTCAGTGGATTCATGGTGCAGGCACTGAACCCCAGCAATAACCCTGGAAGCAGACTTTAAAATCTCTTTCTTCAAGTGTTTGCTTCTGGTTTCCAAGTCAAGTTTGGAGAACTCCTCCAACTTTCCCACTCTCACATTTAAATTGACTTTCAAGAGTATTGTCTATAGCAGACTTAAAAGTCTAATTTGGAGTTCAAAGGCCTGAAAATCAACTCTTTGTTCCTCTGGAATTCTTTTCTGTCTATCCTTCCCTGGGGCAATAGAGTTGGGCTCCCAGTCTATTTTTAATTGTAGAAGGCCTTTAGGATGAAATACATTTAAAGAAATGACCTTGAGGAATATTTCAAATCATCCTGTTACTCCCAGAATGAATATCCAGATTGATACAGACATCAAACGTGAGAAGAGTTCAAAGACAAGAAGCATTAAGTTCTAGCTAGGGAAATCAGATCATTATGGATGTAAATAAGGGGGCTTGAGCTAATTCTTGAAGAATGAGTAGAAGTTTGATCAAAAGAAGAAAAATAAAAGAGGAATAGAGTTATCAATGAGCTTCTCCTTTGGCCAGGCTCAAGCAGGAATGATTTCACATATGTGTGGCTACAATCACTTATGATAGTAATATTTCCCTCTAGCAGATACTTGTTTGAATTCAGTTGAGCTGCTATAACTGTGGGGAAAAGGCCCACCATCTGTGAAGTCCAGGCCATTATTTCCATGAGAGTTTGAGCAGGTTGACCCCAAGCCCTCTCCCCGAGGGGTGATAGGAAGGTCCCTCCTGGCCTCTTTTTTAGACTGGGAACTTTCTTTCACATGCTTCCTCATTCCTTTTGAACAAGAGCCATGAATTACTGTGTATGGCCAACCGAAGTCCACCATAAATATCCTGGCTTTGATCAACTGCCCCCTTCCCCCCTGCCTTGGAGGTGCTTGTAACTCACCCTTTGAGAAAACAAAGCTTACCTATGTATTGTGAGCTCATGACTGGATCCTATATGGTAACTTCCCAGCTAAGATCAAACACCTGACAGGTCAAGATTTAACTTTGCATTGTGTGTATGGCTTAATGGTTACCTTAATGTCTCTCAAACCTTTTGGGTATATCTATCCACTTGTATCCCCCAATAAACGAGTCATCCATGAAGCTTCTCCCGGAGCAAGTTGTGTGTGCTTCCTTCCTCTCCGTAACACTCTCCCTCATCGCCAGGGTCTCCTTGGACCCTCAGGGGCTGAACCAGTCTCTGCCACCAGTGGCCAGGGAGGTGAAGAGCCCTGGGATGACCCGCAATAACAAAATATAATTGACTTGAGTACTTACAGAGAGCAGGAACTGTCCTCATAGCTCTGGCAGTCAAAGATCATAGTGTCCAAAGATTTGCTGTCTGGTAAGGAGTCTGTTACATCAGCTTCTGCACAAAAAGAATACGCTTTATTGCCAGTCAAGCTTGCCATTGGAGATTGGAGTTTATTTCCAAAGTCAACCTCCTGTCCACCAGAGGGAGATAGTTTTCATATAGATGGTGGGAGAAAGGATGAGGAACTGGATGTAGGGGATTCAAAGATGGAGCTAGGGCCTTCTGATCTTTCTACCCCTTGAATCATAGCTCCCAATGCTTCCACTAAGAATGTCCTACAGTCAGCCTCATCATTATTATTAACGGGCAAGGAACTAGGTGGGGCACAGATCTAATAGTTGTGCTTTCAGTTCCTTTGCAAAGTCATTCCTATAAGAAGAACTCTCAGGATTATCTTCAAACTCTAGTAAGCCACTTTTATCACTCCAGGGCCAGATCCACAGCCCTATCCTCTAAGTTATGGTTTCATTCCCATATGATAGAAGAAGTGAGAGAGCTATCTGAGGTCTCTTTTCTAAAAGGGCACTAATCCCATTTAGGAGGGCCTCACTGTCATAGACTAATCACCTCCCCAAACACCACTGTGGCCTAAGCTTCAGCACAGAAATTTTGAATGGGCACAGATATTCAGCCTATGGCTACACTTCTTATAATTCTCAGGGTATGTAGGAGACGTTTCTAAAAACACAAATCTCCTCCTCTAAACCCAGTGAACACTCTTAAATTCCATGCCTTTATTATCACCCTCTACTATCTGCCTGACTGCATCAGATGGTGCCAGTACTTTCCAGATGGGGTCATGGAGATATTTTCTCATTTGCCTTTAGAGGATATGGTTTAATTTTTTAAATTGGTGTGTGTGTGTGTGTGTGTGTGTGTGCGCGTGTGCGTATGCGTGTGTGTGTGTTTGCAGCCAAGGCCTCACTCATGTTCTACTTAGCTTCTCCTGGGTCACTTTTTGTCATTCAGATAGAAAGGGAAAGGAAGAGGGGAGACCAGACTTTCCTTCAGTACTATAGCGCCTTCTGTGTGGTGCTATTAACTGAACCTAAGGCACAAACATGACACAGGATATGTCCTATCCAGTGAACTAGTTCTTTCACCAGAATATTAAAACAAACAGCAAAAGAAAAAAAAAAAAGAAAGAAAGAACCTTAAGGGAAGTATCTTATCTTTTGTGAGGACTCATAATGGAATTTTTTTTCCCAAAAGTAAAAATTGGTTATTGTTTTCTTTTCTTTTTTTTCCAATCCATGTATACTCTTATTTTTTTAAAAAATGATTTATAAAATGGAAACTCTGACAAGACAACAGGATAAGAGGGGTACAATTCCACACAATTCCCACCAACAGAACTCCCTATCCCATCCCCTCCCTGATAGCTTTCCCTGAACATGGGCGTTGACAGGTGGATCCATACTCCCAACCTGTCTCTCTCTTTCCCTAGTGAGGAAGAGCTCTAGGGAAGCAGGGCTCCAAGACACATTGGTGGGGTCCTCTGCTCAGGAAAGTCCAGTTGGCATGATGGTAGCATCCGGAATCTGGTGGTTGAAAAAAGAATTAACATATAAAGCCAAACAAATTGTTGACTAATCATGAACCTAAAGGCAAGAGTATTGCAGATGAAGATTTGGGGGGTCTCTGTTTTGGAAAAAGCTAGTAGGTCTATTTTAGGCATATTCCAAGGTGCCTATGACTATACGAATTTTTGCCTACACCTGACATCTAATATGCAGGTGACCTAAGTTATTGTCTGGGGGGAGGGTGTCATAGTTGTAAAAAGGACCAGAAAGCTGGATCAGGGAAGAGAGTAGCTCCCAGATATGGGAAAAATATATAAATATTGTTAACTTTAAACCCCATCGATTTGATTGGGGGCCTATAATCAGCACAGGAGCCTTTGTAAACTCTGCAAAGCAGCGGCTTAAGCTCTGGGAATATAGAGTGAGGGCAGGATTTGCAGGGCAGTGTTTGAGAGAACAGCAGATCACATATAAGCTAGAGTGGGCTAGTCTTTTCTTTTTTAAAAATTCATTTTCTGGTGGCCGGGCAGCAGTGCAGCGTGTTTGGTGCACTTGGCATGAAGTGCAAGGACCAGCATAAGGATACCGGTTTGAGCCCCTGGCTCCCCACCTGCAGGGGGGTCACTTCACAAGTGGTGAAGCAGGTCTACAGGTGCTTTCTCTCCCCCTTCTGTCTTCCTGTCCTCTCTCGATTTCTGTCTGTCCTATCCAACAATAATGACAGCAATAACAACAACAACGATAAACAAGGGCAACAAAAGAGAAAAAAATAGCCTCCAGGAGCAGTGGATTCATAGTGCAGGCACTGAGCCCCAGCTATAACACTGGAGGCAAAAAAAAAAATCATTTTCTTTGCTTTCAAACTGAGAAGCAGAGATTGTTCTAAGGAATTCCTAACATCACCAATCACCAGATAATTCAGGTTCCCCAAAGAGAATTGTCAGCGTGCTAGAGCACTAGTTTATTTCCCTGAGGTCCCAGCGTCAGCAGGTTCAATCCCAGGGACCACCATATGCTGGAGTGGTCCTCTCCGTCTCTCCCCTTTGTCATATAATTAACAAATAAAACAAGTAAATAATTCAAGGGGAATAATTCAAGAAGAATCTGGATTCCTCTGAGGCTGGACAAATAAACAGACACATTAACAGGAGGAAAAAAAAAATATGATAACACACAGAGATTTTCCATGACTATCATTTTAAAGAAAAATAGTGTGAGTTTGTGCTAATTGTCTAGTGCCAATGGACTTCCCCCTCCTTTGTTCTAGAGGGTGGACCCCTTTCCACTTGCCCACATGCCAGATTTTCTTGTGTCTTCTCTTATGACATCAGCATTGGGCTGCAAGATGACAGGTGGTGATAAAGTGAAGGGACACAGCTCGCCCTCCAGCTGCAGTCACCACACCTAGGCCAGCAGGAAACCACTCTGTCTGTCTAGACTCTGGGTTGAGAAGTTACTCCACAACCTTCTGCAGAAGTGAGTAGAACTTCCCAATCCAGCACAAGGCAAGCTTAGCCTCACAGAACAAGACGGTTTTCACACTGAGATAAATATCAAACTGATTTATTCCACAAAATCAGTTTAACAGGTAAGGTGTGCTGAGTCACCAACAGACTTGAAATAACTATATTGATTAGTTGCAGGGCTCCTCAGAAGATACCCTTGTGAGGTATAAATGAACGTTTGCTGTTTTAGATCTGAAAATACTCTATTCAGTGTTAAGAAGCATTGAAAAGTATTACACGCTTCAACTGCCCAACTTCAAAGATTATTCTTTCCATGACTTTTTATTCCACCTTCATAAGAATGGGGGGGGGGCATGAAGATGGCTGCATGACAAGGGCACCTAGGTTGACTCTTCTAAAAAGAAAAAACAAACAAACAAAATCCTTCAAATCCTGACAATCCTACAGTTCTAAGTGGAAGCAGGATTTCAGGGCCGGTAGGAGAGAAATTACAGGAGAGGGGACAAAGAGAATCCACCAGGGAAAAATTATAACCCACCTATGAATTGGAAATAGGTGCTGAAAAGGATAAAGGAGAGCTGAGTGCAATCAAGTTGCAGGTACAAAAGGGAAGAAATGAAAAGGGGGCAGGTGGTGGTGAACCTGGTTAAGCACACACATTACAGTACACAAGGACCCCAGTTCAAGCCCCTGGTTCCCACCCATAGGGGGGAAAGTTTCACAAGTGGTGAAGCAGAGCTGTAGGTGTCTCTGTCTCTCTCTCTCTCCCTCTCTCTCCCTCCCCCTCAATTTCTCTCTGTCTCTACCCAATAATAAATAAATTAATTTAAAAAGGGGGGGGGAGAAAAGTGTTCGAGCAAATCTCATTCTCCCTCTTTCTCTGTCTCTCACTCCATCTCTGTCCCTTCAGGAGCAGTGGAACTTTATAAGTACAAAATTCCAGTGAGACTTTAATGGGAATTAAAAAAGAGAGAGAAAAAAATCATTAGAGAATGCCCATCAAGCCATCAGACAGCTTTCAGTAAGCTCTTAGCTGGGCTCCAATTTCTCCCAGAGAGCCTCCTCTTTAATTCTATTGAACTTCATTGAACATTCATTGCACGGCCTTGGGTAGTTATTAACAATTTATTTGTGTCTCCTCACAAAAGGTAAATTCCCTGCAGATTGAGAGCTTGTCTGTGGTTTCTTTCCATACTGTACAGTAGTGGAGCAAATCTCATTCTCTCTCCCTCTTTCTCTGTCTCTCACTCCATCTCTGTCCCTTCAGGAGCAGTGGAACTTTGTAAGTACAAAATTCCAGTGAGACCTTAATGGAGCAGTATGAGAATGTGTTCATTTCCAAGTGTCATTATTCTGGACCTTCAACATCCAAAGCACCAGATTGGGTGATGCTCCTGCAGACACGATGTAAAATCAAAGTCTGAAGCCTGGGATCTTATCCACTGGACAAAGCAGTGGACTCTCAGGAATGAGGGACGTTCTCAGTTCTGCTCCGAGCATTGCTGGTGCTGGAATATGCTGGGCTAGCGCCACCGAGAGAGAGACTCTGGAACATGTGGCTGAGCGGGAATGCAATGCAAATTTGCCCTTATTGATCAGAAAAGAACTGCCTTTATACCTTCTGGAGCGGAAGTGCCAGGCTGGAAAAGGAAATGGGTAGGATGGGGGTGGAGAGGAAAAAAAGAGTGCGAAAGTAACAAGCTTCCATCTCACCAGTGGGGATTAAACCAATGCCCTGCAGGCAGGGCGGATCTCAGACAAAACAATGATTATGTAAATAGACCACAGCCGTAAGCAATGCAGGGGAACTTGGCTTGATGACCAACATGGATAGAAACAGAAGGGATCTTTAGAAGCAGAATTAGCCAAAGGAGAAATGATGACCAACAGGAATAATGCTTTGGTTCTCTCTGCCTCTTTACCCTTCTCTTTTTATTTTATTTTTTACATAAAACTTTTTTTGCACCACTTCTGTCACCAAAATTCTGTGTCCCCATCCCCACTGCCATAGATAACCATTATAGCTCTTCCACAGTCTTGAAAATTGGTTTACATATTTTTTTTTTACGTTGGTATGTTTGGTTATTTATGTTCTGCATATGAGTGAAACCAGACTCTAGTTGTTCTTTACCTCCTTACTCAATTTTCACTGAACATAATCTTCTCCAATTCCATCCACTTTATCCCAAAGGACAATAAAATCATCCCTTTTTGTTGCTGTATAATATTCTTCTGAGTATATGTCGCATAACTTTTTTATCCAGTCATCTGTCAAAGAACATTTTGGTTGTTTCCAGGCTTTTGTTATTGTGGATAAAAGCCCTTATGGACGTGGGGTGTGTATATCCATGCAAATCAATGTTATTATATCTTTTGGATATATGCCTAGTTGTGAAATTGCCAGGTCATAGACCATCTCCTTTTGTATTTGTCTAAGGATTCTCCATACTGTTCTCCATAGTGGTTGTACCAGTTTGCACTCCCACCAGGAGTGTAACAGAGTTCCTCTCTCTCCACATCCTCTCCAACAGTTATCTTCCCTTGTTTTATTGATGGAGCTCTTACCCTTCTCTTTCATTAATAAATAAGTAAATCTTAGGGGGGAAAGCTTCACACACACACACACACACACACACACACACACACACACACACACACACACACACACTAGCACTTTTCTCTTCTCTATCTCTCCCTCTTTCTCTATCTCTCTGTATCAAAAAAAAATGAGGCACTGGAAATAGTCTAGTCAGGCAGTCACTGAGCCCCAGTGACAACTGGTGAAAATAAAAATAAATAAAAACAGAATCTCTAGTCGTAAGGTGATTCCTCA
Organism: Erinaceus europaeus; assembly: GCF_950295315.1. NCBI lineage: Eukaryota > Metazoa > Chordata > Mammalia > Eulipotyphla > Erinaceidae > Erinaceus > Erinaceus europaeus. The sequence goes on from NC_080163.1 coordinate 16,098,192, forward strand.
GTAAAGGTGTAAAAACCATTGAATTAATAGTTCTGGTGGGAGAAGTGAGAGGTGATGGGTCTTAGTGTTTTGGAAGTCATTTAAAAGAAATGAAGAGAAGTGATTGGCAGAAGAAAGGAAGACAAAGTAAATGGCCAGGCAGGTTTTTGTTCTTTCCACATTGCATCTCTGGGAGAGCAAAGAGAAGCAGAGGCTGCTTTGCAAGGCTATTACTCCCACCACACTACCACCACCCCCTTTGCATCCCAGAGTTCTGAGGCAAATAGACTGCACCAGAACATTCTAGAGGGCCTAGTGCATTTTGGTAAGAGATCAATCAATACGGACAATTTATATCCAAATTCAGGTTTGGACAAAGATGTCTGTCTCCAAGATGGCTTGGTACTCCATTTGCCACAAGTAGGTTAAGTAAACTCCTCAGATTAGCAATATTTCCAGGGCCTTACTGGTTAAACTCACAAGTGGAGGCACAGTATTGACAAGCCCCTGGAAGTTTGAGTGTGAGACACCAGGCTTCTGAGTGGAAAAGAACAGATGGGACTCCCCAGTCAAGGACACACAGGCAGAGGAAACTAATCTCAGGTCAACCTCAGTGGACTTGAAACCAGTTTGCCAAACAGTCGATCCAATTTACCATGTCAGTCAATGGGTGTTGGGGGCTGGGCCCACTGCCTGGAAAGTCCAGGCCATTGTTTCCATGAGAGTTTGAGCAGGTTGACCGCAGACCCTTCCCTGTGCAGGTTGAGAAATGGCAGGTCCCTCTTGACCTCTGGAACTTATGACTTGGACTCCTAGACATGGGTGCTTCTCTGCCCTCTCTTCTTCCTTTTTTTTAGATAAAGACCATAAATTACTGGCTAACTTGGCTAACTTAAAAACTGCTAGCAAACATCCTGATTGCTGCCTCCATCTCCCCAGCATTTAAATACACCACAAGACTGGAAAGATCTGGCTCGTGCTGCACTCCCAGACCCACTCTATCTTCAGTGGCAGGCATGCTTCCGCGATGAGTGCTCTAGACAATTGCAGGAAAATAGTAACAAACAGGTAGAATAGAATTCTGATGCCTTGTTTGGAGCAGGAGCTTATGAATCTGGAGCTCAGCAGGCAGAAGCCAGGTTTCCAACCGGTTATTTTGAACAGGTACGCATCTGTGCAACACAAGCATGGGAAAGGGTAACCACACCTGATGTAGATCCGTCAGCTCCCATTAACTCTTTTCACCAAGGCTCTGATGAATCACTGGCGAGCTTCATCTCAAGGGTGAAGAGAAGCTTAGAGAGAAAGGTTTACAATCCTGATGTCCGCAAACTACTCCTGCGCTCTATTGTCTGGGAAGGCATGACACCACAATTCCGTCAGGTATGCCTTAATTTTAAACACCTACACCCAGATAATTGGATTCTAGCGACACAGGAACTTACATCAGGCAATTATGGGGCACCCGCTACGACACAGGTCTATGCAGTTGCCCCACGTAAGCAAAACGGGGCCTGCTTTCAGTGTGGTCGCCAAGGACATTGGCATAACCAATGTCCTGATAAGTTGCGACCACGCCTCCAGTCAGGGAAACCACGCCTCCAGCCAGAGCAACCCCGCTTTCAGTCAGGGAGCCAGAGACCACATACTGTTTGTCCAAAATGTCATAAGGGGTTTCATTGGAAGAGAGATTGTTGGTCCCAATTTCATAAAGATGGTTCGTCCCTGAATGGTACAAATTCGGGACATGAGATATTGTGGACCACTCCTGTTTTAGAACGGGGCCACCCTTCTATGACAGTAAAGATTGGCAATATTCCTTTTAAATTTTTGATTGACACGGGGGCAGAAAAGACGATTTTAAGGCAAGAAGAGGTTCCCCAAGATTGGGAACTTATCCCTGGACCCAGTTTACATGGAACAGGAGGGATGACCAGAGCATTTTGCACACGAGACTCGCTCATGTGGGAAGACCCAGAAGGTTCTACCGGACACTTCCGCCCTTTGGTAGCTAATATTAGCACCAACTTACTGGGCAGGGATCTTCTGGAATGTCTTGATGTTAGGATATCCACAGACGCCTCTGCAGAGCGTAAAACTCATTCCCGCGATACCAGGTCTATTCAGCACTCCCAATACTAAATGCCACTGTTCGTAGCCAAACACCCCGCTTAAGCTGGCTTTCTAATGAGCCTGTCTGGGTGGAACAGTGGCCTTTACCTAGGGATAAGCTAAAAATTTTAAAAGAGCTCGTCCGAGAGCAGTTGTCCTTGGGACACATTCGTCATTCTCAAAGCCCATGGAATACTCTTGTCTTTGTGATTAAAAAGTGCTCAGGAAAATGGCGCCTCCTTCAAGATCTCCGTGCAGTAAATAAAACCATGCAGGTCTGGGGCTCCCCCCAAAGGGATTTGCCTCTTGGTTCTGCAATTCCCACTGGAATTCCAACCATAGCTATTGATATACAAGATTGTTTTTTCTCTATCCCCTTGCATCCGCGAGATTGTAAACGTTTTGCCTTCTCTGTTCCGTCTATTAATAATGCCAGCCCTGCTGATAGATTTGAATGGGTGGTGCTGCCCCAGGGTATGGCCAATAGTCCTACAATTTGTCAGGAGGCTGTTAAATCTGCCCTTGTCCCATATATTCATAAGGGCCTTAATATTTTTCATTATACAGATGATATTTTAATATGGGGAAAATCAGATACAGATCTCTATGCCTTACGTGATTTTCTCATTCCTGCATTAAAGAAAAGCGGCCTTAATGTAGCCCCTGAGAAGATACAGCTAATCCCTCCAATATCCTTCCTAGGTTCCGAGATTTCTCTAACCCAAATTCGTCCCTTAAAACCTAATGTTACCTTCCCTTCTAACCTTACTCTTGCTTCTTTACGAAGTTTTCTAGGAAATTTAAATTGGCTTAGGCAGTATCTCTATCTGCCCACAAGCTGCCTCCAACCACTGTTTGACCTGTTGAAAGGAAACAAACAGCCCTCCTCAAAATGTAAGTTAACTCCTGAGGCCTCCTTGGCACTGGAAAGGGTTAACCAGGCCCTCCAGGACATGCACCTTGTTCGATTCTCCTCCTCCTCTCCGGTAAACCTTCTAATCTTCAACTCCACCCCCACAGTAGTAGGGGCACTGTGGCAAGACCATGGGGTTCTCGAATGGCTTCACACGCCAGTAGGAGGAACTCCAAGACTCCTCACTGAGATAGACGCGTTAGCATTCATGGTTCGCCAAGGGAGAAATAGGTCTGTGCAGGTCTTAGGGAAAGAACCAGATTTAATCATTCTGCCCTTTTCTCTCACAGATACAGAGTGGCTTATACGCCATCATTCCCGCTTTGCCATAAGCTTCGTGGGGTTTCCAGGACAAATAGATAACCATTTTCCTTCTAATAAATTGATAGCTTCTTTACCTCTTCTGCCTCTACTAGCACCTAAACTTTTCTCTCGGGATCCCATTCCCTCTGCTCCTACAGTCTTTACTGATGGCGGAAAAAGGGAGAGCTGAGAGCCCAGAGAGGGGGGCGGGGTGAGGGGGCTTTTTATTGGGCGACAACCAGAGGTGATGTGTAGGGCCAGGATTGGTTGAAGGGGGCAATGCTAGGGTTTCGCGTGGCGTAGTAAAACCTGGAGGCGGAGACTGCATCAGAATAACTCCTCAGCAACAACCCCCACCCTGAAGTGCCTGCAATTTTCCTCCAGAAAAATATACATTGTGAAACTTGTGATCAAACCTTGTGTGGTAACCTTTTACTTGTGATCAGATAGTCTGCAGGTCAAAATGTGATTGCATTGTGTTGCTCTGTTTTGGGGTTAATAATTACCTCAACCTTCCCCCTGAGAAATGGGTATATTTGCTTGCCTTTTTCCCCTCAATAAACGAATTGTCCCACTGAGGCTCTCCCAGAGCTGACTGCTTGTCTCTCTGAGTACTTTGCCCCTGTCCCACGGAGCCACCCCAGGACTCCCAGGGGGCAGCTCTGACCCTTCACTACCGCTGGCCAGGGGGCTGGGAGACCTGGAGTGAGCCTGCAAATGGGGCCAATTGATTTGGTAAATCAGCTTACTCCTGAAATTTCTGAGGCGGCTTGATGACAACGAGGGAAAAAGTTTTTACTGCTGTCTAGGAGGCATTTGATACTACGTTTGTGACATCATGGATGCCATGAGCCTCTCTTTCCAGCATGATTTTAAAGGTGATGCCAATTATACTTACTTTAGATGCTGAAAATCAGATAATATAATCAGAGGGAGGGGGGTCAAGATCTCCCTGTTATTTAGTTGAAGGGCTGTGTGCATGATCTGAACACAGACTTGCTAGAATGTAAGGCCCTGAAGAGCTTCCTCTAATACATAGCATAAATTCAAGTTCATGATGACATAGTGTTTATGAAGAGATACTGAAAGAAATAGATTTACCAAGGAAGTTAGAAGTCAAAGATTAAATGCATGCAAGGACTGTAAAGCGGAGAACTGGGGATCCCTGACCCATTAGAAGAAATTGGAAGTACCTTACTTTTCAAAAGATTTACTTACTGTACAAATTGAGAGAGATTTCTGGATTTCTGTGGTAGTGAGGACTGAGAGATGCTCTCTACTGCCATGGGGTATGGCAAGTTGCTGACTGCTCCCATAGGACAGCCTCTTCTGCACAGCGGGACCTGGCTCCTGTTGAGTTGACTTATGGGGGACATTTTCTCTAATCTTAAGGCATTTCACAGTTCTCCAGTTGTTGTTTTCGCCGGGCTGGCTTCACGGGCGGGTAACAGACGACCAGGGACTCATGGTTGAGCTGTAGGCAGTATCTCTTTATTCATGCAGGACGCAGCACAATCTAAGCCGAGCTAAGCTAAACTAAAGGTACCGTAAAACTCACAATGCTGTCTTTATATATACTTGCCAAGTAGGGTGGAAACAGGATGTGACATAGAGAGGGTGGAGAGAAAAGTGACTGGTGAAAATCAGAGTGTGACAAGGAGAGGATCAGGGTGTGACAAGGAGAGGAGGTGAAGCAGGCGAGAATTCTATCACTGAACCACTAATGCCCTGGAGGGAGGGTGGTGCTTGTTAACAACAGTTATGTAAATAGAATGAAGTGGTTATGTAAATAGAATAGTGTTAAGCAGGGGGGATTTAAACCAAATGAAACAGAAGGGGTCTCATGCATACCAACATCCAGTGATAAGTGGAACATTTCTTCATGTGTCTGTGGGCCATGTGTATCTCTTTTTAAGAAAACTCTCTGTCTATATTTTTGGCCCAATCTTTTTGTATTTATTATTAGACAGAGACAGAGAGGTTGAGAGGGGAGGAGGTGATAGGGAGGGAGAGAGACAGAGAAACACATGCAGCCCTGAGCTTCCCCCTTGCAGATGGGGGCCAGGGGCTTGAACCTGCATCCTTGCAGATTGTAATGTGTGCTCTTAACTTAATGTGTGCCACCTCTTGGCCCCTAGTCCAGTTTTATTATTAGACTATTTTTGCTTCTTCTGTAGATATGTACCAGTTCTGTATAGATGTTTGGTATCAGTCACTTGTCTGATGTGAGATGTGCAAATAATCTCCCATTTACACAATTGCCTGGTTATCCTTGTGTAATTTGCTCTTGGTGTGTAGAAGCTTTTTAGTTTCATGTAATCCTGTTTACTTACTCCTTTGTTCACTTCCCATGCCCATGAGGGTTGACTCTCCAATTATATCTTTGCCATGAAGATCCTGCAAAGTTTCACAACATTTTCTTTTATAAATTTTAGACTTTCTGATCTAATATCTATATCTTTAATCCATTTTGGTTTGACCTTGTTAGTGGTGTTAGGTGGTGGTCTAGTTTCACTTTTCTCCATGTGGCTGTCCAATTTTCCCAGCACCATTTGCTGAAGAGACCTTCTTTAGCCTACTGAATGGTGTTGGCCCTTTCTTCATATATTAGATGGCTGTATATTTGTGGGCTCAACTCTGGGCTTCCGCACAGCAGCTGTGAAAGGGCTCCCATTCTGTTGACAGTTGACAGATGGGTGTCACCACCCTGCCTCAGATAGATTTTTTTGCAGAGGCCAAACAGACATATCAGGTGGAGACACAGCGATAGCTCCTTGTCTTAAGTCTCCAGTCCTAGGACTAGTATCTGCAATGCCTCCTGGACTCTGTCTTGTTTCTGTTCTTTCTCAAAGAGACAGGGCTATTTCTGAGGCTCACAATTGACCAGTTGTACATGTTTTGCTGATCTGAGCATCCAACTCAGAGATCTGCTGTTTTTTTAATGTTTGTTTTATTGCCACTGGGGTTATCACTGTGGCTTGTGCCAAACAGACATATTCACTGCTCCCTGAAGCCATTTTACTTCTTTTTTTCTTTTCTTTTTTGCCTCCAGGGTTATTGCTGGGGTTCAGTGCCTGCACCATCAACCCACTGCTCCTGGAGGCCATTTTCCCCCCTTTTGTTGTAGCCTTGTTGTGGTTATTATTGATGTGGTTATTATTATTATGTGGTTATTGTTGATGTCGTTCATTGTTGGATAGGATAGAGAGAAATGGAGAGAGGAGGGGAAGACAGAAAGGGAGAGAGAAAGACAGACACCTGCAGACCTGCTTCACCGCCTGTGAGCCAGGAGTTCAAACCAGGATCCTTACGCCGGTCCTTGTGCTTTGCACCATGTGTGCTTAAACCGCTGCCCTACTGCCTGACCCCCTCTTTTTTTCCTTTTCTTCCTCTTTTATTTGACAGGATAGAGAATTTGAGGGGGGAGGAGGAGACAGAATAGAAGAGAAACAAAGAGACCTGCAGCATTGCTGCAGTGCTCATGAAGCTTCTCCCCTGAAGGTGGGGTCTGGGGGTTTTAACCCTGGTCCTTACACATAGCACTGTATGCACTCAACTGGATGGACCGTCAACCGGCCCCTTGATGTTTGTTTACTGCTAAATGAGAGAAGCAAAGCATCACTCATTTACTTGTGATGCTAGGGATCCAACTCAGGCCCTCATGCTTGAGAGTACAATGCTTTATCCACTGCACTACCTCCTGGGCTACTCTGCTAACTTAATTACAGGTAACTCAGGCTATCTACTTAGGACCCAGGAAACTCACCACAAGATGGGGTTGAAATTCCTTCTGTGAGACCCCACTTTTTTCTTTATTGGGGGTGGGGAGTTTCTGGTTTATAGTCCACAGTATAATACTATAGTTGGTACATGTGTAACATCTCTATTTTCTGCAAAACACTTTAACCCCCAGCCCCCACACCTATGTCCTCCTCTACCATCATGTTCCAGGACCTGAACACTCCCCTCACTCTGCCCCCAGAGAGCTTTACTTTGGTGCAATACACAAAATGCAGTTTAAGTTCTAGTTTTTTTTTTTTCCCTTTTGTTCTTACTTCTCAGCTTCTATGAGTGAGATCATCCTGTATTCATCCTTCTCTTTCTGGCTTATCTCACTTACCATAATTCCTTTAAGTTCCATCCAAGATGAGGTAAAGAAGGTGAATTCACCATTTTTAATAGCTGAGTAGTATTCCATTGTGTATATAGACCACAACTTGCTCAGTCACTCATCTGTTGTTGGACACCTGGGTTGCTTCCAGGTTTTGATTATTACAAATTGTGCTGCTATGAACATAGGTATACACAGATATTTTTGGATAGGTGTGTTTAGTTCCTTAGGTTATAATCCCAGGAGAGGAATTGCAGGGTCATAGGGTAGGTCCATTTCTAGTCTTCTGAGAGTTCCCCAGACTGCTGTCCATAGGAGTTGAGCCAGTAGATACTCCCACCAGTGGTGCAGGTGGGTTCCTTTATCCCCACAACCTCTCCAGCATTTGATATTGCTGTTGTTTCTGATGTATGGCATCTTCACAGGGATAAAATGGTATCTTGTTGTTGTCTTTATTTGCATTTCTCTGACAGTGACTTTGAACATTTTTTCATATGTTTATTGGCTTTTTGGATATCTTCTTTAGTGAATATTCTGTTTATATCCTCATTCCACTTTTAAATTGGGTAATTTTTTGTTTTTGTTGCTGAGTTTGGTTATATATATATATATTCTTGGCCTCTTGTGTGATGTATGACATGTAAAGATCTTCTTGCATTCTGTGACAGGTCTCCTTGGGTGGTGGTTTCCTTTGCTGTGCAGAAACTTTTTAACTTGGTGTAGTTCCATTGGTTTATTTTTGTTCTAGTCTTCCTTGCAGCTGGATTTATATCACTGAAGATGCCTATAAAATTTGTATGGAAAAGAGTTCTGTTAATACTTTCCTGTAAGTATTTGTTAGTTTTTAGTCTAGCATCCAAGTCCTTGATTCATTTGGAATTTACTTTTGTGTCTGGTGAAATGTAGTGGTTCAGATTCACTCCTCTGCATGTTTCAACCCAATTTTTCTAACACCATTTGTTGAAGAGACTCTCTTTTCCCCATTAAATGTCTGGGCACCTTTGTCAAAGAATAGATGTCTATAGGTATGGAGGGCTTATTTTTGGCTCTCAAGTCTATTCCACTGGACCCCACTTTAGTAAAGGGCTCATGATGACAACCCCAGGGTCAGGGTAAGACTGTGTCCAGCTGTCCTTGGTGAGCTGACAGGTTTCATTTCCCTAGTGTAGGGCTCATTTTGTGGTGCAACAGAAATGTTTGCCATACATAGTGTTGGTGGCATTATGGGTCTGTCTCCTCCCATCACTAGGTTCTGGGATTTAGATGTGGGCATTGGATGAGGACTTGTGATACAATCTATGACAACAATTAATCACCACAGAACTTCTGTCAGCCCCTAGTTGAGAAGAAAATAACAGAGAGGAACACTGCTCACTGTTTCTGCACATCCTGCTTTTGGTGCTGCCATTTGCTGTGGGCCCAAGTGGCCCACTGACCTTTATCAAAGGAACTTTCCCACAACCACACCAGCCTTGCCTCTGGTGGTTCAATGCTACTAACCTTCTGTCTCTCCAGAATCCCAGTCTTTTCAGAGAGACTGTGGAACCTGGTCCCATAGGAGAATCTCTTCTGTAACCTGGTGGACAACCATCGTGATGGCCCAGTGCACTTTGTCTTGCTTCAATGAAGGGACCATTCTCCAAGCCTTTCTGGAAGGATAGTCAGGCTGAGTGAGTACTGTCACTGTGTGATAAGCCCGTTCTGACAGTCACCCATCCCGAAACCATTATCTCATCTCCATCTTCTCTCTCTACCTCTTACAACCTCTGCCTACCTGTGGGGCAAGGTGATACATGAACCACAAAGATGACTCAGAAAGCCATACATTATGTGTCTAAGTCCCTGAGTGTATCTCCATTGACTTTCAACCTCCAAGGGAGGGGAAGTGAACAGTGGAGCCAGAAACATATTGTAGCAAGTTTTTCAATACATCAAGAATTCCAGGTGACAAAGGAGTTAGTTCAGAAGGGAGCAGAACCAACAGTGGCTTTGTATCAAAACTCAGCATCTAGATTGTAGTTGTCTCAGTGACGGCCTGGTGGCGATGAATCTGGTTCAGTTCACATAGTATGAAGCACAAGGACCCATGCAAGGATCCTGGTTCGAGGACCCCCTTCCCCACCTGCCGGAGGGAAGGGTCACAAGTAGTGAAGCAAGTCTGCAAGTGTCTGTCTTTCACTCTTCTCCCTCTATCACCCCTCTCAATTTCTCTCTTTCCTATATTAAAAAAAAGACCACCAGGAGAAGTGGATTCATAATGCCAGCACCCAGCCCCAGCAATAACTCTGGAGGCAAAAAGGAAAAAATAAAATTCTTCTCATCTAACCCAGGGGCCTTCGTATCCTGGATGCCTTCACACAGTGACTTTTTTATATTTGAGGAGTCCGTAGATAACTTTTTTTTTCATTTAATTAATTATTTTTTTCAAAGTGCCTCTTTTTCTTTTTTTCTTTTTAATTTCTTTATTGAAGAATTAACGTTTTACATTTGACAGTAAATACAATAGTTTATACATGCATAACATTTCCCAGCTTTCCATATAACAGTACAACCCCCACTAGGTCCTAGAGTCTATAGATAACTTTGCTAAGTACGTGGTCCATCCGACGCCAGATTGGGTATTAAATAGTCATCACGTCTGTAATCATCTGCTAACTCATTTGTTTCTTTTCTTTTTTTTTTAATATTTATTTATTTATTCCCTTTGGTTGTCCTTGTTTTAGTATTGTAGTTATTATTGATGTCGTCGTTGTTGGATAATACAGAGACAAATGGAGACAGAAGGGGAAGATAGAGAGGGGGAGGGAAAGATAGACACCTGCAGACCTGCTTCACTGCTTGTGAAGCGACTCCCCTGTAGGTGTGGTGCTGGGGGCTCAAACGGGGATCCTTACACAGATCCTTGCGCCATCTGCGCTTAACCCGCTGCACTACTGCCCGACTCCCCAGCTACCTCCTCTTCAGGATCCTGCCATTAGGCCACTCTTCAGAATGGATGCCTGTGTGCGTGCCTGCCTGCCAGGCCTCTGACCCTCAGCTCTGTCCCTTTCTTAGCTCTGTCATTCAGCTTCATTCCTCCTAGCCTGCTATCTTTCTAGACCCTCAGGACTCATCCCATTGTAGTGAGGGAGAGGGTACAACTAACTGGGGCTGCTCCCCAGCCCTTCCCGTGGGGTTCTAGACTACCTTCTACATAGAAGAATCACAAGAGAGCCAGTCACGTTTCAGAGAGAAGATGAGTATTTATTGGGAGAAGGTAAGGACAGAAAAGGAGAAGAAAGCACAAGCCACGTCAGTATGTAGACCTTCGAGAAAGAGAGAGAAGGAAGACCCCCGGGACTCCTGGTCTTCCCATCTTTATAGTCTCTTCAGAGGAAGGGAGGGGTCCTCAGGAGATGTGTTTCAGCCTATATTCTTCAGGCACCACATCTGCCTTTCTGCGATTTATGGCCTCTGGCTTCCAGCAGGTTGCAGGGGGAGGGGTGCTGCTCTCCCTAAGCTGCCCTCCAACACCCCCCACTTGTCCCCAACGGTTGGTTTCAAATATTCTGCAGCAGGTGGGCATGCCAGATCCCCCCAAACCATCTCAACATCTTCCTGTTGCCAGTTTTGTCACCAGCAAAGAGCCCAGCTTGAGATGAGAACTTGGACTCAGTGACTTTGGAAGCGGTCCCAGAGAGCGGGGGAGGTTAAAGGATTTAGGAAAAGATACAGAAGAGAGAGAAGAACACTCTTGAATGATCAAGTTGGCCACGTTGCAGATTGATGCTGGGCTCCATTTGTCAAGAATAACTTCAGGGTTATCGTCTCCTCTGACAGTCCTGGTTCTGTGTTTGTGGATTGTCACTTCGTCCCTGCAGACACTTCAAAGCCAGTGTCCAAGGACCACCAGGAAATGGGTCACCCCTGAGTGAAGTCAGTCAGAGCTAAAGAATAGGGAAGCTATCAGGGGAGGGGATGGGATACGGAGTTCTGGTGGTGGGGATTCTGTGGAGTTGTGCCCTTCTCATTCTATGGTTTTGTCAGTGTTTCCATTTTATAATTTTTTTTTTTTTTTTGCCTCCAGAGTTATTGCTGAGGCTCAGTGCCTGCACCATGAATTCACTGCTCCTGGAGGACATTTTTCCCCCTTTTGTCACCCTTGTTGTGGTTATTGTTATTATTAATGTCATTCATTGTTGGATAAGACAGAGAGAAATGGAGAGAGGAGGGGAAGATAGACAAAGAGGGGGAGAGAAAGACAGACACCTGCAGACCTGCTTCCCTGCCTGTGAAGTGACTCCCCAGCAGGTGGGGAGCCAGGGGCTCGAACCGATATTCTTTGGCCAGTCCTTGTGCTTTGCGCCATGTGCGCTTAACCCGCTGCACCACCGCCCAACCCCCATAAATAAATATTTTTTAAAAATTAAAATAAAAGCACTTCTTTCTCTCTGTCTTTCTTTCTCTACCTATGTGGGCTTCCTATCAACATGTAAGTAGGAGTCTTCTGTTTCTCTCTCTGTCTCTCAGCGTGATGTGTGAATGTTCTCAGTTTGCCTGATTTCTTTAACAATTTACAGAACATTTGTTTTTCTAGTCTAAGTCTTTGTCAAAAGCATTGTTATTGTTGGACTATTTTTAGTGCAGGACATCAGACTTATTAAAGAAGCTAGAAGGTTTCATCTGCCACTTGCTGGAGGCCTGACGGAGCTGAAAATTAAATGGCTCTTGCTATGTGATTTATTTTCTTACCAAGTAAACTAACTGGAAGTATATTTAATTTGGGGCTTGTCTGCACAATTATGCAAATTATACTCATTTACTTATGTCCAGTTGAGAGGCTGCAGGCTACCTTAAAAGTGCCTCATAAAGGCCAAGCAGCAGTGTACCCAGTAGGCCACACATGTTACCATGCACAAGAAACCTATTTCAAGCCCCCAGTCTCCACCTTCAGAGGAGAAGCTTCATGAGTGGTGAAGCAGTGCTACAGGTGTCTCTCTGTTTCTCCCTCTCCCTGTCTGACAATTTCTCTGTCTTATCTAAATAAACTAGAAGTTTTTATAAAAGTATCTAAGGACTGTCCCACTTTCTGAAGGGTGGCTGGGTTATCCACCCGAGGAAGAGGACTAGTCCTGAAGTGAGTGCAGCCTAGAATGTTCCCAGCTGTGACCTTGACTGCCAGCTCTGGCTGACATGAACTTGGAGGTTATAAAGGTTCCTGGGCCCCTCGGTAAGACTGACGTGGTAAACAGTTAACTGTGTTTATATATTTTCTTCCAAGTTTGGGAGCTGCTCTCTGCCCTAATCTAGTTTTCTAGTTCTATTCTCAACTCTGACTACAACATCCCAGATAATATTTTTAGTCCACCTTCATGTTAACTATCAAGCTCAGGCAAAAATCACTAAAATCATGGGCTCCAAGGCACATACCTAAAGTAGACCTGTGCTTCATACCACTCTATAATCCCTATTCTCACCTGCTCTATTCCTACTTTCTGGCTCCCGTTGATTAATCATTTTGTCCTGCGTCATAATTGACTACCTTTCAGCCACCAAGTAGCAGGTGCTACTAGGATTCCATCCTGACTTCCCTGGGCAGACGACTGACCTCACCAATGTGCCTTGTAACCTCACCTCCCCAGAGACCTACCCCACTAGGGAACAATAGGAACAGGCTGGGAGGGTGGGGTATGGATCCACCTGTTAATGCCCATGTCCAGCAGAGAAGCAATTACAAAAGCCATACCTTCTACCTTCTGCACCCCAAAAAGAATTTTATTTCCATACTCCCAGTGTGTGGGGGGGAATAGAAGAAGATAACTAGAGGGATCTGAAACCCAATTCCATCAGGACCCAGTGAGAAAAGAGGATAAAAAGACATTCAGAAGTAGTAGTAGTTGTAGCCGTAACTTAAAATGGAAGAGAAGGCAGGGTCATAGGAAAAATGGGATTAATGATAGCCTACATAGATAGATAGATAGATAGATAGATAGATAATCAATCTATGTCTGTACCTTGGGAGAATCACTGCAGTTTCCATTGGAGGGAATGTGGACATGAAACTCTGGTGCTGGGCATGATGTGGAATTGTACCCCTGTATATATATATATATATATATATATATATATATATATATATATATATATATATATATATATATATTCCTCATAGAAGCCAGCAGCCAAGGCAGGCAAAAGTGGGACCATCAACTTCAGAGGCAAATAGCAATTCAAAGTTAAAAATCAGGAGACTGGGTGGTTGCAAACCTCTAGAGCACACATGCTCCAATGCACAAGGAATATATATATTTTCCCCCACTGTTTTGGGCAGGCCCACTCTCTCTGGAAAAAGCATTCTCACATCATCACTATCTACTCTGAAGCTTTGCACTGGTAGGAGTTAAGATCTTTTTTCTTTCATTTTAACCAGAATACTGCTCTGGCTTGTGGTGGTGGTGGGGATTGAACCTGGGACCGCAGAACCTCCAGCATGAAAGTCTGTTGCATTAACTATTAGACTGTCTCCCTGGCCTAGGAAGAAAGATACTTTCCCTATTTGTCTCCTTCCTTCCTTCCTTCCTTCCTTCCTTCCTTCCTTCCTTCCTTCCTTCCTTCCTTCCAATCTTCCTTCTTTCCTGTCTTCCTGCCTTCCTGCCTTCCTGCCTTCCTGCCTTCCTTCCCTTCTTTCTTTTTTTTTTATTTTTTTTTTTGCTTCCGAGGTTATCGCTGGGACTCAGTGCCAGCACTATGAATCCACAACTCCTGGCAACCATTCCCCTCTCCCATTTTTACATTTTATTCAATAGGGCAGAGAGAAATTAAGAGGAGGGGAGAGAAAGACAGACACCTATGTACCTCCTTCACCACCTCTGAAGTGTCCCCACTGTAGGTGGGGAGCCAGGGGCTTGGACCTGGATGTTTGCACATAGTGCTTAACTGGGTGCATCACCACCTGGACTCTGGAAGATACCTTTTCTTGTGTTACTACTTCATCATGATTCCAGCAGCCAGGTCTGGAGCATTTGCAGCACTGAGCAAGGCTGGGCTCCCCATCCCCCTAACTCCATAGACTGCACCATTGGCTTCACGTTCAGCTGTCTTGAAGTCTCAACTTCTCCCTCTGCCCCCTCACTGCCTTGATGCTTTGGGACTGTGCCAGCTTGCGGTGTGTTGGCACCTCTCCTTTAAATGAGAGAAGCCTGAGGACGGTGTGGTGCAATGCAGTCTGCTAAATGGTGAATGCAGGCAGCTGTGCAGTGGCTCACATTACCATGCAGAAGGACCGGGGTTCAAGTCCCAGATTCCCCACCTGAAGGGAGGAAGAAACTTGCACTGCTATAGGTACTTCTCTCTCTCTCTCTCTCTCCCTCCCTCCCTCTCTCTATTTTTTCCCTCTTAGCTCTTCTCTGACTCTATCCAGTAAATTTAAAGAAAGAAAGGAAGAAAGAAGGAAAGAAAGGATGAATGAATGAATGAATGAATGAATGAATGAATGAATGAATGAATGTGGGGCCAGGTGGTGGCACACCTGGCTAAGCACACATACTACAGTGCACAAGAACCCAGGCTCAAGCCCCTGGTCCCACATGAGTGGTGAAGCAAGGCTGTAGGTATCTCTCTGTCTCATTCCCTCTCTATCTCCCCCACCCCGCTGTCTCTACCCAATAACATATACAAAAAGATTAGAAACTAAATAAGCAAAATTTAAAAAGCTGGTGAGAGTGTGACTGCAATGCCTCAGCTTTTGCAAAGCACAGTGTGTAGAGAGCCGCTAGCACTGTGAGTGAGACACACAGGCCAGGCCCCATGATGGATTCCTGCCTCTTCTTTCTCCTCTTTGAATCCAGGGACTTCCTCCCACCCCCAATAGGGGTGCTAGCAGTGAAGGGAAGGCATTGGGACTCCAGAGTGCAAGGGGCTCCCCAGCCCTCCCTGGGGAGCCCTCCTTCCCAGCAGGTGGCCTACCCCCATCTCCCAGACACACACACATACACCCCCTGAGTTCTTGGCACAGTCCTCCTCTGCCTGCTGCTGCCTCTTTGGACAGGCTACTCTGGCATCGGCAGCTTGGCAACCAGTGCAGAGTTATAAAATAACTCAGATGACTGGGCATGGCTGGTCCCAGGCCTTTCCACCTGCAGGGCTCTCTCTGTAGTAGCAGCCAAGGGCAATGGAGATGCCCAGTCTCCCTTCCAGCCCCCTCGACCCCCGCCTCCCCATACACACACACTTCCCGGGCCCCTTCCTTCCCTCGCCTGCCTGGCCCAGCCTCCATGTGGTCAAGAGTCCAAGATGGCCCCATTCCAGAACCAACCACTGACCCTGGCCAAAATGCTCAGCTGGAATACCTAAGTCCATCTAAAGGGCCAGCAGAAGCCCCAGGAAATTCATACTTCCCTGAGGTATGCCAGCCCTTCTCCTGCAAATTCCTGGAGGGGCTAAGCCCTAGTGATTAGAGGAAAATAGAAAATGGGGAAAAATCAGCCAGCCATCACAGGTGAGGACTGAGTCTGACATCACTTCCTGGCCAGCTGGGGCTCTTGGGGCCATGTTAACTCCTCATGGTGATTTTCCAAGCCACTCTTCAGTGCCCTCACTGTGTCGCAAGCTGACTTAGCTGTGGGAAGCACTGTCATAAGACCGAAAGACACACACTTTCCTTCCTTCCTTCCTTCCTTTCTTTCCTTCTTTCTTCCTTCCTTCCTTCCTTCCTTCCTTCCTTCCTTTCTTCCTTTCTTCCTCTTTCTTTCTTTCTTTCTTTCTTTCTTTCTTTCTTTCTTTCTTTCTTTCTTTTCTTTCTTTCTTATTTACTCCAAGATACTAGAGGCACTGCTTTTCCTAGAACAATGTACCTTAGAGTGAGTATTAGGCAACAGATAGGACACTCAGAAGACATCCTCTTCTGTACTCTTTGACCAGTGTCGCCCTCTTAACCCAGAACTTGGTAACTACCACTCTAGTTTGTGTAGTCTGTTTCTCTGAATAAATTTTACTTAGCTTCTATATATAAATGTAACTGGTGGTCTGGGAGGTGGCACAGAGGATAAAGCATTGGACTCTCAAGCATGAGGTCCTGAGTTCAATCCCTGGCAGCACATGTACCAGAGTTCTCTCTCTCTCTCTCTCCTCCTTTCTCATTAATAAATAAAAAATTTTTAAAAATAAGTAAATGTAATTGTGGATTTAAAACAAGTGTTTTATGAATTTTTATTTTAATGGATAGAGACAGAAATTAAGAGGGAAAGGAAGAGACAGAGAGACATAGATTTGCAGCTCTGCTTGACCACTCATGAAGCTTCCTTTCTGCAGGTGAGGACTAGAGGCCTGAACCTGGCTCCTTGTGCACGTATAACAAATGCATTCTACCAGTTGCACTACCACCCAGCCCCTTCTTTCTTTCTTTTTATATACATTTCTTTCTCTCTCTCTCTTTTTTTTTTCTGGTATTTATTTAGTTGATTAGTTACTTTTAAAGTTTTATTGCCACCAGTGTTATCACTGGGGCTCCATACCTACATGACAAATCCATTGCTCCCAATGACCATTTCTTCCTCTTTCTCCTCCTCCTCTCCCTTCTCCTCCTCTCATTCCTCTCCCTCCTCCTCCTCTCCCTCCTCTTCCTCTCACCCATCTCCCTCCTCCTCTTCTCCCTCCTCCTCCTCATTCCTATCCCCCTCCTTCTCTCCCTTCTCCTCCTCTCACTCCTCTCCCTCCTCCTCTTCCTCCTCCTCCTCTCCTTCCTTGTCTTCCTCCTCCTCTTCCTCTTCTTCTTCTCCTTTTTTTCCTCTTCCTCTGCCTCCTTCTCCTCTTTCTCCTCCTTCTCCTCCTCCTCCTCTTCTTCCTCTTCCTTCTCCTCTTTTTTCCTTCTCCTCCTCCTTTGTTGATAAGATACAGAAACATTGGGGGAAGGGAGATAAAGAGAGAGAACCAGTCACCTGTAGTACTGCACGGTTTGTGAAGCTTCCCCCTCTGTATGTGGAGAGTAGGACTTGAACCTGGAACTTTTGCTCGTGGATTTGTTCAGTCAGGGTCTCCACCACCTGACCCCATACACCTTTTTTCCTAGGACTGCAAAGTGCCTGGGGGAATTATACCTTAAGCTAGAAACTTTCTTCTCCCTAATCTATTGTGCTGCTTCTATAGTGCTCAACACAGAACATACACACACACACACACACACACACACACACACACACACACACACACACACACGGCAGAAAGACAGAATGACCACCCCAGCCTGAGGTACAGCCCAAGGTCCCATCACTCTCCTGCTGCTTCTTCTTGGCGGCTGAAGGCTTGAAGTGTATGAGTCCTATTTATACCCTATTTTGTCTATTTACTTTATTTTATTGGGTAGGTCATGGATTACAATACAGTTCTTGGTCCTCGAGTATGATTTCTCATCTCACTGTGACAGGTGTCTGCAGAACACCCTCACCCCACTTCTTAGGTCCTTTCCCATCATGCACCAGGACCCCAACACCCTCTCCACTTTACTGCTTTCCCTCCTTCCCCAGAGTCCTTTGCTTTGATGATATCCACCAGACCCATGGTTCAAGTTTCACTTTGTATTTTCCATTTCTCTTCCTTGTTTCTGAACTTCCATCAATGGGTGAGAACATCTTTCCCTTTGGGTTTTGTCTCACTGAACATGATTCCTTCGAGTTCCATCCGAGATAAGACCAAGGTGGGGACACCATCATTTTGAAGGGCTGAGTAGTATTCCACTGGGGTCAGGCCCACACTTACCTGAAAGCTACCTTAAAATGAGGGACCTCGGGAGTCGGGCTGTAGCGCAGCGGGTTAAGCGCAGGTGGCGCAAAGCACAAGGACCGGCATAAGGATCCTGGTTCGAACCCCGGCTCCCCACCTGCAGGGGAGTCGCTTCACAGGCGGTGAAGCAGGTCTGCAGGTGTCTATCTTTCTCTCCCCTCTCTCTCTGTCTTCCCCTCCTCTCTCCATTTCTCTCTGTCCTATCCAACAACGACAACAACAATAATAACTACAACAATAAAACAACAAGGGCAACAAAAGGGAATAAATAAATAAAATAAATATAAAAAAATATGAGGGGCCTTGAGCCTGTCAGAGAGGCCCCGTTCTCTGGCAAAACCACACATGGCTGGCTGCCTAGCTGCTGGCTCCCAGCCTCACTTCTTTACCAGGGTCTGAGTCAATGGGACTTGGAAGTACTGGTGATGCCTGGACTAGGTATTTTTGGTTTGTTGATTTGTTTGCCACTAGGGTTATTTCTAGCGCTTGGTGCAGGCACTATGAATGCAGTTGTGGCAGCCATTTCCCCCCCTTTTTTTTTCTCTTCTTGCTCCTCCTTTTCCTTCTTCTCCCTTCCTTTTCTTCTTCTTCCTCTTTTTCTTTTTCTTCCTCTCCTTTTCCTCCTCCTTCTCCCCCTTCTTTCTATTTGATTTGATAAGACAGAGAGAAGTTGAGAAGGAACGGGGAGATAGAGAGGGAGAAATTAAAGAGAGACACCTACAGCACTGCTTTACCGCTCCTGAAACATGCCCCCTGCAGGTGGGGAGCTGGGCCTCAAACCCAGGTGCTTGCACATGTGTGCACTTAACTGGGTGCACCATCACCAGGCCCACGGACTAGGCATCTTCAAAGGGAAGCAGAAAGGGATTAGAAACCTCTCTTCTCATGGGCTTACTGCTCTCAGCCCTCCTGACAGCAGAAGATGGCAGGCCCTCCTCCCCTGCTCCTTCCTCTTCCTTGTACATTTGTCAAGGACACTCTCTGAGTTTCTGCCACCCCCCCCATGCCCCTGGGTAACCTGGGGCACAAGGTGTTGGCTGGCACCAAGCACCTCCAAAAGGCACTGCTCTATCCTGTGTCTCTCAGAAAACCAGAAACAGTTCTGTGCTCACAAGTGGTGCTTTGTGGGGTGAGAGTGGGTAGCAGGTAGTTCACCCACATATGCACAAGAGCCCAGGTTCAAGCCCCAGGCCACCACTTGAGAAGACCTGCAGAGGGGAGCTGTGCTGTAGTGTCTCTTCTCTCCCAGTCTTTCTCTCCCTCTCTGTCTTAACCTCTCTAAAGAAAAGAAAAAGAGTCACCAGGAGTGGCAGAACCCTGAAAATATTGAACCCCAGCAATAACCATGGTGGCAAAAACAAACAAACAAAACTGAGGCTTTTTTGTTATGTTTTGTTTTGTTTGTTTCATACTTGGCTCTTGATGGCTCCTTTTCCTGCTTTTAAGTGGCTTACAAATGAAATATTCTGCTTTATTCTCGTGAAATAAGCAACCACAAACAAAACAAAACTGTAGCAGACAGTCAGCAGCTCCCACCCCCTGCAATCTGACGGAACTGTTCACACCCCTCCCCTTTATTCTCCGGGATCGGAGCTAATCAAATAATTTGACTGTGGCAAGGAGTCACTTTTGGAAATAAAGTCACGCCCGCAGTGCCTTTGGTAAGGCTCTGTCTAGAGAGGTGCCAGAGGAGCAGAAAACCCTCAGGAATGCTGCAGGTTCCTGGGAAAGAGGCTTGTCTGGAGAGTAGAGTTGCTGGAACATTCCAGCCCCTGAAAAAACAAAACAAAACAATATGAGAGTTGGGTAGAGGTTCCTGCACACAACAGCTAAAAAAACCATATGAAAGAGTTCCCTCACATTCCTCAGGTGACAGGCTTGGGGGGCGATCTTCTCGCTCATAGGGGAGCCCTATATGCATTGTTTCTGGAGACTGCAGGGTGGGATTACTATAACTCCCTTTTCAGCAGTGAGTTTCTCTCCCTTGTGGTTGCTTCTTGCAGACCCGATACTCACGCCAGGTAGAGGCAGAATCGCTTTACAGAATCAAAAGCACTGAGAAGGCCCAGTCCTCCTGGTGTTTGGTAAGTTGTAAGCCTGTGCCCAGATAGCAAACTCTAGGGGGCTGGGCAGCAGCGCACTGGGTTAAGCACACATAGTATGAAGTGCAAGAACCCACACAAGTGTCCAGGTTCAAGCCCCAGGCTCCTCACCTGCAAGGGGGTCGCTTCACAAGCAGTGAAGCAGGTCTGCAAGTGCCTCTCTATCTCCCTCTCAATCTTCTGTCCTATGAAAAATTAAAAATAAAATACAGAAAAGAAAATTATATACATAGGGGGTCAGGAGGTGGTGCATCCAGTTATGGGCACATAGTACTATGCAGAAAGAACCACACAAGGAACCGGGTTCGAGCCCCCGGCTCTCCAACTGCACTGGAGATGCTTCATGAGCAGTGAAACATTTCTTCAGGCTTGCAGGTGTCTTTCTTTCTATCTACCCCTTCACTCTTTTTTTTTTTTTTTTTTTCTTTTCCTCCTCCAGGGTTATTGCTGGGCTCGGTGCCTGCACCATGAATCCACCGCTCCTGGAGGCCATTTTTTCCCCCCTTTTGTTGCCCTTGTTGTAGCTTCGTTGTGGTTATTATTATTGCCCTTGTTGACGCAATTCGTTGTTGGATAGGACAGAGAGAAATGGAGAGAGGAGGGGAAGACAGAGGGGGGGAGAGAAAGACAGACACCCGCAGACCTGCTTCACCGCCTGTGAAGCGACTCCCCTGCAGGTGGGGAGCCGGGGGCTCGAACCGGGATCCTTACGCCGGTCCCTGCGCTTTGCGCCACGTGCGCTTAACCCACTGCGCCACCGCCCGACTCCCCCCCTTCACTCTTAATTCATCACTGTCCTATGGAATAAAATAGAAGGGAGGGGGAAGAAGGAAGTGGATTAGTAGTGTAGGCACTGAGCCCCAGTGACTAGAGGCAAAAAAAGAAAAAGAAAAAGAAAGAAAAAGAAAACCATATAAATAAATGAAGAAAAGAATAACACAGGTCCCAAAAGGATGAGAGAGGACCTAGTGGGGTTGTATTATTCTGTGGACAACTGAGAAATGCTACGCATGTGGGAGCTATTGTAGTTACTGTGGAATGTAAAACAATAACCCCCAATAAAGAAATTAAAAAAAAAAAAAGAATTACCGCGCACACACACAGAAAGAGTGACACAAACAGGGGCCAGGTGGTGGCACACCTGGTTAAGCACACGCATGCCTCAGCACCCATGCACTTGGGAGCCCAGAATAACGTGCGGCCAGGCCCAAGCACTCACTCCACAAGTGTTCCTGGCGTGAAGTACTTAATGCTATCGGGAGGCCTGTCTCCCCTGAGCTGAGCAATCCTCTTGTTTCTGCTAATGACCTTGGGGTCTTATGCCTGTATGATTTCACTGCTCCTCTGCCTCTGCCCTCACCCCTTCATTCAGATAGAGAGAGGCAGGGAGGAGATAGGACGATAGAAGAAGACAGAGAGGGAGAGAGATACTCCGGCACCGATTCCCCCATGATGTGGTACCAGGACTCAAACCTGGACCTAGCACAGGACAATGCAGGTGCTCTCCCCACTGAGCTATGTCTTAGGATCTACAGCCCCCCCCCTTATACTCTTGTGATGGACTGAAGTCCTAAAAATATATCAGGGTGTGTCGGGGTCTCTGGCGGGGTGATCTCCAGGGGAAAGGTAACAGACCAGTTCTTTCTCGCTCACGACAGGGGACGACACCGGGGAGACCTGCAGTGTGCTCAGACCTCAGATCTCAAGTCTCAGGTCTCAGGTCTCGTTTATTAGCAGGTGGACATGAGTTAAATAGAAAACCAAACAAAGGGAATTATTGAAATATGTCAGAAATTACAGGTTTCTTAAAGGTCAGTTTGCCCTTATGGTAGGGGGCTGGTATGACAGGAATTGATGAGATACAAGATAGTTATTCTCCATGACACAAGCAACTTAATTATCCAAAGATATTTGAGAGAAGCATAGGGGTTAAACCAGTAGGGTGAGACAGAGAGAAGATGGATATCAAAAGGCCATATAGTTTGGAATTTCTCTTGTCTGGGGTCTGAGGTGTATGATGGAGCATGTGATAAGGTGTGTTCTTCTGTGATCAGAAGGTAAGATGACTTTGAGTAAGTGAATCTTAAAATAGGCGGCCATGTGGCCTGCAGTTGATGGGGAGAAGTATTGGGGTTTCTGTGGGCCTAAGAGTCAAGAAGGAAAGAACTAAGTCTGAGTTCCTTCCCTTTGCTCACCTCGGTTGAGAGAGACTCACAAGGGGGTATCTTCTCAGACCTCCATCCAAGGATGGGGGGAGTTCTCCCTAGGCTCTGTCAAGCTTACACATAGCCCCAACATCGGTGCTGTGTAGTGGCACATCTTCACAGGAGGTGAAGCGAGTCTGCAGGTGTCTATCTTTCTCCCTATCTCCCTTCCTCTCTCAATTTCTGTGTCCTAACCAATAATAATAATAGTAGTAGTAATAATAATAATAAATCGGAAAAAAATGGCTGCCTGGAGCAGTGGACTCATAGGGCAGGCACCGAGCCCCAGTGATAATAACCCTGGAGGATAAAAATGAACAGATGTGTTGCAGTGAAGTTGTTGGAATTTTAAGGCTCATGTCTACAACCCCTCTGATCCCAGCCCCGCCCCCCCCCCCCGCCTCCCGCCTCACCTGAGTGTGGTCTCCCTGAACCCATATATGTATGTCCCTAAAAAGGGAGCCAAGAGAGCAGCCCTGCAGATTGCTCATTCGAATCATTGCCATCACTTAACCGATGTTTATGGAATAAATTCCAGACTCCGGGCTCTGCTGACGCCCTTCAAGTCCAGCAAACGCCCTGTAGCCAGACTCTGCAGAAAGCCGGACGTCCTCACCAGGGATTTTCCTTTTACTTAGTTATGTCCACACTTGCATGTCACCACTTCCTTCTAGAGTTTCCATACTGCCCTTGTGCTACCACCAGCCACTGTGTTCTGAGATCTTGCCTCTTCTTGTTGGCTCTGTTTGTTTCTTAACTTTTATTGAAGGTACAATAGGAGGAATGAGCATGATCTCAGCCTCAAATACAGACTTTTCTCAGCAGCACATTCTTTTTCATTTGGTTGGATGGGGTAAAGTCTGCTATTCTCTCCTGTCCTCTATCATCTGCTTTTCTTGAAATACATTGTTCTCCTAGCTATGAATCCCTGTACATTCAAAACATTAAAACAGTGGGAGCCGGGCGGTGGTGCAGCGGGTTAAGTGCACATGGCGGGAAACGCAAGGACCGGCATCAGGATCCTGGTTCAAGGCCCCCGGCTCCCCACCTGCAGGGGAGTCACTTCACAGGCGTTAAAGCAGGTCTGCAGGTGTCTATCTTTCTCTCCCCCTCTCTGTCTTCCCCTCCTCTCTCCATTTCTTTCTGTCCTATCCAATGATGACGACATTAATAACAACAATGATAACTACAACAATAAAACAACAAGGGGAACATAAGGGAATAAATAAATAAAGTAAAAAAAAAATTAAAACAGTTTAGAAAGTAAAAAGTCAGATGGGAAAGACACGGCGATCCCACATGTCTTCACAGCTATTTTAATCTTTCTTTTTTATGATTTTTACTTATTTATTAGATAGAGACAGCCAGAAATGGAAAGGGAAAGGGATGATAAAGAGGGAGAGAGACATCTGCAGTCCTGCTTCACCACTTGCAAAACTTTCCCCCCGCAGGTAGGGACCAGGGGCTCCAACTCCTCTAGGATTGTCACAACTGTGCTCAGCCAGGTATGCCACCACCTGCCCCCTTCCATTTTAATCTTTCTATGTATATAGTTCCAGGATCTCTGCATGTCCATATTTGTTTGTTTTTCTTTTCTTTCTTTTTTAAAAAAGATTTTATTTATTTATTCTGGAAGAATAATAGAGAGAAAGAACCAGACATCACTGTGGTACATGTGCTGCCAGGATTGAACTTGGTACTCATGCTTGAGAGTCCAGTGCTTCATCCACTGTGCCATCTCCCAGACCACTGTTATTTGTTTCTTAGAAAAGTAAAACCATGCTATCTAGCAACCTCTTTTCTTCATTTATTACCTTCTTCTTGCCAAGATAATACATATAGATCAGTCTCATCTTTGTATAATTTGTCATAATATATGGAGCCAGCCCATATGAACCTTGTCTGTTTTATAGACAGACATACCTTCCATCACTTTTTACCCGATATGTGCAGATGACCTCCATGCTTATATTATTACTTCATGACCTTGGTGTATGACCTTGATGCTCATATTACTCTTTTGATACTTAAATGTCTATTAGGGTGACACAAGTCAGAGGGCTTTGCGTGCTGCAATGTGGAGAAGCCAAGAGGACATTAGCCTAAGTTAAAGTCACAAAATTACAAAAATTACATTATCCCATTTCTGTCCAACAGCTAGAGTGAGCCCTCGCCTCTCGAGAGTGTGCAGAAATTAGAAGGAAACCAAAGTTTGTCTGTCTTGCAGAAGTGTGGAAGCTTATTGATTTCTCTCTTTTTCTCAATCTCTCACTCTCTTAATCTCTCTCACTTTTCCTCCAGAGTTATCACTGGGGCTCAATGCTGACACTATGAACCCACTGCTCTTGGTGGTCACTTTTTCCATGTTATTGGATAGGACAGAGAGAAACTGAGAGAGGAGGGGGAGATAGAGAAGAAGAGATACAGAGAGACACCAGCAGATCTGCTTCACTACTTGTGAAGTATCCCCACTACAGGTGGGGAGCTGCAGGTGTGAACCCGGATCCTTCTGCAGGTCCTTGCTCTTAGTCCTACGTAGGCTTAACCCTGTGTGTCACTGCCTGTTGTCCCTCCACCCCACCCCAACCCCACCA
The DNA here is from genome assembly GCF_950295315.1 of Erinaceus europaeus. NCBI lineage: Eukaryota > Metazoa > Chordata > Mammalia > Eulipotyphla > Erinaceidae > Erinaceus > Erinaceus europaeus. The sequence goes on from NC_080163.1 coordinate 16,123,265, forward strand.
CCTCTTTCTCTCTCTCATTTTCAGGAAATCAGCTCTGCCATGCTTCAAACCCAATGTAGAGCCTGCCTTCCTGGACTTTTAGCACCCAGTAGAATCCTATGTCTCAGTTTGCTTTCAGTTCTACTGCCCCTCGCTGGGTCCTTTGGATTTCAGAGGCCCTGGCCCTTAACCAGAAGCTCACAGTGACTCGCACTCACTCTCCTCTTTTTTTTTTTGTTTTTGTTTTATTGTTATTGCCTGTGCTGCAAGTCCACATGATTTCATTGTGCCTGGAAGATAGCTTGTTCCCTTTTAATCTCAGATAGAAAGAGTCAGAAAGGATCACACACACACACACACACACACACACACACACACACACACACACACACACATTCGCATACTCTCTCTCTCTCTCTCTCTCTCTCTCTCTCTCTCTCTCTGCTGTGGAACTTCCCCCAGTGCTGTACTGGGCCTCCCACAAGGTGTGGGGGCTTTCAAACCTGGATCTTTTGCACATAGGAAAGTGTGTGCTCTGACAGGTGAGCCATCTCCCATCCTGGCCCTTTCTACGCTTTACTTACTTAAGAGTTGCTGCAAGGGCAGACTCAGAGTCATTCTTTCTGTTTGTTTTTGTTTGCCACCAAGGTTATTGCTGGGGCTTGGTAACTGCATGAAAAATTCACTGCTCCTAGTGGCTGACTTTTCTCTCTCTCTCTCTCTCTTTGAAGAGAGATCTTCCTCCTTCTTTCCTTCCTTCCTTCCTTCCTTTCTTTGTCTTCCTTTCTTTCTCTCTTTCCTTCTCTCTCTGTCTCTTTCTTTCCCTTCCTTCCTTCTTCCTTCCTCCCCACTTCCTTCCTTCTTTCCTCCTTTCTTTCTTTTCTTCTTTGATAAGATAGAAATTGATAGGGAAGGGAGAGAAAGAGATGGAGAGAGACAGAAAGACACCTGCAGACCTGCTTCACTGCTTGTGAAGCTTCCTCCTTGCAGGTGGGGGGGTGAGGGGCTTGAACCTGGATCCGTGCGCACTGGATCCTGCATGAGGCAGGTGTTCTTACACATTTTAGTGCCAGCAGGGATCATGGAGGTAGAGCACTCCCTTCCCTGGGAGGAGGGGTGGATTGGGGTGATACAGTACCTGCTGGGGTTAGGAGTGTCTTAGTCACACCAGGAGGATAGAATCAAGGTCTTAAAGAACGGAAGGTCCCTTGTCGGAGAATGGAGGTGATGACTCAGAAGGAAGAGGCGAAAAAGCAAAACTAAAGGGAGGCATCTTTCCATTGGCTACTGTATTCAGTCTTATAGTAACCGCATGCTAGGCTAAGTGGCCAAGACAATGTCACCAAAGATGGCCCAAGGATCTGCCAGTCAGCAGGTCCTCAAAGCGGCACAGGAGACCAGGGGATGTAAATTCACAAAGGGGGAAAGGGGACATGGACTGGAACAGAGCAGAGCTGGGGGCAGGCAGACTCAGCACCCACCCACAGGACAGCTCGCTGCTGGCCCAGTAAGTCTGCTGTCTCCCACAGCCCTCAGCCCCACACCTTCCCACTCTCCGCCTGACAGGTTTCTTCTTGCTACAGATTTCTGTTTTCTGGAAGTACTTATTAACTTCATTTCCTTGTCGTCTGGGTAGGTCAAAGCCATTGTGAAGAGGAGTTGGGCAGTAGCACAGCAGGTTAAGTGCAAGTGGCGCTAAATGCAAGTTCCAGCATTAGGATCCCGGTTCAAACCCCCAGCTCCCCTTCTGCAGGGAAGTCAGTTCACAGGCGGTGAAGCAAGTCTGCAGGTGTCTGTCTTCCTCTCCCCCCTCTGTCTTCCCCTCCTCTCTCCATTTGTCTCTGTCCTATCCAACAACAATGACAACAATAATAACTACAACAATAAAACAACAAGGGCAACAAAAGAGAATAAACAAATAAATATTTTTTTAAAAGCTGTGGTGAGACCTTTCCTAGCACATGGGACTCCTTATTTCATTTCAAATGGTGCACTTCGTAGCACAGTGACAGAACTTAGATATAGACCAGGGACAGGGCACATGTGCACATGTGTCCATAAGTTCAGGGAATGTATATACATCAGAGTAAAAGTGCTCAGTAGTCTGTTGTGAGTTGACTTAAACTCAGTAAGTTCAGCAAGCAAGTAGAAAGACCTAAAGAAGACACCATAAATACCTAATCAAATATTTACTACTTAGGCCTAGATACCCTCCTCTCTTACCTCCTACTTCATTTCCCTCAATCACTTTAAGTCTAACCCTGTTAAGATAAAATAAGGACTTCAAAAGTTGGATAAGAGCAAGAGATTGGTATACTTTAATGATGGCCATTTTGGTCACTACCAGGCCACCCTATCACCAGTGAATCCTGAGATCCCTGAATAGACATGATGGGCCTAGACCTCTACCAGGTCCCTCTCTCCACCATCACTGGTCATCTCCATTAGGAACAGCATCATAAGCCTTCTTGTGAGCCTCTCCAGGACCTTGTTCTCACTGTAGAGGAAAAGCCAGTTTTTGTTTGTTTCCTTTTGTTTTTGCAGTTCCCAGAGAAGTTCTATAACTGCTCTCATTACGGATTTTACTGAGATTCGCTTTGGCATGTTTGAAGTCCACTGCAAAATTCTTACTTTGTTGTTGTTGTTGTTTGTTTATTTGTTAACCAGAGCATTGGTCAACTCTGTAGTTTATGGTGGTGCTGTGGATTGAACCTGGGACCTTTGGTGCCTCAGGCAGGAATATCCATTTGCATAACCACCATGCTATCTTCCCAGCCCCTCTCCCCTTTTTGTTTTCTCGCGAAGCTTTTTTTCTTGTAAAATTTGAAAATACTTTTGTAGGTATTGGCAAAGTAGAGATGTGATGTGTTGTAAATACTTATCACCCCAGATTTGAAGCAGCTGAGACAGCAAATCTTATATAAACTGTAGCTTTAGAATACTATATTATCATACCAGTATATAGATCATATCATTATCATAATATAATGCTGTTATATAGGAACATGTAATCATATATGAAAATTTAGATATATAAATTATTACATTTGCATTAGGATTTGACATTACTGTTTACTGTTTGACAGGCACTATAATTACCTTATTTCAGAGAGACACCTGCAGACTTGCTTCACTGCTCATGTATCAGGGTTGCATCGTGAGAGAGAGAGAGAGACCAGGAGCTCGTGGCTGAGTGGGAACGCAAATCTTTATTCATGCAGACGCTCCAAAGTCGGATGTGAGCACAGTGGGTTTAGGCCCCGTGGAGCTAGCAAAATAGCCACCTCCTGCTATGCATGCCAGCTCTTCTCCAGCTCTTCTCCAGGTCGGGATGCAGAAGAGAAAAAAAGGGGCAAAACCAGGAACAGCAGCGTGTTTTGTAGGGTAAAAACGGAAGTGGCTAATCAGGATGGATTTGGCTAGGGAAGGGGATGGAGAAAAGAAAAAGAAATTCTGGGAACTTCCTTAGTTGTGGTTGCTGTAGTTTTAGCTGATGGGAATTAGCAATACCCTGAGGGGATAACGTGGGGGAGGATATGTAAATAATACTTGCATGGAAATATAGTGGTTTGTGGGCCCTGCCAATGTTCAACCACATCCGTACAATATCCCAACACTCATGAAGCATCCCCCCTACAGGTGGGGGTCAGCGGGCTTGAACATAGTTTCTTGCACATGCTAACACATGCACTTTACCCAGTACACCACTGTCCAGTCCCCTAGTCTTCTCCTCCTCCCCCTCTTCTTCCTTCTCCTTCTCCTCCTCCTTTTTCTCCTCCTCTTCCTCCTCCTCTTCCTCCTCCTCCTCCTCCTCCTCCTCCTCCTCCTCCTTCTCCTCCTCTTCTTCCTTCTTCTTCTTTGACTCTAGGGTTATCACTGGGGCTCAGTGCAAATCCATTGCTCCTGACAGCCACCCACCCACCCCCATTTTATTGGATAGGACAGAGAGAAACTGAGAGAGGAGGGGGAAAGGGGTAGAGAGAAGAAGATAAGACACCTACAGATATGGTTCACCATTTGTGAAGCTATGCCCCCACAGGTGGGACCTGGGGGCTTGAACCTAGCTTAGTACTGTGTGCTCTTAGTACTATGTGCACTTAACTGGGTGTGCCACCATCCAGCTCCCTCTCTCTCCATTTCTGTCTCACTCTCTATCTGGACAAAGAAGAGGGGAAAATAGTATGCCAGGAGCAGTATAATCACAGAAGCCTAAAACCCTAGTGAAGACCTGGAATGAGAAAAGACAGGAAGAAAGGGAAAATAAAGGAAGGAAGGGGGAAGGAGAAATAGAGGGAGGGAGGGAGAGAGAGAGAGAGAGAGAGAGAGAGAGAGAGAGAGAGGGAGAGAGGAACATGAGCATAAGCCAGGGAAGTGACTCAGTGGTAAGGTGTACACTGGATCTTTGGCACTGCACACACAAAAAAGTAATACATAGGTTAAATAGATTCTCAACTGTGTGGGGCCCCTCCACAGACACCCCACCCTAGTAATTCAAAGGTCAGTGGTGCAATGCAGACACCAAGTCCGCAGCCATCTTTGTCCTCCCTCCTCACCTTCTCTGGGGGCTGTGGACAGTGAAGCCCAAGGAGGAGCCTAGGTCTCTTGCCATGGCCATCAGCACTCAGTGTTAGTCTCCTGGGGCATCTGACCGTGGCCTTGGGAGGTACATCTCCGTTCTCCCTTCAGAACTTCATTGTCCAGTTTCCTTGGTTTAGGAACTTGAAAGGAAATTCTAAAACCACTGGGAGTCCCATTTCGTATCTTGTTACAACAAAACCTACAATTAAGCCACAAAAATAACATTGACAGCGTAGCAGTTTGAATTTCACATTTCTTGGCTGAATTTCAGGATCAGTTTATTTGTAGAACCCACAGTTGCCAGAGGGAGAGGGACTTAATTAAGGTGTTGGTGCTGGGGGGCAGGGGAGCTTACACAGTCTACATTTTTCCTGTTCTAGTTACTCTAGTTAACAGTTAGTGTGACTGAAGTCCAGAGATGGGAAGCAGCTTAGCTGAAGACAAGTAATATGTTAGCCTAGGAATTTTTTTTAAATGATCTTTCTCCCCACCCCCCTCAGTGGCACATGTGGCAGAGTGATGTCTTATTCTTTTTTTTCTCTCCTCCTATCCCTCGCATAAATAAATAAATAAATAAATAAATAAATAAATGATATATATATATATATATAAAATATATAAACCATTGTGTTTTGCTGTCTTTACAACATCTCATGTCCCCCGACCCAAATGAAAACCATTCTTAGTTTTGACATTGAAGGACGTAGGCGCAAGATCCCAGAATTCACCTTTTCCAACAAATTGGGGCCAATCTGCTTCAGTGGAAGTAAAAGTTTGGGAGTGGGTCTTATTTCAGATGGGTCTACACAGTAGCAGCAATCCTCAGTGCCCAGAACCAACCTGTCCTACTGGAATGGTCTTTACTATACAGTGTGGTACAAGTAATTCTCTCTCTCTCTCTCTCTCTTTCTCTCTCTCTCTCTCTCTCTGTGTGTGTGTGTGTGTGTGTGTGTTACTTTTTGGTCTGTTAATACAGAAGCCATAATAACCTTGCTTCAAGATATGGACAAAAGTCACTAGGCTTTCCTAAAATAAAAATAATAATAATAAAAGGAAAATAAAGAGAGAAAGAAAGAAACTTAATTCTCTCTTGAGTTGCATTCAACTATGTCATAAGAACCAAGGACTAACTGGCTTCAAAATAAACAAACCAAACTGTGTGTGGCCACAGAACCTTTGAAATTAGAGCAATCATTAAAAATCCACATCCAGCTACATTTGTAGGATCAAAGGGGCCATTTTCTGCTGTTGGCAGTGAGTCCTGCATCACAGGCGTTTGAAGGCCACAGTCTGCATGCCTTCTCGCTGCGCTGTGCAGCCTTTGGTCCAAAGAGGAAGCTGGACTTGGGCAAAGATGTCTTTGATATGTACTTCCCAAGAGGAGAGTTCACTTCATCCCATCTTAGAAATCAAAGAGAAGCATAAAACTGGAGTGAGGATGAGGTGAGTCCTTAGTGCCCTGCTAGATTGATTCCCTTCTAGAATGATTCCCTCCCTCTTCCCCTCCTCACCGCCCCCTCACCCCCAATCTGTCAGCCTGCTTGCTAGACATCTGTGCTTTAACCAGAAGAGTCCACGGCAACCCCTATTATGATAATTATGGTAGCATATGCTAGGGCTTCCAGTGATAATAAAATGCTCTCTTATTAGTTCAAGAGGCAAACTAGTCCATCTGTTGGTATAGTTCCTGAAGATTTGGGCACATTTGTGAGTGTTCTTCTGGGCTCCCCCAGCTTAGCCTGATGACCAGGGGAGTCCCCCAAAATTTGTTCTGTGTCCTTATTGGTACACCTGGCAGGTGGCTTTTGTCTTCCAGGAATGGTGGGGATGGGTCCCTATCCTATCCTGTCCTCATTGTTAGAATGCCCCTTCCCACTCCCCCTTGTGATATAGAATTCCAGGATAAGCCAGCTGTGGGTGACTGACTGACCTGTGAGAGACTCTTTCCCCCACCCCACCCCTGAGCTGTGCCAGTTGGATCCTCAATGGACCTGTCACCACATGTCACCATCTATCAAAATTCTTTTTTTTTTTTTTTTTTTTAAATTTTTTTTAAGTTTTTTTTTTTTTTAATTCCCTTTTGTTGCCCTTGTTGTTTTATTGTTGTAGTTATTATTGATGTCGTTGTTGTTGGATAGGACAGAGAGAAATGGAGAGAGGAGGGGAAGACAGAGAGGGGGAGAGAAAGACAGACACCTGCAGACCTGCTTCACCGCCTGTGAAGGGACCTGCCTGCAGGTGGGGAGCCGGGGGCTCGAACCGGGATCCTGACGCCGGTCCTTGAGTTTAGCGCCACCTGCGCCTAACCCGCTGCGCTACAGCCCGACTCCCATCTATCAAAATTCTACAGACATGTGATGCCATGGTGAAGGAGTGAGCTTCATATGGCCGGGAGAAAGTGATAGAGCCATGAGGTAGCTGGAGAAGAGAAAGCATAAATGTGTCCCTGACCCCTGCCATCCTTATAACACCGCTGGATGCTGTGCTGGGACAACTCACACTCCTCCTCTCCTCACTTTTTAAACACACAACACACACACACACACACACACACACACACACACACACACACACACACACAGAGTTGACAGAACCCCTCCACCACTCACGGAGCTGCCTGACCCTGTCTGTGGCGATTTCATGAGGTGTAGGAGGTTTCTGCATGAGGGCATGGTGAATATACAAAGAACCACCCCCCAAAACTAGCCATGAGTGAGTCTCTACTTGCAGAGTCAACCTGCATTCTCTTTTCTTTCTCTTCAAAAATTTCATTAGTGATTTACTATCGATTCACAAAATCACAAGATCTCAGGGGGACAAGTCCCCACCATTCCCACCACCAGAGCTCTGCATCTCCAGTCCCTGCATCAGAAACTACAGCAGTTCTCCTAAGGTTGCAGCTACAGATCAAGTGTTATTTCTACAACCATCTGTCTATATTTGTATATTTTTGCTCATTTTAAAAAAAATGTTATTTATTTTAAAAAAAAGGAACACTGACAAAAACCATAGGATAAGAGCGGTGCAACTCCATACAATTCCCACCACCAGGACCTCGTGCTTCTACGTCCAGTTCTCCAGCCACTGGGCCAACTCTAGGGGTACCAGATCCACTTGATCCTTCTCATGGCGATGTGCTGGGGGGACATCAGCGCCCCTCCACCAGGGTCAGATTCTCCTCTAGCTTCCCAAGTGCTCCTGTCTCTTTCTTCATGGGTAAAAGTGGAGGTGGGATCCACTCTCTGAGCCTAAGTGGATACAAACTAGGACAGAGTCCTACAGCTGGAGGAGAAGGCAGATATGGGCTTGGAGGGAAAATACAAGTGGACATACAGGATGAACTAGGACAAGGGGCTGGTGGTGTTGCATCTGGTTGAGTATACATATCACTGTGCACGGGGACATGGGTTCAAGGCCTTTTTCTCCATCTGCGGGGGGGGGGGAGCTTCACAAGAGTTGCAACAGTGCTGCAGGTCTCTCTCACACTCCATCCCTCCCTCTCTCTAAATCTTCCCCTTCTCTCCCAATTTCTCTCCGTATCACCCACCGAAGACTCAGGAAGGGAAGGGCTGGGAGCTGAAGGCAGGGGGAAGCCCAGGGTGGGGGAAATTGATCTGAAGTCCTGTCTGAAGAAGGCTGGCTGAGTGGTAGGGATGAGGTCCCAGAAATGATAGAAAAGAAAGAAGAGATGGCTGGGGAGACAGCATAATGGTTATGCAAAGCGACTTTCATATCCTAGGCCTCAGAGGTCCCAGGTTCAGTCCACAGCACCACAGAAGCCAGAGTTGAACTGTGCTCTGGTCTTTCTCTCAGTATCTCTCTCATTAAAATAAAGTCGGATGGTAGCGCAGTGGGTTAAGTGCAGGTGGCGCAAAGTGTAAAGACCATCATAAGGATCCGGGTTCCAGCCCTCAGCTGGCTCCCCACCTGCAGGGGAGTCCCTTCACAAGTGGTGAAGCAGGTATGCAGGTGTCTCTCTTTTTCTCCCCCCCGCTGTCTTCACCTTCTCTCTCCATTTCTCTGGGTCCTATTCAACAACAATGACATCAGTAACAACAACAATAATCATTACAACAATAAAAAAAAACAGGGGCAACAAATGGGCAAGTAAATAAATAATAAAAAATATATTTAAAAAATAAATATATTTTCAATCACCAGGTTCCAGATGCCACCAGGATGCTGGCCAGGCTTCCCTGGATTGAAGACCCTACCAATGTGTCCTGGAGCTCAGCTTCCCCAGAGACACACCCTACTAGGGAAAGAGAGAGGCAGACTGGGAGTATGGACTGACCAGTCAACGCCCATGTTCAGCGGGGAAGCAATTACTGAAGCCAGACCTTCTACCTTCTGCAACCCTCAATGACCCTGGGTCCATGCTCCCAGAGGGCTAGAGAATGGGAAAGCTATCAGGGGAGGGGGTGGGTTATGGAGATTGGGTGGTGGGAATTGTGTGGAATTGTACCCCTCCTACCCTATGGTTTTGTTAATTAATCCTTTCTTAAATAAATAAAGAAAGAAAGAAAGACAATTTGTATAAAAAATAAATAAATAAATATAAATATAACAGGGAACTGGGTGGTAGCGAAGCGGGTTAAGCGCACATGGCACAAAGAGCAAGAGCCGGTGTTAAGGGTCCGGGTTCGAGCCCCCAGCTCCCCACCTGCAGGGGAGTCACTTCACAGGCGGTGACGCAGGTCTGCAGGTGTCTGTCTTTCTCTCCCCCTCTCTGTCTTCCCCATCTCTCTCCATTTCTGTCTGTCCTATCCAACAACAGCAACAACTATGACAACAATAACAACTACAACAAGTGCAACAACAGGGCAACAAAATGGGAAAAAAATAGCCTCCCCGGGCAGTGGATTCATAGTGTAGGCACCGAGCCCCAGCAATAACCCTGGAGGCAAAAAAAAAAAAAAAAAAAAAAAAAAAAAAATATATATATATATATATATATATATATATATATAAAACAGAAGAAGGGGGAAAGGGAGAAAGAGGAGAAGAGGAGGAGGAGCAAGGAGAGAAAGAGAAGAAAAGAAAGAATAGCTTCATTCCTGGTTACAGAATTTCTTATGCAAATATATCACATAGATAATTAATCTACTTAAGAAAATCAACTGCCTTCAAGTGGCCTCAAGTACTTGTCTGACACTGATTACATAAAAACAATGATTAATTTCTTTCTTCAGCAAGTTACCCAGTACGCTCTCTGTAAACACCGGGCTGCGGCTGGTTGGAGTATCTGAGTTTGTGAATGTGTCTGGGAGGTGAAGTGGGGCTGCACCTCTGGTGACGGAGCCTGCTCAGCTGACAGGCCTGGGTCCCTGGAGCTTGTTCATCCTGTGAACGCCTGTCAGACACCTGCTGGCTTCCTGCCAGGGCTGCTCCAGCTGGACACATAGGTTCCTTTGCAAGCATCTGCCTGTGTAGCCGGACGACTTGATGCCAGCTGGAAACACCCCACAGTGCACGCCCTGCAAACCTTTCAGGCTTCACCCAGGAAGAAGTTGGCATGAGTTTCTCTCAGACTATGTGCTTAACCTTTGAATTCAGGACAAAGAAGAAAATTGTATGTGTATTTATGTTTTTATTTTAATGTATTTATTTATAAAATGGAGACACTGGCAAGACCATAGGATAAGAGGGGCACAATTCCCACCACCAGAGCTCTGTATCCCATCCCCTCCCTTGTAGCTTTCCTATTCTTTAGCCCTCTAGAAGTATGGACCAGGGTCATTATGGGATACAAAAGGTGGAAGGTCTGACTTCTGGAATTGCTGAACATGGATGTTGACAGGTTGATCCATAGTCCCAGCCTGGCTCTCTATTTCCCTAGGTGGGAGGGGCTCTAGGGAAATGGGTTCCAGGACACATTGGTGGGGTTGTCTGTCCAGGGAAGTCTGGTTGGCATCATGGTAGCATCTGAAACTTTGTGGCCCAGGCAAGACCTAGGCCCAGATTCGTATTTACTCTTAAATATATACAGTGGACCTTTTTTTGGATAGAGACAGAGAGCAGTTGAGAGGTAAGCGGAGGGGGAGGGAGAGAGAGATAGAGGAGAAGAGAGGAGAGATGAGAGAATAGGAGAGGAGAGAAGAGGAGAGGAGAGGAGAGGAGAAGAGAGGAGAGGAGAGGAGGGAAAGGGAAGGGAAGGGAAGGGAAGGGAAGGGAAGGGAAGGGAAGGGAAGGGAAGGGAAGGGAAGACACCTGCAGCCCTGCTTCACAGCTCATGAAGCTTCCCCCAACAGGGATGAACCCAGGACTTGAACCCAGGTCCTTGAGCATTGTAGCATGTGCACTCAACCAGGTACACCACCAACACCTGGCTCCTTATAATCCAACTTTGATCCTCCAATTACAATATCATATAACAATTTATATTCTCTATATACTGTCTTCTCCCAAGTGAATTTGACTGAGATGGAATTTTATGTGAAAAATGCAAAGTAGGTAATTCTTAAATTGTACCACTAATGATTTAGAGTTTTTTTTTTTTTTTTTTTTTTTGGCCTCCAGGGTTATCTCTGGGGCTCGGTGCCAGCACTAAGAATCTTCTGCTCCTGACAGCCTTTTTTTTTTTTCACTTTATTCGAAAGGAGAGAGAAATTGAGAGAGAGGAAGGGGAGATAGCAAGGGAGAAAGATAGAAACCTGAAGACCTGCTTCACCGCTTGATGATAGAAAAAGAGCCAAGTTAGGGGTGAGAGTGCTTTGCAGATACCTATCATGGTGAGATGAGAAATTGTTTGCATGTGCCCCCTCCGTCAATTAAAAAGTTAAAAAAAAAAAGTTTACACTCAGGAGCAGAGCTGAGCAACAGAGGCTGAATCTGGGGTCAGGGCCAGGCCAGAAACAGATGAGGGCAGAATGTGGGTGACCTGCAGAATGTGGGTGACCTGCAGCCTGGGGGACCCTGTCTTCTGAGCAGCAGCCAGGGATGTCTCAACAGATGAATAGGAGTTTGTGAGACATCAGACAAAAAATGTCTCTCCCGCTGCCCTACCTTTTGCATGGACTGAGGAGCAACTTAAAAAAAAAAGAAAAAAAAAAAACATGGTTCGAGGCCCCAGCTCCCCACCTGCAGGGGAGTCACTTCACAGGTGGTGAAGCAGGTCTGCAGGTGTCTATTTTTCTCTCCCCCTCTCTGTCTTCTCTTCTCTCCATTTCTCTCTGTCCTATCCAACAACGACATCAATAACAACAACAATAATAACTACAACAATAAAAAAAACAAGGAAAACAAAAGGGAATAAATAAATAAATAAAAAGGAAAAGAAAATCAGCACAGAACATTCAGGAAAACAAAAATCTAGTGGATGATGAAACAAAAGGATGAGAGAGACTGAGTCCAGTGGTGTTTTGGTGAGCCAAGCTAGTCGTCACCTTGGTGACTATCTTGATTCTGTTGTACTTTTTTTTTTCCCTTATCTGTTCTCTTTGGTTTCTTTTTTCTTTTCTTTTTTAAATTTCTTTATTGGGGGATTAATGTTTTACAGTCAACAGTAAAATACAATAGTTTGTATATGCATAACATTTCCCAGTTTTCCACATAATAATACAACCTCCACTGGGTCCTCCTCTTCCATCATGTTCCAGGACCTGAAATCTCAAAAACTTCCTTGGGGGAAGCTTCGAGATGGTGAAATAGTGCTTCAGATGTCTTTTTTTCTTTTTTTAGTTTGTCTCTTTTTAAAAATTTTATTTATAAAAAGGAAACATTGACTAAACCATAGAATAAGAGGGGTATGACTCCACACAATTCCCACCACCAGAACTCCGCATCCCATCCTGTCCCCTGATAGCTTTCCTAGTCTTTATCCTTTTGGGATAAAGACTAGGAAAGGCCATTATCCAAGATTATCCAAGGCCATTGTGGGGTGCAGAAGGTGGAAGGTCTGGCTTCTGTAATTGCTCCCCTGCTGACCCTGGTCATTGACAGGTTGATCCATACTCCCAGTCTGTCTCTTTCTTTCCCTAGTCGGGTGGGGATACACAATAGTCTGTGCTGAGTCAGTATAAAGTTCATAATGAAATAGTCTCTACTTAGACTTAAATACCCTTCTCACCTAATTCCTATTATACTTACCTCACTCACTCCAAAGCGAACCTTATCAAAGCAAGGACTGCAAAGGCTGAATAAGGGCAAGAGACTGGAATACTTTAACGATGACTCTTTAGTCACTATCAGTCCAACCCCATCAACTGGGGCCCTATTCAGGAGTCCTGAGATTCTCAAACAGATATGATGGGCTTAGACCTTGAATAAGTCCCTCTCCCCAATGTTACCAGTCATCTCTATCAGGAACAACACAATAGACCCCTTTGTGGGCCCCCATAGGACCTTGCCCTCAACTTAGATCAACAATGGTAGAGAATGTTCCATCCTCTGAAGGGAGGCTGGACAACATACTCTATGCTCCACCTGAGGAAGATGGGTCCTGAAATTCGGGCAGCTTTGAATATTCCTACTCATGACCACAGAATGTGAGCTCAGATCTACAGGGATGCAGAGGTCACATAGTTTCCTCAGCTGAATATGGGCCCCAGATCAGATAAGATCAAATTGATGGGGTTTACAGCCAACAATATTTATACACCTTTCCCATATTTGGGAGCTACTCTCTTCCCTGATCTCTTTGGTTTCTTACACTGAAAGTTGTCAGTCAGTATTGTCCCAAAGAAATGCTTCTTGAGAATTAATAAACCTCCAGCCTTTGCTCTCTGGGCAGGCTGTTCCATAAGACCAGTGTCTATCTGATTCATGCTGGGAGCCAGAGGTGTTCCCCTTCTGGTATTTTCCAAGCAGGCGCCTTTTATAAACAGTGTTGCCAGCTGCTGTCCTTGCATCTTTCTGCAGGTGACATTTATGATTGTGACTGAGTATTTCAGGAAAGAAAAAAAACACTTGAGCAGATCCCTGGATGCCTCCTGAACCCTTAAGAGTTTTACAGACACATTGTAACTCCATGACTACTTAGGGATGCTGGAGACATACAGCCAAGTTTCTGATTAGCATGTCTTTCAATGCAGGTCTGATCTATCCAAACCAAAACCGCCTTGACCTTTGTAGACTTTCCTGAGACATGGAAGCAGGCGTCCTTCAACAGTTGCTGTGGCCTTTGAAATTTTATGAGCTTGTTTTTTACTTAGCACTTGAAGAAAAGGGTGAGTTTGGGAGCTGGTTGAGTTCAAGGCAAACTCTAACAGAATTGTTGATAAAAGGACTCCTTTGGTCTTTGTTCTTTCTGCTGGTGAGTGAAGAGAGAGTCCTTTCTAGGCATGGGGGTAAGGCCTTCCTTTCTCTAGAAAGAAAAGAGAGAAAGAAAAAAAAAAGGCAGAAGCTCAGCTGAGAGTTCTGATCCAAGGGAAAGAAAGCACAGTTTCAGATAAACTGGGCATCTAACTGGTGGTCTACACAGACAGTACAGCTGAATAAATCTGCATCCTTTCTGGAAAGATTGTGCACTGAGGGGCCACACCTATATGAAGTGATGCTGATGAACCTTGCAACTACCATGAAGGCTTTAGTCTTTTAAATTGAAGGTGTTATGAACATCCATATGGCCCCTGGCATAAATGTGATCAGGACTCCTTTAACCAGAGCTGAGCATTTTCTAATAATGGTGTGAGGGCCTGAGAGCCTTTGAAAATGGAGAGAAACAGGGTCCAGATTAAGTACACAAGTACACAAAGGACCCGCACAAGGATCTGGGTTTGAGCCCCTTGCTCCCCCCACTTGCAGGGGGGACACTTCATAAGCAGAGAAGCAGGTCTGCAGGTGTCTCTCTCCCTCTCTGTCTCCCCTGCCCCTCTCAATTTCTCTCTACCTTATCCAATAAAATGGAAAATATGGCCACCAGGAGCAGTGGGTAGCTCTAACATCTTCACCTCTCTCCTCAGCCTTCATTAAATGTACCCCTCTTATCCTATGGTCTGGTCAGTGTTTTAATTTTATAAATTAAAAAAAGTCTTTAAATAATTTTTAGCAAATTCAAATTTACCAAAGTAACAGTATGAGTCCCACAAAGTAGTTTATCTTGTTTACTAGTTTAATTAAGCCATCTTAGACAGTGAATTGCATTTATACATTTAACACAGTCAATTTAACTTAACATTTCACTAGTCTGAGCTGGTAGATTTAGACCAAGAAAAACATTCCAAATATAAATTATAAATATGTATTTCTCACAGCTTCAACAAATATATACATATATGCATTGAGGAAAAATGTATCAGTTGTTTTAGTGGATTTAATAAATTGTATGGCTTTCAACTTTAAATCACAAGCTAAAATTAAAACTATATATATGTATATATATGTGTATATATATATATATATATATATATATTAACTTTCAAGATTGATTTACGTAGGAGGAAGAGAGGCAGGGAGAACCAGAGCATCATTCTGGCAGGTGTGATTGAACTCAAGACTCATGCTTGAACTCATGCTTGAAAGTCCACCATCAAAAGGGCCACCTCCCTGTGCCACCTCCCAGTCACTTCAAACTAAGGGGAGATTCATCAGATTTTCTATAATTGCTAATTTTTCTCATGCATTAAAATATAGAAGTTTGGGAGTTGGGAGGTAGTGCAGCAGGTTAAGCACACGTGGTGCAAAGTGCAAGGATCGGCATAAGGATCCCAGTTCCAGCCCCCGGCTCCCCACCTGCAAGGGAGTTGATTCACAGGTGGTGAAACAGGTCTACAGGTGTCTATCTTTCTCTCCCCGTCTCTGTCTTCCCCTCCTTGCTCCATTTCTCTCTGTCCTATCCAACAACAAGGACATCAGTAAGAACAACAATAATAACTACAACAACAATAAAAAAAAAACAAGGGCAACAAAATGGAAAAATATATATATAAGTTTATCATCATCATCACTATTTTGTCAGGACTCTGCTGGGACTTCTTGACTATAAGATCCCACTTCTCCCAATGAAGTCTCCCTCTCTCCAGATAGAAGGTGAGAGATAGAGCCTGAAAGACACAGAAAGGAGAGATAATGCATCACTTCACTGTTCATGAAGCTTCTCCTTTGCATGGTGCTCTTCTGTGGTGCTGGTGGTGGTGGGGTGAGGTGGATGTTCAAGCTTGGGTCTGCATGCGCGGTCAATAGTGAGTTATCTCCTAGTCCCACCAAACTATCTTGAACTTAACACTTAAATTCGGATTTGAAGCAGAAGGATTTGATTGAAATCCTTTCTTTTTCTCCCTGCTCCTCCCCCCCCCTTTTTTTTTTACCTCCAGGGTTACCACTAGGGCTTTGTGCCAACATTAGGAATCCACTGGTCCTGGCAGCCATTTTTTTCCTTTTAATTGGATAGGAAAGAGAGAGAAATTGAGAGAAGAGGGGGAGATAGAGAGGGAGAGAGAAAGAGAGACACCTGCAGACTTGCTTTGCCACTTGCAAGGCTTCCTTAAGGTGGGGAGTCTGGGGTTCGAACTGCGATCTTTGCTCAAGTCCCTGTGCTTAGGAGTATGTGTGCTTAACTGGGTGCACCTAGCCTGGATTTATTTCATTTCTGTGTTGAACCCTAAGTGTTCCCCTCTGTAAAAAATGACCTTTCACTCAGCAATGAGTTCTAGCTGTGTCAGGGATGGACGTGAGGCTGATCATAAACCACCTACCTTCCCATCGGGCAAAGGTATGTCCTCAGGGTGAGTCTGCTGGTACCAGATGGACACTTTGTGTGTCTTGTCTACTGCTGGCAACTCACAGGCCTTCCCCTCCAGCTAAATCTCCTCCACTCTCACCTCCACCCCCCCACCCTGCTTTCCTGTATTTAAATTGTCCTTTCATACCTCTGCATTCCCAGGAAGACTACCACAAAGTCTATGGCTGCTATTATAGATTGATTTTGTCAGTCTTTTGTTATTATTTTTTTATCTTTATTTATTTACTGGATAGAGAAAGCCAGTAATCGAGAGAGAAGGGAGAGAGACAGAGAGACACCTGCAGCCCTGCTTCACCACTCATGAAGCTTTCTCCCTGCAGGTAGGGACCCAGGGCTTGAACCTAGGTCCTTGAACATTGTCACATGTGTGCTCAACCAGGTGCACCACCACCCAACCCTCATTCTGCCAGTCTTTTAACAGTCAGGACACTTGAGCAGCCACTTGTAGTTCTCCTTGGTAGGGAAGTCTGCATTCCTTGCAAAGTTCTAGTTAATTGTCTTACAAATCTCTCTAAATGCTTTCTCAATTCTCTATCCTTTCCTCATGGGACATCTGCTTTTTGTCTGGTTAGGGTCTGATTCTAAGTGTCTTAATCCCCTCGATTGATTTGTGCTCACCATTATCTGACCGAGCAGCTTCCAAACACAGACTTGCTGCTGAGAGGTCCAGAGAGGCAGAAGCCCAGGCGAAGCCTTCACGCACAGATGTGGATGTCTGTGCTGATACTGCCGCCGCAACGCAAACTAGTGGGGAGATTCCTCAAAAGATTAAAAGTGGTGAGTCACTGTCGTCAAGAGATTTCTGTACCCTTACATTCATTTGCAGCATTATGTACAAAAGCCAGGGCAGACTGAGTACCTGTGCATAGCAGAGTGGGTTAAGAAAATGCCACACATGCACACGCACACGCGCGCCACACACACACACACACACACACACACACACACACACATTAATCAGCTATAGGAAATGCTGCCACTGGCAACAACATTTGTGGACCTCAAGGGCTTTATGCTAATTGTCAGGCAGATAAAGACAATCACTATGTCATTTCACTTATATGTGGAATCTAACAAAACCACAGTCACAGAAACAAAGATGAAGGGCCAGGTCGTGACGCATCTGGTTAAGTGCACACATTACAGTGTGCAAGGACCTGGGTTCAAGCCCCTGGTCCCCACCTGCAGAGGCAAACTTCACAAGTAGTGAAGCAGGGTTGCAGTTGTCTCTCTGTCTCTTTCCCTTTCTATTCCTCTGTTCCCCCCCCCCCAATTTCTCTCTGCCTCTATCCAATAATAAGTAAATAAATAAAAAATTTGAAAAAGAAAAGGAAACATAGATGAGATTTGTGGTTGCCTGAAGTGGGTGTAGGGGGTAAATTGAGGTACTCACAAGCTGTCACATTTAATTTATAAAATAAGAAAGTCTGGAAGGTATAATGCCCCACATGATGACTATACTCAATGTTACTGTAGAGAAAATTTGAAGACCGAGAAGGGAATAGATCTTGAAAGTTCTCAACATGAGGAAATATTTAACTATGTGAGGCGGTAGGAGTTCACAAGACGTATTATGGTGATTATTATATATATATATATATATATATATGTAATCTATATATACATATATATTTACCAGGTTCAATATATTTAGTATATTATACAACATGCACATTTAATATATATGCACTGTTCTTTATATCTTTTTTTTTTTGCTTTCAGGGTTATCACTGGGGCTCGGTGCCTGCACTACAAATCCACTGCCACATATATTTTTTCCTTTTTGGATCAGATAGAGAGAAATTGGGAGGGGAGGGGAAGATAGAGAATGAGAGAGAAAGATAAACACCTGCAGATCTGTTTCACCACTTGTGAAGCAGCCCTCCTGCAGATGGGGAGCTGGGGGCTTGAACTGGAATCCTTGTGCTTTGTACTACATGTGCTTAACCTGGTGCACCACCGCCTGGCCCCATACTTTGCACCTTAAACAGCATTGTACATCAATCATATCTCAGTTAAATAGAGGGAGTGAAAAATGAGTGCATGTGGAAATGAGCTAACCATAGTCATTTTATTAAGACTGAAGAGTGATAAGAAGAAAAAGGTTCAAATTTTAGTCCTGACAATACCTCCAAGTTACTGTCAATAATGAAACCATGAATGGGAAGTTGGCCCTTTGAGAACCTTCTAAGAATTGACTGGTGGGAGCTAGTGTTCAAGGCTGAAGGGTGGCCATATAAGAATGATCAGTTCACTATATTTTTCCAGGTGCTTAGGGCAAGCAAATTTGCTTAAAGCACTCACATAAGCAAAGCAGAGACTAAACACATACTATCTGGGGAGGGGATTTTGGAGTATGCGTCTTTGGATTATCTTCTGGAAGAGTAGAGGAAGCCATTACACACGTAGGCATGCATGTATGCATGTATTCAGGTGTATTCATGATCTGACCAGGAAAGCAGAAAAGTGAAATCTAGATCTTCTTCAAAGCTGTGGAATAGGGAAGCTTCCAATGGAGGGGATGGGACATGGAACTCTGGTGGTGGGAACTGTGTGGAATTGTAACCCCTGTTATCTTACAATATTGTTAATCATTATTAAATAACTAATACACATACACACACCCAGGACGTGGGATCAGTGGTATTCTGAAAATACTGAACTTAAGTGATAGCCATTGTAGGAAAAAAAAAAATAGAATGTCTTTTTGGTGCAATATGATGATTATTAGTATATTTTTTTCTTTTTTATTTTATTGACTTAATAATGATCAACAAGAACATAAGATAAGATAAGATGCAATTCCACACAGTTCCCACCACCAGAGTTCCGTATCCCATCCCCTCCACTGGAAGTTTCCCTATTGTTTATCCGTCTGGGAGTATGGACCAAAATTCTTTATGGGCTACAGAAAATGGAAGGTCTGGCTTCTGTAATTGTATCTCTGCTGGACATGGGCATTGGCAGGTTGATCCTACCCTCAGCCTGTTTCTATATTGCCCTAGTGGGGTAGGGCTCTGGGAATATAAAATTGCAGGACATATTGGTAAGGTAGTCTTCTCAGGGAAGTCAGGTTGGTGTCATGAAAGCATCTCAACTTTGTGGCTGAAAAGCATAAAGATATAAAGCAGAACAAATGGTCTTATCATCAGGAACCTACAGGGAAAAATATAGCAGATGACACTGGGGTCTTTTATTTTATTTTTTTTTTTGGAAAAAGCTGGGATAGTTAGTACTTTTAAACACCATTCGTTGATTTAACATTGGTTGACAAAACTTTAAGGTTTTAGGGGTATAGTTTGACATCTCTGTAAACATGTGTACCCAAATTGCAGCACCCACCTCCAAAATTGTGCCAGCACTCAGAAGAGTCCTCTGTTCTCCCCACCCCCTTCCCTCTGATAAACACTGTAGTTTTGCTTTTGTGCCTGCGTGATTATCCCACAAATTCTGCAGGACTCAGACTTTTCCCTTTCTTTTTTTTTTTTAGATTTAATTATTTCGTTGCCACCAGGATTATCTCTGGTGCTTGGTGCTGGCACTACAAATCTACCACTCCCAACAGCCATTTCCACTCCCCGCCCCCCGCCTTGCTTTTTTCCCCTTTCTACTTTGTTTTGACAGGATGGAGAGAAATTGAGAGGGGAATGGGGAGATAGAGAGGGAGAGAGACAGACACATGTAGATCTACTTCACCACTTGTGAAGCATCCCCCCTGTGGGTGGGGAGTGCAGGGAGGCTTGAGCCAGAGTGCCGGGCTAGCTTTGCATATGTGAGAGAGATGACCAGGAACTCATGGCTGAGCTGGGAACACAGTTCAATCTTTATTGATGAGCGAGAATGCAGTGCAATCAATCTAATCTCTATTCATTAGAAAATCCTGTCCCTTTATATCTCCTGAGGCGGAAGTGTCAGGTCTGAAGAGGAAGTACGTAGGATAGGGGGTGGGGAGAAGGAAAAAGCTTGCGAACCAGTGGGGATTAAATGGTGGAAAACAGGATGTGACTAGAAAAGGGGGCGGGGTGGAAAAAGAGCTCAAGTCAGTGGGAATTAAACCAGTGCCCTGCAGGCAGAGCGGGTCTCAGGTAAAACAGTGATTATGTAAATAGACCACAGCCTTAAGCAATGGAGCAGGGGGGAGCTGGCATACTGCCCAACACCAGAGTCCTTGTGTTTGGTAATGCATATGCTTAACTGTGTGTACCATTGCCTGTACCCCCACTCCTATCTTTCTTCCCTGTCAGTCTTACAGAGAGAGAGAAAGAGGAGAGACACCTCAGTACTGCTCACCATCCAGGAAGCTTCTGCTGGCTCAAGAGCTCTTGTGATATTCTGGGAGCTCCAACCTTGGTCCTCATGTCTTGTAACCCATATGCTCTACCAATGGAGCTACTTCCTGGTCCTGCTGCTCTAGTTTTCACAGACTGAAAGAGCCAGTTTGAATGCATTTATCTACTTCTTAATTTTGCAAGTTTGTTTGTTTTAGTAATCTATGTCGCACATGAGTGAGACCACTCAGAGTCACAGCATAATCACCTCCAGTTCCATCCATTTTATCCCTAAGGGCATGATACCATCATTTTTAATGACGGAGTCATATCTCACTGAAACTACATATATATCCTACAAGTTCCTGATCCAGTCACCTGTGGATGGGCATTTAGTTTGCTTCTACCCTTTGACTATTAGGAATGATGCTATTAGGAATCATTAGGAATAAGTCCACTCTTTGGCTATTAGGATTAATGTTCACAAACATAGAAATGCCTATTTACCTTTGCACTAGTGTCTGAGTGTCCTTTATATCAATGCTCAGGATTGGTTTTGCTGGAGCGTAAGGTACTTGCTTTTCTTTTCTTTTTTTAATTTATTTTTAATTTTTTAATATTTATTTATTTTCCTTTTTGTTGCCCTTGTTGTGTTTTCTTTATTGTTGTTGTTATTGATGTCCTCATTGTTAGATAGGACAAAGAGAAATGGAGACAGGACGGGAAGACAGAGGGGGGAGAGATAGATAGACACCTGCAGGCCTGCTTCACTGCCTGTGAAGCGACTCCCCTGCAGGTAGGGAGCCTGGAGGCTCAAACCGGGATCCTTAAGCCAGCCCTTGCGCTTCACACCACATGGGCTTAACCTGCTGCACTACTACCCGACTTCTGAGTACTTCCTTTTCTATTGGCTTGAGGACTCTCTGGGCCTTTTTACAAAGGGGCTACACTAATTTGCATCTAACCAGCTCACTGGCATTCTGTAAAAACAAATTTGCTTCTCTGTAGTGACTAGGTTGGAAAAGGGTAAGAACAGACACATGAGGCTCCTTATAAAGCTATTATGGCAGTCAAGGTGGGGAGGCTGGTCTCTCATGCAGGGCTGGAGAAACCCAAGACTTCAGGCAAAATGCTGACAAGACTGGGTGAAACACTGGTCGTAATGAAGGAAGAAAGTCCAGGAAAAAGGGATTTGTGTCTTGGATGACATGGTCTCATGAATAGATGGGAAATCAAGAGGTGACTCACTGGGGAAGGGGTGTGAGGTGGAGAACTTCTGTGCCCACTGTGGTTGAGTTTAAAAGAGAAGGAAGACATGGTGGGGAACTAGAGAAAAGTAACTTGTAGTAAAGAAGCAACTTGCAGCTTCTTGTAGCACTCCAGCCTGTGAGAAACCTAACCCCCTATTTAAGTACCAAGAGTGTAGAGAGGAACCCTTTCCTGGGATCAACCAGGAAAAGTACTTGATCTTACAGAGTGGCAGAAAAGAAACAAGTAGCAAGGGGCTGGGCAGTGGCACACCTGGTTAAGCACATGTTACAATGAACAAGGACCGGGGTTCAAGCTCCCAGTCCTCATCTGCAGGGAGGGAAAGCATCACTAGAGATGAAGCAGTGCTGCAGGTGTCTTTCTCTCTCTCCCCCCTCCCTCTCCATCTCACCTTTCCCTCTGAATTTCTCTTTGTCTCTGTCAAGTAAACAAATAAAATATTAAAAAGGAACATTTATCTCTCAGTGAGTTGATACATAGTAAAGCAGACCCAGAAACACAAGGTATAGAAATATGAGACAGGGGCCAGGCAGTGGTGCCCCTAGTTAAGCACACACAGTACAAAATGCAAGGACCTGAGCAAGGATCCCAGTTCCAGCCCTGGCTTCCCCACCTGCGGCAGGGGGGGGGGGGGGTCGCTTCAAAGCAGTGAAGCAGGTGTGCCTGTATCTGTCTTCCTCCCCTGCCCCATCTTCTACTCTGCCCTCAATTTCTCTCTGTCCTATCCAATAAAATAAAATGGGAAAAAAATGTCTGCCAGGAGCAGTGGATTTGTAGTGCCAGCACTGAGCCCCAGTGATAACACTGGAGGCAGAGAGAGAGAGAGAGAGAGAGAGAGAGAAGAAATATGAGGCAACTTTATGGAAGGGGAGGAAGAAATGGTCAGAGTATAGAACAAGCAAAGAACAGTTTTTAAAAAACTGTCTTAGAGATATTTATGTGTGTTTATATAGAAGTGATACACACTTATAATACATTCCTCTCTGTCTTTTCAAGTGATGTCATTTTCTCTCTGATACTTTTTAATCTTTCCCCCATCTCTTTTTGTTTTTCCTCGTCCTTCTTATCATATTTAATACCTTGAGCTTCTCTTATTTGGTGTTTATGTTCAAGGTCTCTTGTTGCAATTATTTTTATCTGTTACTGAATAACCTGTGTTTCTCTGGAAACCACCTACAAGATGGCCTTGCTCATATGTACATTATAAGGAATTGAAACAGGTGAACTTGTTAAAAGAAAAAATAAAGTCACCAAACTAGAAAGAAAGAAAGAAAGAAAGAAAGGAAGGGAGAAAGAAAGAAAGAAAGAAAGAAAGAAAGAAAGGAAGGAAGAGAGAAAGAAAGAAAGAAAGAAAGAAAGAAAGAAAGAAAGAAAGAAAGAAAGAAAGAAAGAAAGAAAAGGGAACAAACTCTGTGGTAGGATAGCTAAGCAATTTGTCTGCACAGATCATAAAGTCTGAGAATGTTGCCAGACCTCTCCTTCCTGCCAGCACAATGCTGGTGGGCTATTGGCCATTCCATGCTGTTCTTAGAAGATGACTATGGTCATTACTGTCTCCATCCAAGGACAAAACATCTCCCTCTGGAGGGAGATTTGATTTGCTTTGATTAATTGATTGATTGATTAGTTAGAGGTAATTTTTAACAGACAATGTCCATCATGACTTCCTAACTTCAAACCAACTTGACTTGTTTGTTTGTTTGTTTATTTTTCCTTTACTGGGACAAAGAGGCTTTCACCTTTCTTTTTTGATTTTTCACATCATTTCCTTAAGTGACATCAACCTGCTATATACTTTGAGTACCTTTGGCAGGAATTTTTATGGGTAGGGTCTTCCTTCCTCTCTTTCTTCCTTTCTTTCTTTCTTTCTTTCTTTCTTCCTCTTTCTAATAACCATGAAGCTGACACTGTATTTTTACATCTGTATTTTTACTAGTGCTTGCCTTTGATTTTCACGCACAATTTGATGAGCACACTTATTTTTTTCAGCTGTTATTTCCAGCTGAAAATTGGCTGGAGTTCAGATGACTTCCATGAATCAGTAATCAGTGTAAAGATGTGATGACTGCATAGATCTAAGCAACCACTGAACTCTACTAGATAGGAAGACCAATCTGGGGGCCAGGAAATGGCGTTTA
The DNA here is from genome assembly GCF_950295315.1 of Erinaceus europaeus. Lineage (NCBI taxonomy): Eukaryota > Metazoa > Chordata > Mammalia > Eulipotyphla > Erinaceidae > Erinaceus > Erinaceus europaeus. Next base: position 16,147,177 of record NC_080163.1, read on the forward strand.
TCTTTGTTGTACAGGTAAAAAAAAGAGTTAAGGGATTACAGGCCATGTCCAATTTGTGTCCCAACGGTTCTCTGCGTGCCTGAGTTTACAAGTATCAAATATGGGTCATTCTTACAGTATTCAGGAAAGCTAGATACTAGCCTCACATTAGAGAGGAAAAGAATTATTGTTTAGAAGGATGATGGAATTGACCAAGAAAATAGGGTGGAGCAGAATTGAAATCTAGGAATTCCTTCCTCAGTAGTTTTTTTTTAGGCTTTTCCATCACATCCTAAGGTAAGGGAAAGAAGTCTCCAGAAGCAGCCCTGGGTGGGCAGGGGTAGAGAGGGGTATATATCTGCAGAGAAGAAATGAGAGCTGCCATTTCCCATTCCCCACTCCCCCATACACTCCCTTTTGATGACCCCAGGAGCCTGAGATGACAACTCTCCTGGAGTTGAAGGTGTAAAGGGAAGGTGTGAAACTGAGATGGCTGACCTCTAGTGGACCCAACATTATTTATTTTTTAAAAAAAATATTTATTTATTTATTTATTCTCTTTTGTTGCCCTTGTTGTATTATTGTTGTTGTTATTGATGTTGTTGTTGTTGGATAGGACAGAGAGAAATGGAGAGAGAAGGGGAAGACAGAGAGGGGGAGAGAAAGACACCTGCAGACCTGCTTCACCGCTTATGAAGCGACTCCTCTGCAGGTGGGGAGTCAGAGGCTTGAACCGGGATCCTTATGCTGGTCCTTGCACTTTGTACCACCTGTGATTAACCCCTTTCCCAACTTTATTTTAAGAAATTAAAAAAAAAAAAACTGTCTTTGGTATTCTTTGTTGAAAGAAACTAAGTAATCTGTGAAAGGCCAGCAAGACATCCTGGGTTTTTTTTTTAGTTCCCAGGAGCTCTCTCTCCCATTGTTCTACATCCCAGACACAACATAATGGAAAGGAGAAAAAGCTTACCCTTGGTCCATGCTGCCAGAGGGTTAAAGAATAGGAAAACAGTCAGGGGAGGGAATGGGGTACAGAGTTCTGGTAGGGAGAATTGTGTGGAGTTGTACCCCTTTTATCCTGTGGTTTTTGTCAGTGCTTCCTTTTTAAAAATTTTTTTAGTATTTATTTATTTATTATTTATTCCTTTTTGTTCCCCTTGTTGTTTTATTGTTATAGTTATTATTGATGTCATTGTTGTTGGATAGGACAGAGAGAAATGGAGAGAGGAGGGGAAGACAGAGAGGGGAAGAGAAAGTTAGACACCTGCAGACCTGCTTCACCGCTTGTGAAGCGACTCCCCTGCAGGTGGGGAGTCAGGGGTTCGAACCAGGATCCTTACATCAGTCCTTGCACTTTATGGCACCTGCGCTTAACCTGCTGCACTACCGCCCAACTCCCTAGTGTTTCCTTTTTATAAATAAAAATTATAAAAATAAAATAGCATACTTAGGGATCAGGTGGACACTGCACCTATGTGGTGGCCTCAGGGGTAAGGAGTGGGCATGGGAGGGCTGAACCCAGGTCCATGAACTCAATGCATGGCCAAGCATGTGCCCTGTCAAGTGAGCCAGCTCCCACCCCAACCCCTGCAGGCTTGCACCCAAAGGGCCTTTACTCATTTGTTTCAGGCCAGGTCCTTGTTTTATTTATTTGTATTTGTTTTTTCTCCTCCCCTATTTTTTAAATTTCTATTTTTCTTATTTATTTAATAGAGACAGAAATCAAGAGGGATGGGGAAGATAGTGAGGAAGAGAGACAGAGAGACACCTGTAGCCCTGCTTTACCACTTGCGAAGCTTCCCCCCTACAGGTGGGGACCGGGGGCTTGGACCTGGGTTCTTGAGCATTGTAACATGTGTGCTCAACTAAGCGCACCAACACCTGGCCCCCCTCTATCTATTTTTGTTGCCACCAGTTATCACTTGGGCTTGGTGCCTGGTGGCCTTTTTTTTCCCTCCCCTCCTTCTATTTTTTATTGAATAGGAAAAAGAGAAATGGAGAAAGGATGGGGAGCCAGAGAGGGAGAGAGGAAGATAAGATGCCTGCTTCACTGCTTGTGAAGGGACTCACTCCCCACAGGAGGGGGCTGGGGGCTTGGTCCCTGGCCTTGTACATGGTGACTTGTTTGCTCATCCAGGTGCGCCACTGCCAGGCCCCCAGGCCAGGTCCTTGTAAGCACTGGGAGCTTGGACAACTGCCAATATATATATATATATATATATATATATATATATATATATATATAAAGATCATTGGAGAGGGAGGGAGAGAGGGAGAGGGAGAGGGAGAGGGAGGGAGGGAGAGAGAGAGAGAGAGAGAGAGAGAGAGAGAGAGAGACGGAGGGAGAGAGAGAACCAGGGATGGAGCAAGGAGCCTGGAGCATCTGAGTCCTGAACTCTTTAGAGCTGTTTCCTCCAGATGCTGTTGCTTCTATCCAGCAGTGGGCATGTGGGAAGGGAGCATGGCCCTTTCAGCGCCCCCTGCTGGTTGAAGATGGTCCTGCTTTTGGAACATGGATGGCTGAGCTTCTTCATGAGGGAGGTGGGAGAGCAACACACTAGTGGATTGTTTGCCCAGCCTGCCATGTGGCTGGAGGAACAAGCTCTGCTCCAGAAGAGGAGACGCTTGCTGGTGACTGCAAAGACTCAGGTCAGGGATCAAAACTGAGCTTCTTGCCTCCAAAGTCAAATGTTCTGCATGAGAAAGTGAGAAGGGACATTATGATGTCAAGCAGAAATGTTAATTTTTTTTCCTTCCCAAAAGGAGAATAGTTGAGAACCAGGAGTACACACTGCACCATTCATGGAGACCTGGGTTCAAGCCCCCAGAAACACACAAGGCCACTATTCACAATAGGTGCTGTCTCTCCTTATCTCCCTCTCTGACTCTGTCTCTCTATCTCAAATTGAGGGGGAAAAAAGTCCATCAGGAGTAGTGGAATCACACAGGTGCAAAGCTCTAATACACTAGAATAAATAACTAGACAAACAAGGGTGATTTGACTCTCACCGGATATTTAACTTCACCTATGCATTGTTAAGGAAGTCTGTATTAATGATCAAGAGGACTGAAGCCGAGGTGGGTGGAGGAAGAAAGGAGTTTGTTTATACATGGGCCAGGAGCTCGGATCATTCTGAGAACTCTGGCCCCAAACAAAGGGACGGGACAAGCTTATATAGGGGGTGCAGGCTTGAGAGTGAAAAGCGTCATTATGGAAGTGGAGGCTGCAAGGTTAAGGGGATGGGGTTTGTACTCATTGCTCAGGGCCTGGTACCTTAGTGACTGTTACGGTTACTGTTATTCCTGCAGAGCTGTGTCTGGGAATGTTTAGCCTCAGCATAAGCTCTACCACCGGGCGGGGGTGGGGCGGGGTGGGGTCAGGGAGTACCTTTTAGGAGGACAGAAACCAGCCAGGGTTACAGAAGCTAAAGTGACAAACAAATAAAGACCAAATATGGCAGCAACCTTGGTTACTGTAGATACACATGGGCACAGTTGCTTTTTTTTTTTTTTTTTATTACTTTCTTGGCCCTCCGCTCTCAATTGGGGCCTTCTCCATAAGTGTTCAGTCTGACCTTCATAATCTCTACTTTGTTTTCACTTGCTCACCCAGTGAAGGCCAGCCAGCACTAACCTCCTGCACAGTCTCAAACTCTGGGACATACTCAGTTAACCCTTTAGTATATTTTCAGTCTTTTTGTCCTGTATTGAAGCCTACTTACAAACGCATCACAGTCAGCTTAGAAGCACATATCACAAGCATATCCAGGGGCTCACATCTGGAAATCTCCTATCAGAATGGACAAACTCAGCTCATCACTTGACAAAAGGTTGAGCAGGCTGTCGTTGTCTAGTGGTGTTTAAGTTGTCCCAAGTTCCCACTTCGCAACCATATTCTAAAGCATTGCATAAATATTTGCGTTATCTGCAGCTGATTGATTTTGTACCAGATGATGGTATCTGAAAACTGCTGACATGAACACGGGGCCAGGCAGTGGCGGACCTGGTTGAGCACTCACATTACAGTGCGCAAGGCCCTGAGTTCAAGTCCCCGGCTTCCACCTACAAGGGGGAAGCTTCATGGGTGGTGAAGCAGGGCTACAGGTCCCTATCTCTCTCTCTCTCTCTCTATCTCTCTATCTCCCCTACCCCTATTAAGTTCTGTCTGTATCCAATAATAGAGATTTTTTTTAAAAAAAATAAAAAGAAAGGTGCTATATCTTTAAAAATAAATAACTTCATATATATATATATGTATAGACATGTGTGTGAATATGCATATCTGCTCTCTGTCTAGTCCCTCTCTCTCTTTCTGTCTCTCTTACACACATCCCCACACTGCCCATGTTTGATTTTGTTTCTGTTTAATGGTCAAAGCCGAGAGCGTAATGGGCATGCCTATAACATATTAGGTTTACAAGATTAGATTAGAAAGAAATCAATCAACACTCTCTCTAGTTTTTCCCTCACCCACATCCACCCTCCTAAAACACCAATGATGAAGATTTAGACTTTTATTTTTTCTATTTTCAGACTTAGTTTTACGTCCTAAAATTGGAGATCTGAAGAACTGTCAATCTTTTCAATTTCACGCAATAGTGACACATACTTACTTTTAGTTAAAATGACAGACACTGGAAGATTTCCATAGCATGGTTTTTTTTTTTAAGTTATATTTCCAGCATTATATTTCTTCAGGCTTCTGAACCATCTAGCCAAAGTGTGTGTGTGTGTGTGTGTGTGTGTGTGTGTGTGTGTGTGTCTGTGTGTGTCTGTGTTTTAAGTACAGGCCATGAGGGAGAGAGTGAAATAGATCACAGCACCAAAGCTTTCTTTAATGCAGTTGAGGCTGGGATTGAACTTAGGTCAAACACATGGCAAAGCAATGCATTATCCAAGTGAGCTATTTCATATTTCATATGGAGGGCCTCCTTAGGAACATGCTAAGAAGTAGTAACTCATCAAACAAGGTCCAACTTGATATAAGCCCTTAGCCTGTACCTTATAAAGGCATCAGTAGGGCCAGGAAATAACTCACCATGGGGCACACACTTTACTGTGCACAAGGACCTGGGTTTGAGTCCTTGGCCACCACGTGGGAACACTGTGCAAAGAGGAAGGTTCATTAAGTGGTGCTGGTGTCTCTCCTCTACCTCCATCTCTGTCTCTTAGCCTCACTCTGAAGGTAAAAGAAGTTAGGTGGAATTGGGGGTTCAGGCAGTGGCACACCTGGCTAAGTGCACATGTTATCATGTGCAAGGACCTGGGTTCGAGCTCCTGCCTCCCCACATGCTGGAGTGAGGTTTTATGAGCTGTGGAAAAGGTCTGCAGGTATCTGTTTCTTTCTCCCTCTTTATCTTTCCTCCACCCCTAGCACTTCCTCTGTTTCCAGTCAGATAAAATACAAAGGGAAAAGAGAGGGCCAGATGGTGGTGCACCTGGCTGAGTGCACCTGTTATAATGCTTAAGGGACTCAGGTTCAAGCCCCCTGGTCCCCACCTGCAGAGGGAAAGCTTGGCCAGTGATGAAACAGTGTTGCAGGTGTCTCTCTGTCTCCATCCCTATCTCTCCCTTCCCTCTTGATTTCTGGCTGTCTCTATCCAATAAATAATGATAATACAAACTTTAAAAAAATGAAAGAACCAAAAAGAAGAAAGAGAACAAAAGAAAGAGACACACAAGGCCACTATTCACTCTCTCCTGAGTGAAAGAAAGAACAAAAGAGGAAGGAAGGAAGGAAGGTAGGAAGGAAGGAATAAATTAGGTGAGATCATACAGGCACAAAGCCTCAGTGAGACCCTCGGGGAAAACAAATAAGTAAATAAATAAATGTATCCGTGAATTGATGGAAAGCACATATTAGCTAACTTCATGCACACCCTGTGGTGTGTGGAAAGGTTCCTTATTTGCAGAGCACTTAAGAAACTTGCTGTAGCGCAGTGGGTTAAGCGCAGGTGGCGCAAAGCACAAGGACCGGTATAAGGATCCCGGTTCGAACCCCGGCTCCCCACCTGCAGGGGAGTCGCTTCACAGGTGGTGAAGCAGGTCTGCAGGTGTCTATCTTTCTCTCCTCCTCTCTGTCTTCCTCTCCTCTCTCCATTTCTCTCTGTCCTATCCAACAACGACAACAACAATAATAACTACAACAATAAAGCAACAAGGGCATAAAATAAATTAAAAAAAAAAAAGAAACTTGCTCCAGAACCAGCAGCCACAGCAGCTCTTGCAGCCTGGAGCCTGGAGCCTACCTTGTGTTCTCTTGCAGAGCCCCACTCACTCAGCTGCAGCTCACACTCGGAAAGCTAAAAATGCCGATAAGAACGTCAGCTTTCTGTGATGAAATTGAGAGCCCTAGGGATCTTCAGCTGGTCAGCTTGTGAAAGGATGCTGATAAAATGATTCATTGAACTGATGACACATCATAGATACAAAGGATGTATGGGGCTGGGCAGTGGCACACCCCGTTGAATGCACATGTTATCGTATATGAGGACCCGAGTTGGAGACCCCACAACCCTTCATGGAGGAATTGGGCTTCATGAGCAGTGAAGCAGGCCTGCAAGTACCTGTCTTTCTCCCTCTCTATCTCCTTACTTCTCAGTTTTTCTCTGTAATCAACATCATTATAATTAATAATAAGTGCAAGGGCCCACACAAGGCTCTCAGTTCAAGCTCTTGGCTTCCAACCTGCTGAAGGGGGTGGGGGGGAGGTGGACGCTGTACAAGTGCTGAAGTGTCTATCTTTCTCTAGCTTCCCCTCCTTTTAAATATTTATTTATTTATTCCTTTTTGTTGTTGCTCTCATTGTTTTTTTTATAGTTGTAGTTATTGTTGTTATTAATGTTGTTGTTGGATAGGACAGAGAGAAATGGAGAGAGATGGGGAAGACAGAGAGGGGAAGAGAAAGATAGACACCTGCAGACCTGTCTCACCACCTGTGAATCGACCCCGCTGCAGGTGGGGAGCTGGGGGTTCGAACCAGGATCTTTAGGCCATGTGCTCTGAGCCATGTGCGCTTAACCCGCTGCACTACTACCGCCCGGCTCCCTTTTTTTTTTTTTTTTTTAGTTGAGGGGGTTAATGCTTTATGGTGTAATCATTGACAAATGAATACAATTTCATTGTGTAATAGGCTCCCAAAGTTATCCTCTCCTCCTCCCTTCCCAGAGTCCTTTGCTTCAGTGCAATACAACTTGCCCAGTCCATGTTTCACTTTGTGCTCTCCCTCCCCTTCCTAGCTTTAAGTCCTGCTAATGAGTGAGATCATTTGGTATTTGTCCTTGTCTTTTTGCTTATCTCACTCAACATGATGTCCTTGAGTTTCACCCAAGAGGATGCAAAGGAGACAACCTCATCATTTTTTAACAGCTGAGTAATATATATATATAGATATAGATATATATGTATATATATATTTATATACAATTATATATAATATATAAATATATAATACATAAATATATTTATATTTATATAAACATATAATAATAAATGTATATAAAATATGTATATATTTATATAAATATATATATACACAATTTTCCCAGCCTTTCTGTTTTTAAGCATTTATTTATTCCCTTTTGTTGCCCTTGTTATTTTTATTGTTGTAGTTATTATTGTTGTTATTGTTGTCGTCCTGGTTGGACAGGACAGAGAGAGGAGGGGAAGACAGAGAGGGGGAGAGAGAAATAGACACCTGAAGACCTGCTTTACTGCCTGTGAATCGACTTCCCCTATAGGTGGGGAGCCAGGGGCTCAAAATGGAATTCTTAACTCCGGTCTTTGGGCTTTGCACCCCATGCGTTTAACCCACTGCACTACCGCCGACTCCCTTTTTTAGCCTTTCATTTGATCTTGGACATCTGGGTTGCTTCCAGGTATTGGGGATTACAAACTGTGTTGCTATGAACATAGATCTGCACAGATCCTAAGAGTGTTTCTTTTTTCTTTTTTCAATAGCAACATTAAGTTGGTGATTTCATATGGCTCATCAATGATGTCATAAATATCCAAATGGCCTTTAGGAGAAAAGAGGTTTCCCACCGCTGTTGTGCAGGAGAAAGAGGGGGGGAAATGGGCACTGTGAGTGATAGAATCATGCAGGCACATGAGCCCCTGGCGGGACACACACACACACACACACAGACACACACACACAAACACACACACACACACACCACGCACACACACACACACACACACCACGCACACACACACACCACGCACACACACACACCACGCACACACACACACACAGACACACACACACACACACACACGGTTTTAGTTTTTGGCTATTGCTAAGATTTCTACTTATTAATGAGAAAAAGAGAAAACAGCTCTCTGACATATTCGAGGCTGAGAATTGAGTTCAGGACCCCGTACTGCGTGCCTCCCAGGCTCCTGTAAGATGCCCTTGGATAAGTATCCCTTTATTTGACTGCTGGATTTTTCTAGAATGTAGCAAGCTATAGGGAACATCACTGTAAATATGTCTTGGTGTGTGTCTGCCAAAAGTTTTCAAACTTGATTCCTGTTAGTGGACTTACTAAGTGAAAAGTTGCTGTCCATTTCACAGTGTGATGGGTGTTCGCTGAGTTTGCACTGCAATTAAGTCTTTGCCCATTTATACTCCTTTTTCCTGTGGATGAGAAAGCTGGTCTCTTCCATCCTTATCTATGCATTATTTAGTAGAGTTCTTCAATGTAATAGACAAAGATGTTTGCTTCCATTTCATTTCTTGAATATTCAAAGGTGTTTTTTTTTTGTTTGTTATTTTATTTTATTTTTGCTTTCTTTTCTTTTATTTATTTTATTTTGCCACCAGGGCTATTACAGAGGCCCAGCGCCTATATGGTGACTCCACTGCTCCCAGTGGTCATTTTATCTTATTATTTTATAGAGAATGAGAGACGGAGAGGGAAAGGTGTGTGTCGGGCGGGGGCGGAGGATTGGATGAAACTGGGGCCAGGTGGTGATGCACCTGGTTGAGTTCACATAGTGTGTGATGACCTGGGTTCAAGCCCTTAGTCCCACTCTCAGAATGGGAGGAAAAGCCTCACCAGCAGTGGAGCAGGGCTACAAGTGTCTCTCTGTCTCTCTCCCTCTGTATGTTCCTGTCCCTTCTCAACTTCTCTCTGTCCTATCAAATAAATTTATAAATAAAATTAGAAAAAAAGGGGGGAAATATTTAAACATGAAAGAGAGTGAGAGGAGAGATATCAGCAGCACTATTTCACCTTTTGCTAAGCTTACTCTCTGTAAGTGAGAACCAGAGGCTTAACATGGAAATGTGTGTACTCTGCCAGGTGTACCATCCAAGTCTCTGCATTCTTTCTCCATATATGATTTTTTAAATTATTTTTTGCCTTCAGGGTAATTGCTGGGGCTCAATGCCCGCATTACAAATTCACTGCTCCTGGAAGCCACTTTTCCCCATTTTGTTGCCCTTCTTGTGGTCATTATTGTTATTGTTGCTGTTGTTGTTGGATAGGACAGAGAAATTGAAAGAGGAGGTGAAGACAGACATAGGGAGAGAAAGACAGACACCTGCAGACCTGCTTCACCATTTGTGAAACAACCTCCCTTGCAGGTAGAGAGCTGGGGGCTCGAACCGGGATCCTTACACCAGTCCTTGTGCTTTGTGCCATATGCGCTTAACCTGCTGCGCTACCGCCCTACTCCTCCCCCCCCTCATTTCCCTAGTTTTTATCACACTTGTCCTTACTGCCTCCTGGGGCATTAGTTTTGGCATTTCCATGCATGAACTAGTGTCTTTCCATTTCTACCCTTGCAGTCTGCTGGTCATGGGTGTGTCTTTTCTTTTGGGGTGTCAGAAAAGTCATAGCACATCTTCGCATAGAAAAATATCTCACGAGGGGCTGAGCAGTGGGGCACCGGATTAAGCCACACATTACAGTGTGTAAGGACCTCAGTTCAAGCCCCTGCTCCCTACCTAAAGAGAGAAAGCCTCACAAGTGGTGCAGCAGGACTCTGGGTATCTCTTTTTGTCTCTCTCTCTCTTTTAAAATTTTTCATTAATCTTTTTATTTATTGGATAGAGACTGCCAGAAATTGAGAAGGAAAGGCAAGATAGGAAGAGACAGATAGACACCTGCAGCACTGCTTGTTGCAAAACTTTCCCCCTGCAGGTGGGGGGTGGGGGTGGGGGCTCATTGTGCATTGTAACAAATGCATTCAAACAGGTGTGCCCGGCACCTCTTTCCCTCTCTCTATCTCTCCCTTCCCTCTCAATTTCTCTGTGTCTCTATCCAATAATGCATAGATAAAACTTAAAAGAAATGAAAGGGTGGGGGGGGGGAAGAGAACAGCTCCATTAGCACTGTAAACAGTGAGACCCTGTGGAGCTGCCTCCCTGGATCCTTCCCTCTCTTATTCATGTGTGATTCCACCATCGTGTCCCAGCCTACCACAAGTGGGCAAAACCCAGTTTTGTTTTGTTTTTTTTTGTCTCCAGTGACACAGCTGGGATTTTGCCAGCACTAGGAATCCACTGCTCCTGGCAACCTTTTTTTTTAGGCAGCCACATTTTTTTAAGAATGATTTTTTTTTTTTGCATTTTTATTAAGAGAGGGAGAGAGAAAGATACCTGCAGACCTGCTTCACTGCTCATGACCTGTTCCACTTGCAGTTGGTGAGCAGGAGCGGGACAGGGGCTTGAACCTGGATTCTTGCATAGGTCCTTATGCTTAGTACTATGAGCTCTTAATCCACTGTGCCACTGCCCCACTTCCACAAGTACCGTATTTGGAACTCTGCTTCATCACCTAGAAAAGTCTTTTGGATGAATTTCATTGGCACACTTACTATAGTTAATTGTCAGAACCCAAGTGTGTCCTGTTTTCAACACTTTTTTTTATCATTGAGACTGCCAGAATAAAAAGAAGTTCTCAGTAGCATTTTTAATAAATGCAAACAAACCAAAACATGACTTTCAAAGACATTTGCAGAGACAATTAATTAAGGACTCCCCCAACCCCCACCAGCCATCTGTGGGGAATACTTTGGTCTTGCTTCCTTTAAGCTGTCACCAATAGAATCACTTTAGGACAGTGATTTTTATCCGTAGGACTCAGTGTGAACAATATCTTATTTCACTTACAGCCTGGTAAGAGAAATCATTCTACTGTATACAATTTGAAAGTCCATCAATCATTTCTCTACCAGCATTCAGCTCAGGCCACTCATTGAATCATGATCTTATTAGGATGTAGAAGTCACGTAGGTAGTTGTTTAATTTTCAGAAGTGCGGAATCTTCAAATCCCTTACAATGTATGAAACACAGAGTGCTGGGCTAGTGTGGGGGTTGGAGAGAACAGGACTGGAGCCAGCCTGGGCTGCTACTCACTCAGCCACGCAGGGGAGATGACTCATGAACAGAGCTCATAGCTTGTGGCAGCGAGGCAATTTGATTCTTTATTGATCAGGGAGCCCAGGCTTTTAAAGGTCGGACCCGGAAGTGGCAAGTTGGAAACGGAAATGGCTTGACATGGTTTGGAAAGGGGTGGAGAAAGGCAAAAGGGGGCTGGGAAAGGTAACTTCCTTAGCAACTGTTGCAAAGGTTTTAACTGGTAGGATTAATACTACCCTGCAGGAAGGGACAGTCTTGAGGGTAGAAAGAAGATAGATCAAAGGAATGGAATGGGTGGGGATCTTTCAGGCAAAACAATGATTATGTAGATAATAAGGGAGCAGGCCATAGTATCAGAAATGCAGGGTGCTTTGTGAGGCAGGGAGTCTGATAAGACGAGGCAAACCTTGGGGGGTTTTGTCCTTCCTTGCTCGATTTCTCGGTCGAGAGAGAGACTGACAGGATGGACACACTCCTCAGGTCAAGCCCTGTCAGGCTCTACCACATCCTCACAATTTCCCGACAACGGAGTTCAATCCTTGGTGTTGTATGTGCCAGACTGATGCTCTGGTTCTAATAAATAAACCCTTTTTTTAAAAAAAAAAATGAAGTGTACAAATCAGTAATTTTTATTGCTTAAGTGCACATGGCGCAAAGTGCAAGGACCAGCGTAAGGATCCCAGTTTGAACCACTGGTTCCCCACCTGCAGGGGGGTCGCTTCACAAGCAGTGAAGCAGATCTGCAGGTGTCTGTCTTTCTTTCCTCCTCTCTGTCTTCCCCTCCTCTCTTGATTTCTCTCTGTCCTATCATCCAACAACAACAAGCACAACAACAAGGGCAAAAAAAAGGGGGGGATGGCCTCCAGGAGCAGTGGATTTGTAGTGCAGGCACTGAGCCCCAGCGATAACCCTGGAGGCAAATAAAAACAACAATAATAATAATAACAATTTTTATTAACCCCAAACTTAACGGACCATCATCACAATATGAGTTTAAAAGATTTTCACCACCCCCAACAGACACTGAGACCACTGATAGCATGTCCATTGACACCACTCTGGCCCCCCCAAGACAAGCATTGATGCACCACTAAGCTTTGTTTATTCTGGACATTTCTTAGAAATGAAGCCATGCAGCTGGTGGCATTTCATAACTACCTTCTCTTCCTGTGTTTACAAGTTACATCCCTGCTGTAGTGTTAGCATGCCTCTTCCTCCTACTACTCTTCTCCTTCTCCTTCTCCTCTTTCTCTTTGTTCTTCCCCTTCTTTTTCCTTTTCCTCCTCTCCTTCCTCTTCTCCTCCTCCTTCTTCTTCCTCTTCTCCTTCTCTTCCTCTTTCTCTTTGTTCTTCCCCTTCTTTTTCCTCTTCTTCCTCTCCTCTTCTCCCTTCTCCTTCCTCTTCTCCTCCTCTTTCTCTTTGTTCTTCCCCTTCTTCCTCTTCTCCCCCTTCCTCTTCCTCTTTCCCTTCCCTTTTTTTCTTTTTTTTGCCTCCAGTCCCTGGGGCTTGGTGCCGGCACTTTGAATCCACCATTCCTGGTGAATTCTTCTTCTTCTTCTTCTTCTTCTTCTTCTTCTTCTTCTTCTTCTTCTTCTTCTTCTTCTTCTTCTTCTTCTTCTTCTTCTTCTCCTTCTCCTTCTTCTTCTCCTTCTTCTCCTCCTCCTCTTCCTCCTCCTCCTCCTCCTCCTCCTCCTTCTTTTTTCCATAGTGCTATGTGCATTTAACAGTGTACTACTACCTGGCCCCCAGCATCTCACTTCTTACTGATAAAGAATATTACATTGTAATACTATACCACCTTTGATGTATCAGTTGATAAATATTTGAATTCTTAATGATTTCTGACTGTTAGAAGTAATGATCCTGCTTGGGGACGGGGCGGTGACACACCTGGTTGAGTGTGTTTTCACATGCAAGGACCTAGGTTCAAGTCCCCGGACCCCTCCTGCGGGGGGCGAGGGAGAAGCTTCAGGAGAGGTGAAGCAGTGCTGCACCAATTTCTCTTTCTCTCTCCTTTCTGTCTCTCCTAACTTTTCAGTTTCTCTCTGTCTTATTAAATTAAAGGGGGGATATAACCGCTGGGAACTCAGGGTACAGATAATGCTGGCACTGAGCCCCAGCAAGAATGCTGGTGGGTATAAAAGAGAAGAAAGAAAGAGAGAAAGGAAGGGAGGGAGGGAGAAAGGAAGAAAGAAAGGGAGAAGAGAGGGAAGGGAAGGGAACAGAAGGGAGGAAGGAAGAGGGAAGGGCAGGGAAGAGGAGGGGAGGGAAGACATAATGTTGTTCCAAGCAGTCATGTACACACTTTGGGGTAGAGGCACATTTTCACTTCTCTGGAGTGCATGCCTTGGAATGTGAACCTGCTGGATTTTAAGGTAACTGACATCAGGATTTTGAGGAGCTGCTAAACTGGTTTCCAAAGCATCTATTTGTACCACCCCATCACCGGTGCAGGAATTTTCCTTTGAAAAGGAAAATTCTCTTTGAAGTTGTGCTCACCTGTCTGTTTTACTTTGAGCATTTTTTTTGTAGTGACTAAGACAGGGAAGAAGAGAGAGAGAGAGAGAGAGAGAGACTCCACAGCACTAAGAGTGGAGGCTGGGCTTGAACCTGGGTTGTGTATGTGGTGAAATAGTACACATCCAAATGAGTTATTTCACTGGTCCCTCTGGGCAGTGTAATGGGTGTGGGATGGTCTATCTCATGGTACTTGGGATTTACGCTTTCCCAGTGATTGATAATATACACTTGTTTTCATGTATTTCTTGTTCATTTGTTGAAGCCAGAGTTGAGCAGTGCTCTGATTAAAAACAAACAAACCAAACATAAAAAGAAACAAAACATACTCCCAGCCTGCCTCTCTCCTTCCCTAGTGGGGTGGAATTCTGGTCAGAGCTCCAGGACACATTGATGGGGTTGCCTGTCTAGGGAAGTCTGGCTGGCATCATGCTAGTATCTGGAACATGTTCAGCGGGGAAGCAATTACAGGAGCCAGACCTTCCACCTTCTGCATCCCACAGTGACCTTGGGTCCATACTCCCAGAGGGTGAAAGAATAGGAAAGCTATCAGGGGAGGGAATGGGATACGGAGGTCTGGTAGTGGGAATTGTGTAGAGTTGTACCTCTCTTATCCTATGGTTTTGTCAGTGTTTCCTTTTTATATCTAAAATAAAATAAACATTATAAAAAGCAACCACTGCAAAAATACAAAACCCAATGACTAAGAGCAGAAAGCAGTACCTAGTACAAAGTGGGACTCCCATCCTCCAGCACTGAGCAAAAGTCCTTCATCCACTTTCTTCTTATTTTTTTCAAGTATTTTTGCTTCTTAACTTTAAGGAAAAGATTCAGAAGTAAATGGAGAGAGACCAGAACACTGCTCAGCTCTAGCTTGTGGTGGTGCTAGGTATTGAACTTGAGACCTCAGAGCCTCAAGCATCAAAGTCTTTTGCAGAACCATTATGCTGTCTCCCCCTTGCCCTCTTTGTCCACTTTTGGTTCCATCCCCCAGAGGAGCCAGAACCCTGGGAAGTAATGATTCACATGAAGAGCCTCTGTTCACACACCTCTGCTGCTTCCCAATAGGTCTCTTATGGCAAGCTTTTAATGACCCGGAAGCACAATGAGTGAGGATGTTTTGAATACCGCACCAAAGAAGTGCATAATGGAAGCCCATTCCATCTAGCATGGGGCATTGACACTCCTAAGAGGATAATGCATAGTCACTCAGTGGTGCACTTGTGAACCCCCCCACTCCCCATCCTCCATCCCTCATCCCCCATGCAGGGTTCTTAGCCTCAGCCGTAAAGAGGGAGAGCAGTCACTGAGGACCACAGCACTCTCATCAAGCCTGGGAGGAGATGTCCACAAGGAAGCTGGTCCCAGGCAGAGAGGGGTCCCAGTAGGTCCCCGCTGTCACTGCCGGTTGTTGACTGTCAATGGAGTATGAGCCTTATGAAGGGTAGGAACCCAAGGGGTTTTGTCATTTATTTAATAGAGACAGAAAGAAATTGAGAAGAGAGAAATAGATACCTGCAACACTGCTTCACTGCTCATGAAGCCTCACACATGGGGACTGGGGGGTGGGGTTTGAAGCTGGGTCCTTGAGCAGTGTAACATGTGCACTCAGTTCTTCTTCTCTAAGGAAGGACAATGAGAAGAGTGTTAACTAGTCTGGCCAGCCAGACTCCCAACCAAGAAGAGTCTCCTAGCTACTCACTAACTGTGGCCTTGCTAGTCCAGACTCTCACTTCCGGGTCATTATCTCTACCTTTTAGCACAGAGATACCAGTAACCTTTTCCACCTCCATACGTGCTCGTATGTGAAGCAGCTACTACAGCCCAGGAGAAGCAGCCTTGAAAAAGTGTGTGCTGTTGGCTAAGGGCCTGCTTTGTGCCTTTCTAGACTTGGCCATGGCTTTTGCCTGGTCCCACCTCCATGCTTCATCTTCTCAAGAGAAGGGTTTTGGCTCAGGGGATTAATGTGGAAATTCAAGCAGCCAGAGGTTGCTGGGCGAGGAAGGTTTCCAGTTTGCCTCAGCCGATCAGGTGTTTGGAGTTTAGACTGACTTTCTGGTAGAGACAGAGAGAAAGGGGCTTGGATAACAGAGAGTAAGGAGAGAGACCTGTCTGAAAGGCACACAGTTGAAACACAGCCTTTTTCAGAAAGGAGAGAGAGAGAGAGAAGGCAGGCCCCAGAAGAACTGTGCATTAGAGAAAGGCTAGAGAGGCCAAGAGGCAAGAATCCTGGGGTTTGGTGAGAGCAGAAAGGAAAGGCCACAGGGAAAAAAAATTAAAAAACGAGTAAGGTGACTCCCACAGCTTAAGAGAGCAGGAGAGTGGGATCTTTCCATCTATTTGTAGACTTTGGGGTGCTGGGCAGCCTTAAAAGGAAAAAATAAAATGGAGGGGGCAGGTGCACTCAGTAAAGTACATACAGTACTAAGCACAAGGACCTGCACAAGGATCCGGGTTCGTGTCTCTGGCACCCCACCTACAGGGAGGACACTTCATACATGGCAAAGCAGGCCTGCAAGTGTCTATCTTTCTCTCTTGCAATCTCCCCCATCTCTCTCAGTTTCTCTCTGTCCTGTCTAATAAAATGGGAAAAACAGCCACCAGGAGCGTTGTATTTGTAGGGCTGGCACTGAGCCACAGCATTAACGCTGGAGGCCAAAAAGAGAAAGGAGGAAAGAGAGAAATGGAGAAAGAGAGAAAGGAAGGAAGGAAGGAAGGAAGGAAGGAAGGAAGGAAGGGAGGGAGGGAGGGAGGAAGGAAGGAAGGAAGGAAGGAAGGAAGGAAGGAAGGAAGGAAGGAAGGAAACAGTAGAACGTTCATCTTCTTCTTCTAGCGTTCATCTTCAGTGTCTCACATCTCAGGCTGGCCTCGGCTACCCTTCCCAGACAGCTCGACACAGGCATCCGATGATCCAGAGAAAAACATGGTCGAGTTTCTGTTTTCTCTGCCACAAGCATGGATGAACTCTGCCTGTCCTGCCAGCCTATCTGGGATGCCTGTCTCTAGCTCCCTAGGACTGTGGTTTCAGGAGTCCACTGACTAGTGAAGAAATCATGTGTCTCAGCTGGTGATGGGACAACCGGAAGTACACACACATTACCAGATGCAAAGACCCAAGTTCAAGCCCCTATCTGCAGGAGGGAGGCTCTCATACTCTGTGTGTCACTTTCTATCAAAAGAAGGAAGAAAAAAAAGTGGCTGCTGTTAGTGATGGAGTTGTGCAAGCACTAAGCCCCGGGGGTAACCCTGGTATGGGAAAACAAACAACCTAGAAGTATAAAGAGTGCTCAGCACATTGTTATTCTAATGTTTTCTCCCCCCAATAAGTGTATTTATTTATTGAATAGACACTGAGAAGAATCGAGCATGAAGGAGGAAGAGAGAGGACAGAGACAGAGAGACATGTGCAGTTTCATGTCTTGTGAAGTTTTTCCCCTGCAAAAAAAAGTGGAGACTTTGCATACTGTAATGTGCGCACTTAACCAGGTGCACCACCACCTAGCCCCACTTTTATTCTTTCCAAATAGAGTTTTATTTCTCATAAAGTGAGGGCAATTTGTGACTTAGGAGTAACTGTCTCAGTGGATTTTTGATGGCTACATATCCAAAAAAAAAAAAAAAAAAGGACTTTTTCTGTGTAAAGGACACAATTCTGTTATTATCCTGATTCTTTTTTTTTAATTTTTAAAAAATATTTATTTTATTTATTTATTCCCTTTTGTTGCCCTTGTTGTTTTATTGTTGTTGTTGTTGGATAGGACAGAGAGAAATGGAGAGAGGAGGGGAAGACAGAGAGGAGGAGAGAAAGATAGACACCTGTGGACCTGCTTCACCACCTGTGAAGCGACTCCCCTGCAGGTGGGGAGCCAGGGTTCGAACCGGGATCCTTATGCCGGTCCTTGTGCTTTGCGCCACCTGCGCTTAACCCGCTGCGCCACAGCCCAACTCCCCATTATCCTGATTCTTATTTGCAGTTTCTGCTAAGCAAACCCACGACAAATAATAATAGTAATCATAATAAGTTCATTGTTCATGAATCACCAAATAACCTGCCTGGTGGGCAGAGGAGCAGTCTAATCTCAGCAAAGCACTGCGGACAGGTCAGAGGTCAGAGCTCCCAGGCCATGTGCCCAGCAGATGCCAGCACAGCCTGCCCTGCTGTGTTTGCTGTATCTGTCTCTGGAGAGAGATCAGAAGCACCCACATTCAAAGGGGTTCTGCTTCTAAAGAGTACCACTGAGAGAGGGCAGAGATAAACAAATCCAAAGAAGGATATGATGCCAGTGAGAACGAGCTAGTCCAGTGCAAACAGCCAGAAGCTTTCCTCCCCCCCCAAACCCTATGGGCAGGAAAAACTGCTCTGCTAAGACAGTGACTGTGTGTGTGTGTGTGTGTGTGTGTGTGTGTGTGTGTGTGTGTGTGAAAATGATACTGGCAGTGAAACTATTGATTAGATTTGAGATACATTTTGTGGATGAGTATGACCTCTGGTGTTAAACTAAAGAAATGTCAGCATGTATATGTTCTATGTGCAGGTACATATATGTATAAGTATGTATGTGTAGATATATTTTAACTTCTCATTGGAGGATGCTAGTCTGGTTTTACATTCTTTCAGCCCTTTTCCCTTTCATTCCCTCTCTTCTGCCCTCTTGCAGATATAAATGAGTGTCTCCTCCATACAAAGCAATATCCACACCGACAAATATTATCTTTGTGCCAATTGCAGAAATTCACCTGTTACCTATATCTCCACAATCCTTTGTATGGGAACAAAGTTAAGATTACACACACATATTTTTTTTTAAGGTTTATTTCATGAGGGAGACCAGAGCACTCTTTTACCCTATGAGGTTCTTGAGGATGAAGCCTGGGTGGGGTCTTTTTTCTTAAAATTTTTTATTTATAAAAAGGAAACACTGACAAAACCATAGGATAAAAGGGGTACAGCTTCACACAATTCCCACCACCACACCTCCAAATACCAACCCCTCCACTGACAGCTTTCCTATTCTTTAACCCTCTGGGAGTATGGACCCAAGATCCTTGTGGGATGCAGAAGGTTGAAGGTCTGGCTACTGCAATCGCTTCCCCACTGAACATGGGTGTCAACAGGTCAATCCATACTCCCAGCCTGTCTCTCTTGCCTGGGTGGGGTCTTACCATTCTAGCCCTGTCTACAACCAGAGTCAAGTCCCAAAATATATATATATTTTAATTTATTTGCCTTCAGAGATTCCTGCCTGCATGGTTCTGCTGTTCTCACAGATTCTTTTCTTGCCTTTTCTTTCTCTCTTTCAGATAGAGGGAGAGACAGGGAGAGATAGGACAGCACCAGTACCCCCTGGCATGTGCAAGATTATATTCTGCCCACTTGTGACAGGGGGTCACAAGGACGCCCAAACTAATAAGAGAGTTCTTGTCTTCCTGCACCACAGATAGGGCCCTGCGGATAGTAAAGCCCAGTACCATGATTGGCAATCAGAGGCAGCTGGAAGGAGCCAGAGGAGATAAGTCAGGCGTAGTCACCTTCATTGGAGTGCATGGACCAGAGGTACCGAGACAGGAATGCAGCACATAGCCAGACACTGACTCACTTCGCTGGCACTGAATCCCCTCCTCTTTCCTGCACAGACACTCACATACATGATGTGCTCTGGGGTCATTGCTCAGCAGTGAAAATGCTTCCTTCCAAAGGGTTTGAGGGTCAGAGAAATAGCTCCCTTGGTTGGTGCAATGCTTTGCCAAGAGTGTGACCCAGGTTCAAGCCCAGCTTCTTCCTTGCCTCAAACCCTACCTCATAGTCTCTAGTTGGTCTGCATGTACCTTTCCTTTGTTGCTTGGAGCAGGGACTTCTGGGAATGTAGTCTTCCCTTCTCCCAGCAGTGACTTTTCAGTTCTGTACTCTTTAACTAGTTGTGCATTTAATCTCAAAGGCCCTTGGAGTAAGGGTTCAGGCAACGAAGACCTCTGACTCACTGAGCTGCCTTCCCCACAGTCCCCCAGTCCTTTGTAAACAGTGTCCACCATGGCTGTCGATCCCACTGGACGCACCAATCTCTGCAGTGGTATGACACCAAGCCCTACAAAAAGGGAGAAACACATAGGGAAGA
This sequence comes from Erinaceus europaeus, assembly GCF_950295315.1. NCBI lineage: Eukaryota > Metazoa > Chordata > Mammalia > Eulipotyphla > Erinaceidae > Erinaceus > Erinaceus europaeus. The sequence goes on from NC_080163.1 coordinate 16,167,157, forward strand.
CATAGTACTTTGTCCTGTTGTTTTGTCTAGGGAACCTTGAGCTGGAATTTGCTATCTGAGAAAGCCAGTTTGACACAGGGAGAGGATGTAGCCACTTCTGCTCTTAGGATGTTTCAGTAATTCTACAACCTTTTACCTAATTTAATGCTGTGATGACTATCGGTGTTTAGGGGTGGTGGTGGTGGTGAAGAGCCTATGTACTCATTCATCTAAAATTATGACAGGCTATTTAATGAAAATATTATATACATTTTTGCCTTCAGTGTTATTGCTGGAGTTCAGTGCCTGCATCACAAATCCACTGCTCCTGGTGACCTTTTTTTTTTTTTTTTTTTTTCCATTTTCTTCTTCTTCTAGCATTTGCCCTTCTTCCGTAGCCAGTCAACAGCGTCAGGTTGAAAGCTGTCAGGAGCTGCTTGTTGCTGGCTTTGAAAGTGACTGGGATCCATGTGGATTCAGTCGGCTAGGAAGGATCGTCAGTTTCCCCAATGAATGGGGACTCACGGGATGCACCACGAGAAGGTCGATCCAATGCATCCCCTTTTTCATTTTTATAAGATAGGACATAGAAAAATTGACAGGGGGGAGAGAAAGACACTTGCAGACCTGCTCCACTGCTTGTGAAGTGACCCCCCCCCCACAGGTGGGGAGCCCAGGGCTCGAACTGGGCTCTTGTGCTTCCTACTATGTACACTTAACCCGGTGTGCCACCACCTGGCCCCCTTAATGAAAATATTCATTTACTATGACAACACTTTTTTTTTTGAAGTTTTTCAACTTGTAAACATGACTCACATTTCCACACCATCAATTATGCACAACAGTTAGAAGGCTATAGAGACTGTCCCGGAGTACAAGTAAATGTGGATACAGTTGTGCTTGAGTGACATTTGGGTCTGATCTAAAAGGTGAATCACTTTTAATTTGGAAGCTCTCCTGGTTAAGGTTACTCATCGGGATGATTTCAGTGATCATGCTCACTGCCATTTCTTTATTTTATTTTTTATTTTATTTATAAAAAAGAAACACTGACAAAAAACATAGGATAAGAGGGGTACAACTCTACACGATTCTCACCACCAGAACTCTGCATCCCATCTCCTCCCATGATAGCTTTCCTATTCTTTATCTTTCTGGGTGTATGCACCCAGGGTCATTATGGGGTGCAGAAGGTAGAAGGTCTGACTTCTGGAATTGCTTCCCTGCTGAACATGTACATTGGCAGGTCCATCCTTACTCCCAGTCTGCCTCTCTCTTTTCCCTAGTGGGGCGGGGTTCTGAGGAATCAGAGCTCCAGGACACCGTAGTGGGGTTGTCTGTCCAGGAAAGTCTGGTTGGCATCATGCTAGCATCTGGAACCTGGTGGCTGAAAAGAGAGTTAATATATAGAGCCAAACAAGTTGTTGACTAATCATGAACCTAATGGAACTAGTATAGCCACAGGCCCTTTGGAATAGAACTAAAATACGCCTACTAGCTATCTACAAAACTGAGACCCCCCTAACTCTTCATCTGCTGCCATTTCTGTACAATCTATGCAGCCACCCAAAATACAAAAAGCTTCATTCTGAGCCCTAAACCAGTTGTTCTGAAACTGCCAGGAAAAACTCACCAGACTATAAAGATAAAAACAACGGTGTCTCAAGTTTGATATTTAACAGAATCGCTAGTTCGGACAGTGTTCACCATTTAACTAGAGGTGGATGGAACTCAAAGCAGCCCTCTCCCTTTTTCTCTTCTGGATCTGCTTACTTGCAGGGACAAGGCATTTACACTGTTTTACCAGGTCCAAAGGCTATCCTAAAATGAATTATTCACTCCACGGCATTGAAAACACGCAGACACACACGCTTAGGAGCAGATACCTGGTCAGCAACTTTAGGGCAGCTGCCGAGTAGAATGACAAGAAATTGGATCCAGCTAAGAATTCTAATTACCTAATGAGGGTGTCCACTTGCACTCCAATTCCTTGCACTACTTTATTGTGACAATCTAGGTTATAAAAATGAGGCTTGAAAAAATTAGTGTTTCAAGTAAGGGTGGGGGATACCCATCTGGTTATAGTACCCTCCCTTTTCTTTCCGGGGTGACAGGCATTTCAATTCATAAAGAAATAACAATGCAGACTTTTAAGATGGAGCATGGCTCGGTAACAAAAAGCCAAAAACCCTGCAAAGGGTCCCCTATCGCTTTGTGTCGGCCATTCAGACGATGATGTAAAATGCAACGATAACTGGTTTAGCAAAATCTCCTGGCCAGGGTCCCGGCTAACGGGGGTCGTCAACGGATTTCTCCTAATTAATCACGCCACCCACCCCCTGCCCAGGCTCTGACTCCCGGCGTGAATCAGCCTCTGCAGCCAGGAGGATGCTCGGGCCCTGCTCGCCTTGGTGAACGCCTTTGCTTTGTCTGTTCTGCAGGTGGGGACGAGGCCGAACAGCGGAAGAGGAGCCGGCCGCCCCCAGCCTCCGTGGCCAGTCGCCTCCTACGGGTGGGAGCAGCCGGCAGACTTGCCCGCGCCGCCGGCAGGCGAGCCTGCGCGCCTGAACCTGCGATCGGGCGGCCGGGGGCGCCAGCCCCTAGTGCTCCGCGCAGGCCTGGGCCGTGAGCGGGCGTTGCCCGGGAAAGCCCTCCGCCCCCGCCAGGGGGACCCGGGAAGCCCGCGCGGGCTCCTCCTGAGGACTGCGGGGATCCCCTCCTCCGGCCCCGCCCCCAGCCTCCCCCAGCCCCCGCGCCTGGGCGCTTAACCCTACGCGCGCCGGGCCGCTGTGCGCGCTCGCTTGCTCGCTCGTTCCGGGCTGCAGCCACCTCGCCGAGGCGATCCTGGGGCTCAAGCCCCGCATTCTCCCCGCGCCCCACGTTCTCTCTCAGCGGCTGCGCCTGCAGTGACCGCGAGCCCGGCGGGCAGCCCAGAGGCCAAGGGGGTCAAGGGTCCCACGAGGGAGGCGGCCGTGCCGCGCTGTGTCCCCGCGGCCCCGGGAGCTGCTGCAGCGCTCGGCACGGAGGCTCCGGACAGCGCGCTCCGCGCAAAAGCCAGGGAGGCAGCAGCCGGGACTAGTGGAGGCAAGGCACCCCGCTTGGCTCGGCTCGGGGTTCTCTGTCTCCGCCACTGCCGCAGCACTGCCAGGGGAGTCCCCACCCGGGGCGCGCGCTCCTCGGCAGGCGGGGACCCCCTTTCCCCCCGGGCCCGCGGAACCCCCTGCCCGGCTGGCGCTCACACCCAGGCTAGCTCCCCCAGCCGCGCGCGCCCCGCCGGCCCCGGCCCGCTCCCCGCAGGTGATGTCATGCCCATTGTTTTGGTGCGTCCAGCCAATGGGACTCGCCGCTTGGATTCTACCGGAGCCGGCATGGGCCCTTCCTCGAACCAGCAGCAGGAGTCCCCGCTCCCGACCATAACGCATTGCGCAGGGTGCACCACCGCCTGGTCCCCCTGCAGCTTTAACAGCCCCGACATGGAAACCCCATTGCAGTTCCAGCGCGGCTTCTTCCCCGAGCAGCCGCCGCCGCCGCCGCGCGCCTCGCACCTGCATTGCCAGCAGCAGCAGCAGCAGAGCCAGGACAAGCCGTGCCCGCCCTTCGCGCCCCTCCCGCACCCCCACCACCCGCACCCGCACCTCGCGCACCAGCAGCAGCCTGGCAGTGGCGGCAGCAGTCCATGCCTCCCGTGCAACAGCTGCTCCTCCTCCGGCGCCCCGGGGGCGGGGGCGGGGGCGGGGGCGGGGGATAACCTGTGTCTGCTGCTCCGCACCTCCTCGCCCGGTGGCGCCTTCCGGACCCGCGCCTCATCTCCACTGTCGGGCTCTTCGTGCTGCTGCTGCTGCTCGTCGCGCCGGGGCAGCCAGCTCAATGTGAGCGAGCTGACGCCGTCCAGCCATGCCAGTGCGCTCCGGCAGCAGTTCACGCAGCCGCCCGCCGCCTCCCACTACCACCAGTGCCACAGCCTGCAGCCCGCCGCCAGCCCCACGGGCAGCCTGGGCAGCCTGGGCAGCCTGGGCTCGGGGCCGCCGCCGCCGCACCCTCCCCACCACCACCACCACCACCCGCACCCGGCGCACCACCAGCACCCCCAGCCCCCGGCGCGCCGCGAGAGCAACCCCTTCACCGAAATAGCCATGAGCAGCTGCAGGTACAACGGCGGCGTCATGCGCCCGCTCAGCAACTTGAGCGCGTCCCGCCGGAACCTGCACGAGCTGGACTCGGAGGCGCAGCCCCTGCAGCCCCCCGCCGTCGGGGTCGCGGCCGGGGGCACTCCCCCGGTGGCCGTCGCCGCCGCTTCCTCCTTGGCCCCTGAGATCGTGGTGTCCAAGCCGGAGCACAACAACTCCAACAACCTGGCGCTCTACGGGCCCGGGGCGGGCGGCGGAGGAGGCTCGGGGGGCGGCGGCGGCAGCGGGCACGGCAGCAGCAGCGGCACCAAGTCCAGCAAGAAGAAGAACCAGAACATCGGCTACAAGCTGGGCCACCGGCGCGCCCTGTTTGAGAAGCGCAAGCGGCTCAGCGACTACGCGCTCATCTTCGGCATGTTCGGGATCGTGGTCATGGTCATCGAGACCGAGCTGTCGTGGGGAGCTTATGACAAGGTACACCCGGGGCCCCCCGGGTGGGAATGGGGAAGTTAGTGGTAGTGGTGGTGGCAGGGGGTGCTTCAGGGTGGGGACCCTCTGCAGGCCGCGCACTGTCCAGTCCCAGGGCCCCCGGGAGCCGCGCGCACATGCGCACCTTTGGGTGCAGGGGCCAGCCGGTCCGCGCGCGACGCGGTCGAAGTTCTGCGGGTGGAGCGGATGCTCCCGCCGGGCGCGGGGAGCCGGGGCCCCTGGAGTCCTGAAGGTCTCAGAGCTCGCTGTCCTCCCCCCACCGCCTCCTGGGGCCGGGGACCTGGGACTCAGGAGGCCGGATTCAACCCCAAGTGCTGAAACTCTCAGCAAGGAACTTCCTCCTCTCGCCTTGCCCAGAGCCTGGAGCTGAGCTGGAGGGAGAGGGTGCAGAACAGGCTGCCTGCACTTCCCTCAGCTCTGCCCGGCTTTCCTGGCTTTCTCCCCTCCTGGCTCTGCCCTTACAGCAGCCCAGGAGGTCTGGCCCACTGCAAACCCAAGACAGACCCCCCCCCCCCCCACACACACACACACACATCAGGCCAACCCGCTTTTCCTGGGAGTTCCTGTCCACTTGCTGGGGACTGAGTGACCCTTTCTGATCTGAAAAAAAAAAAAAAAGTGCTGCTTTCCTAACAGTGCTTCTGTCTGTGACCTGTCTTGCAGGCGTCGCTGTATTCCTTAGCTCTGAAATGCCTTATCAGTCTCTCTACGATCATCCTGCTCGGTCTGATCATCGTGTATCACGCCAGGGAAATACAGGTAATTTAGGTCCTGTTGTTTATGAATGGCCCACAGCCTGGAGGCCTCCCTCCAGCCTGCCCTCCTGGAGCTGGAGTAACACAGGCAGCTGATGCTTCCCCAAACCATGGTGTCCTTGCTTGAGGTTAAGAAGATACAGGCTGGACCCAACTGGGAGCACCTGACCTGCTCCCCAAGTTCAAAGCAAACAGTGTAGCATGTTAGGGGTGTATTTTCTCAACCCCAAAGGTCTCTCCCGTCTCTTCTTAAAGTAGGAAACACATTTCCCTGTCAGCAATTTATTCTTCAGGCTAAGGAGGCGCTGGTTCTCAATGACTAGGATGGATGTGTTTTCTTGTGTGCTCTGTGGGGGACATCACTAAGATTCTCTATCTCTCTCTCTCTCTCTGTCACCTTCTGTAATGGAGTAGAGGGATCGGGTTCCTGAGATTCCTAGCAAATGTGTACAAAGAAGATACATGGAAAGTTCTAGTCCTTTCCATAGCCCTTACTATTAAAAAAAATAAAATTAAGTAAAAGAGTCTGCTGCAAGTTTCGAATACAGTCTGTTTGCCTGGTGGTAGGGTAAATCCTTAATGAGGATGGTGACATTGGTTTTTAAAATATCACTGGAAAACCATGGATGCTAGCTGCTCTTGTAAGCTGTCTCTTTAGAAGAGTGTTTATTTGGTTCTCTGCAGCCAGGAACTGTGTTGTTAGATTTGGCTGTTAGTCACAATTTCAAAGTCCTGGGGGATAGAACTCAACGGTCACCTTTGGAGCTATTTCCTTTGCTGTAGTCTATAGTCGGAGGCTTGTTAACACTGTGAATTAAAATCACTACAGTTTCCAAAAATTACAAGAGGGGTGCAGATCTTCCAGTTGAGAACTCAGACTGGAATGCATTTTCTGATTTGCCGGGGGGCTGGGGTGGGGGGCGATTTGTTAGGCATTGGGTGTCCCAGCAAACCCTCAGCTTTAGTCAGTTTTAGCAAACCTTCCCTTTAGAAGTTGCCTTTGGATTCAAAGCATTGCAGAGAACTTGCTAGTTGAATGTCTCAGCATTAATTTGAAGCTATTCATTAGCAAATGTGCTACAAATGGGACCAGCCAATTTTGACTGTTGCCCACAGAAAATTAAGATGCCCGTGACTCCGAAAGAGATGTGACCTCATTGTCTTTTTTTTTAATTTACAAAAGGCTAGGAGGTGTGGGGGGAAGTTATTTTGAAGGAATGAGGTCAGAAAATGAGAACTAGAAAGAGTCAGACTCTTGAGAGGTAAAAGATCAGACTGCGTCTTCGGCAGAGCAATGCAGACACACAGTGGTACTCTGAAATGTTAGCCACCTCCAGAGGCCTGGCTTTAATTCAGTCTCTGGTACTGTGGGCTTCCGCCATTCTTTCATTCACCTTCCAGGGAGACTACGCTGTAACTTCAGTGTAATGAGTGTGCATTCTCCTTTGGGTTTGAAGTGTAGATCCTGAGAGCTGGAAGGAACAAAGGGGGTCAAATTCAGCTTATAAAGAGGAACTTCAGGAAGTGTGTGTCTTTTCTGACCCCTCAGCGAGACAAGAAGAGCCTTGGCTCTGTTCCTTACCTTTTTGCCCAAAATGCTTCCTGCCTCATGGATGCTATGACCACCTGCTCACAGACCCCAGGCTTCCCTCTCAAGTAAAGAGCTGGACATTGGATGGGATTAAACACACAAATACTGTTAAAAGCTTCCTCGGTGTTTTTAAAAACTGAGTCAGTCTTGATGTGTTTATTTGTTTATTTTGTGGCTTGGGCATTAGAGTGACTTTGCTTTTGCCTCTTGAAAGAAACCTTGCTGTTTCTACTGTTGTTGTTATTATTATGACTGTTGAACATCAGTTTTTTCTGTTTGTTTTTTTTTCCCTGAAAAGCACATAGCTAAGTAGGCATCCAGGGGAAGGACATTTGAAGGTATTAACATCCAGACTTAAGTGTTTTCTCAGAAACACTGAGAATTATTGGAGATTAAAAAAATCCAACCAAACCATATAGGAGCCTGACAGGAATTGCCACGTTTCAGTTACATGCTGCTCTTGTTGCTATTTTAGATACTGTTTTGGAACTCTTGAAACCTGTATAAAGTTTTTTTTTTTCTAGTTTATTTCATGTTGGCAAGAATTCCACTCATTTCGGAGATTTTCTTTAATATGACTTCATAGAGCCATTGACGAGCATATAAACATGGGTGAGAAAAATGAAGGCATCCTTTGGCCCCCAAAGACTGATGCAGAAAATTCCCTACTGCTGGAGCAGTAGAAACATCACAGAATGCTCAGATTTTCAGTTGGGTCATAAATGATACTTCGGGTTTTTTTTTTTTTTTTTTTTTTTTTACCAGAACACTGTTCAGTTCTAGCTCATGGTGGTGTGGGAGATTGAACCTGGGATGTTCAAGCCTCAGGTATGAAAGCCTCTTTGCATAACCATTATGCTATCTACCCTCCACCCAATACATAGTTTCTGTAAACCAGTCACACTTACGAGATGCTTGGAGCTGTTGTTCATTGGTTTAGGGTGTAGCTTTTTTTTTTTATTTAGCTTTTTTTTAATTTAATTTTTTTTATTAGTGATTTAGTAATGATTGACACGATTGTGGGATAAGAGGGATACAGTTCCCACCACCAGTCTTCTGTATCCCCTCCCCTCCATTGGGAGTGTCCCTATTCTTTATCCCTCGGAATATGGACCAAAGATCTGTAATAGGGTGCAGAAGGTGGGAGGTCTGGCTTCTGTAATTGTTTCTCTGCTGAACCTAGGCACTGACAGGCCAATCCATATCTCCATCCTGAGTCTATCTTCCCCTAATGGAGTAGGGCTTTGGGGAGGTGGCATTCCAGGACACATTGATGAGGTCATCTGTTCAGGGAAGTGAGGTTGGCGTTATGGTAGCATCTGCAACTTGGTGACTGAAAAGCAGTAAGATATAAAGCAGAACAAATAGTTTAATAATAAGAAAGCTAAACGTAAGAACAGAGCAGATGAAATTTGGGGTCTTCATGTTGAAAGACATTAGAAAGTCTTTAGATATATTCCAAGGGGTCCATGCCTTTACTGATTTTTCCCTGAGCCTCACAGCTAACATGCAGGTGGGCTAAAAGTATTGTCTGGGGAGGTGGGAATAGGATTAGAAAATTGGATCAGGGTAGAGTGTAGAAGATGTAGCATTTATCCTTAGTATTTCATTTAGAGAGATTCCTTCCTCAGTGGAAAGGCTAGGGAGATATTTCCCAAAAGTACACAAAATGGAAAAAAAAATCAAATAAATGTGGAGATCTCCCCAAGTCAGAAAAAAAAAAAGTAGAGATAGTCTAATTTGCCCAGAGACTAGTGTGTCAGGAGGCTGAAATATTTCACTCTCGAAACTCCAGGAAGCCAAGCACAGGGGCTTCTGGAATTGTGTGTAGGAAATCATGGGTTGCATCCTCTTGTCCCTGCTGTAGGCGATCTCCTTCTTTCTTCCACCAGTCTCAAATCGAGGGAGGCTTCCTTCTCCATGTATTGTAGAGGCTTCCAAATAGATGGGGTGGATCATTTTTGAGTGAAGGAGAAAACGTCAGCGGTTTTAGCTCCCATTCCGAGCATGTCCTGAGCACATGTAGAATATAGTAAGATATAGTCTAAAATGTAGCTGTGGAATATAGTCTAAAATGACAGATCTTCTTCTCCCCTCACCCCTTTCCTCTTTAGCATATTAGAATCGTGATTGGCTCGAGAGAACTAGCAAGTGTGGGTTTCTGGCATAAGGAACAAGTTCTCCCTGTCTCCAGGAATACACAATTTGATAGTCAACAATCTGGCTCCTTGTTCCCCAGAACTGATTAACAAAGTTTGGGGAGACCCTGACATTTCTGTGGAGAACCTTGGAAAACCAGCCAGCCAGCGTGACCTTTCATAAAATGTTTATCCACACTCTGGCAAAAATGGAAGGCTTGCATGAGAGAGTGCATGGGTGGGGGTGGGGGGTGTGTGTGGACTTTTGCAAGAACAGAGCTGCAGCCACTCAGCTTTGGTGTCATTTTTCAGGACCACAGACAGCTCAGCACAGGTGGCCATAGTTTATTCATTGCACTGACTTCTTATATCCCTTTCATTTTTTTTCATATGTATTTTTAAATTTTGTCAGAAAGCTTATATAAAATCAGGTTTATTAGAGACCCTTTACTAGCAAAGTTGATGTTAGCTTTTTTTTTTAGTAACCATTTTGCTGTTGTACCTTTTTAAAATTTATTTCCTTTTTTTTTTTTTTTTTTTGCCTCCAAGGTTATTACTGGGTCTCTGTGCCTGTACTACAAATCCATTGCTCCTGGTGGCCATTTTTTTCAATTTTATTGGATAGGACAGAGACATTGAGAGAGGAGGGGAAGATAGAGAGGAGGAGAGAGAGATAGACACCTATAGACCTGCTTCACTATTTGTGAAGTGACCCCCCACAGATAGGGAGTCAGGATGGGGACAGGTGGGTCTCGAGCCAGGTTCCTTATGTTTCTTACTATATGTGCTTAACCTGGTGTGCCACCACCAGTCCCCTCATTCTTTCTTTCTTTAAAAGACTTTTCTCTTGGCTTCTTCTCTCCTCTGAGGCTTTGCAGAGATCACTCTGAGGGAGTGAGTACATACAGAAGTTCACAGCTCTTTCAGATCTTCAGTTTCAAAAGACTGGGATGTAGATTTCACCTCTTCTTATCAACTTCAGTGCACTCGGTTGTCTCTCGAGGAGACAGATTGGGATGGGAAGCTTTGATTAGTCTTCTGAGATAGGCAAATACCAGATTCTGAGTTGGGAAATTCATGTGTGTCCTCTGTTGACTGATCTTTCTGGTTCTCTTGGGATTTGAATGGACAGCATGTATTACACTTTGATCTTGACAACATTTTTGTTTGGGTAGTGATATCCTGTGATACAAAATAGGATTAGGGGAAAGCCCTCAGATCTTCTTTGGTTCCTTTGGCAGTGGAGGCATGCTTATCTCTTTCTTTTTAAAATTATTTCCTTTATTTATTCCAATGAGAGATACACAGGGAGAGAAAGATCAGAGCATTGCACAACTAGAGGTGCTAGGAATTGAACCTGGGACTTCAGACATGAAAGTCTTTTTTTTTTTTTTTAGGACCATTTTATTCTGTCCCCCCAGTCCCTACTCTTTCTCTTTCTTTCTTTTCTTTTTTTTTTTTTAGTCTTTCTCTTTCAACTTAGCTTTCTGGAGATGGGCACTAGAGGTCTGAATATCTGAGGGGCCAGGACTTCATAGTTCCCATCATTCACCCATTGAAGTTGCACAGATTAGTGAGATGTGAGTGACAGGGACCCTGTGGACCTATCTAGGCTGGATGGGAAACGAGGACAGTGAGCTGATGACTGGCTTGGTTGCCTGCCCTGCAGAAACCAGAAAAAAAGTTCACTTACCTAGTCCTGTGCAGCACAAGCTTTTACTGTCAGGCAAGGCAACAGATCGAGCATCAACATTACAACCTCCCACCATTAACACAATATTCCTATCATGTTGTTTTTCCATCAGTAGTACAATAATGCACACCCTTAGTCAAGATAAGCCAGACAGCTCAGAGGAGTTTAAAAAAAACGTGACAGACTCTCTCAGTCCTACTGAGAGAGAGAGAGAGAGGGAGAGGGAGAGGGAGAGGGAGAGGGAGAGGGAGAGAGAGAGAGAGAGGGCAGGCACTCCACTTTAAGGTCTTTCAGTTACTTCAGAATTTTCAAACGGGGTGTCTGGATGTGTTTATGGACATACACAGGCAGGACCTTGCCCCGTTACCCTATTTTGGAGGTCTTTCCTTGTTGGCATGTAGAGACCTCGCCCCTTGTTTGTGAGCAGCTATGCAAAGGCTCCGTTCTCTGGCTGCATGGTTGGTGCTCTCTTGTCAAGCAAGTCGACTCTCCCAAGCTTGCTGTTGCCTGCACTGGCAATCCCAACAGTGCCCGTTCTTAGACACTTGGTATATAATGTGAGTTGCTCCATGTGGTAAATTGCTCCGTGTGGTAAATAGGCAGTTGTCAGATGGCTCCGTCCAAAGAACTTTGCATGTTTGTTTGTTTATTTATTTATTTATATATTTTTCCTTTTTGTTGCACTTATTGTCATCATTGTTATTATTGTTGTTTTTATTGCTGTCATTGTTGTTGGATAGGACAGAGAGAAATCGAGAGAGGAGGAGAAGGCAGAGAGAGAGGAAGAGAAAGACAGACACCTGCAGACCTGCTTCACTGCCTGTGAAGCGAACTCCCTGCCGATGGGGAGCTGGGGACTTGAATCGTGATCCTGATGCTGGTCCCCTGCTCTTTCCGCCATGTGCACTTAACCCGCTGCGCCACCGCCTGGCTCTGCAACTTTGCATTTTATTCATTTCTATTTTTACAGTGTTTTACAGTTTATTTTATTTTTTCACAATGTTTTTTTTTAACAGTATATTTTATTTTACTAGTGAGTTAAAAATGATTAACAGGATTGTGGGATAAGAGGGGTACAATTCTATATAATTCCCACCACCAGAGTTCCGTATTTCCTCCCCTCCATTGGAAACGTCCCTATTCTTTATCCCTCTACGAGTATGGACCAAAACTCTTTGTGGGGTGCAGAAGGTGGGAGGTCTGGCTTCAGTAACTGCTTCTCCACTGACCATGGACATTGGCAGGTGGGTCCATATCCCCTAGATTGTCTTTATCTTTCCCTAGTTATTTATTTCTATTTTTATGGGGTGGTCTCTCCATGAGTGGGAGAGAAACTCAGAGGGAACTAGCCCTTCAATCTGGCATATGCCACACCAGGAATGGAACTCAGGGCCTCACACCAAGGGGTGTGGTGCCCTATCCCCAGCATTGCCTCCCAGGCCACCGGTGGAAGTTTATGTTTTATACAGAAAGGCATTTCCCACACCACCTCAGGCAGGACCAAAGAGTTCCTGGGCTCTGCTTCTCCACACTTTGTCTTCCCACTGCACTGACCACAGGAAGTCTTCAATTTTCTGACTTTGTTTTAGTTATCTGGCTCTGTAAAGTCTAAACTTGTTTTTATCTTTCTGACTTTTGTTGTTGTTTTGGTTTTATGTTTGGAGTGGAGGGGGGACTGTTTTTCAGCAGAGCTCCTGGCCCCGTGGACCTATTTTGTAGTGTTTTGTAATATCTAGTGATACATTAGCTAATCTGCTGACAAATTCAATAGTCCTTGTCAAGATGCCATCACAAGCCATTAATTGCCAGGCTTTCTTTTTCCTCCTTTTCTTTCCCTTCCTTCCTTCCTTCTTTCTTTCTTTTATTTTTATTTTATTTATTTATTTTTTATTAACGTTTTAAATTTTTTAAAAAAAATATGTGTTTATTTATTTTCCCTTGTTGTTTTTTCATTGTTGTGGTAGTTATTATTGTTCTGGTTATTGAGGTCATTGTTGTTGGATAGGACAGACAGAAATGGAGAGAGATGGGGAAGACTTGAGAAGGGGAGAGAAAGACACTTGCAGACCTGCTTCACCGCTTGTGAAGCGACCCCCCTGCAAGTGGGGAGCTGGGGGCTGGAACCAGAATCCTTATGCTGGTCCTTGCACTTTGTGCCATGTGCGTGTAACCTGCTGCGTTACTGCCGGACTCCCTATTTTTATTCATTTATTCATTTATTTATTTATTTATTGCCTCCAAGATTATCACTGGGGTTCAGTTCCTACACTGTGAATCCACTGCTCCTGTGGCCATTTATTTCTTATTTATTTTCTTTTTGGATAGGGCAGAGAGAAATTGAGAGAGTAGGGGAAAACAGCGAGGGAGAGAGAAAGACAGACACCTGCTTGTGAAGCAACCCTCCTGCAGGTGCAGAGCTGAGTGCTCAAACCCGGATCCTTGCACAGGTGCTTGCGCTTCATACTATGTGCACTTAACCTGGTGCACTACCGCCCCACCCTCTCTTTTTCTTTCTTTTCTTCTTCCTCCCCGCTTCCCATCTCCTGGAAATAGCATGGAGGCAGCTGGTGAAGCTGGCAGAAAGTCAGAGGGCAGAAGGGCAGTGCCTGAGCCTGAGCTGGGGCTCTCGGTGTCTGCTCTGTATCTGAGGTCACTGAGAAGTACCAGCTGCCCCTGAGCTTCTGGAAGGTAGTCTGACAGGTGGGAATCGGCCTGAACCACTTCCTTGTGTGCCAGTCAACTCTTGTCATCTCCCTGTGTTATCGGCTGCTTTTGCCTCTGTAAGAAGACTCTCAGTTCCTTGGCCTGACGTCTCAGGTAGTAAGGTAATCACTCAGGCCGACTCCCTCCCCGCCTGCCTGTGTCAAGCGCTCTGCATTATTGATGGATGTGGTGCTAAATAAAGCCGACCTGGTGTGCTTACAGAGCAGAATCACAATTGGAACTTTTGCTCCCAAAGCAAGAGGGTTTCCCCACCCCAACATGCTTGTGGGACTCCTGTCGCAAGGCTTGGACAGTGAGACCCCCCTACACACACACACACACACACACACACACACACACACACACACACACACACACACACACACTGAGCTGTCATTGTCCCCAGCCGCATCTGGCTAGACTGGCAGGGATCATGCCAAGGACAGTTGTTTTTTGTTGAAGTTTCAGGATGTTCTGTGGTTTATTTTTTTTGGGGGGGAGTAGGGTTAGGGGGACTTCTGCTCATTGGGAAGTAGGGTGGTGCTTGCTTCTTTGGGAATGCACTTTTAATGTGACACTTACAAAATTATTCATTATTTAATCTGATAGAACAGAGAGAAGTTGGGTTCAGGGAGATGGAGAGGGTGAGAAAAAGATAGACACCCACAGCCCTGCTTCACTGCTTGTGAAGCTTTCCCCCTGCACATGGGGACCAAGGGCTGGAACCCGGGTCTTTGTTCATGCGCTCAGCCAGGTGTCCCACCACCCAGTCCAGCATGACACTTCATAAGGACTCCAGAGATTGTGTGGAGGTGGCCTGGGTTGTGACCTTGGCCTCATATTCCACCCAGCATGGGGACTCTCTGCCATCTTGACCGAGTGGCCCCCAACTTCCTGCTTGGACCCACCCTCATCTGTGCCTCTCACTTGGACAGTACAAGGTTCTCTGCTCCATGGCCACAATTAACCTCTTAATTTTATCTTTTTATTTTTTCAGGTGGAGAGGTAGAGAGGCAGGGGCGAGGCCGTAGCACCCTTGGTTAGGCATACACATTACAGTGCACAGGATCCTAGGTTCAAGCCCCTCGTCCCCACCTGCAGGAGGAAAGCTTCATGAGTGGTGAAGTAAGGCTGCAGGTGTCTTTGTCTCTTTCTCCTCTCTATCTCTCCCTCCCCTCTCAATTTCTCTATGTCTCTATCCAATAAAAAACAAATAAAAATGTTAAAAGAGGGAGTCAAGTGGCACAAAGCACCGGCATAAGGATCCCGGTTCGAGCCCCCAGCTCCCCACCTACAGGGGAATCGCTTCATAGGCGGTGAAGCAGGTCTGCAGGTGTCTGTCTTTCTCTCCCCCTCTCTGTCTTCCCTTCCTCTCTCCATTTCTCTCTGTCCTATCCAACAACAATGACATCAATAATAATTACTACAACAATGAAACAACAAGGGCAACAAAAGAGAATAAATAAATAAATATAAATTTTTTTTTAAATGTTCAAAGAGAGCGAGAGAGAGCACAGCACTTCAATGTGTTGGAAGTCAGGCTTGAGCCTGGGTCATGCGCATGACAAAGCAACACACTATCCAAGTGAACCATTTCACCGGCCAGAGTCTAGTTTTGTTCCTCCCATAACTGCCACTTACAGAGTTTGGGGGACATCAGGGCTCTCATGAGGACTAGCACAGGAAGGCCTTTTCCTTGTAGACCTGACATTCTCTAGTCAAGTACAGACTAAGTCCTGGATTGTGATAAGGGCAAGGCTGGGGAGGGCTGAGAGAGAAGATGATTGTGGGTGCAGAGGAGCACCCTGGGAGGCAGTGGCTGTTCTCTGGGTCCAGGGGAGTGGATGGTGCAGAGAGAACAAGGAGTCCTTTGCCAATTCCACCCCTTACCCCTACCGTGAGAGCAGAGTGGAGTCTGTGAATGCGAGGGGTTGCGGGGGGGCAGGGGAAGAGTGAGGGAGGAGATGAGAGTGCACTGTGTCCCTGAGTAAAGGAACATTCTGAGAGGCCACAGGGCTGGGGATTGAATGCTGGGAAATCCCGTGTCCTCCCCTTCCCACCCCAACCTCTTCCCACCCCCTGTTCCTTTTCTCCCCTACTTGTTTGTCTGTCTTTCTGTTTTTTTTTTTTGTTGTTGTTGTTTGTTTGTTTGGTTTTTTGCCTTCTTTAGGAAGAGACAAGCAGAAAATAGAGAAACCACCAAGGCAGCCCCCCCCACACACACATACACACACACATCAACCCAAGGACAGCTGGCCCAAGTGCTGTCCTTAACACTCCCTTTGGTACTGGGGCTTGAACCCAGAGACTCATCATGGCTAACACATACACACACACACACATGCGCGCACGCACACACACACACACACACACACACACACACACCATCCCAAATGAACCATTTGCTAGCCCCTGTGGTTCAGCCCTGAATTTTGAGGGGACAGGAATTCCTTTTGGATTCAGCAAGCTCAAGGTCATTGCTGCTCTTGACAAGCAGTTGCGAGAGGCAGAGAAGCCAGAGTGCAGATTCAAGCAGATAAATCACTACCCCTTTCCCAGATTCGCAGGGCCATTCCCATGCTGGCTCAGTCCCTTGCCTGGGTTCTGGGGGGATTCCTGATCAGACTTGCAGCGTGCCCCCCCACCCCATTTTCTTTCTTTCTTTTTTTTTTTTTTTTTTGCCTCCAGGCTTACTGCTGTGACTCAGTGCCTGCCTGTACTATGAATACTGGTTTTTTTTT
This sequence comes from Erinaceus europaeus, assembly GCF_950295315.1. Classification (NCBI taxonomy): domain Eukaryota; kingdom Metazoa; phylum Chordata; class Mammalia; order Eulipotyphla; family Erinaceidae; genus Erinaceus; species Erinaceus europaeus. Next base: position 16,183,373 of record NC_080163.1, read on the forward strand.
TTTTTTTTTTTTTCTCCAGTTCTATTGGATAAGACAGAGAGAAATTGAGAGGGATTGGGGAAGATAGAAAGGAGGAGAGAAAGATAGATACCTGCAGACCTGCTTCACTACTTGTGAAGTGACCACCCCCCCACCCCCCACCCCTACAGGTGAGGAGCTAGTACCCTTCCTTACACAGACCCTTGAGCTTCTTACTATGTGCACTTAGCCCAGTGTAACACAGCCTTTTGTGCCCTGAGCCATCTGCTTTGATCAGGGTGGCATTTGCCACAGACTTTCAAGTAAAGGCAGCGCCGGGAACCCTGACAGCTAGCCCATCATGAGTCTCCCTTTCGGGAATGTCAGGAACACCAAAGGGTTCTTGCTCGAAACCCGTATCTCCCAGCTGAACGGACACTGTCCAGTAGTTTCCTGAGCCTTTCCTCTGAAAAGCTTCCTTTTTCTCTCTCAGTTATAAAGTCCACAGCTTCTCTTTAAATGAAGTCACAGAAGATTACAGAACATAGGAATAGCAAAGTGTAAAAAGAGCAGCAGTTTAACCCACTGGCCAGAGATAATTGTTCTTTTTTGTTATTTATTTATTTATTTATTTATTTTGCCTCCAGGGTTATTGCTGGGGCTTGGTGCCTGCACTACAAATCCACTGCTACTGGAGGCTATTTTTCCCATTTTGTTGCACTTGTTGTGGTTGTTATTGCTGTTGTTGTTGTTGGATAGGACAGAGAGAAATGGAGAGGGGAGGGGAAGACAGAGGGGGAGAGAAATACACCTGCAGACCTGCTTCACTGCTTGCGAAGTGACCGCCCCCCCCTGCAGGTGGGGAGCTGGGGGCTCAAACCGGGGTCCTTAATGTGGTCCTTGTGCAGGTCCTAGTGCTTTGTACCGTGTGCGCTTTACCCACTGCACTACCGCCTAGCCCCTGTTTGTATTTTAAGGCTTATTGATTTATTTATGACAGAGGTAGAGAGAGAGAAGTGGACTTGGCGGTGGCACACTGGGTTAAATACACATGGTATGAAGCACAAGGACCTGCTCAAGAATCTGGGTTTTAGCTCCAGGTTCCCCACCAGCAGCAGAGACACTTCACGAGTGGTGAAGCAGGTCTGCAAGTGTCTCTTCTTTCTCCCTCACTATTTCTCCCTCCTCTCTCAATTTCTCTTTGTCTCATCCAATTAAAAAAAATAAATAAAAAGGTCTCCTGGAGCAGTGGATTCATAGTGCTGGCACTGAGCCCCAGCAGTAACCCTGAAAGAAAAGAGAGAAGAAGAGAGAATATTACTCTGTTTATTATTTTTTTCATTATTTATTGGCTAGAAACAGAAATCCAGAGGGAAGGAAAGAGAGAGAAGAGAGAGTGGTAGAGAGAGAATGAGAGGGAGAAGGAGAGGGAGAGGGAGAGAGGGAGGGAGAGGGAGAGAGGGAGGGAGAGGGAGAGGAAGAGAGGGAGGGAGAGGGAGAAGGAGAGGGAGAGGGAGAGGGAGAGGGAGAGGGAGAGGGAGAGGGCTGCTGCTCTTTTGACCACTTGTGAAGCTTTTTCCCCTGTGGGTGGAGGCCAAGGGCTTGAACCCAGTCCTCACACATTGTAACATAGACACTCAATCAGGCCCACCACTGCCTGGCCTGCATTACTTTGCTCATGTTAAGAGAGCATCAGTCACCCTAGCACATGGGATACTGGGGATCGACCTCGGGAGCTGATGTTTGAGAGTTCAATGCTTTATCCATTGTGCCACTTCCCGGGCTCCTGAGATAACCATGGTCTCAGTTGGAATCTATTGCAAATAGGAGGCTGTGGTCTTTGTTTTTTGCTTTGTTTGTTTCTATGTCAGTGCATTTGAGATCTCTCTTTATGTGACTTTCTGCCGATTTCTTTGTGCCATTAGATTTTTTTTTTCAGTTCCGATACATTCTCCCTTTCCACTCTCCACTTAATTAGATTAGTGTCCTTCAAAGTCTGTAGTGTTCCTCCCCCTTTCAGAATTATTTGCATATCTCTTCCTTAAACTCTCTCTGGACACTTCTTTTCTGGAATCTCTTGGCCCTATGAAGGGATCTGCCTGCTGAGTACTGGACCATCAGGCCATTTGCCTCTCTGCCTCTGATGCCTTCCCCTTTGCTTGTGGTCTTGGGTGTGAATGACTGTCAGCCCGGGTTTGTCACGAAGGGTAACACAGTGTCCAGTGTCTGATGATCGCAGTGAGCGTCCTGGTTCCATGAATGGGACATGAGAAGTCCGTCTTGGATCCACCAGTCGCTTCCTACTTGTGTTTCTCTCTCTCCACTTTTTCTCCAGGGGGCAGAGCAGCCACAGTCACCTGTGGGATGTTTACTGCCTGTAGTCATACCGCCTGGTGGCTTCTCCCTGCCCCTGGAGTCCCTGAGTCTGGGCTCAAACCCAGCTCCACCACTCATTAGCTGAGCACCCCTGGACAAGTGACTCCATCTCGCTGTATTTGCGATGTGCTGTCTGAGCCATGGGGCGGGGGGCACTGTGGGGGGCTCTCGTGGGCTTTAAGGAGGATTAAGGGGAGTTAGTCTATATACTACAGCCAGGTGGGCACTCTGCCTGGCTTGGCTGTGGAGGGGCTACTTATATGTCAGCTGCTGGTAATTGTTAGTTATTTTGGGGGGTGTTGGGGTAGAAGGGGAGGAATTGGAGCCCAGCCTGTCTGGGCTTTGAGAAACATTATTATTTTTTCTTTTTTTAATTATTGAAAATTATCTTTATTTATTTATTGGAGACAGCCAGAAATGGACAGGGAAGGGAGTGATTGAAAGGGAGAGAAACAGAGAGACACCTGCAGCTCTGCTTCACCCTTGTGAAGCTTTCCCTCTGTAGGTGGGGACCGAGGGCTTGAACCCAGGTCCTTGCACATTGTAATATGTGCGCTCAACCAGGTGTACCACCACCCAGCCCTGATTTTTTTTTTCTTAAAAAGACATAAGAAAGGGGATAGAGGGGTTGGACAGTGGTGCTTCTAGTAAAGTGCCCATGTTACCATGCACAAGTACCCAGGTTCAAACCTCCAGTTCCCATCTGCAGGGGGGAAGCTTCACAAGTGTTGAAACAGCGCTGCAGGCCTCTTTCTTTCTCTCTCTCCTCCTCCCCTCCCGATTCCTGTCTACTTAACATACACACATGCATAAATTAAATAAAGAGAAAAAGATAGAAGCAAAGCAGTGGGTGTCAAAGCCTTGTGTATCAGTTTATTAACATAGTCTAGAACATAGGCAGATGTGGTCTCTCTTATTTTTTTTTGTTATCTTTATTTATTGAATAGAGACAGCAAGAAATCGAGAGAGAAAGGGAAGACAGAGAGAGAGAGAGACACCTGCAACCCTGCTTCACCACTCGCAAAGTTTTCCCCCTTGCAGGTGGGGACCTAGGGCTCTAACCCAGGCCCTTGTGCATTGTGGCATGTGTACTCAACCAGGTGTGCCACTACCAAACCTCCCCCCTTTTAAAATTTATTTATTTATTTATCTATTTATTACTGGATAGAGAGAAATTGAGGGGTGGAAGAGGAGAATAGAGAAAGAAACAGAGAGTTATCTGCAGCCCTGCTTCTCTACTTCTGAAGCTTTCCCCCTGCAGGTGGGGACCGGGGGCAGGGCTCAAACCCGGGTCCTTGCATATTATAACATGTGTGCTCAGCCAGGTGCCCCACCACCATGCCCTACCCCCCTCTCTTTAATTAAAGTTATAGTCTTCATTATGGACAGCCAGTATATAAATTTCACTTAAATCAGTTCAGATCCTCCCAGCAGGTGAGTTGGCTCTTTGAGCAAGCCAGTATACTCACTGTGGTTGTTAGTTCCCCAACTCAGAGAGAATGTTGAAGTACCCTCCCTTCCTTTCCCAGTCACTCCCACCATGGCTCACACCATCTGTGTTCACTACACAGGGTGTGTGTCGGGTAATTACTGACATCTCCCCCTTTCTTTTTGAGTCTCACAATTGCCCAACAGGCGACAGGCGTGGCTCTGCCTGGCAGCTTCCACTGAATCCTGTTTCCCCCATCACCCCCAAGGGGGTATGTTTCTGTGTCTCTCTGTGTGTGTAGGGGGCAGGGTTGTGGTCAGCTTCCCACATTACCTCTTTCAGACACCCAGGTCACAGCAGACTCCAGCGCCATCTCCTCGCAGATAAGGAGGGCCCTGGTGACCAAAAAAGAGCTAAGTGAGGCCTTGTGAAAAGCCAGCAGAGGGAATCCACTGGGTCATGGAAACTTCTGCCATCTACTCCCTACTGAAAAAACAGCTCAGGGGCTCCTCAAGTGTCAAAGGCTGCAGGACTGACAGCTTGTCTGCTGATACTCCTTGTGGGTCTTCAGGGCATGTATTGATTTATTTGAATTGATTAATTATTATTATCAGTGCCATGTCACTGCTTCAGATTTTTTTTTTTTCATTCAGCTAGAGAGACAGAGTGAATGGATGCTCAGCATTAGAGCTTCCCCTGGTGACAAAGCACCTTCCTTGTGGTGCCAGGGGAGCTAAAGCTTGATCACATGTACGGGCAAGGCACGGTACTCTACTCAGTGAGCTGTTTATCCAGGCCAGAAGAATATTTAAATAAAAATATTTTCTTTTCTCTACTGTGTTGAGTTTTTTTTTCTGGAATTCTTGTTTGAGCTGCCAAGACCCCCCAGCCATAGTTCCGAAGAGTATATTGACCAGTGACCCGAAAATAAATCAAGGAGGATTTTTCATGTCTAAATATGACGGGTCATATATCCTTGAATTGATCAAAAAAAAGAAAAGAAAAGAAAAAGAAAGAAAGCAGACACACACAGAGAGAGAAAGAAAGAGAGAGAGAGGACAAACAAGAAACCCCAGCACAGAAGCTTTATTCAGTGCAGTGGTGACTGGGTTCAAACTTGGGTCATGCAAATGCAAAGCAGCACACTATGCAAGAGAGCTGCTTCTTTCCCTCCCTCCCTCCCTCCCTCCCTCCCTCCCTCCCTTTCATCCTTCCTTCCTTCCTTCCTTTCTGCCTCCAGAGTTATTGCTGGGGCTAGGTGCTGACACCATGAATCCACTGCTCCTGGCAGCCATTTTTTTCCATTTATCATTTGACAGGACAGAGAGAAATTGAGAGGAGGGGGAGATAGAGAGGGAGAGAGAGAAAGAGAGATACCTGCAGACTTGCTTTGCCACTTGCAAAACATCCCCCCAGCGGGCGGGGAGCCTGGAGCTCAAACCTGGATCCTTGGGTGCTTGCTCTTAGAACTATTGTACTCTTAAGTGCCACCACCCAGCCCCCAAAGGGAGCTATTTCGAGGGCCCCTTGGGTTAACTCTTGCTCAGAGAGCTTGCACTCCCTCCAAAGTCTTGAGCTGAGTCTGTGCTATGAGCATCTCTCCTTGTGAACACAATGTGTTACTAGTAACCCAGTGAGTTGGAGACTTTGCTTTCAGAGCTCAGGGAAACACTGGACTCCAGGCATGAATGGCTTTGTACTGATCTGGGGAGGTGAATTGAATCAAGGCTGCTGCTGTGCTAGATGACTTAGTTGATCATTTTGGCCTTTGCTTTCTTGGCAGCATTGCTCAGTGGTACGTCTTTCTTGAATAATTATCCAGTAGCTGTTAAGATGGGATTGCTTGTGGAGCATTCTTGCTGTAGGTGGGGAACAGTGGTGGTGATGGGGGGCGGTCCTTGAGCAGTACTGAGCTTAGTACTCTGATGGGGGGGTCCTTGAGCAGTACTGAGCTTAGTACTCTGTGTGCTTGACTGCCCAGTTCCCACATTTGTCTTCTATAAGTGATAAAACAATGATGACGGTGGGATTTAGAAGAGGCTCCTTGTGTTTTTTTTTTTTTCCCAAAGTTTACCTAGTGCTTCTTGATCCGAGCAGAGCTGGTGACTGAAAACTCAATTTAGCATTATGTGCACTTATCTATGAGATTGTGAGACTGAAGGTTCTGGTTCTTAGAAACTAGCCCTGGGACCCACTTTTCATTTTGGTCAATCCTCTCAATCTCCGGAAAAGTTCCCATATCAAAGAATAGGAATCGCTCCCTTCCCTTTGAAGTGACAGTAGCTTAAGCCACATTTATGTTCAATACACTGCTAGTTTCAAGCTTGAGCTTACAGCCTAAGCCTGTGGGTAATGTTACAAATTTTAAATGTATTGTGGAGAAATATTCTGAATAGCATCTGACATCTTCCTCATTAATATTTTAGTCGAGAATCATGCTGCATGTTCTTATTTGTCAATATCAAAGATGATACTTAGTGTAAATGCTTTTGGACAGACTTTCAGCAACAGCGATGCCAAAAAGAAATGTCCCGGGGGGGGGGGGGGCAGGTGGTAGTGCAGCAGGTTAAGCGCACATGGCACCAAGCACAAGGACCAGCGTAAGGATCCTGGTTCGAGCCCCCGGTTCCCCACCTGCAGGGGGTCGCTTCACAAGTGGTGAAATAGGTCTGCAGGTGTCTATATTTCTCTTCTCTCTGTCTTCCTCTCCTTTCTCGATTTCTCTTTGTCCTGTCCAACAACAGTGACAATAACAACAACAACGATAAAAAAAACAAGGGCAACAAAAGGGTAAAAATAGCCTCCAGGAGCAGTGGACTCGTAGTGCAGGTACCAAACCCCAGCAATAACCCTGGAGGCAAAAAAGAAAGAAAGAAAGAAAGAAAGAGAGAGAGAGAGAGAAAGAAAGAAAAAAAAAGAAAGAAAGAAAAAGAAAGAAAGAAAGGTCCAATCTGCTTATTTGGGAACAAGGAAAGACCACCCCTCTCCTCCCCTAGTTCTGTGTCTTGAGATCCATCAACATAACATGTTCTTCCATTTGGGGGTGTCTCTGTCTACTTTTTTTTCTAACTAGATGCCTGTGTCCCTTTGTGGAAAGGCTGAGTCTTCTCTGTCTTCTTTTCTTCCTGTCACATAGCTCGTGGACACAGTCTCTCTACTCTTTGACGGTCCTTCCCACCTTTCTTGCATTCTGTCCACTGTCCGCTTGGGGGACTGTGTTGGAGTGTCCTACCCTACAGAGGGCTCAGTAAGGGTCTCGGCAAGTCTGAGCCTTTGTATGAGCTCACATCCCAGACAGGAATGCCTCCATCAAGCACCTAGCCATGGAGGGAGAGCACACCTTAGTTTAGGTGACCCAGTTGGGAACAGTCTGCACAGGGACTAGCCAGCCCCTTAGGCGAGAAGCCTGTGCAGGCTAGAGGGCATCTCTGCTTGGCCTGATGAAGGGGAGGTTGTGGGCACCTCTCCCCTCAGGTGCCCATGTGTGGAAACCATGCTCCATCTACAACCCCAGACTCCCAGAACAATTTTAAAAAGTGTGTCAATTAATTTGTCCTCTGAGGTACTTTTCCTTGGCAGTGGACTCAGAGCAGTTGAAGATATTTCACCTATTGTTGTTGTTGTTCTTATTACTATTATTATTATTATTTTTTTCTCTAAGCATGATAGGAGATCACATTCAGTTGAAGACCAGAGCAGGATTTTCAAACCATTCCTTGACTTTGTTGTGAATGGATATATTTGTAGCCTTTCTGCAGAGGGCCTGCTCTCCCCCAACTTCTCCTCTGTCTCTGAGGTCTCCTCCTCCCCATTCCTCTCTGAGGTCTCCCCCAGCTCTCCTTCCATCTCTGAGGTCTCCCCCAGCTCTCCCTCCATCTCTGAGGTCTCCCTCTGCTCTCCCTCCATCTCTGAGGTCTCCCCCAGCTCTCCTTCCATCTCTGAGGTCTCCCCCAGCTCTCCCTCCATCTCTGAGGTCTCCCCCATCTCTCCTTTCATCTCTGAGGTCTCCCCCAGCTCTCCCTCCATCTCTGAGGTCTCCCTCTGCTCTCCCTCCATCTCTGAAGTCTCCCCCTGCTCTCCTTTCATCTCTGAGGTCTCCCCCAGCTCTCCCTCCATCTCTGAGGTCTCCCTCTGCTCTCCCTCCATCTCTGAGGTCTCCCCCAGCTCTCCTTTCATCTCTGAGGTCACCCTCTGCTCTCCCTCCATCTATGAGGGCTCCCCCAGCTCTCCTTCCATATCTGAGGTCTCCCCCAGCTCTCCCTCCATCTCTGAGGTCTCCCCCAGCTCTCCTTCCATCTCTGAGGTCTCCCCCAGCTCTCCCTCTGTCTCTGAGGTCTCCCCCAGCTCTCCTTCCATCTCTGAGGTCTCCCCCAGCTCTCCTTCCATCTCTGAGGTCTCCCCCAGCTCTCCCTCCATCTCTGAGGTCTCCCCCAGCTCTCCTTCCATCTCTGAGGTCTCCCCCAGCTCTCCCTCCATCTCTGAGGTCTCCCCCAGCTCTCCTTCCTTCTCTGAGGTCTCCACCAGCTTTTCCTGCCACTCTTTGGTCTCCCTAAGCTGTTGGTCCATCTCTGAGGTCTCCCCTGCAGGTCGCTCCTGGTCCCCTGCCGCCCTGGCCAGTAGAAGTGAGGGTCAGAGCTGCCACCTGGGGGTCCTGAGGTAGCTCCGCTTATCAAGGGCAAAGTGCTCAGGGAGACAAGCAGTCAGCCCTGGGAGGGCCTCAGTGGGTCAACTCGTTTATTGAAAGAAAAGGCAGGCAAATATACCCATAACTCCGGGGAAAGTTGAGGTAACCATTAACCCCAACACAGAGCAACACAGTGAATAGTCACATTTGAACCTACAGACTGTCTAATCACAAGTAAAAGGCACCATTGTCTGGGTGTCCAGTTGTCATAAATTCCAGAGGTCAGGAGGACCTGTCATATCTCAACCCCTGGAGGGGAGGGTTTGGAGTCAGACCCACTCAGACCTCATGGAAACTATGACCTGGACTTTCCCGGCCAATGGGTCCAGCCCCCAACACTCCCACAGCTCTCCCTAAGTCTCTGAGGTCTCCCTCAGCTCCCTCTAAGTCTTTGCGGTCTCCCCCAGCTCTCCTTTCATCTCTGAGGTCTCCCCCAGCTCTTCCTCTGTCTCTGAGGTCTCCCCCAGCTCTGCCTCTGTCTCTGAGGTCTTCCCCAGCTCTCCCTCTGTCTCTGAGGTCTTCCCCAGCTCTCCTTTCATCTCTGAGGTCTCCCCCAGTTCTTCCTCTGTCTCTGAGGTCTCCCCCAGCTCTCCCTCTGTCTCTGAGGTCTCCCCAGCTCTCCCTCTGTCTCTGAGGTCTCCCCCAGCTCTTTCTCTGTCTCTGAGGTCTCCCCAGCTCTCCCTCTGTCTCTGAGGTCTCCCCCAGCTCTCTCTCTGTCTCTGAGGTCTCCCCAGATCTCCCTCTATCTCTGAGGTCTCCCCCTGCTCTCCCTCTGTCTCTGAGGTCTCCCCCAGCTCTCCCTCTGTCTCTGAGGTCTCCCCCAGCTGTCCCTCTGTCTCTGAGGTCTCCCAGAGCTCTCCCTCTGTCTCTGAGGTCTCCCCCTGCTCTCCCTCTGTCTCTGAGGTCTCCCCCAGCTCTCCCTCTGTCTCTGAGGTCTCCCCAGCTCTCCCTCTGTCTCTGAGGTCTCCCTAGCTCTCCCTCTGTCTCTGAGGTCTCCCCCAGCTCTCCCTCTGTCTCTGAGGTCTCCCCCAGCTCTCCCTCCATCTCTGAGGTCTCCCCCTGCTCTCCCTCTGTCTCTGAGGTCTCCCCCAGCTCTCCCTCTGTCTCAGAGGTCTCCCTAGCTCTCCCTCTGTCTCTGAGGTCTCCCCCAGCTCTCCCTCTGTCTCTGAGGTCTCCCCCAGCTCTCCCTCTGTCTCTCAAGTCTCCCCCAGCTCTCCCTCTGTCTCTCAGGTCTCCCCCAGCTCTCCCTCTGTCTCTCAGGTCTTCCCCAGCTCTCCCTCCATCTCTGAGGTATCCCCCAGCTCTCCTTCCATCTCTGAGGTCTCCCCCAGCTCTCCCTCCATCTCTGAGGTCTCCCCCAGCTCTCCTTCCATCTCTGAGGTCTCCCCCAGCTCTCCCTCCATCTCTGAGGTCTCCCCCAGCTCTCCTTCCTTCTCTGAGGTCTCCACCAGCTTTTCCTGCCACTCTTTGGTCTCCCTAAGCTCTTGGTCCATCTCTGAGGTCTCCCCTGCAGGTCGCTCCTGGTCCCCTGCCCCCCTGGCCAGTAGAAGTGAGGGTCAGAGCTGCCACCTGGGGGTCCTGAGGTAGCTCCGCTTATCAAGGGCAAAGTGCTCAGGGAGACAAGCAGTCAGCCCTGGGAGGGCCTCAGTGGGTCAACTCGTTTATTGAAAGAAAAGGCAGGCAAATATACCCATAACTCCAGGGAAAGTTGAGGTAACCATTAACCCCAACACAGAGCAACACAGTGAATAGTCACATTTTGACCTACAGACTGTCTAATCACAAGTAAAAGGCACCCATGTCTGGGTGTCCAGTTGTCATAAATTCCAGAGGTCAGGAGGACCTGTCGTATCTCAACCCCTGGAGGGGAGGGTTTGGAGTCAGACCCACTCAGACCTCATGGAAACTATGGCCTGGACTTTCCCAGGCAATGGGTCCAGCCCCCGACACTCCCACAGCTCTCCCTCTGTCTCTGAGGTCTCCCCCAGCTCTTCCTCTGTCTCTGAGGTCTCCCCCAGCTCTGCCTCTGTCTCTGAGGTCTTCCCCAGCTCTCCCTCTGTCTCTGAGGTCTTCCCCAGCTCTCCTTTCATCTCTGAGGTCTCCCCCAGTTCTTCCTCTGTCTCTGAGGTCTCCCCCAGCTCTCCCTCTGTCTCTGAGGTCTCCCCCAGCTCTCCCTCTGTCTCTGAGGTCTCCCCCAGCTCTCCCTCTGTCTCTGAGGTCTCCCCAGCTCTCCCTCTGTCTGAGGTCTCCCCCAGCTCTCTCTCTGTCTCTGAGGTCTCCCCAGATCTCCCTCTGTCTCTGAGGTCTCCCCCTGCTCTCCCTCTGTCTCTGAGGTCTCCCCCAGCTCTCCCTCTGTCTCTGAGGTCTCCCCCAGCTCTCCCTCTGTCTCTGAGGTCTCCCCCAGCTCTCCCTCTGTCTCTGAGGTCTCCCCCTGCTCTCCCTCTGTCTCTGAGGTCTCCCCCAGCTCTCCCTCTGTCTCTGAGGTCTTCCCCAGCTCTCCCTCTGTCTCTGACGTCTCCCCCTGCTCTCCCTCTGTCTCTGAGGTCTCCCCCAGCTCTCCCTCTGTCTCTGAGGTCTCCCCCAGCTCTCCCTCTGTCTCTGAGGTCTTCCCCAGCTCTCCCTCTGTCTCTGAGGTCTCCCCCAGCTCTCTCTCTGTCTCTGAGGTCTCCCCAGCTCTCCCTCTGTCTCTGAGGTCTCACCCTGCTGTCCCTCTGTCTCTGAGGTCTCCCCCAGCTCTCCCTCTGTATCTGAGGTCTCCCCCAGCTCTCCCTCTGTCTCTGAGGTCTCCCCCAGCTCTCCCTCTGTCTCTGAGGTCTCCCCTAGCTCTCCTTCTGTCTCTGACGTCTCCCCCTGCTCTCCCTCTGTCTCTGAGGTCTCCCCCAGCTCTCCTTCTGTCTCTGACGTCTCCCCCTGCTCTTCCTCTGTCTCTGAAGTATCCCCTTGCTCCCTAGAGCTAGGTTTTTCCACAACACATCCTGCCCTGCAAGGCCTTGTTTCCACATGGGGATTTTCTGGGGAGACACAAGGCTGTGTTTTGAGATTTGCAGCCACATTAGGATTCCTGGAGCCAAGTGGGATCCTGAGGGATGAGCCAGGGGTGCTGGCTGGTCTCTGACACCCTTGGGGACCCCACTGGTACTGGAGGGAAGACAAACAGGCATAAACAAATCACTGCTCTCCCTCTGTCTCTGAGGTCTCCCCCAGCTCTCCCTCCCTCTCTACAGTTTTCTCCAGCTCTCCTTCTGTCTCTGAGGTCTCCCCCAGCTCTCCCTCTGTCTCTGAGGTCTTCCCCAGCTCTCCCTCTGTCTCTGAGGTCTCCCCAGCTCTCCCTCTGTCTCTGAGGTCTCCCCCAGCTCTCCCTCTGTCTCTGAGGTCTCCCCCAGCTCTCCCTCTGTCTCTGAGGTCTTCCCCAGCTCTCTCTCTGTCTCTGAGGTCTCCCCCAGCTCTCCTTCTGTCTCTGAGGTCTTCCCCAGCTCTCCCTCTGTCTCTGAGGTCTCCCCCAGCTCTCCCTCAGTCTCTGAGGTCTCCCCCAGCTCTCCCTCTGTCTCTGAGGTCTCCCCCAGCTCTCCCTCTGTCTCTGAGGTCTCCCCCAGCTCTCCCTCTGTCTCTGAGGTCTCCCCCAGCTCTTTCTCTGTCTCTGAGGTCTCCCCAGCTCTCCCTCTGTCTCTGAGGTCTCCCCCAGCTCTCTCTCTGTCTCTGGGGTCTCCCCAGATCTCCCTCTGTCTCTGAGGTCTCCCCCAGCTCTCTCTCTGTCTCTGAGGTCTCCCCAGCTCTCCCTCTGTCTCTGAGGTCTCCCCCTGCTCTCCCTCTGTCTCTGAGGTCTCCCCCAGCTCTCCCTCTGTCTCTGAGGTCTCCCCCAGCTCTCCCTCTGTCTCTGAGGTCTCCCCCAGCTCTCCCTCTGTCTCTGAGGTCTCCCCCAGCTCTCCTTCTGTCTCTGATGTCTCCCCCTGCTCTCCCTCTGTCTCTGAGGTCTCCCCCAGCTCTCCTTCTGTCTCTGACGTCTCCCCCTGCTCTCCCTCTGTCTCTGAGGTATCCCCTTGCTCCCTAGAGCTAGGTTTTTCCACAACACATCCTGCCCTGCAAGGCCTTGTTTCCACTTGGGGATTTTCTGGGGAGACACAAGGCTGTGTTTTGAGATTTGCAGCCACATCAGGATTCCTGGAGCCAAGTGGGATCCTGAGGGATGAGCCAGGGGTGCTGGCTGGTCTCTGACACCCTTGGGGGCCCCACTGCTACTGGAGGGAAGACAAACAGGCATAAACAAATCACTGCTCTCCCTCTGTCTCTGAGATCTCCCCCAGCTCTCCCTCTGTCTCTGAGGTCTCCCCCAGCTCTCCCTCCCTCTCTACAGTTTTCTCCAGCTCTCCTTCTGTCTCTGAGGTCTCCCCCAGCTCTCCCTCTGTCTCTGAGGTCTTCCCCAGCTCTCCCTCTGTCTCTGAGGTCTCCCCAGCTCTCCCTCTGTCTCTGAGGTCTCCCCCAGCTCTCCCTCTGTCTCTGAGGTCTTCCCCAGCTCTCCCTCTGTCTCTGAGGTCTTCCCCAGCTCTCTCTCTGTCTCTGAGGTCTCCCCCAGCTCTCCTTCTGTCTCTGAGGTCTTCCCCAGCTCTCCCTCTGTCTCTGAGGTCTCCCCCAGCTCTCCCTCTGTCTCTGAGGTCTCCCCCAGCTCTCCCTCTGTCTCTGAGGTCTCCCCCAGCTCTCCCTCTGTCTCTGAGGTCTCCCCCAGCTCTTTCTCTGTCTCTGAGGTCTCCCCAGCTCTCCCTCTGTCTCTGAGGTCTCCCCCAGCTCTCTCTCTGTCTCTGAGGTCTCCCCAGCTCTCCCTCTGTCTCTGAGGTCTCCCCCTGCTCTCCCTCTGTCTCTGAGGTCTCCCCCAGCTCTCCCTCTGTCTCTGAGGTCTCCCCCAGCTCTCCCTCTGTCTCTGAGGTCTCCCCAGATCTCCCTCTGTCTCTGAGGTCTCCCCCTGCTCTCCCTCTGTCTCTGAGGTCTCCCCCAGCTCTCCCTCTGTCTCAGAGGTCTCCCTAGCTCTCCCTCTGTCTCTGAGGTCTCCCCCAGCTCTCCCTCTGTCTCTGAGGTCTCCCCCAGCTCTCCCTCCCTCTCTACAGTTTTCTCCAGCTCTCCTTCTGTCTCTGAGGTCTCCCCCAGCTCTCCCTCTGTCTCTGAGGTCTTTCCCAGCTCTCCCTCTGTCTCTGAGGTCTTCCCCAGCTCTCCCTCTGTCTCTGAGGTCTTCCCCAGCTCTCTCTCTGTCTCTGAGGTCTCCCCCAGCTCTCCTTCTGTCTCTGAGGTCTTCTCCAGCTCTCCCTCTGTCTCTGAGGTCTCCACCAGCTCTCCCTCTGTCTCTGAGGTCTTCCCCAGCTCTCCCTCTGTCTCTGAGGTCTCCCCCAGCTCTCCTGTCTCTGAGGTCTTCCCCAGCTCTCCCTCTGTCTCTGAGGTCTTCCCCAGCTCTCCCTCTGTCTCTGAGGTCTTCCCCAGCTCTCTCTCTGTCTCTGAGGTCTCCCCCAGCTCTCCTTCTGTCTCTGAGGTCTTCTCCAGCTCTCCCTCTGTCTCTGAGGTCTCCCCCAGCTCTCCCTCTGTCTCTGAGGTCTTCCCCAGCTCTCCCTCTGTCTCTGAGGTCTCCCCCAGCTCTCCTGTCTCTGAGGTCTTCCCCAGCTCTCCCTCTGTCTCTGAGGTCTTCCCCAGCTCTCCCTCTGTCTCTGAGGTCTCCCCCAGCTTTCCCTCTGTCTCTGAGGTCTTCCCCAGCTCTCCCTCTGTCTCTGAGATCTCCCCAGCTCTCCCTCTGTCTCTGAGGTCTTCCCCAGCTCTCCCTCTGTCTCTGAGGTCTCCCCAGCTCTCCCTCTGTCTCTAAGGTCTTCCCCAGCTCTCCCTCTGTCTCTGAGGTCTCCCCCAGCTCTCCCTCCATCTCTGAGGTTTCCCCCAGCTCTCCCTCTGTCTCTGAGGTCTCCCCAGCTCTCCCTCTATCTCTGAGGTCTTCCCCAGCTCTCCCTCTGTCTCTGAGGTCTCCCCCACCTCTTTCTCTGTCTCTGAGGTCTCCCCAGCTCTCCCTCTGTCTCTGAGGTCTCCCCCAGCTCTCCCTCTGTCTCTGAGGTCTCCCCCAGCTCTCCCTCTGTCTCTGAGGTCTCCCCCTGCTCTCCCTCTGTCTCTGAGGTCTCCCCCAGCTCTCCCTCTGTCTCTGAGGTCTCCCCCTGCTCTCCCTCCATCTCTGAGGTCTCCCCCAGCTCTCCCTCTGTCTCCGAGGTCTCCCCAGCTCTCCCTCTATCTCTGAGGTCTTCCCCAGCTCTCCCTCTGTCTCTGAGGTCTCCCCCAGCTCTCCCTCTGTCTCTGAGGTCTCCCCCAGCTCTCCCTCTGTCTCTGAGGTCTTCCCCAGCTCTCCCTCTGTCTCTGAGGTCTCCCCCAGCTCTCCTTCCATCTCTGAGGTCTCCCCCAGCTCTCCTTCCATCTCTGAGGTCTCCCCCAGCTCTCCCTCCATCTCTGAGGTCTCCCCCAGCTCTCCTTCCATCTCTGAGGTCTCCCCCAGCTCTCCCTCCATCTCTGAGGTCTCCCCCAGCTCTCCTTCCTTCTCTGAGGTCTCCACCAGCTTTTCCTGCCACTCTTTGGTCTCCCTAAGCTGTTGGTCCATCTCTGAGGTCTCCCCTGCAGGTCGCTCCTGGTCCCCTGCCGCCCTGGCCAGTAGAAGTGAGGGTCAGAGCTGCCACCTGGGGGTCCTGAGGTAGCTCCGCTTATCAAGGGCAAAGTGCTCAGGGAGACAAGCAGTCAGCCCTGGGAGGGCCTCAGTGGGTCAACTCGTTTATTGAAAGAAAAGGCAGGCAAATATACCCATAACTCCGGGGAAAGTTGAGGTAACCATTAACCCCAACACAGAGCAACACAGTGAATAGTCACATTTTGACCTACAGACTGTCTAATCACAAGTAAAAGGCACCCTTGTCTGGGTGTCCAGTTGTCATAAATTCCAGAGGTCAGGAGGACCTGTCATATCTCAACCCCTGGAGGGGAGGGTTTGGAGTCAGACCCACTCAGACCTCATGGAAACTATGGCCTGGACTTTCCCAGGCAATGGGTCCAGCCCCCAACACTCCCACAGCTCTCCCTAAGTCTCTGAGGTCTCCCTCAGCTCCCTCTAAGTCTTTGCGGTCTCCCCCAGCTCTCCTTTCATCTCTGAGGTCTCCCCCAGCTCTTCCTCTGTCTCTGAGGTCTTCCCCAGCTCTCCCTCTGTCTCTGAGGTCTCCCCCAGCTCTCCCTCTGTCTCTGAGGTCTCCCCCAGCTCTCCCTCTGTCTCTGAGGTCTCCCCCAGCTCTCCCTCTGTCTCTGAGGTCTCCCCCAGCTCTCCCTCCCTCTCTACAGTTTTCTCCAGCTCTCCCTCTGTCTCTGAGGTCTCCACCTGCTCTCGCTCTGTTTCTGACGTCTCCCCCAGCTCTCCCTCTATCTCTGAGGTCTCCCCCAGCTCTCCTGTCTCTGAGGTCTTCCCCAGCTCTCTCTCTGTCTCTGAGGTCTCCCCCAGCTCTCCCTCCCTCTCTACAGTTTTCTCCAGCTCTCCCTCTGTCTCTGAGGTCTTCCCCAGCTCTCCCTCTGTCTCTGAGGTCTCCCCTAGCTCTCCCTCTGTCTCTCAGGTCTTCCCCAGCTCTCCCTCTGTCTCTGAGGTCTCCCCCAGCTCTCCTTCTGTCTCTGAGGTCTTCCCCAGCTCTCCCTCTGTCTCTGAGGTCTTCCCCAACTCTCCCTCTGTCTCTGAGGTCTCCCCCAGCTCTCCTTCTGTCTCTGACGTCTCCCTCTGCTCTCCCTCTGTCTCTGAGGTTTCCCCTTTCTCCCTAGAGCTAGGTTTTTCCACAACACATCCTGCCCTGCAAGGCCTTGTTTCCACTTGGGGATTTTCTGGGGAGACACAAGACTGTGTTTTGAGATTTGCAGCCACATCAGGATTCCTGGAGCCAAGTGGGATCCTGATGGATGAGCCAGGGGTGCTGGCTGGTCTCTGACACCCTTGGGGGCCCCACTGCTACTGGAGGGAAGACAGACAGGCATAAACAAAACATTTTCTGGCCCTGGTTGATCAGCTCTGGCATGGGCACATCCTGAAAAGTCCAAGAGCCTGGAAGCAGTCCTCACCATCTGGTGTGCCCTGAGTCTTTCCGCAGAGTACCTCCCTCTCCCCCTCAGCACCCCAGAGTTCAATGCAGGAGGAGCCATGAGAGGAGTGGCACAGGGGAGCTGCCAGGCCCTCTCTGCAGGCAGAGTGGAGTTAGCAGTGGCCTTCCCTGGGGTGCTATCAGCTTCCTGCTTTTCATCTGAAGATGTCAGACCCACCAGTCTCACTGGATTGTTTATGCAGACTCAGTGGAACGACATTTGTGAAGACACCAGCCCACTTCTTGGTCTTTTGGTGCTGACGGAGCTCTGGTCTGCAGTACTGTTACATCTTAGAGTGGAGTTGGGGATATAGCTTTGCTGTGTTTTCTGTGCCGATGTCTTAGTCCAGCCACCACCAAAGTTCCAGTGGCTTACCCCCGGACTCATCCCTACTCCCCCTTCTTCCCAGTCCCTCAATAATCATCATTGTTTGCAGGGAGTCTAGGGGGTGGCTGTATTGGGTTTCACACCTGACACTGTCAGATTGAGTGGCTGTGCTGTTATGCTACTTGATTCGTCAGAGCAGGCAGTCACCAGTCTCTAGGGATCAAGTCTGTCCTCCTGAGCCTGCCTGTTTTGTATAAATAAAGTATTATTGGGACACACAGAGATTGATAGGTCTCACTTGGCTGTGTCTGTACTACAACAGCAGACTGGCATAGTTGCAGTGGACGCCCTGCGAAGTAACAGTACAACAACAAGAAAAAAATGGCGGGGGAGATAGCATAATGGTTATGGGAAAGACTCTCACACTGGAGGTTCTAGGTTCAGTTCCTCCATACCTACTACCATAAGCCAGAGATGAGCAGTGCTCTGGTGAAAACAAATAAATAAAATAATTATAAAGAAAATTTCTTAGGGTTTGGGTAAGTGGTACAGTGAAGCACATAGGTTATAGGTTACCATGAGCATGGACCTGAGTTCAATCCCCCAGACCCTACCTGCAGGAGTGTGAGGGAGGGAGAGGGGAGCCCCATGAACAGCGAAGCAGTGCTACAGGAGTCAGTCTCCCTCTCTCTCTCTCTCTCTCCCTCTCCCACCCCCCTCCCAATAAAAGAAAGGAAAAAAGAAAAGAAAATGGCTGCTCAGAATGGTAGTCTTCATACTGGCACCGAGCCAAGTGATAATCCTGGCAGCAGTAAAAGAAAGGGGGAGAGGAGGGGAGGGAGGTGGGGAAGGCAGTAGCTCATCTGGTTAAGCGCACATGGTGCAAAGCACAAGGACAGGCTTAAGATCCCGGTTTGAGCCCCTGGTTTCCCACCTGCAGGGTAGTTGCCTCACAAGCAGGGAAGCAGGTCTGCAAGTGTCTTTCTCTCCCCTACTCTGTCTTCTCTCTCAATTTCTCTCTGTCCTATTCAACAACAGTAACAGCAGTGACAACAATAACTATCACAACAACAACGATAAACAACAAGGGCAACAGAAAGAGAGAAAATAGCCTCCAGGAGCAGTGGATTTGGCACCAAGCCCCAGTGATAACCCTGGAAGGAAAAAAAAAATATATATATATATATATAGTCTGACTCTTCACAGAGAATGTTGGCTGACTGTTGACTTAGAGACCAGGTTGGACACCAGTAGAGAGAAATATAGACAAAATTGTTCTGATTTCTGCCTTTTCTGGAATGCAGGGTCATTAAGGCTTGTGGTAAGGAGAGGTGTGGGTAGGCCTGCTTGCAGCTTAGGGAATGCAGTTTTGTTTTTAAATATTTTAATTATATATATATATATATATATGTATATATATATATATATATATGGAGAGAGAGAGAGAGAGAGAGAGAAGAGAAATTGAGAGCAAGGGGGGATAGAGAGGGATAGACAGTTGGACTCCTGCAGCACTGCTTCACCACTTGTGAGGCTGTCCCCCTTCAGGTGGGGACCAGGGGCTTGATCCCAGGCACACTGTAATGTGAGTACTTAACCAGGTGTGTTTTTTTTTTTAATTTTTTAAGGTTTATTTCTTTCATATACATAGAAAGAGAGTTTCACATGAGAGAGGGGCCCAGGGGAGACAGAGCACTTCTCTGTTACATGAGGCAGTGGGGATCCAACCAGCAGCCTCAGGCCTGAAAGTCCTGCACTCTACCCAGCTGAAACGCAGGCCTTCCGCCTGATCTCATGCTCAGACCTGCTTATAGAGCTTTGCACCTGGAGCTTTGAAGGGGGGGTGGGTGGGAAGCAGCCTGTTGGAATTAAGTGGGCATGGGTATGGCCATGGCTGACAGCCCAGCTGTGGTCCTCAGTCCCTCAGGAGCTAAGCCTGAGGGAGGCCCAGTGATCTGTGGTGGACACTGCTCTGTGTCCTGTCTCAGGAAACGCAATGGGATGAGGGGCTCCTGTGCTTCTAATGGAGGGAGTCTGAGAGGGAAAGGGGCAGGGGTAGGGGCAGGAACACAGGCCTCCTGCTGGCTTGCTCTCCAACTCCCATTCTCTCAGCAGAAGTCACAGGTGAAGTAGGAAGTGGGGAGCAGTGCTGTTTCTTTCTTTTGTGTCGTTTTCGACGGGTTAGGTTGTTTTCTCCGGGCTGGCTTCACGGGCAGGTAACAGATGACCAGGGACTCATAGTTGAGCTGTAGGCAGTATCTCTTTATTCATGCAGGACGCAGCACAATCTAAGACGAGCTAAGCTAAACTCAAGGTAAAGTACTCCAAAACTCACAATGCTGTCTTTATATATACTTGCCAAGTAGGGTGGAAACAGGGTGTGACATAGAGAGGGTGGAGAGAAAAGTGACTGGTGACAATCAGAGTGTGACAAGGAGAGGATCAGGGTGTGACAAGGAGGGGGGGTGGAGCAAAAACATATCATGAAACAGTGGGGATTGAACCAATGCCCTGGAGGGAGGTACTTGTTAACAGCGGTTATATAAATAGAATGAAGTGGTTATGTAAATAGAATAGTGTTAAGCAGGGGGATTTAAACCAAATGAAACAGAAGGGGTCTCATGCATACCAACACTTTTGCATGGAGTTCAGACTGTGTGTATCATTTCTTCAATGCCTGATTCTGTTCCCTGGCATTTAGACTTAAGGTTTCCTGTGGAGAGGTGGCTCCACTCTCAGCAGCTGTGCGGCTCCTGCTTCCAGTCTCAGGCCACCTCCCTGAGCCTCTATACTGGCTCTCCTCCCAGAGACTCACTCCTTGATACTCCCAGAGACTCACTCTATGGTCCTCCCAGAGACTCACTCCTTGATACTCCCAGAGACTCCAGGGTCCTCCCAGAGATTCACTCCATGGACCTCCCAGAAACTCACTCCAAGGTCCTCCCAGAGACTCACTCCAAGGTCCTCCCAGAGACTCATTCCATGGTCCTCCCAGAGACTCACTTTTTGATACTCCAGAGACTCACTCCACAGTCCTCCCAGAGACTCACTCCACAGTCCTCCCAGAGATTCACTCCACAGTCTCCCAGAGACTCACTCCTTGATACTCCCAGAGACTCACTCCTTAATACTCCCAGAGATGCCATGGTCCTTCCAGTGACTCACTTCATGGTCCTCACAGAGACTCACTGCATGGTCCTCCCAGAGAGTCACTCCACTGTCATCCCAGAGGCTCACTCTATGGCCCTCCCAGAGACTCACTCCATGGTCCTCTCCCAGAGACTCACTCCACAGTCCTCTCCCAGAGACTCACTCCACAGTCCTCCCAGAGAGAGACTCACTGCACAGTCCTCCCAGAGCCCCTGAGGACCCTACTGTTCTCTGATTCCCCTACCATGTTTGTCTTTTTAAAAAATTTTCCCTTTTTTGTTGTCCTTGTTGTTTTTCACTGTTGTTGTAGTTATTATTGTTGTTGATGTCATCGTTGTTAGATAGGATAGAGAGAAATGGAGAGAGGAGGGGAAGACAGAGAGGGGGAGAGAGATACACACCTGCAGACCTGCTTCACCACCTGTGAAGTGACTCCCCTGCAGGTGGGGAGCCAGGGCTTGAACCGGGATCCTTATGCCGGTCCTGCGCTTTGTGCCACCTGCATTTAACCCGCTGCGCTACCACCTGACTCCCCATGTTTGTCGTTAATGAACATTCATATTTAAATAGAGTATTATAACCATGTGTTTCAACAAATGATGTGCAGTATATAATATACACACATACAATTTACTCCTATATAGTGACATTTGCTTACTATGTACTCAGATAATAAATTGTAGCAAGTATAGCTTGTTGTGCTGTAATATATGACATAATGCACTACATATCAAATAAGGCAATGATCAAATAAATATTGGATGCTTTATTTTACTATGTGTCACTTTTTCTATAATGTAAAGTAGGTAATGTGGTATTATATTTCCATTATTATTATTATTATCATTATTAATTTTGCCACCAGGGTTATCATTGGGGCTTGGTGCCTGTTGTATGCTTTACATTGGGTTGTTCTAGCTCTCCCCCTGCCAAGAAAATTTGGATCAGTCCTGCTAGTTTCGCGGGCCCGCTTGGCCCCGCCCCAAGGAACTCCGAGAGGGTTCCAGAGTTCCAGAGTTCCAGAGTTGGAGAGTTGCAGAGTTAGAGAGTGCTTGGCGCCGTCACGGGGGAAAGAGGCAACAGAGTTCTGTTTGGTGATAAGTTTGTCTTAGTTTATGAATCGTTGTTCCTGAATAAAGAAATACAGCTTCCCTGCCCAGCCGTATGTCTCTGGTCGTCTCTGTTACCCGCCAGTGAAGCTAGCCCGGCCAGCTGGAGCCACCGAATTTTAACAACAAATGGCGCCCACGTGGACCTGATCTGCGCATCTCTCAGATAAGTGAAGACAATTTGGCTACCTATGTACTATGGCCTTCTCTTCTGCTTGTGAAGAGATCTCCAAAGGCCTCTGCTCTTTCTTCACGAGACTGTTTTGCTGTTTCTGGAACATTTATCTCTGGACCACTCTGTGGTTTCCACTCGCTCGGGCACACTCAGAACAGCCAGCAGGAAGAGCCAGCGGGCGGGAGGCGAGGCATATAGCTGCTGTTTCCACCTGGTTAAACAGCCAGCCAGCTGGCTGCGCCCAGACAACCCCACAAACCACGCCCGCAGCCCCACAACCCTGCAGCCCGCAGGAAGCTGACACCAGCACACAGGAGCCCGATGCCACCAAGCAGGAGCCCGACGCCAACACGCAGGAGCCCGATGCCACCACACAGGAGCCCGATGCCAGCACTCAGGCCAGCCCAAAGGAGCCGGCTCTCCACCATGTGGTGCAGGGCACTGGACGTGTGATCCCTCCACGCTGCTCGGCCACTGTGAGCAGGGCAGCAGACATGGCAGGGCCATGGGGCAGGGCCGTGGCAGCCTATCATGGCCGCCACCCCTGGGCACCTCGGCCCGCGCCTTCTACAAGGCTGGCCCGCCTGCCCTTGTGCTATGAATTCTGGAACGATTCCGGACCTCCCGGACCCCCGGGCTCCCTACCAAAACTGGGCACACGAGATCTCCAGCTGCTGGTCCGGTCTGAAGGCAGACAAGCTGGAGTACACAGAGATTTGTACAGAGATTGCAACCTGCAATTCCTAGAAGTGAAGCTGCCCAAGAGACCACCACTGGACAACGCACCCCCCCAACAACTAAGACAGTACATATCTAAATTCGTGTTTGAAATGACATGTCTTCGTAACAAAGGTTTCTCTCCTTATGCATTAATGACCATGTTTATGTGTATGTTTAAAGTTTGGTAAACAGTAACTTTAAGGCTAAATTCTTACTAGTCAAAGTTAAATGAAAAATGTTTTCAATGTAATTCTCATAAAGATAAAATTAATTTACATTTAAAGTCTGAGGTAAAAATTAGTTAACAATCAATATATTTTAACTAAGTTGGTCTAAAGACCTGCGCACACCTAGGGTGTGCCTCCATCTTGAATGGGTATAACAAAAGGTTAAATAGACTTGTTGATATGTAAAACTCTCCATTACCTTCTCTATTAGAAATGGTAGATCAGGATGAATATGGGATGATCTCACTCTCAGCCCGAAGTTGAAAAACAAGATTAGAAAAGAAAACACAAGTCGAACCTGAAATGAAATTGGAGTATTACACCAAAGTAAAAGACTCTGGGGTGGGTGGGTGGGTGGGGAGAATACAGGTCCATGAAAGATGATGAATGACATAGTGGGGGTTGTATTGTTAAATGGGAATCTGGGGAATGTTATGCATGTACAAACTATTGTATTTACTGTTGAATGTAAAGCATTAATTCCCCAATAAAGAAATAAAAAAAAAAGAAATGGTAGATCGCCCAATGGCTATGCTAATTATTCTCATGCCTGAGGTTTCCTTTCCTGCGCACACCTAGGGTGTGTCTCCATCTTGAATGGGTGTAACAAAAAGTTAAAAAGATGTTGTTGATATGTAAAAGTCTCAAATTCCTTTTCTATTAGAAATGTTAGATTGCGCTATGGTTATGCTAATAAGTTTTGTTTCATAGTAAGTATTGCAGCCAGCTGCCTTTGGGACTCTAGGCCATTCCCCACCCCCATGCAAATGCCTGTTGAGGCAAGTACGCCCCCCAGAGGCAAGAAATGTTTTTTTTAAGCTGATAAAGTTTTTCCCACAGAGGCAAAACATGGCCCTCTCAGGTCTTCCCTTGGCAGCACACTGGTTCTTGTTACTTGCTTACATGTTTCTCCATGTTTGTGCCAGTTTCTTTTTTAAAAAATGCCTGTACGATATAGGTTTCTGTTCACCCCACACCCTTGATACTGTAGTCATTTAGTTAAAAAGAAAAGGGGGAATTGTTGTATGCTTTACATTGGGTTGTTCTAGCTCTCCCCCTGCCAAGAAAATTTGGATCAGTCCTGCTAGTTTCGCGGGCCCGCTTGGCCCCGCCCCAAGGAACCCCGAGAGGGTTCCAGAGTTCCAGAGTTCGAGAGTTGGAGAGTTGCAGAGTTAGAGAGTGCTTGGCGCCGTCGCAGGGGAAAGAGGCAACAGAGTTCTGTTTGGTGATAAGTTTGTCTTAGTTTATGAATCGTTGTTCCTGAATAAAGAAATACAGCTTCCCTGCCCAGCCATATGTCTCTGGTCATCTCTGTTACCCGCCAGTGAAGCTAGCCCGGCCAGTTGGAGCCTCTGAATTTTAACAACAGGTGCCTGCACTATGAATGTACCACTGCTGGCAACCATTTTTTTCTTATTTCTTTGTTTCTGTTTTTATTTGACAAGACAGAGAGAAATTGAGAGAGGAGGGGAGACAAAAAGGGAGACAGAAAATAGACACCTGCAGGCCTCCTTCACTCATGAACTGCCCTCCCTAAAGGTGGGAAGCGGGGGCTTCGAACCTGGGTCCTTGCTCATGGTGATATGTATACTTAATGAGATGTTTCACCGCCTGCCCCCGTTATTTCCCATTTTGTTAAAGTATTACATTCTATTTCATTTTAACATATATATTAGTTTTCCATTATATTTAAAAACTTCTGGAAGTGGACAAATTTCTTTTTGTTTGGCCCTAAGTAACAATATCTGTGAAATTCAGGACATGATAGTATACACAGAAAAACCTAAGGAATTCAGCAAGAAGCTTTTTCAGGAAATACAATAAGGTGTCAGGCTACAAAATTAACATTCAAAAGTCAGTGGCATTCCTCTATGCAAACACTAAGTTAAAAGAAATTGAAATCCAGAAATCAATTCCTTTTACTATAGCAACAAAAACAGTAAAATATCTGGGAGTAAACCTAACCAAAGAAATGAAAGACTTGTATACTGAAAATTATGAGTCACTACTCAAGGAAATTGAAAAAGACACAAAGAAGTGGAAAGATATTCCATGTTCATGGGTTGGTAGAATTAACATCATCAAAATGAATATACTACCCAGAGCCATCTACAAATTTAATGCTATCCCCATCAAGATCCCAAGCACATTTTTTAGGAGAATAGAACAAATGCTACAAATGTTTATCTGGAACCAGAAAAGACCTAGAATTGCCAAAACAATCTTGAGAAAAAAGAACAGAACCAGAGGTATCACACTGCCAGATCTCAAATTGTATTATAGGGCCGTTGTCATCAAAACTGCTTGGTACTGGAACATGAATAGACACACTGACCAGTGGCATAGAATTGAGAGCCCAGAAGTGAGCCCCCACACCTATAGACATCTAATTTTTGACAAAGGGGCTCA
The DNA here is from genome assembly GCF_950295315.1 of Erinaceus europaeus. Classification (NCBI taxonomy): domain Eukaryota; kingdom Metazoa; phylum Chordata; class Mammalia; order Eulipotyphla; family Erinaceidae; genus Erinaceus; species Erinaceus europaeus. Next base: position 16,208,049 of record NC_080163.1, read on the forward strand.
GACTATTAAATGGGGAAACCAGAGTCTCTTCAACAAATGGTGTTGGAAACAATGGGTTGAAACATGCAGAAGAATGAAACTGAACCACTGTATTTCACCGAATACAAAAGTAAATTCCAAGTGGATCAAGGACTTGGATGTTAGACCACAAACTATCAGATACTGAGAAGAAAATATTGGCAGAACTCTTTTTCCGCATAAATTTTAAAGACATCTTTAATGAAATGAATCCAACTACAAAGAAGACTAAGGCAAGTACAAACCTATGGGACTACATCAAATTAAAAAGCTTCTTCACAGCAAAAGAAACCACTACCTAAACCAAGAGACCCCTCACGGAATGGGAGAAGATCTTTACATGCCATACATCAGATAAGAGTTTAATAACCAACATATATAAAGAGCTTGCCAAACTCAACAACAAGACAACAAATAACCCCATCCAAAAATGGGGGGAGGACATGGACAGAGTATTCACCACAGAAGAGATTCAAAAGGCTGAGAAACACATGAAAAAATGCTCCAAGTCTCTGATTGTCAGAGAAATGCAAATAAAGACAACAATGAAATACCACTTCACTCCTGTGAGAATGTCGTACATCAGAAAATGGAACAGCAGCAAATGCTGGAGAGGTTGTGGGGTCAAAGGAACCCTCCTGCACTACTGGTGGGAATGTAAATGTGTCCGATCTCTGTGGAGAATAGTCTGGAGAACACTTGGAAGGCTAGAAATAGACCTACCCTATGATCCTGCGATTCCTCTTCTGGGGATAGATCCTAAGGAACCCAACATATCCATCCAAAAAGATCTGTGTACACATATGTTCTTGGCAGCACAATTTGTAATAGCCAAAACCTGGAAGCAACCCAGGTGTCCAACAACAGATGAGTGGCTGAGCAAGTTGTGGTATATATACACAATGGAATACTCCTCAGCTGTAAAAAATGGTGACTTCACCGTTTTCAGCCGATCTTGGATGGACCTTGAAAAAATCATGTTGAGGGAAATAAGTCAGAAACGGAAGGATGAATATGGGATGATCTCACTCTCAGGCCGAAGTTGAAAAACAAGATCAGAAAAGAAAACACAAGTAGAACCTGAAATGGAATTTGCATATCACACCGAAGTAAAAGACTCCGGTGGGTGGGTGGGGAGAATACAGGTCCAAGAAGGATTCAGAGGACCTAGTGGGGGTTGTATTGTTATATGGGAAACTGGGAAATGTTATGCATGTACAAACTATTGTACTTACTGTTGAATGTAAAACATTAATTCCCCAATAAAAAAAAATCAGAAAAAAAAAAAGAAATTTAGGACTTCAGTAGAGTGGTATGTGTTTTCTCATACACAGTAAATAGAACTGTGGGCAAATAGCTTCTAAACTCAGTCTCTCAGAAACCCTGTAATATCCCCTTGGCGAATTTCTGTCTTGGCTTCTATTCCTTTCATTAAAAAAAAAATTATAACTATTTCTATTTATTTCTTTAAAAAGTGAAAGAGGTCAGAACAGTACTCTGGCATATGTAGTGCCAGGGATCGAACTCAGGACCTCATGCTTGACAAGTCCAGAACTACACTGTGGTGCCACTTCCTGGGCCATCAACACTGTCATTGTTGTCGTTGCTGTTATTTTTGCCATCACCAGGGCTTCATGACTGTGGGTTAGATTTTTCCAGATAGAAAGTGAGAGAGGGAAAGACATCACAGCCCCAGAGCTCGTGCCGGCATGGTGAGGGCTAGGCTTGACCCTGGGGCCTTGGTGTGGCAAAGCAGGCACCCTCCCTGCTGAGCTATCTGTGCTCCATCCATGTCACTGTGAGTGTGTGTGTTTAGCCTCTCTGCTTCTTCTTAAAGGCTCTCCCCCCTCCCTATTCCTCCCTGGTGGTGATCCAACTCCTTCAGGCCCGGAGAACAGAAACCTCTGCCCAAACAGAAACCTCAGCCAGTCACTATAACTCAGAAATGAGCCCCTGGCAAGCTCTGTTGTCAGGGCAACATTCTTTAAAGCAGATATTTGATAGTCCAGCTGGCCTGGCCTGGCCCCTGTCTATATTTGCCAACCCGTTTATAATCCAAATTATCACATCCCCTCCAGCAAAAGCAGATTACTTGCAGTTCCCAGGGGGGTGTTATACTGTTCCTTGCTGCTCTGCCAAGGATGCTTCCCCTCCTTTCCCCCTCCACCCCGACAACCTCCGAAATCCTGATGGCGGGGTCCAAGTTTAACTCAAGACCCTTTCTGCCTGCTAATCAATCCTTCCTCCTGCACCTACCACTCCCTTTGTGTAATGCCAAGGATCGAATCCAGGGCCTCATGAATGTGTCTACCCTGACCCACTTCCCCAGCTCTTTTGTTTTTTAATTTTGGCATTTTATTTTTTATTATATTTATTTCAAATAGAGATAGAAATTCAGCAGGAAGGGGGAGAACCAAAGAGAGATACGTGCAGCCCTGCTTCAGCTCTTGTGAAGTTTCCCCTGCAGGAGGGGACTGGGGGTTTGGGGACTGGGGGTTTCTACCTTGGTCCTTGCACGTGTCCACATATGTGCTCAACTGGGCTCTCCTGATTTTTGTTTTTTTTCAATTTATAGTTTTCTGAGAAAGGCAGAAGAAGAGACATCAAAATATCACTTGGTTATCTGTGGAGTCCATCTGTCTCCATTCTTGTAGTTCTGGAAATAGAACCCAGGGCTTAATGCTTCGAAGACACACACTCTACTCGCTGTGCCCCATCCCTTCACTTTGATATTACCCTCTCCCCCTCCACACATATGCCCATACTCTTTCTTTGACTGCCAACTCGGTTTGTTTAGCTCTATAGAGTCTTTTTAAAAATATATTATTTATTTATTTATTTATTTATTCCCTTGTGTTGCCCTTGTTGTTTTATTTTTGTAGTTATTGATGTCATCGTTGATGACATCAATCGTTGATGTCATCGTTGTTGGATAGGACAGAGAGAAATGGAGAGAGGAGGGGAAGATAGAGAGGGGAGAGAAAGACAGACACCTGCAGACCTGCTTCACCACCTGTGAAGTGACTCCCCTGCAGGTGGGGAGCTGGGGACTTGAACCGGGATCCTTAAGCTGGTCCTTGTGCTTCAGGCCATGTGTGCTTAACCTGTTGCACTACCGCCCAACTCCCCGGCTCTATAGAGTCTTATTATGAAATGGAATTTAATTCAAACCCACATTTTCTACATTTTTATCTTGACTTTTGACCACTGATGGGCAGCTCTGAATTTCTGTCCCACATTACAAAGGGGAAAAGTTCACCCTAACATGGTGACTGTGAGTGTGCCACTGAGAATCTGTGCTCAGCCCAGACACAAAGTGGCACTTACTGTCTGAATTGTCCTTGCCATCATGAGCTATGGGCCCTGTGTCCCTCATCCCTTGTATCTAACTGGGAAGAGGCTTCCTGAAAGGCTTGTTAGGTATTGCATGTGAAGCTTGGGAAACCAGTCAGGGTAGAGAGAATAGTGACATTCTGGGCCTGCCCTGTGACCCCCAGAGCCCCCTTCCTGGGGCCTTGATCACAGCAGCCTCTGTCCATATGACTCTCACCTGGGTAGTCATGTCCCCCAGGATTGGGGAGGGGGAGGTAGGTGGCATGTGTCTGTCCAGGGATGGACAGATGGTCCCCAGAGGGTCTGGCTGTGGATGCAGACTGACTCATGCATGGTGCTGCTGTCTCTACAGATAGGCCATCTTCTTCCCTGTGACACAGGTCTCCCTGACCACTCTGCTTCTCGGTTTACTGTGGAGGGCCAGCGATCACGTGTGTAAGATAACCTCCTCAAAGAAAGAGGAACAGCAAGCCGGTAGTCAGATGCATGTGCCTTATCTTCCAATCAGATCTTTCTTCTTGAATGTCTCTACCAGCGCTGGTGTGTTTCAAAAGGAACCATGTTTCTCCTGGCTCTAATTTGGTTTGTCTCTGCGCTATGAGAGCTAGGTATGAAAACGGGCAGATGTTGGCGGTGGTGTTGTGGGCGGTGTTGGCTGACATGATTCTGCATCTGTCTCTGTTTCTCCAGTTTTGCAGATGTGGCCCAAAGATTGTGAAAAAATGCACCTAGCCAGGCCCTGCAGTGTTGTGTTTATGAATAAGCACGGGTGACCTTACGAAAGGACTCTGTGTTTGGAGGGCCCTGAGAGGTGACCTGCCAGCTTCCAGTGCTCTGGGCTGGGATGAGGGAGTCTTCTTCCTCTTGAGCTTCCTTCCCTGTCCTATAAGGTGATCATGGCATCTCCCACAAAGATGGACCTCTTGATTGTGATGTTGATTGGCTTCTTGGTCATCCCGTCTGCCTGCAGCTCCTAGCTTCTCTTCTCATCTCTTCTCATCTCAGCCAGCACCTTCCCTGTGGAGCCCTGGAGCCACTTTTTTTTTTTTTTTGGTTTTTTAAAATAGAAATATTGACAAGAATAAGAGGGGTACAATTTCACACAATTTCCACCATCAGAGGTCTGTATCCCATCCCCTCCCTTGAAAGCTTTCCTATTCTTTATCCCTCTTGGAGTATGGATGCAAGGTCATTATGGGGTGCAGAAGGTAGAAGGTCTGGCTTCTGGAATTGCTTTCCCGCTGAACATAGGTGTTGACACGTCGATCCATACTCTGAGCCTGCCTTTCGCTTTCTCTAGTGAGGCAGGGTTCTGGGGAAGTGGAGCTTCAGGACATGTTGGTGGGTTCTTCTGCCCAGGGAAGTCCGGTTGGCACCATGGTAGTATCTGGAACCTGGTGGCTGAAAAAGAGTTGTCATATAAAGCAGAACAAATTGTTGACTAATCCTGAACCTAAAGGCAAAAATATTGCAGATGAAGATTTGGGGTCTCCATTTTGGAAAAAGCTAGTCAGTCTATTTTAGGTATATTCCAAGGGGCCCATGACTTTACTAGTTTTTGCCTGAACCTGACATCTAATATGCAGATGGACCCAAGTTACTGTCTGAGGAGATGGTGTCATAGTGGGGAAAAGGATTAGAAAGCTGGATCAGGGAAGAGGGTAGCTCCCAAATACGGGGAAAATGTAAGAATATTGTTAACCGTAAAGCCTATCAATTTTGATCTGTGTACCACATCAGCAGGTTTCACTTCGGACTGTGTCCAGACTCATCAGGCATGGAATGTCAACCCTCCAGCTTCATTACTCTGGTGAGACCTTTGGTAGCTCATAGGAATCCTTAATTCCATTACAGGTGGTGCACTTCTTAACAAAGCCTCAAAACGTAGATATAGACCAGGGCCCATGAGATAGGGCAGATGTACACATGTATAAATAAGTTAGTTAAAATATATACCTAAAAGCAATAGCGTACAATAGTTTGCAGTGAGTCAATAACTGTAGCAGATAACTAGAAAGACCTAAAAAAAAAGACACCATCAAGTACCTAGTGAAATAGTTTCTGCTTAGACTTGGAGCCACTTTCTTGGGGGCGCTGACCCCTCCTCCTTTCCTGAGCCAAGTCTGCATTTCTCCCTAGCCTGGTTACTTGAGGACTGAGGCCTCCTTGCTGTATTATTTTGGGGTATGCTCTGTCTCCTAAGGGTAGTGTCACTTTTCTGTCCCCCATGTCCTGATACCAGCTGCACCTTTGCATGTGGCCTTCTGGTGCTGTCCTAGAAATAAGCCAGGGCAGGTGAGAAACACCCCCCCCCCCCAGCCAGCACTCCAATAATCTTTCAGTCAACAATTTAATTCCTGTGAGCTAGAATCACTAGAACACAGTGAAGTTCACAGACCTGAAAAACTGCACTTGGAAGAGAATGACAAGTTATCATCTCACTAACCGGTGAGCTTGCCCACTAGAGCTTACTCTGCCATAGGTGAGGGTCCAGGTTCTAGCTGTGGTACACTGGGAGCAGCCTGGCATCAAGGGTAATGCCACCAACAGGTGGAATGGTGCTGGGTGTCATCTCTTCTCCTTGCTCTGTCTCTCCCTATCTGAAATCGTTTTTGAAAGAATGAAAAAAAAAAATCAGCCTGGGAGGGACGGAATCACACTTTTGTGAGGCCCCCAACACCTGAACAACAACAACAATAATAGTAACAGTACTAACAAAACTAGACTTTGAAAGCTTATGCATGGTGAGTCGTGGTTTATCAGTAGAAGGCTAGCCTGTGCCTTCCTTCGTTTCCTATTCTCCTACACCTACAGCTCAGCCCCCTGCCTCCCATGTCAAAATGGGGCTTCCAGCTTTTCAGCTGTTTTTTTGTTGTTGTTGTTGTTGTTGTTGTTTCGAGAGTGAGAGACAGAGAGAGATAGGCAGGGAGAGAAAGAGAACAAGAGAGACACACCTGCAGCACTGCTCCACCACTCATGAATCTTCCCCCCTGTATATGGGGGCAGAGGGCTTGAACTCAGACCCTCAAACACAGTAAGGTAATATGTGTGTTGTAGCAGGTAAGCCACCACCTAACTTTTTTTTAAAAGTTTTTTTAATATTTATTTATTTTCCCATTTGTTGCCCTTGTTTTTTTATTGTTGTCATAGTTATTATTGTTGTTGTTGATGTGGTCTTTGTTGGATAGGACAGAGAGAATTGGAGAGAGGGGGAGAGAAAGACACCTGCAGACCTGCCTCACCGATTGTGAGGCGACTCCCCTGCAGGTGGGGAGCCAGGGGCTCGAACCGGGATCCTTACACCCATCCTCACACTTTGCACCATGTGCACTTAACCCCCTGTGCTACCGCCTGACTCCCATGTTTGTGACTTTTAAGGGGGTCTAGGCAGGGGACTGAGACCAGGGTGCTTGTTGAGCCCATCAGCTGTCACCAAAATTATGCAGGTTTTTTTTTTTCTTCAAGGTTATCGCTGGGACTTAGTCTTAATGCTATGAATCTACTGCTCCTGGTGACTTTTTTTTTTTTTCTATTCTTTATAGGATAGGACAGAGAGAAATTGAGAGAGGAGGAGAAGATAGGAGGAGAGAAAGGTAGATATCTGCTTTATACTATCTGCACAGACCTGCTTCACTGCTTGTGAAGTGACTCCCCTGCAGGTGGGGAGCCAGGGGCTCAAACTGGGATCCTTCTGCCGGTCCTTGTGCTTAACTGTTTTTTTTTTTTCCCCTCAGAGCGCTGCTCAGCTCTGGCCTATGGTGATGCAGGTGCAGGGGACTGAGCCTGAGACTTGGAAGCACTAGGCATAAGAGTCTTTCTGTATAAGCAGTATGCTGTCTACCCTTGCCCCCACCTGGTCCATTCAGTGACTCCTGACAGGAGTGTCTTTAATATATATTTTTAAATTTATTATTATTTTTTAAATTTATTATTGGATAGAGGCAGAGAGAAATTGTGAGGGGTGGAGGAGCCAGAGAAGAAAAGGGAACGAGCGGTGGTGCACCTGATTGAGCGCACAAGTTACAATGCAAAAGGACCCGGATTCGAGTCCCTCCCCCATCCCCACCTGCAGAGGGAAAGCTTTGCGAGTGGTGAAACAGGGCTGCGGGCCTCTCTCTCTCTTTCCCTCTCAATCTCCCTCTTCCTCTCAATCTCTGGCTGTCTCTATCTAATAGAATAAATAAAGATAATAAAAAAAGAAAAGAAAAAATAAGAGAGAGGGGAAGATGCAGATAGAAACCGGCAGCCCTGCTTCACTTTCCCCCTGTAGGTAGGACCAGAGGCTTGAACCTGGATCTTTGTGCACTGCAATATGTGCTCTTTTTTTTTAAAAAAAAATTCTTTAAAAAAATTTTTTTATTAGTGATTTAATAATGATTGACAAGATTGTGGTAAAAGAGAGGTACAATTCCATACAATTCCCACCACCAGAGTTCCATATTCCTATTCTTTATCCCTCTGGGAGTATGGACCAAAATTCTTATGGGGTGCAGAAGGTGGGAGGTCTGGCTTCTTTAATTGCTTCTCCACTGGACATGGGTGTTAACGGTTTGATCCATACCTCCAGCCTGGTTTCTGTCTTTCCATAGTGGGGCAGGGCTCTGGGGAGGTGAGGTTCCAGGACACACATTGGTGAAACCATCTGCCCAGGGAAGACAGGTTGGCATCATGGTAGCATCTGCAACCCGGTGGCTGAAAAACAGAGAGATAAAGCAGAACAAATGGTTTGATAATCAGGCACCCAAAAAAACTCAAAAGTAAGAGTATAGCAGATGAAATCCTGGGTTTTCATCTTGGAAGGAACTATTTTAGGTATGTTCCAACGGGCCCATAACTTTACTAATTTTACACAGCCCTGGATGGACTGCGGTCAGTGGCAGATTCATATGCAGCGGGTAAACATCTTGGGAGATGTGCTGCTTCCTCTGGGGGAAACAGGAAAGTCAAGTCTCCCGTTTGCTCCCCATCTCTTTGCCGTTCTCTGTGTTCACACGACTACATCCAGAGGTTCCAGTACATCACTGCTTTGACGCAGTCTGGTTGTCCCTGCACCTTTCTCTTGAGCGTGAGAGACAGAATAAGCCATCTTGCCAGAAACACACACACACCAGCTGGGGCCCTGGCCTAAGAAGGATCCTTGACTCCTTTTGGCTTGCACAGGCAGCCCCATAGATGAGCCTGTCCTCACAGCCAGGAAACGGGTCTGGCGGGGGAAGAAAATATTCAGCTGGCAGTGCTGTCTAAAAAAGGAACTGGATGGTGGGGGTGTCTTCTTGGAGTCTCCGGATCCCCAGGTTCAATTCCCAGCTGACTTTGTAGGCACACTGATGGTGAACGGGTGTGGCTTAATCAGTATAATGGCTGTGGAGAGTCCTTGAGTGATCTAACATGGTTGGGGTGTGTCTGCTGTCCTTTCTGGAATTTTTTTTTTTTTTTAAAAAAGGTGAGATAATTATTATGTACCAAAATAACCAGCCTCAGCTACTTCATCTGCCTGCTGTGAGCACGGGCCTGATGCCCCGACATGGAATATAAGGTTTCCTTCCGTCTGGATCTGAGACCTTGGGCTTCCTGCCCCCACCCACTGAGTCAGCTCCTTTCTCCTTCATTTCTTGATTTCTGGGAGGAAAGATGAGAAAGGGAAAGAGAGGAGAGACAATACAGCACCATTTCATTCATTCATTCATTATTATTGTTTTTGTTGTTATTATTATTGCTGAGCCTTTTTTTTTTTTTTGTGCTCAGCTTTGGCTTGTGGTGGTGTAGGGGATTGAATCTGGGATCTGGGAGTCTCAGACTTGAGAGTCACTTTGCATAACCACTATGCTATCAACCCCCTGGCATCCTAGTGAGGCTTTGTGTCTGTAAGATTCCACTACTCTTGCTAAGCTCTTCTGATCCTTCTACTCTTTCTTTTTTGTTTGTTTGTTTTTGGATAGAGACAGAGAGAGAGAAGGGGGAGATAGAGAGGAAGAGAGACAGACAGACACCTGCAGACCTGCTTCACCACCTGTGAAGCAACTCTCCTGCAGGTGGGGAGCCGGGGGCTTGAGCCGGGATCCTAACCGGTCCTTTGTGCCACATGCACTTAACCTGCTGCGCTACCGCCTGACTCCCCCCTTTTCCTCTTTCTTTAGATAGATAGAGGTTAAGAGACCTAGTAAGGAAGAGACAGAGAGAGGAAGAAAAATACCATAGCTCTGCTCCACTGCCTTTGATGCTTTCTCTTTGCGTGGTGCTCCCATTTGCGGTGGCTGGGGGCCTCGAACCCATGTCCTACTGCATGGTGAAGTTTGTGCTCTAGGGGGTGTGCTGTTTCCTTGCTTCAGACATTGTGATTCTAATTCATCTAGCAAGTTGCTAAGCTGAGACTCAATCTTAGTGCTCTGGCTGCTAAAGCTGTTTTCTTTTTTTTTTTAATTTTTTAAAAAATATTTATTTATTTTTCCTTTTGTTGCCCTTGTTATATTGTTGTAGGTATTATTGTTGTTATTGATATCGTTGTAGTTGGATAGGACAGAGAGAAATGGAGAGTGGAGGAGAAGACAGAAAGGGGGAGAGAAAGACAGACACCTGTAGACCTGCTTCACCGTCTGTGAAGTGACTCCCCTGCAGGTGGGGTGCCGGGGGCTTGAACCAGGATCCTTACGCAGGTCCTTGCGCTTTGCGCCATGTGCGCTTAACCCGCTGCGCTACTACCCGACTCCCGCTATATAGCTGTTTTCTTTGTGTCGGAGTTAGGTTTGATTTTTTTTTTTTTTCTGGCATGTATGAGAGCATGGTCATTTTCTATGTCAACTGTGCCCTCCCATAACTTAACTACTTCTTAAAAATGCAGGACACACACACACACACTTAGTTCTCCTCAGTGTAGACAAAGGCGATGGTTTGCTCTGGCACTTCCATCGTGCCTCTCCCAATCCATCACAGTTGATTCAAAGAGACCAACTTTATCTATAATTAATTGCTCAATAAAAATCGGTCTTTCCATACCTCTCCAGGGGTTAGTTTAGAAAGAGCCACAGGGACGGGAAGCATGCCAGTACTCAATTATCCATAGAAGTGGGCCGGAAGTGGGGAAGAGCTGAGGACTATGAGGACGCTTGGACTGCCTGCAGCTGCAGTGCACACCTCCTCCTGTCCTGTCTCAACCCCCAACTTCTCACTTCTTTCCAGGGAGGTCACAGACCTAACCAAGACCAAACTGGGCTTGCAGTTCAAGAAAGAGTCCATGGCAAGGTGACCTATCGTTCTAGAATGTTCTATTATCTTCTTTCTTGTCAGCTCCTGTCAGCCGATTGCCTGACAGTGGGGCCCAGCATAGAGAATGACTCTCTAGCTCCTTTAGGCCAGGACCTTGGTGACACATTTCTGCCATGTGTCACACTGTCTTAGACGTGTCGTTGATGATTACTTCTCTGCACATTAAGTGTGTCAAGAAGCTGCCCCCATTTCAAAGTGAATCAGTAGGAAACTGCCTTGTGTAGGTGTCTTCCGGCGTGCAGAGCCGTTTCTGTGCTTAGGAGTTGATTTGAATGAATGAGGATGGACTTGGTGGGCTGAGCTGTGCTTTCCTCACTCACACATGGGGTCCATGGGTGGGCAGCCCCATAAGCTGTTGTTAAAATACATGAGTCTGAAGTTTCAGTAAGCAGTCTTTTCTGTCTTGTCTGCTTTTTAAAAAATATTTTATTTATTTATTTATTCCCTTTTGTTGCCCTTGTTTTATTGTTGTTGTAGTTATTATTGTTGTTGATGCTGATGTCGTCGTTGTTGGATAGGACAGAGAGAGATGGAGAGAGGAGGGGAAGAAAGAGGAGGGAGAGAAAGAGAGACACCTGCAGACCTGCTTCACCGCCTGTGAAGAGACTCCCCTGCAGGTCGGGAGCCGGGGACTCGAACCAGGATCCTTTTACCGGTCTTTGTGCTTTGTTCCACGTTCGCTTAACCTGCTGCGCTACCGCCCAGCTCCCCTCTTGTCTGCTTCTTACTCTTTCTTTTTCCTTCCTTTCTTCCAATACTCTGGTCTTTTTCTTCCTCTTCCTCTTCTCCTTCTAACCTTCTTCCTTCTCCTCTTCCTCCTCCTCTTCCTCCTCTCCCTCTTTCTCGTCCACCTCTTCCATCCTTCTTCTTCTTTCCTGTTTTTTACCAGAGCACTGTTCAGCTCTGGCATATGGTAGTGCTGGGGATTGAACCTGGCATGTTGGAGCCTCAGGCATGAGTCTCTTTACATAACCATTATGCTACCTCCCCACCCCCCTTCCTTTTTCTTTTTCCCCTGCTATTTCTTTCTTCCTCCATCACAACATTGAACAGAAATCAGCCCCAATCATTAAAGCCTTTTTATATATTTATTTATTTTATAAGGCTGGGATCTTAAGCACATGTGATTTTTCTGCTTCCAAGCCAGCTTCATTCTCTTTACTGCAGACAGACAGGAACAGAGAGAAACAGAGATACAGACAGGCAGACACTATGACTCCATAGCCCATGTCCTGCCAGGGCTCCAACTTTGATCACAGGTGGCAAAACAATCTTCAGACACTGAGCTCTATTCTCGAAATTGCCACCCACTGGCTGTATTGTAAATTAACTTCAAAAGGGTTTTAGGGGAGCTGCTGTGTGTAAAACGATTCACAGTGGAGAGCTGGGAACGGGTGTAAACAATACAAGGTTATAAAGGCATTACAAAAGCACAGCACGTATATTTAGATACACAATTATCATCAGGGGTTAAAAGTACCCTAGGTCCATAAAGTCTGAAGTATGATTATCAAAAGTTTAGTCCCATAAGAGAAACAGTTATCAGCTGAGGCATAGTTTGCTCATGGCTGGAAGAATCTTAAAGAGTTTACCAGCTGGCAGGGTCACACATATTCAGTTCCCAGGAGAAGTAGCCATGGCGGATACCTGGAGCATCTCCTCCTCCTCCTCCTCCTCCTCCTCCTCCTCCTCCTCCTCCTCCCCCTCTTCCTCCTCCTCCCCCTCCTCCTCCTCCATCTTCTTTCTTTTGAGCTCTTTGTGGAGTGTCTGCTGATTGAGATTTCACTACTCCTGAGGTGCTGCTTTCTGAACTAGCAAAGGCACAGGGTCTGGGTCTGAGGCAAAGCATTGCTTGAGTAAAAGGATCTGCAGACACATTCAGCAACAGAGCAGGTCCTTCTTTTTCAAAGAGAATCTTCCCCAAAGGTAAGTAGGTTTTTTTTTTTTTTTTTTTTTTTTTGGTCACTAAGGTTATCACAGGCTCTCACAATTTGGGCATGATTCCATTATTTTGGCAACTTTTTTTTTCCTATTTGCTGGAGTAGGGAGGTAGGTGGTGGCACACCAAGTTGAACACACATATTATAATGTGCAAGGACCTGGGTTCAAGCCCCCAGTCCTTACCTGCAGGGGGAAAAAAGTCTTGAGTGGTGAAACAATGTTGCAGGTGTCTCTCTGTCTCTATCCTTCTCTATCTCCCTTTTCCTATCAATTTCTAGCTACCTTTATGCAATAAATGACATTTTTTTTTAATTTTAAGGAGAGAGAGACTTGCGGCCCTGCTCCACTGCTTATGAAGCGTCCCCCCCCCCCTGCAGGTGGGGGCCAGGTACTTGAACCTGGCCCATATGTATGATAATGTATGCTCTTTCTTGGGGGGGTTACCACCACCAACATCTGGACCCTAGATTTTTGTGTCTTCCACACCCTCTTTTTGAAACTTGGCATAGTCATGTTGGCCAGCCTATCTGATGGGCATTTCAGGTCCCAGAGCATCGAGGGGAAAAGGAACAGGATGTAGTTCCAGAAAAAAAAACAAAAACTGCATTGTGGCCACTCTCATTTTGACTTATTCCTTCCTATTGGAGCCCTGAGAAAGGTGACTTTGAATCAAGATTGGACACACTGATTGTTGTTACTGTTTTAATGAGGACCCTGTCCCCCTAGGCCTAGTGCCAACCCTGATGAACTGGCTGTGCCATGCTGGGGTGGTCAGAGCCTGTTACCTTGGTGCCCACTTAAAGAAAAGTGGGACTGTTTGTCACAGACTTGTTACTCAGTGTCTGTTTCCATCCTGTTTATGAAAGCCAGGGAAGTCACTGTGCTTGTGACCACCAATGACCAGGCTGGAATCAGAAGATGGGAAGGATTTGATTTGGTTTATTTGAGCTAATGTGCATTTGGAAGGCTGTGACTGGTTCTAAGGAGCACAGTGAAAAAAAGAAAGCTTTAGAAAGGAAGATTTAGGGGAGTCAGGCGGTAGTGCAGTGGGTTAAGCACAGGTAGCACAAAGGACAAGGGTAAGGATCCTGGTTCAATAACAACAACAATAACTACAACAATAAAACAACAAGGGGAAAAAAGGGAATAAATAAATAAATATTTTAAAAAGAAAGTCTTTTAAAAAAATAGTAAGAAAGATTTAAGAAAAAAAAAAAGATCCTTAGGAGAGGAATTGTCAGATCATAGGTAGTCCCATATCTAATGCTCTAAGAAACCACCAGACCATTTTCCACAGGGGCTGAATCTGCTGCCAGTCTTACCAGCAGTATAGAAGGCTTCTTTTCTTCCTAAAGTCTGCCTAGCGCATATTTATATTTATTTATTTATTTATTATCGCCTAAAGACAGAGAGAAATTGAGAGAGGAGTGGGAGATTAAGAGGGAGCAAGACAGAGAGACACTGGCAGCTCTGCTTCACCATCATGAAGCTTTCCCCCTGCAGGTGGGGACCAGGGGCTTAAACCTATGTCCTTGTGCACAGTAATGAGTGCTCCTAACCAGTGAGCCAGTGAGACACTGCCTGACTCCTACTGTTTTTTTTTTTTTTTTCTTTTACCAGAGCACTACTCAGCTCTGGTTTGTGGTGGTGTGGGGTATTGAACCTGGGACTTTGAAGGATCTGGCATGAGAGAATCTCTTTGCATAACTGCTGGGCTAGCTTCATGGGCATGAGAGAGATGACCAGGGACTCATGGTTGAGCTGGGAACGCAGTTCAATCTTTATTGACAAGCGGAGATGCAGTTCAACAATCTAATCCCTATTCATTAGAAAATACTGCCCTTTATATCTCCTGAGGTGGAAGTGTCAGGAAGAGGAAGTACGTAGGATAGGGGATGGGGAGAAGGAAAAAACGAGTGAACCAATGGGGATTCAACCAATGAAAACAATGATTATGTAAATAGACCACAGTGTCAAGCAATGCAACAGAAGGGGTCTTAGAAGCAGAATTTAGAAACAGGCCAATATTTCCCCCTTTCTTTTTAACTAATGGCCATAGTATCAGGAGCGTGGGGTGAACAGAAACCTGTGTCGTGCTGGTGTTTTGAAAAGAACTGGCATAAGACATGGAGGAACAAGTAAGAGAGCAGCAAGAACCAGTGTGATGCCAAGGGGAGGCCTAGGGGGTGTTTCCTGCCTCAAAGGGCTGTGCCTATCAGGCGAAAGGGTGTTTCCTGCCTCTGTGGGCATCTCTTGCCTCTGGGGGCGTTTCATGCCTCAGAGGGCGTTTCATGCCTCTGTGGGCAGGACCTAATAAGGAGGGGGGGCATGGCCTATAGAGTCCCAAGGCTCTGGCTGCAAAGTCCATGGACTGCTGCAGTCAGTCTTTGAGAAATCCAGCAGCGTAAAGGGAAACTGCTGTAAAGTTGTGTAAAGTGTCTAAGAGGTGTACCAGTAAGTCCGATAGAAATGTCAGTCCAAAGCAGATGGCCACGGAAGAAATGCCAGGGGATGAAATGCTGCACGTCAGTCTTGATGGGGAAGGTCAGCCACTGTAAGTCCGCTTTTCCCCCCCATCACTTGTTTCTGTCCTTTCTGACATGTGACACTCTTTCAGGTCATCATTTGCATTTCTCTGATAATCAGTGACTTTGAGTGCTTTTATTTATCTTTTTTTTTAAGTGATGTAATAATGACTGACAAGATTATAGAATAAGAGGACTACAATTCCATACAGTTACCACTACCAGAGTTCCCTGTTCTGTCACTTCCATTGGGAGATTCTTTATTCTTTTCTATCAAAAATATTTGGGAGTATTTATTTATTATTTATTATTATTACTGAGAAGGGAGGGGGAGATATTGAGGGAAAGGGATAGAGAGACACCTGCAGACCACTTCACTACTCATAAAACTCCCCCCCCCCGCAAATGGGGACCAGGGGCTTGAACCTGGGCCCTTGTGCACTGAAATGTGAGCACATATCCTTCTGGGAGCATGGACACAGGGTCATTATGGGATGCAGAAGGTGAGAGGTCTAACTTCTGTAATTGCTTCTCTTCATTGACATTGGCAAGTCTGTCCATACTCCCAGCCTGTTTCCATATTTCCCTAGTGGGGCAGGGCTCTGGGGAGGTGGGTCTCCAGGCTACAGTGGTGAGGTTGTCTGTCCAGGGAAGTCAGGTTGGCGTCATGGTAGCATCTGCAGCTTGGTGGCTGAAAAGCATTAAGATATAAAGTAGAACAAATTGTTTAACAATCAGGAACATAAAGATAAGAATATAGCAGATGAAATTTGGGGTGTCCATTTAGGAAAAAGCTAGAAAGTCTATTTTAGGTATATTCTTTTTTTTTTTAAGTTTTAATTTATGAGATGGAAACACAGACAAGACCATAGGATAAGAGGGGTACAATTCCTCACAGTTCCCACCAATGGAATTCCATATCCCATTCCCTCCCCTGATAGCTTTCCTATTCTTTAACCCTCTGGGAGCACGGAACCAGGGTCATTATGGGATGCAGAAGGTATATTCTTTTTTAAAAATATTTTAATTATCTTTATATTTATTGGATAGAGACAGGTAGAAATCAAGAGGGAAGAGGATGATAGGGAGGGAGAGAGACAGAGAGACACCTGGAGCCCTGCTTCACCACTTGTGCAGTTGGGAACCAGGGGCTCGAACCTTAGTCCTTGCACATTGTAACATGTGCGCTCAACCAGATGCGCCACCACCTGGCCCCTTTTTAAAAAATTTATTTTTTTTTTAAATTTTTTTAACCAAAGCACTGTTCAATTCTGGCTTATGGTGGTGCGGACGATTGAACCTGGGACTTTGGAGCCTCAGGCATGAGAGTCTGTTTACATAACCATTAGGCTATCTACCCTCCACCCCAGAAGGTATAATCTAAGGGGCTCATGATTTAACTAATTTTTGCCTAAGCCTGACAGCTAACATGCAGATGGGCTAGAGGTATTGTCTGGGGAGATGGTTTCAAAGTTGGAAATAGGATTAGAAAGCTGGATCAGGGCAGAGAGTAGCTCCCAAATATGGGGAAAGTGTATAAATATCATTAACTGTAAACCTCACCCATCTGACCTAGGGCCCCTGTCTAGTCTTATTTATCACAGGATCCTGTATAACCTCTGCATCCCTGGAGGTCTGAGCTCACATTCCATGGTCACAGCTAGGAACATTGTAGGCTGCACTCATTTCAGGACCAGTCTTACTCCAGTGGTGGAGTATGTTGACACAGCCTCCCTTCAGAGTGGGGCGGTTTCTACCACTGTTGTTCTTCATTGAGGGCAAGGTCCTGTAGAGGCACACATGAGGGTTTTTGATGTTGCTACTGACGGAGATGATCAGAGATGTTGGAGAGAGGGATCTGTTAGCATTCTAAGCCCATTATATCTATATGTGAATTCCAGATTCCCTTGATTAGGGACCTGGATGATGGGATGGCCTGGTAGTGACCAAAAGGGCCATTGTTAAAGTGTGCCAGTCGCTTGCCCTTATCCATATATATATTCCCTTTTGTTGCCTTTGTTGTTTTTTTACTGTTGTAGTTATTATTGTTGTTATTGATGTCGTTGTTGTGGGATAGGACAGAGAGAAATGGAGAGAGGAGGGGAAGACAGAGAGGGGGAGAGAAAGACAGACACCTGCAGATCTGCTTCACCGCTTGTGAAGCGACTCCCCTGCAGGTGGGGAGCTGGGGGCTGGAACCAGGATCCTTCCACTAGTCCTTGCACCTAGCGCTTACCCAGCTTTCGTAGTCCTTACTTTATCTGAAAATGTCAGCCTTGGAGTGATTGAGGGAAGTGAAATAGGAAGTAGAAGAAGAGGGTCTCTAGGTCTATGTAGAAATGATTTGGTTAAGTACTTTATAGTGTCTTTTTTTTTTTAGGTCTTTCTACTTGCTTGCTGCCCTTATTGAGTCACTGCAAACTATTGTGCACTTTTCCTTTTTCCATATGTCTGCCATCTGGATCTCTTCCTTTGTCAAGTATCTGTTCAGATCCTCTCCCTCCCCTCCCTCTCTTTTTCCCTCTTCTCCCACCCCTCATAAGTAAACATCTCTATGTTTGTTTTGTTATGTTTCACAATGATGCCATGCAGAACCTATTTATTTATTTATTTATTTTTAATGGGATTAGTGGTTTAATATTGATTTATAAAATTTCATGTCAACAGGGTTATAATTCCATATCATTCACACCATCAGAGTTCTGAATCCCCAATCCTCCATTGCAAGCCACTGCAGTTCTCCTAAGGTTGCAGACATGTCTTAACTGTCATCTCTACAACTATCTGTCTACATTTGTACAGAATTGCCCCCTTTTGCTTCCAGATCCAGTCCTTTCTTCTTCTCCAAGGCACACATAACCCTATCACTACATCCAAGTATCTCTCCCCCTTTCCTCTCTGAGAGCTGGAGTTCAGAGCCCTCCTATCCTCTTCCTCCTATCACTTCTCCCCCACTGGGAGTATGGATCAAAGTTGTTTTGGGGTGCAGAAAGTAGGAGTTCTGGCTTCTATAATTGCTTCTCTGCTAGACATGGGCATTGGCAAGTCAAGCCACACTCCCAGCCTTTTTCTTTCTTTCTTTCTTTCTTTCTTTCTTTCTTTCTTTCTTTCTTTCTTTCCTTCCTTCTTTCTTTCTTTTTCTTTCTTTCTTCCTTTCTTTCTCTTTCTTTCTTTCTTTCTTTCTCTTTCTTCCTTTCTTTCTTTCTCTTTCTTTCTTTCTTTTTTTTAAAGATCTTATTTATTTATTAATGAGAAAGATAGGAAGAGAGAGAGAGAGAGAGAAAGAACCAGACATCACTCTGGTACATGTGCTGCTGAGGGGGATTGAACTCAGGACTTCATGCTTGAGAGTCCAATGCTTTCTCCACTGTGCCACCTCCCAGACCACAGGCCCTGTTTCTGTCTTTCCCTAGCAGGGTAGAGATTTGGAATGGCAAAGATGAACCTATTCTTTTACAACTCCCCCCCCCCTCCTTTTTCTATCAACTTTTCATCATGGGTGATACCTTGGTTCACTGCACATTCATTTACCACAACTTATTTTTGTGGCTATTGCTACATTTATTTTGAGCTCATGATAGTCCACTCCCTCCACCTGTCTTTCTCTTTTCAGTCTTTATGTTGGGTCATGTGAAGATTTAGGGAAAAAATCATGGTTTTGCCTATCTGGCTTCTCTGACAGGTGAACTGTCATCTGTCCTGTGGACTTGGGAGTTCCTGAGGGTCAGTACAATCAGGCCACCCTCCTCACAAGGTTCCTTGGAGGGGTCCGTGCTTACCTCCTGTCTCTCTTCCCCCTGCATTTCTTCTGTTTCATTTTTGGTTTATACTTGTTTTCTCAACATCATCCAGACTAGTCATTGCTATTGCGACTGTGTTGATTTTATTTATATAACAAGAATATTGGGGCCAGGTAGCAGCACACCTGGTCAAGTGCTCACATTACAGTGTGTAAGGGCCTGGGTTCAAGCTCCTGGTCCCCATCTGGAGGGGGAAAGCTTAACAAGTAATGAAACAGGGCTACAGGTGTCTCTCTGTCTCCTTCTCTCTCTCTTTTTAAATTTTTTTATTACCTTTATTTATTTATTGGATAGAGACAGCCAGAAATAGAGAGGGAAGAGAGGGAGACAGACACCTGTAACACTATTTCACCACTTGTGAAACTTTCCCCTGCAAGTGGGGACTGGGGACTCAAACCTGGGTCCTTGCACATTATAACAGGTTTACTGAACCAGGTAAGCCACCACCAAGCCCCTGTCTCTCTCCTTCTCTGTCTCCCCCTTCCCTCGAAATTTCTGGCTGCCTCTATCCAACAAATAAAGATAAAAAAATTAAAAATTATCTTGCTCACACATTCCTTTAATACAAACAAAAGGAAAAACCTAATTTTCCCTCTTGTTGGAGACTTAAATATAGAACTACATGTCACCACCAAGAATGTGTCAAGGGAACATTGTTGCATTACTCACACCACAGCTATAAACCATCTACAGTCAAAGCCCAACTTCAAAAGCAAGTTGCTACATTCAATATGTTAAACTGGAACCAACAACTCGGAACCTACCACTGATCAAAACATCAAAGTTTCACTAAGCAATGCAAAAGGAAACTTTGTAATCTAATATGGAAAAAAAATGTAGTCATTTCCATCCTGTACTGTGGATAGTCTGTGTAAAAGTGTTAAGAACAAGAAGCAAGAGCAGATCGTCAAGTAATAATTTGCTTTAATTTAATTAAAAATAAGTTGAAAGTGTCTCTAAATGAATAATACACCCCAAAATACATTTACCTCATTGATTTTTAAAAGGGTGAGGCCAGTGTTTTAACATTTCTTTCAGTTATTTGATAGAGATTGCCAGGCATCAAGAGGGAAGGTAGAGATAGAGAGGAAGAGAGAGAGAGAGAGAGAGAGAGAGAGAGAGAGAGAGGGCTACAAATCTGCTTCAACACTCATGACGCTTTCCCTCTGGAGATGGGAACGGGGGGGGGGGGCTTGAACCCAGGTCCTTGTGCATCATAACATGTGCTCTTAACCAGGTGTGTCACCACCCCATTTTTTTTTTTGTTTCTTCAAACCAGTCAGAGTCAAGTTCACTGCTCAGTGTGAATGTGACGGAATGAGCATAGATTGACAGTGGTTCTCATCTTTTTCCCCTCCAGGGACTCCTTTGAAAATTAGAAAAGCTGGAGGAAAATGTCCACATTTCTGATAATGGAAAGGGGTACTTGGGGCTGGGCAGCGGCACATTGCATTACAGTGCACAAGGACCCAGGTTCAAGCCCCTGGTCCCCACCTGCAGGGAGAGAGCTATATGAGTGCTGAAGCAGGGCTGCAGGTGTATCTCTGTCTCTTGCCTGCTCTATCTCTCCTTCTCCTTTAAATTTCTTTCTGTCTCTATCTAATAAAGGGATAGGTTCTTTTATTGATGTCGTCGTTGTTGGATAGGACAGAGAGAAATGGAGAGAGGAGGGGAAGACAGAGAGGGGGAGAGAAAGACAGACACCTGCAGACCTGCTTCACCACCTGTGAAGCGACTCCCCTGCAGGTGGGGAGCTGGAGCCCCGATCCAGGATCCTTAAGCCGGTCCTTGTGCTTTGTGCCACCTGTGCTTAACCAGCTGCTCTACCGCTGGACTCCAACTCCCCAGGGATAGCTTCTGAACTGGTTGCCCATCTCTGGATCAGTAGTGTGTGTGTGTGTGTGTGTGTGTGTGTGTGTGTGTGTGTGTGTGTGTGTGTTCATGTGTGTTCCTTAGACTTCAGCCTGTGAACCTCTGTACTTGGGAAATTAGGGATCATTGCTTATTTATGGGGGGTGGTAGTGAAATGAAACCCTCCAGTGCCCCTCTGGGGTTCTTTAAGATCAGCCAAATTATTAGATAACTGTGAGGCAGATAAATCAAAGAGAAAGAAATTAAGAACTTCTGATAGGCATGGGAGAGAGCCAGCATTCCTGAGTATTTAGGCCTGGCCCTAAAGAGCTTCCCTGGGAGGAAGGTCCCTGAAAGTGAGGCTGGTTCTGTCCAGGAAGAGGGGTGTGGAAGCAGCAGCTGAGAAGGAAGGTTACCGCCTACAGTTAAGTTCCTGCTGGCCTTCTCCCATTCTCCACAGAGGGGTCACCTGTTCAGTGTTGTGAAACTCTGAACTAACCCTTGCAGCCCATGTGTTTCCCACAGCCCCCGAAGCTGATTTTTCTACTTTGCTTTTTCAGTTGTTCATGGTGGACAATGGAGCAGATGACTGGAGAATAGCCATGACTTATGAGCGGATTTTCTTCATCTGCTTGGAAATACTGGTGTGTGCTATCCATCCCATCCCTGGGAATTACACGTTCACATGGACGGCCCGGCTTGCCTTCTCCTACGCCCCCTCCACCACCACCGCCGATGTGGACATCATTTTGTCTATCCCCATGTTCTTAAGACTCTACCTGATTGCCAGAGTCATGCTTTTACATAGCAAACTGTTCACTGATGCCTCATCTCGGAGCATAGGAGCACTTAATAAGATAAACTTCAATACACGTTTTGTTATGAAGACTCTAATGACTATATGCCCGGGAACTGTACTCTTGGTTTTTAGTATCTCATTATGGATAATTGCCGCATGGACTGTCCGAGCCTGTGAGAGGTAAGTGTTGTTTCTTTTCCTGAGAATATGCTTTTGCCACCTGGTCTCCTGGGCCACACACAGAGACCCACTGGACTTGCTCCGGAGACGTGACGCTCGGCTGGGCTGCTTCTCTTCCCTGACGTAGGGGGCAAAGCTTCCCCTGAGGTGTTTGCAAGTGGCGTTGCTGTGCTTGCAGTGTTTTTTTTTTTTTTTTTTTTTTTTTTGCTGGTTCCATCGATTTGCCGTAGAGGATTGCCTTTCACATCTGAGTCAGTCCGGAGAATTGCAGAATTGCAGACTGGGAGGGGACATTGGTGAGAAAAACGCTGCTGCCCTGGGACTCATTCTGGTGCCTGGTTGGTTGTCAGCATGGATCTCTGTTAAGAGAGACGGGCCTGAACCCCTGGGAAAGGTTCTTCTCCTGATGGAGCACTGAGGACAAGTGGCTGGCCAAGTTATGCCAGTGTCACATGGTTCCCTTATGCGGAGCTTGTTGGCGTACATTCCTAGTTTGAGTCATGTGTCAACAGCAGGTGCGCCTGGCTGGTCTGTATTTGTTTTACTCTTTGAAGGGCTGGCTCTGTTGGCCTAGAGTGAGACCTGCTTAGACTTCCGGAGCCGTTGAGTGAGCCTGGACTAAGCAGTTACAAGATAATGCTGTTCACTTTGCCATTTGACATCACACATAATCGAGAAAACGTGGCAGCATTCTCTTAAGCAGGAGCATCATTGTAGAGGATGGGCTGGCTGGGGGAAGGCGGGGCTTGTGTGACCTTGGTGTAGAAGGCATTGGAAGTAACAAGAGACAGGAATGATTTTTTGACGTTTCCAGAAGTGTGGATATGGGTCTTAGCAGTAACTAGAGTTTCTTGAACTTGAATTTTTGGAAAGTTGAAGTTATATATACGCACGTGGATTCCCTGAAGGGAAATGTGATCATTGTGAGAATGGTTACAAACCCATTACACCCCTCCTCTATACCGACTTTCTAGAAACAAACTCTTGAAGTACATTTAGCCTTTTATTTGGTAATTATGTGTCCTCTTTTGGAATGCAATTGTATATGTGGCTGCATCTTGAATTGTAGTCTAAGCATTTATAGAAGTTGGGGATTTGGTCTTTTTTTTTCCCTTGTCTTTTTTGAAAAAATATTTATTTATTTATTTATTTATTTATTTTCCCTTTTGTTACCCTTGCTGTTTTAACATTGTTGTGGTTATTATTATTGTTGTTATTGTTGTCATTGTTGGATAGGACAGAGAGAACTGGAGAGAAAAGGGGAAGGCAGAGAGGGGGAGAGAAAGACAGACACCTGCAGACCTGCTTCACCACCAGTGAAGCGACCCCCCTGCAGGTGGAGAGCCAGGGGCTCGAACCGGGATCCTTCCGCCACCGGTCCTTGCATTTTGTGCCACGTGTGCTTAACCCACTGCACTACCGCCTGACTCCCTTCCCTTGTCCTTTTAACATGCTATCCTACCCCCCACCAAGTAATTTCTGTCTTCTTAGCGTGTCTGATATCCACCCATCAGCTATATTACATGTTGCTATTATTTGTGACTACATAGATTGACCTTATGTCTAGATGATCTAGACAGTATTCAAGTCATCTTGCCTTTCCTACACAACTTCACTTTTCAGTGGAATTAAGAGTTGCCTCATTTCATTTGCTTAGGTGTGTAGACCTCGGAATTCTCCTATAGTATGCAGATGATCTTCTCCTCTCTACTAGGGAGTCTTGTCAATTTCACACAGCAGAAAAGGTTCTCAAGACTGTCTAACCTGCTTTTCCCTCTTGCTGGAAATTTCATATATATAGTGGATGTGTTTTTGTGGGGGTGGGGAAGAAATGCCCTTTTATTCAACTCAGCTTCTCATGTCTTCATTTTGGTAGATGGCCTCATTTCTTTCTTTTTTTTTTTTAATTTCTTTATTGTGGAATTAATGTTTTACATTTGACAGTAAATGCAATAGTTTGTACATGCATAATATTTCCCAGTTTTCCATATAACAATACAACCCCCACTAGGTCCTCTGTCATCCTTTTTGGACCTGTATCCTCTCCCCCCCCCCCACCAGCCCTCATTTCTTAGTTTTAAGAGCAGACCTTGGGTGAAAGAGAGAGGTTTTATGAACTTTGGCAGGGATGAGAGTTCTGTTTTCTCAGGCTTCTTTGAGATCCAGATTGAATGTGAAGCTAGATTGGAACTCACTTTCTCTCAAAACACTGAAAAGTTCAACTTGTTCCTCTGGCAGTCTGATGCCTTCTCTTTTAAAAAAAAATTTTATTCTTTTTTTTTTTGCCCTTGTTGTTTTATTGTTGTAGTTTTTATTGTTGTTATTGATGTCGTTGTTGTTGGCTAGGACAGAGAGAAATGGAGAGAGGAGGGGAAGGCAGAGAGGGGGAGAGAAAGATAGACACCTGCAGACCTGCTTCACTGTTTGTGAAGTGACTCCCCTGTAGGTGGGGAGCTGGGGGCTCGATCCGGGATCCTTAACGCCAGTCATTACACTTTGTGCCACCTGCGCTTAACCCACTATGCTACCGCCCGACTCCCACTTTTCTTCTCTATTATGGCTAGCAACTTTTCAGGTTAATGTCCGAAAACCATACAAAGATCGATTGTTGAGGTGGGATTCTATTTTAGTCCAGTGAGAAGGGAACTTAGTAAGCCACTTTGATCTCGGAATTAGTATTCTTGAATGATAGTGGTGTGTGTTCCTGAGGTCTTGCTGTGTGTGTTTATTAGCTGCCTTATATTAGTTCTTCCAGTTTTCTTACTTTCTTTTTAAAATATTTTATTTATTTATTAATGAGAAAGCTAGGAGAGGGGAGAAAGAGAAAGAACCAGACATCACTGGTACATGTGGTCCCGGGGATTGAACTCAGAACCTCATGCTTGAGAGTCCAATGTTTTATCCACTGCACCACCTCTTAGACCAGTTTTCTTAGTTTCTTTCTGTGTTTTCCATCTCTATGTTATATATATGGAGATAGCCTCAGCTTTACCTTTTAAATTTTTCTCTTGGACTTACTGCGCAGCCACTTCAAACATCCTTTCTCCTCATCTCTGAATGTATGTGGTATCGGGGTTGGGTGATGGTGCAATAGGCAAGGACCCAGGTTCAAGCCTCCGGTCCCCACCTGCAGGGGGAAAGCTTTGCAAGTGGTGAAGCAGTTCTTCAGATGTCTCTCTTCTCCCTCTCTATCTGCCCTTTCCCTCTCAATTTCTGGTTATGTCTATCAAATAAATAAAGATAATTAAAAAAATGTACCTAAAAACAGACAGTAGTATCATGCTCCCTCAATAGAATGTTTTATTTCTCTGAAGCTGTTAATGATAATTTTTGAAAACGGTTTCAATTCTTTTTCTTTATATTCTCACAGTTGCATGTGCCCCTCTTTCAGCTTCTGTTTATTTTCATAAGCTTTCCTTCCTTGTTTTGCTAACCCTGGGTCTCTGCAATTATTTAAGAACTAGGCTCCACAGGACTGATTGGAAGCTCTCTGTATTTCTGTAAAGTGTGTCCAGTGGGGGAAAAATCCAGCAGGTGGTTTTTGTGGAGGGCAGGAAGCACTGGCCGAAGTATCTATCCCTATTTTCTGCACCACCCAGCTGGGCTCTTGGCAGAGCTTCCTGCTACCTTGGAAACAGTATTCTGGGCAGTTTAGGGCAGGGTGGTGGAAGCCTCAGCTGCCAGTGGAGGCATTGCTTCTTATCCCTGGCTCTGGTCCTTCCAGACTTCTGCCAGGCTAGCAAGATGCACCAGTGCCAAGCACGTAGAACAGTGGAGGCGGAGTGTCTCAGTGTCGCTCTGCTCTGTGGTGTTTGGTGCTGTCCTCACCCTCAGAGCCTCCCTGTCCTCTCCTTGTGCAGAGGAAGGACAGTTGTGTTCCTTGCCCAGATAGTGGCACAGAGAATGCCTGAGCCTCTGCTGTGGGTGTGTGTGTGTGTGGGGGGGGGTTCTCTCCAGCTTCTTCACAGCTGTCTCGCCACCCTGTCTGCTATTTTTGTGACACTGCTCTGTTTTAAGATGCTAACTGGAGTCTGGGAGGTGTCTCAGTGGGGACTCCATTCATCTTACCATGCCTGAGGCCCTGGGTTTGATCCCCAGCACCAAGCCACACCAGGAGAGCCTCGGGGTGGTGGGTCAGCCTGAGATTGTCTCTCAGGCCTTCTCAATGGAGAAGCAAGAGTGGGCTGGGACTCATAGGTATGCAGATCCCTGAGTTCATTCTCTGACATCACATTAAAACATATAAAGCAGAACCCTGGAGTGACAATGCAGGCTTGAGCCCCAGGTTGCCATACAGGGGCATTTGCACAGGGGAACCTTCATGATCAGTGGAACAGTATTGTGGTCTCTCTCTCTTCTCTCTCTAGCTCTCTCTATCTCTTTATCTCTGTCTGCATCCTTGATCTAAAAGAAAATAAAAAGGCTCCCCAGTCCTCACAATAATCCTGATGGCCAAGAAAAAAAGTCACTTGATAAAATAAAAAACATGTAATCATGAAATACAAAAATAACATGATCATGGCTTGTTTTTATTATTTATTTATTCCCTTTTGTTGCCCTTTTTTTTCTATTGTTGTAGTCGTTGTTGGATAGGACAGAGAGAAATGAACAGAGTAGAGAAAGACAGAGAGGGGGAGAGAAAGATAGACTCCTGCAGACCTACTTCACTGCTTGTGAAGCGATCCTCCTGCAGGTGGGGAGCCGGGGGCTCGAACCGGGATCCTTGCAGCAGTCCTCACACTTTGTGCCACGTGTGCTTAACCCGCTGTGCTACTGCTCAACTCCCATGATCGTGACTTTTAAGGGGGTCTAGGCAGGGGACTGAGACCAGGATGCTTGTTGAGTCCATCAGCTGTCACCAAAATTATGCAGGTGTTTTTTTTGTTTGTTTGTTTTTTGTCCAAGGTTATTGCTGGGACTCAGGGCTAACTCTATGAATCCACTGCTCCTGGTGACTTTTTTTTTTCCTATTCTTTCTAGGCTAGGACAAAGAGAAACTGAGAGAGTAGGAGAAGATAGAGAGGGGGAAAGAAAGGTAGATATCTGCTTTATACTATCTGCACTTAACTCAGTGTGTCACCACCCAATCCCTGAGTCTTATTTTTTAAGGTTTATTTATTTGGGGTTGGGCTGTAGTGGACCTAACTGAGCATACATATTAGTTACTATACACAAAGACCCTGGGTCAAGTCCCTTGTTCTTATCTGCAGGGGGCAACTCTCTTTCTCTCTCCCCTTCTCTGACCTCACTTTGCTCTCAGTTTCTTTCTGTCCTATCACAAATAAATAAATAAATAAAGCCATGTGCAAGGACTGTGATTTGAGCCCTGGTCTCCACTTGCAGGGGGTGGGGGAGCTTCCTGAGTGGTAAAGCAAAGCAGTATTGCAGGTATGTCTCTCTCTCTCTCTCCCTCCCCTCTTCCCCCCACTCTATCTCCCCCTTCCCTTTTGATTTCTCTGTCTCTATCCAAGATAAATAAAATACATAAAAATTTAAAAAGAGGGGCCAGGTGATGGCACACCTGGCTGAGTGCACAGATCACAGTGCACAAGGACCCAGGTTCAAGCCCCTGATCCCTACCTGCAGGGTAAAGCTTTGCAAGTGGTGAAGCAGTGTTGCGGGTGACTCTCTGTCTCTCTCCCTCTCTTAACACCCCATTCCCTCTCGATTTATGTCTCTGTCCACTAAATAAATAAAAATAACTTAAAAAGTAAATCAAAAAAGAATGCTTGAAAAAAGTGCCCCTACACATGAGCTACAGTGGAAAGATGCAGAGCATTCGTCCCCCATGAGGCTCCGTGCCCTCCTGTTGCCTTTGTCCATGTAACACATGGTATCCCCAGAACTCAGGCAGGGAGTGAAGGTGGGTTTTAGAACCATGGCTCAGAGCTGAGTTGGAGTGCAGAGAGCCTGATGTGTTTAGAGGGCGAGTCAGCCTGACGCCCTGGGGATGAACCAGTTTCCCAGGTGCTAATCCTTTGAACGCTCCCACTTGGTCTGTTGATAGTGTCCGGGACTCAGCAGCCCACAGATCTCCAAGGAGCTGTGACTGTTGTAGATTCCTCCGGCTGTTGGAAGAGGCCCCAGTGGTTGGGTATTTACACCCAGCAGGGCATGAAGTCATAGCCACTTTGAATACACAGTTTGCTCCGTGGGTGGTGCCCACAAGGGCTGACAGACTGACACAGAGTTTGCTCCCTGGAGGTGGGGAGCTAAGTGCAGTCCTGTCACTATCATTTTGGACACAAGGAAAAGGGGGAAAAAAAAAAAGCTTCCTTGTGTTCTCTGCTGGGGGACTTTAAAGGGGGATAGTTGAATCTCTTGATTGAAGTATAAGTGATATAGCTTTGTGTTTGCACAACTCAGGAGCTACAGTGAGCATTTAGAATGATGCAGGGATCACCTCCATTGAGGTTGGGAACTGCCCCATCAATCCCAATGGTCGCCCCACCCCACCCCATGCCCATGTGTGCTCAATTCCTGACCACTCCGGTCTCAGGGGGCCACTGCTCAGCTCTTACCCTCAACCTGATGTTTTTTTTTTTAAATGTGTATTTCACTTACTCTTTGGATAGAGCTAGAAATCGTGAGGGAAGGTGGACATCTGGAGAGAAAGAGAGACACCAGCAGCACCATTTCAGCATTTGTGAAAAAAATAATCCCTCCTGCAGCTGCAGACCTGAGACTTGAACCTTGGTCCTTGAGCAGCTGTACCCTGTGTGCTGACTCAGGTGTATCACCTCCTCCAGTCCCCCTAGACCTGCCTGAGCCTTGAAGAGTGTGCAGTTGCCTTTGTTGGTTTAGTTCCACTGCGGCTGTCCAGCCCTTCTGTGACCCAGAAGGCAGTGAGCGAGCATCTTTCTGTATAAATAGATAGATAAACAGATAAATAAATAAGTAAATAAATGTAATTTATTGCCAGCAGTGTTATCATTAGGGCTTGGTGCCTGCACTAGGAATCTAGCACTCCTTAAGACCATTACTTTTGTCCTTTTTATTTCATTCTGTTTTATTTGGTAGGACAAAGAGAAATTGAGAGACGAGGGGGCATCTAGAGGGGAGAGAGAGATGGACACCTGCAGACCTGCTTCACTATCCCTGATGCTTACGCCTCACTGCAGGTGGGGAGTCGGGTGCTCCAATCTGGGCTCTTGCACCCGGCAGTGTATGCACTTAACTGGGTGTGGACCTTCTCATCTCCCTGAGCTCCTTTCTTTTTTTCTTTCTTGCCTCCGGGGTTACTGCTGGGGCTCAGTGCCTGCCCCATGAATCCACTGCTTCTGAAGGCTAGTGTTTTTCCCCCTTTTGTTGCCCTTGTTTTATCGTTGGTGTGATTATTATTCTTGTTGTTATTGATGTCGTCATTGTTAGATAGGACAGAGAGAAATGGAGAGAGGAGGGAAAGACAGAGAGGGGGAGAGAAAGACAGACACCTGCAGACCTGCTTCACCTCCTGTGAAGCGACCCCCCTGCAGGTGGGGGGGAGCCCTGGGGCTTGAACCGGGATCCTTAAGCCGGTCCTTGCGCTTTGTTGACAAATTGCCACATTTCCTGTGTCCATTCACACAGCCCTGCGCCTTATGGACATCTGCTGCTCGGAGCTTTTGCAGAGAAGTGTTCTGTGTGAGCATTGTCCTTGTCTCTCTGAGGCTCACATGCAAGGGCCTGCACCCCTTTGGATCTCCTTTCTAAATAGCAGTCACTGGGGGTGGGAGGTGGGGTGTTGTTTTCATCAGAGCCCGGGCACACCTACATATTTATTTTCAATGTGAAAGAAAGAGATCAAGGAACTGTTCTACCATGGATGACATTTAATTTGCTCTTTCTTTAAATAATAAAAAAAAACTCCTTTTTTCCCTTTTCTTCCTCTCCTCCACCTCTTCAAACTCTTTTCATTTTAAACTTTCAAAATCTTTATTTATGTGTTGGATAGAGATAGTCAGAAATCAAGAGGGAAGGGGGGGATAGAGAGGGAGAGAGACAGAGGGACACCTGCAGCCCTGCTTCACCATTCATGAAGCTTTCCCCCTGCAGGTGGGGATTAGAGGCTTAAATCTGGGTCCTTGCACTCAACCACCCCACCAGCTAGCCTGCCTGCCTAACTTCCTTCCCTCCCTCCCTTCCTTCCTTCCTTCCTTCCTTCCTTCCTTCCTTCCTATCTTCCTTCCTTCTTTCCTTTTTTCTCCAGAGTATTGCTCAGCTCCAGTTTTTGCTGGTATGGGGACTGAACCCAGGATCTCAGGCAGGAAAGTCTTTTTACATCATCATTATGCCACTTTCCTCTGTCTTCCTTTGCACACGGTGCTGGTAATTTACCCCAGGGCCCCACCCATGCCAGGCCTGTGCTCAGCCACTCAGACCCATCCAGGCCATCTCAGCAGTCTTCATCAGTGTGAAGTGGGTTAAACATGGTGACGCCCACTCCCCGCCACACACACACACACACACACACACACACACACACACACACTCCCCTTGATCCTTAGTACTTTGACTCTCTTCTTCGCAAGCTGTCTGCTGAAGCTGCGTGTCCATCTCACCCTTGGACCTTCTGTCTGATAGTGCCTGACTTCTTCCTGTCTCCCTGTTGCCGATTCTTTATCAAATATGGTTTGCTTGTCCTTTTGCATCCCACCTAGTGCATGTGTTTGGAGCATGTTGAATGTGTGTGTGCATGGTGTGTATATGTGTGTGTGTGTGTCTGTGTGTGTCTGTGTGTGTGTGTGGTGTGCTCAGTAGTTCTTTAAACCAGCCTTGCCCAGCCTTCCAGGGCCCTGTAGGAAGCAGCTGAGTAGCTTACAGTCCTTGGAGACAGGCAACTCCGACCACCTTGTTGAGTTATTTGCTTCATATGCCTTTCTTCCCTTTTTTTTTCTTCCCTACACAGGAGTCATGTTTTCCTGATAGCTATTATTCTCCATTAACAAGAATGAGAGGAAAGGATCAAGGGTGGCTGCTTTTTTTTAAAAGATTTTATTTATTTATTAATGAGAAAGATAGGAAGAGAGACAGGGGGAGAGAGAGAGAAAGAGAGAAAGAGAGAGAATGAGAATGAACCAGACATCACTCTGGTACATGTTCTGCTGGGGGAATTGAACTTGGGACCTTATGCTTGAGAGTTCAATGCTTTTATCTCCCATGCCACCTCCCAGACCATTGCTTTTTTTGTTTGTTTGTTTTTTAACCTGCTGAGGAGGGAAAAAAAGGGCTTTTTGTTTCTTGCGTGGCTTTGCTGACGGCAAGAAGCACTGCATCATCATCAGGCCCTGAGGATGCCTGTCCTGTTCTCACCTGGGGTGACCCTGCCTCACCTCCTGGAAAGATGTTTCAGACTCTGCATCTCCAGACCCCAGCTGAGGTGATCATTGCTTCCTAGGGCTTTAAAAAAAAAAAAAATTATTAGTGATTTAATAACAATCGACAAGATTGTGGGATAAGAGGTACACAATTCCATATAATTTCCATTGCCCCCCTCCATTGGAAGCTTCCCTGTTCTTTATTCCTCTGGGAGTATGGACCCAGGATCATTATGGGGAGCAGAAGATGGCAGATCTGGCTTCCTTGGGCTCTTAAGGGCTTTGCTATGTGTGTTGGCAAGGCTGACCCCGGATTAGCGTTGCAGATGGAGGCTGTGAGCGCTGAGCCCTGAGGTCTCCCCTTTGCTGAGACCTTGATAGGTGGTTCTGAGAGTGCTGAGTGACACCCACCTGTGGGCATGGAGTTGATGCTGGGCCTTCCTAGTGTGTTTCCTTCCTGTCCTCTGACAGGATGTCTTAGCACCCCCTACGGAAGACCTGGCCACTGTTTGACATTCATTTTCTTCCAGAGTGACTCGAGGACAAACAAATGGGTTTTGACTGACAGCTGCCCACTCCCTTTGCTCTCAAACAGCTGTCTGTTCAGAGATCCTGTGTTCAAGGTACTTACAGGAAAGTCGGTGTTGTATTTTCCTGACTGGTATTTGAGACCTTCTCACAGACGCAGAGAGTAGTTACAATGGACTCTGCACATGTCCGGGGGGGAGGGGGGAGTGTTGTGGTGTCATAAACTCTTAGGAAGCCTTGTGTAAGCATCATGGGCCGTGGGGGCTGGCCTTATAGCTCACCTGGGTGATACATAAGCGTTTTCCTGTGTACAAGCCAGATTCCATGCTGTGATGTCTTTCCTTTCACTCTCTGTGTGTCTGAACTAGTTGACCTAAAACAGTGAAGCCTCTGTAATGGCCAAAACAAACTAACAAAAAAGCGAAACAAACAAAGGAACCTAGGGCCCAGGTGTTGTCACTTGGTAGAGCACATATTACCTATACATGAGAACCCAGGTTCAAGTCCCCAGTCTCCACCTTTCAGGGAGGGGAAATTTCACAAGAGGTGGAGTAATGCTGTCGGTGTCTCTCCTCCTTTCCCTTTCTTTCTTTCACCTTCTGTCATAAGGAAAAAAAAAAATAAGAAGAAAGCTGCCACAGATGATGGATGGAGTTGTGTAGGCACCAAGCCCCAGTGATAACCCTGGTGGTGAAAAACAAACAAGCGTGAAATGTGAGCTAGAAAGTGAGACGCAAAGGATTCCGAGCCAGTTGAATTAGCTGGAAGCCGTCTGTGATCATGTGACTGAGATAACTAGCCCAGGAAATAGCTCAACTGGCAGAGCTCTTGATTTAAATCCCAGTGATGCATGTACCCCCGTGATGCTCTCTCTCATATGTAATTAGCAGAAAGACTTCTTTAAAGTTGAAGTTGTGCGCAGAACCCAGGTTTAAGTCCAGTCCCCCACTTTATTAAAGGAAACTCAGGCGTTGGGGGGGGTCTGTCTTTCCCCTCTCTGCCTCTCTGTCTCTATCTGGAAAAAAAAGAAAATTAAATCACTGTTTTGATTTCCAGAATATGGTTCCCCTATATGTTTGGTGGCTGGTTGTATTAGTGACCACCCCCCCACACACACACACACACATAAATTCTCTTAGAGCAAAACCATTGACTGTATTTCTGGAGCCAATGAGTCTCCACTCACTGTTCTGTGGTGTTGTCAACCTTTTGCCTCAGAGGACATAGTGATTTGGTGTCACAAAACCAAGCCCCCCACAGGGAAGGCTCAGCTATCTTAGAGTTTAAGAAGACAGTAGATAGTTATTGTTATAACCAAGTTACTTGGGAAACTTGGTTCACATTGAAAATCCTGTGGTCACAATTTTCTGTAATCAGACCTTAACATGACTGATGTCATTTAATATTATTTACAAATAATACCTTATATACTGACAAGACCGGTGGCTTCTGTTCTCCCCGGTCTAAGATTATAAATGCTTTAATAATTTTCTAAACCAGATATTATTAGAAATGCATTAATGATTTTATTGGGAGAAGTAATGATTCACAGGACAGTTGTGGACATATGGGTACAGTCTCTTCCTTCCTGGTGACAGATGTCTGCACACCACCCTTTCACCATTCCAGCCCCCCGTCACCATCCTGTGCTGGGTACAAGACCCTCTCTCTCCTCCCCTCCAGCTCAGACTCTTTGCTTTGCTGCAGTACACCCCACCCCGTGCAGAAGTCACCCTATGTTTCCCTTTCTTTTCCTTGCTTCTTTAGTGCTACCTATTCTAACTTGAGAGAGAGAGAGAGAAGTAGGTGCCGGTCCCAGTTTGGGGCATCAGTTGCCAGTCTAGCTTCATGGGCGTTAGAGAGAGGTCCAGGGACTCATAGCTGAGCTGGGAACACAGTTCAGTCTTTATTGACGAGCGGGGATGCAGTTTGATCTAGCTATATCTAATCACAATCCTGTCCTATATATTTCTTGAGGCGGAAGTGTCAGGAAGAGGAATTACATAGGATGGGGGTGGGGAGAAGGAAAAAGTGAACCAATGGGGATTAAACCAATGAATACAATGATTATATAAATAGACCACAACGTCATGCAATGCAACAGAAGGGGTCTTAGAAGCAGAATTTAGAAGCATACCAACAGGTAGGTAGGTAGGTAGGCAGACAGACAGACAGATAGATAGATAGGGAAGCAGGCAGGTAGGCAGAGAGAAACCAGAGCACCACTCCAGTGTACACTTTGTTACTGATTAAGCCCAGGGTGTAAGGCAGTGCTTGGCCAGTTAAACCATTTCAGTTTGTTCTAAACTGCATGGTGGTAGATGGTATTGTTTTCCTTTGATATAGAATTTTAGGGACATAGCTTCATCTCTCTCTCTCTCTCTGTATGAGACTCATTCCATCAGCCAACAAAGTTGTAGCATAGCCCACCAAACAACCCTGCACCCACTACTCCCACCCTTCCCCTTCCTCTCTGAGAGCCACTATTGTTTTCACCAGTTTAAGAGGTTTTTTTTTTAATTTTTAATTTTTTTTATTGCCACCAGGCTTAGCTCTGAGGCTCAGTGTTGGCACTACAAAGCCAACACTCCAGGCAGACATTTTTTCCCTTTTTACCCCCCCCCTTTTCTATTATATTTGACTGGACGAAGAGTGGAAATAGTGAGGGAACGAGACACCTGCAGACTTGCTTCACCATTCATGAAGTGTCCTCCTTACTGGTGGGCAATGAGGATAGGGGGAGTTCGAACCAGGGTCCTTGAGCATGCTGATATGTGCACTTAACCAAATGTGCCACAACCCCCCCTCCAATATAATAGCTTTATTGCTGGGTTGTGTACTTGGTTGAACGGACATGCTACAATGCACAAAGATCCAGGTTCAAGCCGCCACCCCCCCCTCACCTCTTGGGGGGACGTTTCACAGGCAGTGAAGCAGGTCTGCAGGTATCTCTCTGTCTCTCTCCCTTCCTCCCTTCCCTTTCCCTCTCAATGTCTCTCTGTCTTTATCCGAGAAATAAACATATATATATATATATATATATGTTTATTATATTATATTTAGTTTTGCTGCATTCTGCCTCATGGTTTGTTTTTGTTGTTCTCCTCATGAATGAAGCCATTCGACTCTTCTCCTTCCCTTCCTGGACCACCTCACTTAGTGCAGCGACCACCCAGAAACCCATTCCATTAGCCTCAAAATTTGTGCTGGTCATTGGCCATTTCTGTAGCAAGATCTGACACAGGCAAGCTGTCCTTCCCAGAGGGCTCAGCTCTCTAAAGGGGGCTTGACAGCCTGAGTCAGATTTCCCCTCTCGTTTGTCAGCAGCGCATGAGCTAAGAACAGCTTTTACCTTTCTGTTCATATTTGGCATTGGGGCAGGGAGGGGGGATTTATGTAACAGAAACCATATGTAGTCTACAAAGCCTAAAATATTTCAATCAACAGTCCATAGAACCAGTCTGTTGTCCTTAATTTTCAAATAGCATGTTGCCCAAATTATTTTGAGCACAATGCTATTATAATTTATACATGATTTTCTTTTTCTGAATGTACTTGGAAGGCTCAAGTTAATGAATTGGTCAGTTTTAATTAGTCCTTTCCTTCTTTCTCCCTCCCTTCCTTCTTTCCTTCCTTCATCTCTCTCTTCCTCTCTTTTTTCCTTCCTTCCTCCCTCCCTTCCTTCCTTCTTTCCTTCCTTCCTTCATCTCTCTCTTCCTCTTTTTTCCTTCCTTCCTTCCTTCCTTCCTTCCTCCCTCCCTTCCTTCCTTCTTTCCTTCCTTCATCTCTCTCTCTTCCTCTTTTTTCCTTCCTTCCTTCCTTCCTTCCTTCCTTCCTTCCTTCCTTCCTTCCTCCCTCCCTTCCTTCCTTCCTTCTCCCATGACAAAGTAGTGCCCTATCCAAGTGAGCTCCGCCATCGACCCTGACTTCTTCCTATCTCACAGCTAACGATAAAACTCCTTTTAGAGGTGAGGGAATCAGACACTGGCCTCCCTTGCAGCTCCAGTGATGGTGCAAGTGCCATCCTGACTTTCGTCTGTTACCTCAGCTACTGTCTAGTACTATTGAGATACCTGCATACTTCATGCTGTACATTCTATAGACAAAATCCGTTTCCCTGTGTCCACCAGAGTTGCTGCTGCAAAATAGGGAAGAAGTGCTCTGGCCTTCTGACAAATGCAGTCTTATGAACTGTAACTCCATCAACCTTGGGAGATGTCATTGACCTTGAGAGATGTCCGTAGGCTGAGCCACTAAGGAATCAGCTCAGAAACCAGGTGGTGGCACACCCTGTGGAATTCACAGTCTACTGTGTGTGAGGACCCGAGTTGAAGCCCCGGGTCCCCACCTGTAGGGAGGAAGCTTCAGGAGAAGTGCTCAGTGCTGCAGGTGTTTCTCTTTCTCCCTCTGTTGAAAAAAGTAAAAAAGAAAGTTGGCTGCCAGGAAAGAGGGGTGAGGGGGTTATTGTGTAGGCACCAAGCCCCAGTGATAACCCTGGTGGCAAAATAAATAATCAATAATTTTTTTTCTTTTTGTTTTGTGATTATTAACACCAGGGTTATTGCTGAGGCTTGATGCTTACATGATGAAGGCACCATTCCCAAGGCTCCCCCCCTTTTTTTCCTTCCTTTTTTCTTTTTTTTTTTTATCTGATAGGACAGAGAGAAACTGAGAGGGAAGAGGAAGTCAAAGAAGGAGAGAAAAAAGAGAAACCTGCAGACTTGCTTCACTGCTTTTGAAGCTTCCCCTTTGCAGGTGGAGGGCAGGGGCTTGAACTCGGATCCTTGAACATGGTTATGCAAGTTCAACCAGGCACGCCACTGCCCAGCCCCTAAAACACTTTTAAAAAGGAATCTAATCTTTTTTTTAAAAAATATTTTATTTATTTATTACTGAGAATGACAGGAGGAGAGAAAGAGAAAGAACCAGAGAGAACTCTGGTACACGTGCGACCAGGGACCAAACTCAGGGCCTCATGCTCCAGAGTCCAATGCTTTATCCACTGTGCCACCTCCCAAACCACAAAAGGAATCTAATCTAGAACAGTTGGGAAACTGTTCAGGGGAACATAGAATCAAAGCCTTCAGTGCACAGTCACTGCACACTTGCAGAATGGACTGGAACCCAAGTCTTCTCAAGTGCTTGTGCTCAAAGTACACTTAACACCCTGGTTCCATGCTGCTTTTCCCTGGTCACCTTGCAGGCTGACCCAGGCACTACAAGAAAATGCTCTGATTGTCATTTCCCTGAGGTTTCTGCTTCTACAGTCAGACTTGCTTAGCCCAGCAAAACCTCCACTGTTTAGTGTGGGGGGAAATGACCAATGGACTTCTTAGGGGGCGTCTCCCAAGTCCTCTCCTAGGTCCGCCTGCCCTTTCTCCTCCACATCACTGCCTTGGCCCTCCGTTTGAAGCTTATCCTCCCAGAGGAGGATGACAGGAGCAGCTCTGACTTGTTCAAAATACCGGTTATCTGGGACAGCACCTTGGCTGCAATGACATTTTAAAATCCAATTAAGAAGGCACTTGGGTAACACTTCATAGAGGAGCCCTGGGACTCTTGGCAGTTGTCCTGGCTTTGCTGCAGGTGATCTTGCGGCCTGGCCCAGTGCAGCCTGAAGTCACCTGCACCACAATGCAGAGCCTCAGGTCATAATCCTGTCCCAGCTGGTCCCCTCTGGACATCCTCCTCTCCTGGGCTCCTTCAGAATAGGGGTGTCCTGTGGGTGGTGGCCCCAAGCCACCCAAGTCTCCTGGCAGTTTCCAAGCCAGCCAGAAAGAATACTTCCCTTCCTTCCTCCCTAGTGTTTTATTTTGATGGACACGTTTTTCTGTCTTAAGACAGATAGGTGGGAAGTGACTAAAAATTGCAACGGCACTTCTTTCTCAAAACAAGTTTATTTTTTGAATGCTGCAGATTTTTGTACCTTTCCAGTCTAACCCTCCTTTGGCTCAGCCACGTTCTAATCTATTTTTCCACGTAGCCTTGAATCATCTCAATTTCAGCATATATTACTTTTTTGTTTTATTTGATTTGATTTGATTTTTTTTTATCAGAATGCTGTTCA
The DNA here is from genome assembly GCF_950295315.1 of Erinaceus europaeus. NCBI lineage: Eukaryota > Metazoa > Chordata > Mammalia > Eulipotyphla > Erinaceidae > Erinaceus > Erinaceus europaeus. The sequence continues at coordinate 16,245,650 of NC_080163.1, forward strand.
GCTCTGGCTTTTGTTAGGGCCTGGGACTGAATCTGGGACTTCTGAGCCTCAGAAATGGAAGTCTGCTGTACAAAGCCCCCACTGCCATGTATTACCTCTTCCAATCATTTTCATGGCCTTTATTGGAAACGAAGGAAACTTTATTTTTTGTTAGTGACTCAATAATGATTAACAAGCTTGTAAGATAACAGTGGTAAAATTCCACACAGTTAACACCACCAGAGTTCCATGTCCCATCCCCTCCACTGGAAGTTTGTAGGGAAATTGTGAAGATGTGGTTGAGTTTGGCAGGGTTTGACCTGAGGAGTGCATTTATCCTGTCAGTCTCTCTCTCTCTCTACTGAGAGGTTGAGCAAGGAGAGACAGGAAGTTTACCTCTTCTTATCAGACTCCCTGCCTCACAAAGCACCCTGCATTCCTGATACTATGGCCATTAGATAAAAAGAAAGGGGAGATGTTGGGAAATTGGGAGGATGTGGTGGAGCTCGGCAGGGCTCACAAAGCACCCTGCATTCCTGATACTATGGCCTATCTACATAATCATTGTTTTGCCTGAAAGATCCCCGCCCATTCCATTCCTTTGATCTATCTTCTTTCTACCCTCAAGACCCTCCCTGACTCCAGGGTATTATTAATCCTACCAGTTAAAACCCTCACAACAGTTGCTAAGGAAGTCCCTACCTTTCCAGCTCCATTTTGCCTTTCTCCACCCCTTTACTAGCCATTTCCGTTTCCAACTTGCCACTTCCGGGGCTGTCCTTTAAAAGCCGTCGCTCTCTGATCAATAAAGAGATTGTATTGTCTTGCCATGTGTTTGGTTCCTCAGTCATCTCCCTCACATCACTGAGTGAGTAGCAGCCCAGGCTGGCTCTGGTCGAGTTCTCTCCAGCCCAGAGAGTACATGCCCGGGAAGAGGCACACCCAAGCTAGCCTGGTAGAAGTTTCCCTATTCTTTATCCCTTTGGGAGTATGTACCAAATTTCCTTATGGGGTGCAGAAGGTGGAAGGTCTGACTTCTGTAATGGCTTCTCTGCTGGACTTGGGCATTGGCAGCTCAATCCATACCCCCAGCCTGTCTCTGTCTTTCCATAGTGGGGTAGAACTCTGGAGAAGTCACTTCCAGAACTCATTGATGAGGTCCTCTCCTCAGGGAAGTCAGGATGGAATCATGATAGCATCTACAATGTGGTGGCTGAAAGGTGGTAAGACAGATGGTTTAATAAACAAATTGTTTAATAAATAGGAACCAAAAGAGAAGATTAGAGCAGTTGGGAACAAGCTAAGAAGTCTATTTTAGGTATGTTCCAAGAGGCCCATGACTTTACTAATTTTTGCCTGAGCCCAATAGCTAACATTGCAGGTGGGCTAAAAATATTGTCAGGGAAGATGGTGTCAGAGTTGAGAATAAGGCTAGAAAGCTACATCAGGGCAGAGAGTAGCTCCCAGATATGCAAAAAGGTTATAAATATCTAGGGCTCATGTCTATTCATAGTCACCATAGGCATCTGTGTAACTTCTGCATCCCTGTAGGTTTGAACTCACATTCTATGGTCTCAGCTAGGAACATTCTAGGATGCACTCACTGCAGGACTAGTTTTTCTCGAGTGGCAGAGTATATTGACCCAGCCTCTCTTCAGACATTGGGGCAGGCCATACCATTGCTGTTCTACATTGAGTGCAAGATCCTGGGGAGGCCCATAAAAGGGCTTATGATGATGTTCCTCATGGACGTGACCTGTGATGGTAGAGAGAGGGATCTTGTTAGAGGTTTAGGCCTATTCTATCTATGCTGAAATCCAAGGATTCCTTGACTAGATAGCCCCAGATGATGGGGTGGCCTGGGAAAGGAAACCTGAGTTCTGATTATTCGTGAACCTCTAATACTTTGGTGACACTGTAAAAAAAAAAAAAAAAAAAAAAAAAACCAAGCAAAAGAGGTGAAAAAAGAAAACAAAAGAAGAAAAAAAGGCCAATGTGTAGATAAGCCTTGTTCAGAGTGACTAAAATTTTTTAAATGACTGTAGGGGTTGGGCAATGTTGCACCATGTGCAAGGAGCCAGATTCAAGCCCCCCCCCCCCAAAGTCCCTCACCTGCAGGGGAGAAGCTTCATGAGTGGTGAAGCAATGCTGCAAGTGTGTCTCTCCTTCTTTGTCTCCCTCCCCTCCCCTCAATTTCTCTTTGTCTTATCAAATAAAAAAAGAAGAGGAAGAGAGAAGCAATGGCCACTGGAAGAGGTGGATTTGTCATGCAGGCATCAAACCCTAGCAATATCCCTGGTGGCAAAATAATAATACAAGTAAAAAGTGTCTGTAGGATATGAGAAGAATAGTCACCAAAGAAGAAATCCAAAAGGCCAACAAACATATAACGAAATACTCATTGATTGTCAGAGAAGCACAAATAAAAACGAGATACTGCTTAAGATAGTACGTAAGAATGTCATACGTCAGAAAACAGTAATAACAGCAAATGCTGGAGAAGTTGGGATAAAGGAATCCTCCTGACTGCTGGTGGGAATGTCAATTGGTCCAAACCCTGTGCAGAGCAGTCTGGAGAACTCTCAGAAGGCTAGAAATGGACCTACTCTATGACCCTGCAATTCCTCTCCTGAGGATATATCCTAAGGAGTCAAACACATCCACCCAAAAAGATCTGTGTATACCTATGTTCAAAGCAGCACAGTTTGTAATAGCCAAAACCTGGAAGCAACATAGATGTCCAACAACAGATGAGTGGCTGAGTAGTTGTGGTCTATATACACAGTGGAATACTACTCATCTATTTAAAATGGTGACTTCACCTTCTTCACCTCATCTTGGATGGAGCTTGAAAGAATCCTGTTAAGGGAGATAAGCTAGAAAGATGATTATAGAATGATCTCACTCATATACAGAAGTTGAAAAATAAGAACAGAAGGGGAAACACAAAGCAGAAGTTAGACTGGAGTTGATATATTGCACCAAAGTAAAGGACTCTGGGACTCTGGGGCAGGGTGAAGGGAATGTTGAGGTCCTGGGACATGATGGCGGAGGAGGACCTAGGTGGGAGGGGGGATAGTGTGTTATGTGGAAAACTGAGAAATATTACATTTGTACCAATGAGTATATTTCACTGTGGACTGTAAACCATTAACTCCCCCCAATAAAGGGAAATAAAACTTCATGTATCTTTAAAAAAAAATGCACGTGCCTGTAAGTTGCCCACATTTTTTTCAAAGTGAAAGTAACTTCTGGGGGTGTCCGCATGGGGAGCACAGTGTTGGAAGCCCCTCCTCTGTTTCCCAGCTTTTCCTATCCTGTGTTCCATGGTGGTGTCCTGCTCCACCCCCCTGTGGATTAGCTGCTCTGAGAATCTTCTGTGGGTGAGAAGGGATGCCGGGCACCATCAGAGAGAGACCTAGAGCAGCTCAAGGTCGCTTCCTGAGATGAAGGCAATGCTCCAGCAGTGCTTCAGCCTCCTGTGAAAACAGCCAGGGGTGGGTGGGTGAGTGGGTGAGTGAGCGAGCGAGTAAGCGAGCGAGTGCACCTGTGTGAGCGTGTGCACATGCGTGTGTGCTGCAAGAAAGAGAGGTGGGCTGCCATTGTCAAAATACATGCACAATCCATACACACACACACATACGTTTTACATCTCTGCATATAGGCACAACCTCACAGACACACGACCTGCATGTCTACCTAAACACATACACTGACATGCATACACACAGTCGTGCACACACATCTGTACAAAGCTCGTAGACTGTATACACATCCTTGATGTACCACGTGTGTCTGTGTACATGAAGTAAACATGCATGTGCACACATATGAATATATTAACACTGGCATGATACCCTCATAAGCTAAGTGTCTTCAAGCACCTCTATATACATATATATTTACATAGAATTTTTTTAATATATGATCATTAATTTTTACCTATGGTTTGCATATTTTATTCATTTGTTTTAATGAGAGAGAGAGAACGATCAGAGAAAGAGAAAGACAAGAACACTGCTCAGCTCTGGCTGATGGTGGTGCTGCGGATTGAACCTGGGACTTCAGGCAGAAACATGTTCTGCAGAACCATTCTGCTTTCTCCTCAGCCAGATAGACAGAATGTGAAACAGTATCTTTTCATTACCCTGCAGAGAGAGGTCTGACACTATGATAAGGAGGCTGAGCCCCAAGGCCTGGGCCTGGGTGATTCTCAGGGTTCCCCATCCCTTTCCCTCCTAGAATATCCCACCCGACCCTATCTGCCTGGAATCACTCAGAACGCCCACCTGTCCACCTGGTGTTGGTTAACATTTTGCTGGATGAATGATTCTCACCTTTATAATCCTTGGGATCCATGTGGGGCTCACTGTGATTGACAGGGCACACACTGTCTTAGGAGGTGAAGTTCACAGATCAGAGGTGGCAGCAGGTATGGTAGAGACAGCAGGACACCTTTGTGCCCAGCACCACGCGGCCACCCCTGAGCCCAGACTGCAGTCCAGAGGCCGAGGCTGGACAAGAGAGCCTGCCAAGAGTCAGGGATGTTTTGCTAATGTTTCAGGTCCTGTGCATAGCTCCCCACCCAGCCTCCCGTCCTCACAAACATCCATGCAGCCAAATTAAAACGGGGAGACTCATAAAAGGTCTGCCCCTCTGTGGGGTTGGGCAAGTGTTTTGTAGCTGTTTTCTAGTTAGAGTTTTCTTTGTTTATATGAAGGACTCTTTTTTTAAAAAAATATATTAGTGATTTAGTAATGATTAACGAGATTGTGGGATAAGAGGGGTACAATTCCATACAATTCCCACCACCAGAGTTCCATATCCCAGCCTCTCCATTGGAAGCTTCCTATTCTTTATCCCTCTGCAGTATGGACCAGAATTCTTTATGGGTAGCAGAAGGTGGAAGGTCTGGCTTCTGTAATGGCTTCTCTATTGGACATGGGCATTGCCAGCTCGATCCATGCCCCTAACCTGTTTCTATCTTTTCCTAGTGGGACAGGGATCTGGGGATGTGGGACTCCAGGACACATTGGTGAGGTCCTCTGCCCAGGGAAGTCAGGTTGGTGTCATTAGAGTATCTGCAACCTTGTGGCTGAAAAGCATTAAGATAGAAATAAGGGAGTCGCGCAGTAGCACAGTGAGTTAAGCGCAGGTGGCCCCAAGTGCAAGGACCTGCGTAAGGATTCCAGTTCCAGCCCCCGGCTCCCCACCTGCAGGGGAGTCGCTTCACAAGCAGTGAAGCAGGTCTGCAGGTGTCTATCTTTCTCTCCCCCTCTCGGTCTTCCCCTCTCTATTTCTCTCTGTCCTAACAACGATGACATCAACAATAACTAATAATGCCCTAACAACAACAATAACTACAACCAAAAAAAAAAAATCAAAAAGGGCAACAAAAGAGAAAATAAATATTTTAAAAAGATAAAAAAAAAAAAGAAAATAGAACAAACTGTTTAATAGTTGGGAACCTAAAGGTAAGAATATAGCAGATGAGATGGGGGGGGGGGTCTTTATGTTGGAAGAAGCTAGGAAGTCTATTTTAGGTATATTCCAAGGATTCTTTTTTTTTTTAAACTTTATTTTTTACTGGATAGAGACAGAGAGAAATTGAGGGGAAAGGAAGATAGAAATGGAGAGAGACACCTGCAGCCCTGCTTCACCGCTCGTGAAGCTTTCCCTCTGCAGGTGGGGACCAGGGGCTTGAACCCGGGTCCTTGAGCACTGTAGTGTGTGTGCTTAACCAGGTGCGCCACCGCCTGGTCCCTCCAAGGATTCTTTTAAAGATCTTCCTTTTAAAAGGGTTTACTTGCTTTATTTTTAAATTGAATTTATTTCTCAACAAATGGTCTAATAGTATTTTCAATATTATAAGATGGTGTTTGTATTCAGCAAGGTGTAGTTATTTTAATGAGAGTGTGGTAGAAAGAGAGAAGGAGGAGGAATAAGAAAAGAAGAGTAGAAGGAAGAAGAAGAGGAAGAAGAAGAAGAGGAAGACGTAGAGGAAGAAGGAGGAGGAGGAGGAAGAAGAGGAGGAGAGACACAGAGAAGCCAGATCACAGTCACTCTGGCTTTATGGTGGTGCTGGGGATTAAACCAAGAACCTCTGAGCCCAGGCTTGGAAACCTGGTTCGAGATTTTGTTTCCCTGGCCTTAAAGTTATTCACCGGCTGGGGAGAATTCCACTAGAACTTAGATGGGGTAGTGAATGTTCTACACTTCCAGAACTAGGAAGTGCTGCTCCTGAAATTCTAGGTGATTCCCAAATTTGGGAAACCCAATATAAATAAGTCACAGCCAAAAAGGTAAATTTATCTTAAAAGAGAGGAAACAGCTGGCTTGGGTAGTGTGCTGCTTTGCCAAGTGTGTGACTGGGGTTCGAGCCCAGCCCTCATTGCATTGGAGGGAGCTTCAGGGGGTGAAGACTCTGTATCTCTCCAGTCCCCATGATATGCTAATGCCACAAGATTCTACAGATTTTATTTTCCTTTTTAAAACTTTTTTTTTTTAAGTTAACCTTAGGAGAACTGCTGTGGTTTGCAGTGAAGGGATTGGAGATTCAGAACTCTAGTGATGCAAATGGTATGGAAATATATCCCTGTTGATGTGTCATTTTGTAAATCAATATTAAATCACCCCGAGCTCAAGGTGGAGACTAGAGAGGGCAGGGGGAGACAGCATAGTGGTTACACAAAGAGATTTTCATGCCTGAGGCTCTCAAGTCCCAAGTTCAGTCCCCAACGCCACCATAAGCCAGAGCTGAGCAGAGCTCTGGTTTCTCTCTTTCTCTCAGTATCTTTCTCTGTACATCTCTCATTAAAATAAAGTGGATTTTAAAAGGTGGAGAAAGCCTGGAAGTGGTGCACACGGTTAAGCATACATAATATGATGCAAAAGGCTCTGGGTTCAAGCCCCTGCTCCCTATCTGCAGGGGAATGCTTCAAAAGCAGGGAAGCAGATTTGCAGGTGTCTATCTTTCTCCCTCCCTCTTTGTCTCCCCTGCCTCTCTCAATTTCTCTCCATCCTATCAACTAAAATGAAAAGATGGCCACCAGGAGCAGTGGATTCCTAGTGCTGGCACCGAGCCCTAGCGATAACCCTAGAGGCAAAATGTAAAAAAGAAAAGGTGGTGATAATTAATGCATGTATATGTGTATAGATGTCTTTATATAATTTCTTTGTCTCAAATGATTTTGTTTTTAGAGTACGGGGGCCTCAGCAAAAGCTTTTTGAGGGACCAGGTGGTGGCGCATCTGGTTGAGCGCACATGTTGCAATGCTCAAGGACCCAGGTTTGAGTCCCCAGTCCCTACCTTCAGGGGGAAAGCTTTACGAGAGTAAAGCAGGGCTACAGGTGTCTCTCTGTCTCTGTCACCATCTTGATTTCTTTTTTAAAATTTTTTATTATCTTTATTTATTTATTTATTTATTGGATAGAGGCAGCCAGAAATCGAGAGGGAAGGATTGGATAGAGAGGAAGAGAAACAGAAAAGACACCTGCAGCCCTGCTTCACCACTCCTGAAGCTTTCCCCCTGCAGGTGGGGACCAGGGACTCAAACCTGGGTCCTTGCGCATTGTAGCATGTGAGTTCAACCAGGTGTGCCACCTCCTGGCCTCCCGACCATCTTGATTTCTGGCTGTCTCTATCCAGTAGATAATAATTTTTTTTTAAAAAAAGCTATTTGACTATCCCTGGGTTAACCCCTGACCCCCTCCCCCCCACCCCTGCCACACACACGCTTGCTCTCTTTTTATTTCAGACAGAAAAGAACAGGGGGACAGATAGAGGGAGAGACAAAGCAGCAATTCTCCACCATCTGTTCAGCTTCCCTTGTTGCTGTGATCTCCTCCATGTGGCGCCAGGGTTGGAACCTAGGGCGATCATTGCACATGGAGATGAGCACACTGTTCTGGCCAAGCTGTCTCTGAGCGCCCCTTCACCTCAGGGTTTAAACGGCTTTGCTTTGTGCACTCTGCACCCCTGGGCATGCTCCGGAGCCAAGTCACGCCTGGACAGGGCTAAATCCTTACAGGCTCTTCCCTTCAATAAACTTCCCATCTGTCCACACTCAAGAACTTTGCTGTGCCCTTTCTTCACACCCAACTCCTGTGATAAGCTTGGGGGTTCTTGTCAGTGACAGGAGTGACAGGAGAGAAGGCAGTTGCTGCATTTTGAGGGAGACCCCCCAGTAATATTTAACCTGGCCATCTGGGTTGTGTTAACTAAGCCTGAGCCCCAAGTTCAGCCTTATCTCTGTGGTGACAGTGGGTCTGTCCTCACAGCCTCCCCACTGAAGTATTTTCCACTAGAGTCACACAAGCACTCTTGGCCGCCAGGCCTTTTGATGTCCTTGCTGGCTCCAGCTCTAAGTTCAGGAAGGATTAGCTTGTGACTCAGCTCAGGAAATTTCTAGGATAGAAAAGGGAGATGGTGTGTGTGTGTGCACGCGTGCGAGGGGGGTGGGGGAGTTGTCGCTGCACTGGGAGCCATGAAGACTGGCAGAGCCCTTGCACAGCCTGGGGCTGGAATAGGAGTACAGATGCTTCTGTTCCAAGGGGAGGGAGGTGTTGTGGGCAGGTGAGGGCTTTGTCACACAGGAGACAGGTGCCAGGGGGACATCAAGGCACTGGCCTTCTCTGAGGCTCTGATGAGACAGGACCCATTTGTTTCTTCTCTTTAGACGTCTTGGTGCCAGTAGGCACAGTTTCTCAGCGTGCCTTCTGTTTGTGCGTCTGGGGTTTATTTAGTCGATTTATATTGGATAGAGACAAAGAGAAATTGAGAGAGGGAAGAGAGAGATAGTGAGACACTTGCAGTCCTGTTCACCACTTGCGAAACTGCACCCCTCTCACCTCCCCACAGATGGAGACAGGGGTCTTGATCCCAAGTCCTTGTGCATAGTAACAAGGTGCTGGGGGGGGGGGGGGGCGGTGGCACACTGGGTTAAGCGCACATAGTGCAAAGTGTAAGAACCCGCGCAAGGATCCCTGGTCGCTTCACAAGCGGTGAAGTAGGTCTGCGGGTGTCTATCTCTCTCTCTCCCTCTCTGTCTTCCTTGCCCCTCTCAGTTTCTCTCTGTCCTATCCAACAAGTAAAAAAATAAAATAAAATGGCCATAGGAGCAGTGGATTCATAGTGCAGGTACTGAGCCCCAGCAATAACCTTGGAGGCCAAAAAAAAAAAAAGTGCGCTCAACCAGGTGAGCCACCACCCTGTCCTAATATGCATATTTTTAAAACCCAGACTTGGGGCAGGGCAGTGGCACATTTGATTAAGTGTACCTGTTACCATGCACAGTGACTTGGGTTCAAGCCTCGAGGGGGTGGGGTGGGGGGGAGCTTCATGAGTGGTAAGGCAGTGCTACGCGTGTCTCTCTTTCCCTCTCTATCTCTGCCTTCCCTCTCAGCTTCTCTTTTTCTCTGCCCCAAATCAACTAATCCATAAAATATATTTGGGGCTGGGCTGTGGCACACTCAGGCACATATGTTACCATGCACAAAGACCTGGGTTCGAGTCCCCGCTCCCCACCTGCAGGGCGGGGTTGGGGGAAGGCTTCACTAGGGTTGAAGCGTGTCTGCAAGGGTCTTTCTTTCCTTCTCCTAGTCTCCCCCTCTCGTCCCAGTTTTATCTGTCCTATCAAATTAAAATATAGAAAAAGGCAAAAGAAAACAAGGAAGAAATGTTCACCGGAAGCTGTAGACTGTCAGTGTCAGTATCAAGTTCCAGCGATAATCCTGGAGGCAGCAAAAGAAAAGAAAAAAATATCGGGGATCTGCAGTTTTGGATAGGACAGAGAGAAATGGAGAGAGGAGGGGAAGACAGAAAGGGGGAGAGAAAGATAGACACCTGCAGACCTGCTTCACTGCTTGTGAAGCGACCTCTCTACAGGTGGGGAGCCGCGAGCTTGAACCCGGGATCCTTAGGCTGGTCCTCACACTTCACACCAAAGTGCGCTTAGCCTGCTATGCTACCGCCATGTCCCCACTCCTCCCCTCTTTATTAACCCTGCTCCCACCAGAGTCACCACATCTATTGCCATAGTCCACAGTTCATCAAAGAGACAGAGAGACACACTTGGCAACTATCCTACTACCCTCACCCTGTGCCCCACCCCTTGATTTGTTTCTTAGTAGCAATATCCAGAATTTCATCCTTTTCTTTCTGGCTTATTTCATTCCATATGATCCCCTCCAGTCCAGTTCCACTCATGTTCTAGCAAAGGAGAAAATGTCATCATTTTTTTTTTGCCTCCAGGGTTATTGCTGGGGCTCAGTGCCTGCACCATGAATCCACTGCTCCTGGAGGCCATTTTTCCCCCTTTTGTTGCCCTTGATGTTGTAGCCTTGCTGTGGTTATTATTATTGTTGTTGATGTCGTTTGCTGTTGGATAGGACAGAGAGAAATGGAGAGAGGAGGGGAAGACAGAGAGGGGGAGAGAAAGGCACCTGCAGACCTGCTTCACCACCTGTAAAGTGACTCCCCTGCAGGTGGGGAGCTGGGGGCTCGAACCAGTGTCGTTACGCAGGTCCTTGTGCTTTGAGCCACGTGCGCTTAACCCGCTGAGCTACCACCCAATCCCCTGTCATCATTTTTGTACAGGTGTACTAATACTTACCAGTGGATATCTACCATAGCTTCCTTAAACACTCATCTGTGGTTGTACACCTAGTTGTTTTCACATGTTGACTATTACGAATTTATCAATAGTGCTGCCATAAACATGAACATGAGGACACATAGATCTCTTCAGCTAAGTGGTGTGTGTGTGTGTGTGTGTGTGTGTGTGTGTGTGTGTGTGATTTCACTGCATAGATGCTTTGGAGAGGATTTGCTGTATCCTGTAGTAGGTTCACTTTTCACGTTCTGAAGACTCTGCAAACTGTTTCCCACACCCCCTGTACTAATGTACATTCCCAGTGACAGCGTTTTTTTATATGCTGGATGACCATCTGACTATCTTCATGGTGAAGATTCTGTCCATGTCCACTGCCACCTACCTTCCTTCCTTCCTTCCTTCCTTCCTTCCTTCCTTCCTTCCTCCTTTCCTTTTCTTTTCTGTCAAGCCATTTTTCTTTGTGGTTTTATAGCGGCTGACATGATTATAAGATTACAGGGTAGACGTCTACACTGCTCCCACCAGCAAAGTATGATGCTTGCTTTGATGGCACGTGCAGTAAGTGTGCTGTAGATGGCCAATGCATCGCTGGGAAAAGTTACCCCAACCTCTATTGTTTTTTTTATATTTATTTTATTTATTTATTCCCTTTTGTTGCCCTTGTTGTCTTATTGTTGTAGTTATTATTGTTGTTGTCATTGTTGGATAGGACAGAGAGAAATGGAGAGAGGAGGGGAAGACAGAGAGGAGGAGAGAAAGACAGACACCTGCAGACCTGCTTCACCGCCTGTGAAGCGACTCCCCTTCAGGTGGGGAGCCGGGGTTCGAACCGGGATCCTTATGCCGGTCCTTGTGCTTTGCGCCACATGCACTTTGTCCGCTGCACTACCGCCCGGCTCCCATTTTTTGTTTTTTTTATTTTCCTGTTGTCACTGTTGGTTATACTAATTAACTGATTGTATAGTGAACCATACTTACATTTCTGGGATAAATCCCACTTGATCATGATATATTTTTTAGATTTTATCTACAGGGTTTACCACTCCCTGTTGACCTTATTTTTCAAATAGAGACAGAGACAGAAAGGGAGAGAGAGGGAGTGGGGGAAGAGAGAGAGAGAGAGAGAAATGCAATAAGACATACTTCCATGCAATGAATCCTGGTCATGAATGGGGTAAGCCAGTATAGTACTCAAGTGACCTATTTTGCTGACCCCAATTTTTAAAAATGTGTAGTGGACATCATGGTAGCATCTGCAACTTGGTGGCTGAAAAAAAAAAAAAAAAAACAACCATTAAGATAGAAAGCAGGACAGATTGTTTAATAGTCAGGAACTTAAAGGCAAGAATATAGCAGATGAGTATGGGGGCCTCCATTTTGGAATAAGCTAGTAGGTCTATTTTAGGTATTTTCCAAGGAGCCCGTGACTTAACTAATTTTTGCCTGAGCACGACAGCTAACATGCTGGTGGACCAAAGGTATTGTCTGGGGAGATGGTGTCAGAGTTGGAAATAGAACTAGAATGCTGGATCAGGGAAGAGAGTAGCTCCCAAATATGGGAAAATATGTAAGTGTCATGTTATGGTATCTTTTTTTTTTTATTATTTTAGGCCTTTCTAGTTTGGTTTGGGTCACTGCAAACTGTTGTGTGTTTTTGCTTTAACGTGTACATTTCCCCCCTAACTTATGGGTACTAACTTATGGGTACTAACTTATGTGAGCATGCTTTCTGTCGCACATGCACACTGATCTATATCTAGGTTCTGTGGCTTCTGTGCTTTGTTCAGAGGTGCACCACCTGATAAGTTATTGAGGAGTCCTATGAGCAAGGAACGGTCTCACCAGAGTGCTGGAGCTGAAGGGTTGACATTCCGTGCCTGGTGTCTCTGGGCACAATCTGACGTGAAACATGTCAGATGGTGGTACTGGTTGCATGAGCTCAGCACATGCAGTATCAAATGGTCTGGATGGCCAACCTGAATTCCCTGGACAGAGGGACCTCACCAATGTACCCTGGACCCCCACCTCTCCAGACCCCCTGCCCCACTAGGGAAAGATAGGGACAAGCTGGGAGCATGAATCGACCTACCAAACACCCTGTTCATCGGGGAAGCAATTATAGAAGCCAGACCTTCCACCTTCTGCACCGCATAAGGACCCTGGGTCCATACTCCCAGAGGGATAAAGAATAGGAAAGCTTTTGTGGTCTGGGAAGTGGCACAGTAGATAAAGTGTTGGACTCTCAAGCAGGAGGTCCTGAGTTTGATCCCCAGCAGCACATGTACCAGAATGATGTCTGGTTCTTTCTCTCTCTCTCCTCCTTCTCATTAATAAATAAAGTAAAAATATTTTAAAAAATAATAATAGGAAAGCTTTCGAGGGAGGGGATGGGATATGGACCTCTGGTGGTGGAAATTGTGTGGAATTGTACCCAGCTTATCCTATGGTCTTATTGATATTTTTATTTTATAAATTAATAACAATAAAAATAAGTTGTTGAATCTAGTCTGCTAAGATTTTTGTTCAGGATCTTAGCACTTGTGCTCATCAGAGATGTAGTTTTCTTTCATTTTTTTTTTTGATACCTGCAGACCTGCTTCACCGCCTGTGAAGCAACTCCCCTGCAGGTGGGGAGCCGGGGGCTCGAATCAGTATTTTGACCTGTCCTTGTGCTTTGTGCAACGTGCGCTTAACCGCTGCACTACCGCCCGACTCCCTGAAGTTTTCTTTTGTTGCTGCATTTCTGTCAGCTTTTGGTATCAAGAGTGATGGGTTTGTCAGTTTTGTTTTCTCTCTTGAAGAACCAGCTCATAGGAGGGGCTGCATGGTGGTGCATCTAGTTAAGTACACCCAGTACCATGCTGAAGGACCCGGGGGGTCCTGACCCCTGCTTTCCACTGGCAGCAGAGATGCTTCTCAGGTGGTGAAACAGGCTTACAGCTGTCTATCTCTCTCCTTTTATTTATGTATGTATTTATTTATTATTCATTTGTTATTGGATAGTGACAAGAGAAATTGAGAGAGAAGGGGGAACTGGAGAGGAAGAGAGACACGTGCAGACCTGCTTCACCTCCCCTGCAGGTGGGGAGCCAGGGACTTGAACCGGGATCCTGACCGGTCCTTGCGCTTTTCTGACCCGCTGCTCTACCACCCGACTCCCTATCTCTCTCCTTTTTCTTCCTCTCCCCTCTCAATTTTTAAAAATTAATTAATTAATTTATTTATTTATTCCCTTTTGTTGCCCTTGTTGTTTTATTGTTGTAGTTATTATTAATGCCGTTGTTGTTAGATAGGACAGAGAGAAATGGAGAGGGGAAGGGAAGACAGAGAGGGGAAGAGAAAGATAGACACCTGCAGACCTCCTTCACCACTTGTGAAGTCACTCCCCTGCAGGTGGGGAGCTGGGGGCTCGAACCAGGATCCTTATGCTGGTCCTTGTGCCCTCTCAATTTCTGTCTGTCTTATCCAATAAAATAGAAAACAAACAAACAAAAAGCTGCCAGGGGCCTTGGATTTCTAGTGCAGGCACTTGAGCCCCTGCAATAACATGGAGGCAAAAAATAAATAAATAAATAAATAAATAAATACAAATAATATAAATAACCAGCTGTTAGTTTCATTGGTGATTTTAAGGTGTTTCTAATGTCATTTATTTCTCCCCTGATTTTATTATCTTCCTCTTTCTAGTTTCTTCAAATGTGAAGCTAGATTGTCTATCTGTGATTTCCCGTTTCCTGCCGTGGGCCTTTATCGCCATAAAATTCCTCTTGCTGTCTCCCACATGTTCTGAAAGCTTTCAGTTTCATTTGTTTCCAGAAAAAAAAAATCAATTTCCTCTTTGATTTCCTCATTGACCCCAAGCATGTTGTTGAGGCTCTATTTTTTTGAGGTGCTGCTGAGTTTCTTTTTGTCATTGATAACTTGTTTCATTCAGGGAGCCTTGTGGTGGCACACTGGGTTAAGTGCATATAGTACTAAGCACAAGAACCCACACAAGGATTTAGGTTTGAGCCCCTGGCTCCTCACCTGCAGAGAAGACACTTGATGATCAGTGAAGCAGGTCTGCAGGTGTCTATCTTTCTTTCTCCCTCTCTGCCTCCCCCCTCTTTCAATTTCTCTTTGTCCTGTCCAATCAAATGGAGAAAATGGCTGCCAGGAGCAGTGAAATCGTAGTGCTGGGCTGGCACTGAGCCCCAGTGACAACCAGATAACTAGTTGATGTCAATGTGGTCTGAGAAGAAGCTTGGAATGCTTTCAATGCTCTTGAATTTATAGATTATACCTCTGTGATCCAGCAGATGGTCTATCCTTGAGAATGTTCCGTGTGGTCTTTTGAGAAGAATGTGTCTCTCACATTTCTTGGTGTGAAGAACTAGCTCCTTGTTGAAGACTCTTGCTTCCTTATTGATTTTTTTCTCTGGTTCACCTGTTTGGGAGAGTGGGGTCTTCACATCCTTTGTTCTCACTGTATCACTATTCTGTGTGACCTAAATGTTTCTCTACAGTTGTTGCCTAGTTTATCGATGGCATGCAGCTAGAACTGGAAGTTTCCTATGTCAACCTTATTGCTGTGGCCCAGACCTAGTACCCACCGAACTGTTACTCTGCAGCATTTTTTTTTGATGAATGAATCTTGCTGGTTTTGCCATATATATATACACACACACATACATACATACATACATACATACATACATACATACCCATACACACAAACACATATCTTCTTTATTCTTTGTTGGGGGATTAATGGTTTACACATTGACAGTAAAATACAGAAGTTACATATGTAACATTTCTCAGTTTTCCACATAACAATACCACCCCCGCTAGGTCCTCCTCTGCCATCATGTTCCAGGACCTGAACCCCCTTCCCTCCCCCCCCAACCCCAGAGTCTTTGGTGCAATACGCCAACTCCAGTCCAAGTTCTCCTTTGTGTTTTCCCTTCTGTTCTTATTATTCAACTTCTGTCTATGACTGGGATCATCCTATATTCACTCTATGTAAAGAGATTTATTAAAAAAAATAGTATTTTCATGAAAGCCTAAATGAAGGATTTTTATTATTTATTATTATTACTATTATTACTATTTGCCTATGATGCAAATAAAGAGAAAGACACCTGCAGACCAGTTTCACCACATGTGAAGTGACCCACTTCAAAGGGATCCTTACACAGTTCCTTAAGCTTAATACTATGTGTGCTTAACCCAGTGTGCCACCGCCCAGACCCCTGATATGTCTTTTTTTTGCTGGTCCCAGTTCAGGGTGCCAGATGCCAGGCTAGCTTCGCGGGCAGGAGAGAGATGACCAGGGACTCATGGCAGAGCTGGGAACGCAGTTCAATCTTTATTGACTAGTGGGGATGCAGTTCAACAATCTAATTTCTATTCATTAGAAAATCCTGTCCTTTTATATCTCCTGAGGCAGACAAGTGTCAGGAAGAGGAAGTAGGTAGGATAGGGGGTGGGGAGAAGGAAAAAGCACGTGAACCAATGAAAACAATGATTATGTAAATAGACACAGCCTTAAGCAATACAAGCAAACCTAATGTGATGATCAAAACAGAAGGTCTTATAAGCAGAATTTAGAAGCATACCAACATTTTAAAAAAAATTTTTAAATGTTTATTAGTGATTTAATAATAGTTGACAAGACTGTAGGATAAGAAGGGTACAATTCCACACAATTCCCACCACCAGAATACCGTGTCCCATCCCCTCCATTGGAAGTTACCCTATTCTTTATCCCTCTGGGATCATGGACCAAAATTCTTTATGGGGAACAGAGGGTGGGAGTTCTGGCTACTGTAATTGCTTCTCCACTGGACATGGGTGTTGGCAGGTGGATCCACACCCCCAGCCTGTCTCTGTCTTTCCCTAGTGGGGCAGGGCTCTGGGAGAGGGGAAGTTCCAGGACACATGGGTGAGGTCGTCTCCCCAGGGAGGTCAGGATGGCATCATGGCAGCATCTGCAACTTGGTAGCTGAAAGGCAGCAAGATTGTTTTTTTAACATTCTATATTTCAAAGTGAGTTTCCATTAAGAACGAAAGCTTCACTTGATGAGTTTCAACATACTGTTGAGAAATACAGTAACATGACACACAAGCAGCCTGATGATTTTCTCTCATTAATTGTTGACTGATTCCAGCTGCTGAGGCTGAATTCTTACAAGTCAGCATCCTTTACACACACACGTGGCTAATTCAGTCCCCCTACTGTTAAAATGCAATGGATTCATTTCTCTTTCTAAGCATTTCAGATGCCAGACGGGAAATATTTACGACAGAAACACAACAAACTTCTCAAACACTGCAATCCCTCTTCTCAAGCCGGGCTTTCTAGCAAGTCAGATGCACTTCAATATCAGAAGACTGTTTTATAAGCTTAGCCAACTCATTTATTTCACAGTGCTTAGCCTGAAATCACAACATAGATTCTTCCTAGACGTCATTTAAAAAGTATAAAAGGAAAAAGGAGAAGGATACATTTTCCTTTGCTTTTGAACTTTGTATGTCACATGAATAAATTTGCGTTTTGTTCAATAAATACACCACAATTTTTGTAATATGAAAGGCTTTATAATTTGGCACTATTTTGATTAAATGTCACTGAGGTCAGACAGAACTTGTTCTCATTTGATTGGTATGTTCTTGTTGCTCTGGCGGGCGGGGGGAGGGTGGCGGGTGGTTCCTGAATCTCCATGCCTAGAAAAATCAAAATGAACAACTGTTCTCAAGTGTCACCTTCCTGTGCTTCCTCCTTCACCTCCTCTTTTGCCAACTTTTTTTTTTTTTCAATTTTGAGTTTTGACTGCAGCTTTTTCCCTGAGTGTGAATTCTGGCTTCCTTTCCACTGGCCTGGATCATACCCTTGAGTTCTGCCAACAACAATCTGCATTTCTTGAGCTCTGGACATTGTTTTTTTTTTTTATTCCTTTTGTTTTGTTTTGTTTTGCCACCAGAATTATCCCCGGTGCTCAGTGCCTGCATCCTGCATGACCCCACCATTCCCAGTGACCATTACTTTTCTTTTTTTTAATTTTTATTTATAAAAAGGAAACACTGACAAAAGCCATAGGATAAGAGGGGTACAACTCCACACAGTTCCCACCGCCAGAAATCTGTAGCTCATCCCCTCCCCTGATAGATTTCCTATTCTTTATCCCTCTGAGAGTATGGACCCAGGATCATTATGGGGTACAGAAGGTGGAAGGTCTGGCTTCTGGAATTGCTTCCTGGCTGAACATGAGTGTTGACAGGCTGATCCATACTCCCAGCCTGTCTCTCTTTTTCCCTAGTGGAGCGGGGCTCTGGGGAAGCGGGGCTCCAGGACATATTGGTGGGGTGGTCTGCCCAGGGAAGTCCGGTTGGCATCATAGTAGCATCTGGAATCTGGGGGCTGAAAAGAAAGTTAACATACAAAGCCAAACAAATTGTTGACTAATCATGAACCTAAAGGCTGGAATAGTTCAGATGAAGAGTTGGGGGTGTGTGTGTGTCTCTGTTTTGTAGATAGTTAGTAGTCCTGTTTAATTATATTCCAAAGAGCCCATGACTATACTATTTTTTGTTTGCTTGCTTTTTCCTGAGCCTGACATCTGATATGCAGGTAGATCCAAGTTATTGTCTGGGGGAGATGATGTCATGACTGGAGAAAGGATCAGAAAGCTGGATTAGGGAAGAGAGTAGCTCCCAAATATGGTAAAAGTATATAAGTATTTTTAAAGACAATCAAAGGTTTATTACATGATGGTACAGCAGTATGGAACGGTATATTTTAGGTACTATAAGATAGGCAATTATTGGCAGAGATATAAGATACTCATTATGGCCATAGAGGAGAGTACTATAAGCTAAGTGTACTCTGCTTGGCTACACGTGTACAGTTCATCTGGTGAGAGGCAGCCATGGCGGGCACCACGAGCACACAGGAAAACAGGGAGCCAGAAGACAGGAACACAGGAAGAGAGAGAGAGACAGAGAGAGAGACAGAGAGAAGGAGAGGGAGCTACATCAAGCTATGTGTGTTCTGTCTCTCAGGAGAGCCTGCGTGGCGAGGGTCCAAGGGAAAGGAAAGTGTACATGTGTAACATTTCCACATAACAGTACAACCCCCTCCCCCCCCCACTACGCCCTCCTCTGCCATCCTATTCCAGGACATGAACTCTTCCTTCTACCTCACCCCAGAGTCTTTGACTTTGGTGCAATACACCAACTCCAGTCCGAGTTCTGCTGTATGTTTTCCCTTCTGACCTTGTTTTTCAATGCGTGTCTGTGAGTGAGATCATCATCCTTTTGCTTCTGACTTATCTCACTTAACATGACTTCTTCCAAGCTCCATCCAAGCCTTTTTTTTTCCTCTTGGTTTTTTAAAATCATATTTTATTTATTTATTGGATGGAGACGGAGAATTTGAGAGGGGATGGAGGAGATAGAGAGGGAGACAGAGAGACGTCTGCAGACTTGCTTCACTGTTTGTGAAGCTTCTCCCCTGCAAGTGGGGACCAGGGGCTTGAAGCTGCCTTGTGCGTGTCACTGGTAAGCCTCAGCTCTCGACTGGAACACACACACCCCAATTCAGTCTCTCCATGTATATGTGTATATGTACATTTTGTTTATTGAGAGAGAAAGGCAGAGGCAGGCTGGGAGTATGGATCGACCTGCCAATGCCCATGTTCAGCGGGGAAGCAATTACAGAAGCCAGACCTTCCCCCTTCCCTGGGTCCATGCTCCCAGAGGAATAAAGAATAGGAAGGCTATCAGGGGAGAGGATGGGTTACAGAGGTCTGGTGGTGGGAATTGTGTGGAGTTGCACCCCTCTTATCCTACGGTTTTTGTCAGTGTTTCCTTTTTATAAACAAAAAATTTAAAAAAATAATAAAGTACAGCGATGAAGTTTCTTGGGAATGTGAAATAGGAGATTGTGAGGCCAGATTGCACAGTGCACTGGAAAGTGACAATTTATCCATTTGCCAGTCCTTCCAGGTATGAAGACATCCCTCCCACCCACCAAAGCTGACCTTCACCAAACTTTGTCAGATACGAGGGACTTTGTGGCCAGCGATCCACAGCAGTTTTGGAGAAGGTTCATTATGGTCTTTAATTTAGATGCAATGTGATCTCTCCTGTCAGTTGTATTACATGTTGTTAAAAGCTGAAAGCAAAAACAAAACAAAACAAAACAAAAAAAACAAAGTCAGAATCTTCTTGCTATATTCCTGGCCAAACTGAAAGGAAAATGGTTTGGACATATCTGCTGAGGGTCGTTTTTTTTTTTTTTTTTTTTTTTTTTTTTGCACTTGATAGTAGCTACTGTGACACAGACAGGATTTTTGATACTTGGCATAGAATGTGACCTAGATGACCAGGTGAAGGACATGGACTGTGTACGTGTTGCCTGCAACACTTAGGAGTTGCTCAGGTCTGAGCAGCCAGTTGTGTATCTTACGTGGAAGGGGAAGACATGCCAGTGGCTCTCACCTGGTAAATGGTGGAGCCAGTGACTCAGTGGAAGAGTCACAGCAGTCACTTAGTTTATTTCATTTAGTTTAGTCTCTTTGCTTACTGATGCTCTTCACCTATTTGTGCTAGTGCATGCTGGGAACGTTGTGCTAAAATGCAGCTTCAAGCCTCTGCGTCTCTGGAACTTGCCACTGCTCTTGAAGAAGGAAGAAACCTTGGTGAAGGAGAAGGACAAGAAGAAGAAGAAGAGAACGAAGAAGAAAAAGAAAAAGAAAAAGAAGCAAGTGTTTCTTGATGTCATTTTAAAGTCCCGTTTAATTTTTTAATCTTTATTTATTTATTGGATAGAGACAGAGAGAAATCTAGAGATAGAGGGGGGAGAAAGACAGGAGAGACACCTTCAGCCCTGCTACACTACTTGCAAATCTTCCCCCCCTGCAGGTGGAGACTGGGGGGTATGAACCCAGGTCCTTGTGTACTGTAACATGGGCACTCAACCAGGTATGTCACTGCCCAGCCCCAAGTCCCTTTTAATTTATTTTTTATTAAATATTCATTTATTTATGAGGGAGAAAGAGCCAGAGCACCACTCTGGCACATGTGATACCAGCCCAGCGATGGAACTTGGAGCCTCCTTGTTGGGATTATAACACTTTACCTACTGCATTGCCTCCTGCATCACTTCTTTCTTTCTTTCTTATTTTTTACTGCAAAATTGCTATGTGGACAATCAGAATTAGTGTTTGTGATGAAGAACTTAACTTCAAAACTACTTATGTGATTTCTTTTTCTCAATCCATTTTTTTTTAAGTTTTGACTCATAGTGATTTGTTACCAGATTGTAAGATTACAGGGTCTAGTTCCATACCACAATGACCGTCAAACTTTTGTACCTCTAGCCTCCCGCCTCTCAGTGATAACCACCATAATTCTCCTCAAGTCTTGGAGAGAATTTGTTTGCTTCTGTTTTTGCTTTGTTTGCTAGTTCCTGTGTATTCGTTCTCAGGTTTGTATAAATGAGTGAAACCATTTGATAGTTGACTTTCTTTTTATTTTATTTATAAAAAGGAAACACTGACAAAACCATAGGATAGGAGAGGTACAACTCCACACAATTTCCACCACCAGAGCTCTGTATCCCTTCCCCTCCCTCGATAGCTTTCTTATTCTTTAACCCTCTGGGAGTATGGACCCAAGGTCATTGTGGGATGCAGAAGGTGGAAGGTCTGGCTTCTGTAATTGCTTCCCCGCTGAACATGGGCATTGACAGGTTGATCCATACTCCCAGCCTGCCTCTCTCTTTCCCTAGTGTGGTGGGGTTCTGGAGAATCAGAGCTCCAGGACACATTAGTGGGGTTGTCTGTCCAGGGAAGTCTGGTTGACATCCTGCTAGCATCTGGAACCTTGGGCTAAAAAGAGAGTTAACATATTAAGCTGAACAACTTGTTGACTAATCATGAACCTAAAGGCTGGAGTTGAATCTCATCTCTTCAGTTACCTTTTTTTTTTTTCATTTGTTATTGGTTATTAAATAGTAGATTAAAAGATTACAGGGTATGGTTGCTCACCACACCCACCGCCCAAGTTCTGTGTACACAACCTCCTCCCCCCAGAGATAACCATACATAATTCTCAAAGCCTTAGAAGCAGTTTGCTGGAGGATTTTTTGTTTTGTTTTGTTTTTGTTTTTGTTTTTTGCAAGTTCATGTGCCTCAGATCTCTAAATTCCACATATGAGTGAACCCATCTGGTAGTTCATCTGTCACCTTTTTACTCATTTCCTTAAACATAATCACCTCCAGTTCCATCCATT
Source organism: Erinaceus europaeus (assembly GCF_950295315.1). Lineage (NCBI taxonomy): Eukaryota > Metazoa > Chordata > Mammalia > Eulipotyphla > Erinaceidae > Erinaceus > Erinaceus europaeus. Next base: position 16,267,520 of record NC_080163.1, read on the forward strand.
TTCTCCCAGAGGATATAATGTCTTCTTTTTGGATTGCAGAGTAGTATTCCATGAAATATATATATTTCATATCTTTGTTCAGTCATCTCTTGATGAGAGAGGGAGAGAGAGAGAGAGAGAGAGAGAGAGAGAGAGAGAGACCGAGAGACCGACCACAGGATCAAAGCTCCCTTCGGTGTGATGGGAGTTGGGCTCGAAGCCAGGCCATAGGCATGCCAAAGTGAGCTAATTTACCAGGCCTCTCTGCTTTATCTTTTAATGGTGCTTTGGCCCTTTTAGCATTGTATTGGGACAGAGTGATTTGGTTATGGGCCTTACAAGTTAGCATTAGTTTAAAAGTCTAAATGATGTCTGCATTGATGACTGCTGGTGGAGTGGGAATAACATATGTCTGTTTATTTAAGAGAAGGTCAAACCTATTCATGAGAAGGTAAATAAAAGTCAGATACCTCCAGACTAAGTCTGGTCTGAAGTAAGTGTGATCCACCATCATTTGACCCCACTCGGGGTTAGTCAGGATTATTTTCTCTCCCCTGTCTTTTATGCCCAGTAAAAAGACCATAGCTCTTTTATTGGCAGCCAGTCTCAGTTTAACAAAGTAATTGTGCCAGACTGTGGTTTTTCATTTCACTCTCGCAGTTTTATGAGGATTTTTCTCATTAGAATAATGAAAGTAAGCATTTTAGCAACAAATATAAGAAGATTATGAATGCTTTAGAGGGATAAGCTTTAAATGAATCTGTTACATCCTTAAAAAAGGACATTTTAGTTATTTGGCGTTCTATCTGGAGCTACAGCCTTGTGACTTCAGGCTGGAGGGAGGGAAGGGGAGAGAGAGAGAGAAAGAGAAAGAAGAATAAAAAAAGGGGGAGGGGGAGACAGAAAGAATCAGATCATCACATATGCAGTCTGGATGTCCCACAATTTTTGTATTCACTCACCCACTAAAAGACATTTTAACTGTCTGTAAATTTGGGAAAATATAAAAGAAGACCTATGGGGGGCTAGGTAGTGACACATTTGGTTGAGTGCATGTTACAATGCGCAAGGACCCAGGTTCAAGTCCCCAGTCCCCACCTTCAGGGGGAAAACTTAGCAAGTGGTGAAGAAGTGCAGTCTGTCTGTCTGTCTGTCTTATCTATCTAGCATCTATCTATCTGTCTGTCTGTCCGTCTATCTGTCAATCTCTCTATCTATTACCTCCCCCTTCCCCCTCAATTTCTAGATGTCTCTAACCAATAAATAAAGACAATAAGAAATAAAAAAATTAAGAAAGAAGGCCTCTGTAATCACTTTGCATGGAAATGTTTGTATGTATATGAGTTTCATTTCACACAGATAAGTAACTAGAAATACCCTAGGTGGCCTATGTGATAAAACTCTGTTTTGATTTCTAAGACGTTGTCTTCCATACCAGCTGGACTATGTTTGTCTCTGTAACAATAGTGAGAGTTTCTTTGTTTCACTTTTCCACCAGCCCTTGGTGGTGTTGGTTTGGAACTGGAGTAATTTTTTGGAGTGTTTTCACTTTTTTTTTTTGTAAATAATAACTGCTAGTGACGTGGTGTCAAACATTGCTTCATGTTTGTTTTCTTTTTTCTTTAAAGTTTATTTAAATCATTTTTATTATCTTAATTTATTTATTGGATAGAGACAGCCAGTAATCAAGAGGGATGGAGGGTGATAGAGAAGTAGACAGACAGAGAGAAACCTGCATCACTGCTTCATCACTCACAAAGCTTTCCCCCCTGCAGGTGAGGACCAAGGGCTCAAACCCGGGCCCTTACACATTGTAAGATGTGCGCTCAACCAGGTGTGACACGCCACCTGGCTCCGCTTCATGTTTATTTTCCATATGACTATCTTCTTTGACGAAACATCCATTCACCACCCCAACTTCTCTGGGCAGATGATCTTGCCAATGTGTCCTGGACCCTCGTATCTCCGGTGTTCTGGTCCACTAGGGAAAGACAGAAACAGGCTGGGGGTATGGGTTGACCTGTCAAAGCCCATGCTCAGTGGAGAAGCAGCTACAGAAGCCAAAACTCCTACCTTCTGCTCCCCATAAACAGCCTTGATCCATTTTCCCAGCTGGGGAGAAGTGATAGGATGAAGATAAGAGGACTCTGCACTCCAGCTCCATCAGCACCCAGAGAGAGAGAAGGAAAAGGAGAGGGACATATGGAGGTAGTTATGATGTCATGAGTGGCTTAGAGGAAAAGAGAGGAGTGAATCAGAAAAAGAAGAGGCAACTATGTATAAATGTGGACAGAGAGTTGTAGAGATAGTGGTTGGCCCCTGTCTAAAAATTCAGGGGAACTGTGGTAGATTGCAGTGGGGAGAGTGAAGATTCAGAACTCTGGTGGTGGGAATGGTATGGATTCAAATCCCTGTCAACATGTCATTCTGTAATATAAAAATAAAAAATAAAATAAAATAATAAAACATCTCTCCAGAACTTTATATAGATTTTTAAAATTAAGATTTTTATTTATTTATTTATTTATTTATTTATTTATGGGAAAGATAGGGAGTAAAGAGAGAAAAACCAGATTATCATGTGCTGGGGATTGAACTCAGGACCTCATTCTTGACAGTCTAATGCTTTATCCACTGCTCCACCACCCAGACCAGATTAAAAACTGTAATGAAGCATTTGTTTGTTGCTGAACTTGAAGTGTGGCCTGTGTGTGTATTTTGGGTACATGTATTTTTACTGGATACCTGACTTGCAAATATTTCCTCCCAGTTTATGTCAGTACTTCCATTCATTTAACAGTTGATGGAGAAGAGTAGGTGGCTTTAATTTACTGAAGTCCAACTTTTCTATATTTTCTTTGATACATAGTGCTTTGGAGTTGAAGCTCAAAGTCATTGCCAAGCCAAGGTTCTCTGGAATTCCTCCTGTGTTATCTTCTAGATTGATTCATTTATCTATTTATTTTGGCTAGAGACAGAAATTGAGAGAGAAGGGGACAATTGGGAGATACAACAAGAGGAGAGGAGAGGAGAGGAGAGGAGAGGAGAGGAGAGGAGGGGAGGGGAGGGGAGGGGAGGGGAGGGGAGGGGAGGGGAGGGGAGGGGAGGGGAGGGGAGGGGAGGGGAGGGGAGGGGAGAGGAGAGGAGAGGAGAGGAGAGGAAACTGAACTGCAACTCTCCTTCACTGCTTCTGCACTTCCACCCTCCCATAGCAGGAAGGGGCTAGGGGCTTGAACCAGGGTCCTAGAGCACTGTAATATCTGTGCTCAATCAAATGTGCCACTGCCTGGCCCCTTCTAGGAGGTTTATAGCCTTGCTTATTATTGTTGTTGTTGTTATTATTATTTAGGGTTGTGCTACCTATTTAGTTTTTGTTTTCTTATGTTTGCTTGTTTGATGTGTGAAGAGTGCAAGGTATAGGCTTACTTTCTTCTTTCTTTTCTCTCCTTCTTTTATTTCTTTGGAGTGTGAATATCTAGTTGTACCAAAACACTGTTCTTTCTCCTCTGAATTCACTGAGGAATTAAGAGAACCCCCACTGTCCATCGTGAGGAATCAGCTGATGACATTTGTGTAGGTCTGTATTTCAGACCTCACTAGTCCATTCCATTCATCCTTGTGTATGTCCTCCCCTGTCGTATGCTTTACATTGGTTTGTTCTAGCCCTCCCCCCCCCCCCAAGAGAATTGGATCAGGCCTGCTAATTTCGCGGGCCCGCTTGGCCCCGCCCCGAAGGAACCCGGAGAGAGGGTTCCTGAGTCCGAGAGTTCGACAGTGCCAGAGTGGAAGAGTTCCTGAGAGTTTCAGGGTTACAGAGTAAGATAGAGTTCCAGTGTACCAGAGTTTCAGAGGGTTCCCGAGTACGAGAGTTCGAGAGTTCCTGAGTTCGAGAGTAAGAGAGAGGGTTCCTGAGTCCGAGAGTTCCTGGGTTCCTGAGTTCGGAGAGTTCTAGAGTTGGAGGGTTCCTGAGTTCGAGAGTAAAAGAGAGTGCTTGTGCCGCCGCAAAGAGACAGCAGAGTTCTGTTTGGTGATTAGTTTGTCTTAGTTTATGAATCGTTGTTCCTGAATAAAGAAATACAGCTTCTCTGCCCAGCCGTTGTCTCCGCGTCTCTGTTACCCGCCCATGAAGCAAGCCAGCCCGGCAAGAGCCCTCCAAAATAGTTCCAGAGTGCCAGAGTTGGAGAGTTTCTGAGTTCCAGAGTAAGAGAGAGAGTGCTTGCGCCGCCACAAAGAGACAGCAGAGTTCTGTTTGGTGATTAGTTTGTCTTAGTTTGTGAATCGTTGTTCCTGAATAAAGAAATACAGCTTCCCTGCCCAGCCATTGTCTCCGCCGCCAAGAGAATTGGATGAGTCCTGTTAATTTCGCGGGCCTGCTTGGCCCCGCCCCAAGAAACCCCGGGAGAGGGTTCCTGAGTTCCAGAGTGACAGAGTTCCAGAGTTTCTGAGTTCGAGAGTGCGAGAGTTTCTGAGTTCGAGAGTAAGGGAGAGGGTTCCTGAGTTCGAGAGTAAGGGAGAGGGTTCATGAGTTCGAGAGTGCCAGAGTTCCGGAGTTCGAGAGTTTCAGGGTTACAGAGTAAGAGAGAGTTCCAGAGTGCCAGAGTTTCAGAGGGTTCCCGAGTTCCCCAGTGACAGAGTTCCTGAGTTCCTGAGTTCGAGAATTTCAGGGTTACAGAGTAAGAGAGAGTTCCAGTGTGCCAGAGTTTCAGAGGGTTCCCGAGTACGAGAGTTCGAGAGTTCCTGAGTTCGAGAGTAAGGGAGAGGGTTCCTGAGTTCCAGAGAAAAGGAAAGAGTGCTTGCGCCTCCGCAAAGAGACAGCCGAGTTCTGTTTGGTGATTAGTTTGTCTTAGTTTGTGAATCGTTGTTCCTGAATAAAGAAATACAGCTTCCCTGCCCAGCCGTTGTCTCCGCGTCTCTGTTACCCGCCTGTGAAGCCAACCTGCCGGCAAGAGCCATCCGAATTTTAACAACACTCCCCCCTCTCCCTCCCCCCTGCCTTTAGGGTTATTGCTGAGGCTTGGTGCTGGCACGACAAATCCACTGTTTCTGACAGCCATTTCTTCTCTTTTATTGGCTAGAACAGAGGGAAATTGAGAGAGGAAAGGGAAAGATAGAGATGGAGAGAGAAATGCAGATGTGTGCACACGTGCTGCACCATTTGCAAAGTAAACCCCCTGCAGGTGGGGAGCCAGGGGCTCAAACCTGGATCCCTGAGCGAGCCCTTGTGCTCAGTGTTATGTGCATTTCTCTAGATGTGTCACCTCCAGGGTCCCATACCTGTTTTTTTTTAAATTTTTTTTACATATTTATTTATTTTCCCTTTTGTTGCCCTTGTTTTGTATTGTTGTTGTTGTTAAAGTCATTGTTGGATAGGGCAGAGAGAAATGGAGAGAGGAGGGGAAGACAGAGAGGGGGAGAGAAAGATAGACACCTACAGACTTGCTTCACTGCCTGTGAAGCGACTTCCCTGCAAGTGGGGAGCCAGGGTCTCGAACCGGGATCCTTACTCAGGTCCTTGCACTTTGCGCCACATGCGCTTAACCCGCTGCGCTACCGCCCAACTTTTTTTTTTTAATATTTATTTTCCCTTTTGTTGCCCTTGTTGTTTTTCATTGTTGTTGTTATTGATGTCATCGTTGTTAGATAGGACAGAGAGAAATGGAGAGAGGAGGGGAAGACAGAGAGGGGGAGAGAATGACACCTGCAGACCTGCTTCACCGCCTGTGAAGCGACTCCCCTGCAGGTAGGGACCTGAGATCCTTATGCTGGTCCTTGTGCTTTGCACCACGTGCTTCTGCGCTACCACCCGACTCCCTCGCCCAACTTTTAAAATGGTTTTTTATATTTATTTATTTTCCCTTTTGTTGCCCTGTTTTTTTATTGTTGTTGTAGTTATTATTGTGTTGTTATTGATGTCGTCATTGTTAGATAGGACAGAGAGAAATGGGAGAGAGGAGGGGAAGACGGGGAGAGAAAAGTAGCCACCTGCAGACCTGCTTCACCACCTGTGAAGCAACTCCCCTGCAGGTGGGGAGCCGGAGGCTCAAACCAGGATCCTTAAGCCGGTCCTTGAGCTTTTGTGCCATGTGTGCTTTACCTGCTGCGCTACCACCTGACTCCCCCATACCTGTTCTCTTACTACTGCTGCTTTGTAGCATGTTTATTTTGCTTTGCCTCCAGGGTTATCTCTGGGACTTGGTGCTAACTACTGCTCCTGGCAGTGAATTATTGGATAGGACAGAGAGAAATTGAGAGAGAAGAAGATAGAGAGGGAGAGAGAAAGATAGACACCTGCAGACCTGCTTCTCAGCATGTGAAGTGTCCTCCCTGCAGGTGGAGAACCAGAAGATCAAACCAGGATCCTTGTGTGGGTCCTTGCATTTAGTATGATATGCACCTAACTGGGTGAGTCACCACCTGCCCCCCCTAATATCTTTCATTTTGGTATTGTGGTAATCCTGGCCTCACATAAATCCCAGCGACTATTCCCTCTACTCCCTCCTGTGGAAGGGACCATAGAGAATTAGCATAATTGCCTCCTTAAATGTTTGCTAGAGTTTACAAGTGGTCCCATTACAGACCTATAGCTTCTGTTGTACAAGTATTGTTTATCGTTCTATTTAACGTAAGGACCTATTCAGAGGGGAGTTAGGAGAAAAGGCATAATGATTATGTAAACAGACTCTCATGCCTGAGGTTCTGTGGTTCAATTCCTGCAGCCCCATAAACTTTGAGCTAAGCAGTGCTCTGAGGAAAAGCAAACAAAAAACCCTATTCAGATCATCTTTTTGTGTGTGTGAGCTTTGATTGATTATATGTTTCAAGCAACTAGACACTTATTTCACCCAGGTTATCAAACCCATGGATGCAGTATTGGTTCTACAGTGTTAGCTGTTATCCTGAACAGTGCACTAGTAGTGGTGGCCTTTCTTTAATTTCTGACATTACCCATTTCTTTCTTTCTTTACTGGGCGTAACTGGTTTCCAGTCCAGTTGTTGACATGTGACCATTTCTCCTCTCCCCATGATAGGTGTCTGCAAAACACTGTCATCCCTAACATAAGTCCTTTTCCACCACTGTGTACCAGGAACCCAGAACCCCCACCCCCGACCCTTCCCCTTCTTTCCCAGAGTCCTTTGCTTTGGTCCAAGTTTCACTTTGTGTTTTCCCTCAACCGTCCTGGCTTCTCAAGTTCCGCCCAAGAGTGAGCTCATCCAGTTTTTCTCCTTGTTTTGACTTAGCTCACAGAGCAGGGTTCCTTCAAGCTCCACCCAGAAAGATGTGACGGAAATGGCTTTATCATAATTTGTAACAGCTGAGTAGTATCCCGTTGTGCCGTTGTGTAACTCTACCACAAGCTTCTTAGCCCCACATCTGTCACTGAGCAATTTGTATCTTCTCTCGTCTTTCTTTCTTTCTTGCCCGGCTTGAGAATGGTCAAAGAACCCACTTGGGGTTGTGTTGCTATTTCTCTAGTTTCTGTTTTGAATTTCGTTAATGTGGCTCTAGTTTCTTTTCTGACTTTAAATTCAATATGCCCCTTCTTCTTCTTCTTCTTCTTCTTCTCCTTCTCCTTCTCCTTCTCCTTCTCCTTCTCCTTCTCCTTCTCCTTCTCCTTCTCCTTCTTCTTCTTTTTTAATCTTTTGTTGCTGTAACCTGGCTGATTTTTTTTCAGCTAGAAAGATGGAGAAACAGAGGGAGGGACACATACCACTCCATTGAAGCTTCCCTCCTCTGTGCCATCGGACTCCCATGTGGTATGGGGGTGTGGGGAGCTCGAACCCGAGTCTTGTACCTTAGCAAAGCAGACACCCTCCCAAGGGGAGCTATCTCTGAGACCTGCTTGTTTTCAATGGAGAGACATGTCCTGCTAGACCTTTCCCTCTGATCACTGTTGTCACTACACCCCAGGCATGATTGCAAAGCGATGTTTTCCTCTTCCTTTCATTCCCTGAGACTTGTTTCTAGGACCCGTGTGGTGTATTGGCAGTGTGTGGTGTTTTAACTTCCACTGCTGGTTTCTCATTTCGTTCCATGGTGACCCCAGGGCCCTGTGTGATTTGAGGCCTGTTCTTTTCTGTCTGCTAAAGTGTGTGTGGTCAGTCGTTTTGAGTGTTCTATCCGGTGAGCCTGCCCTGAGATCCGAGAAGAGTGTATTATGTTCCCTTGTTAATGTGTTCAAATGTCCCATAAATGTCAATGAGACCGGCAAGGGCTGGGCTGACAAGTTCAAAGGCAGGTGTCCTTACTTCTCCTTGTGGGCTGTTTCTGAATCTAAGAGGAAGGGATTGAAGTCTTTTTTTTTAAATCTTTATTTATTGGATAGAGGTAGCTAGAAATTGAGAGGTATAGGGACAGAGAGAGAGGGAGAGGGAGAGGGAGAGGGAGAGAGAGAGAGAGAGAGAGAGAGAGAGAGAGAGACATACAGCCCTGCTGCACCTCTCACAAAGCTTTCTCCCTGCAAGTGAGGACCAGGGACTTGAACCCGGGTTCTTGTGCGTTGTAACATGTGTGCTCAATCAGATGCATCACCACCCGGCCAGCCACCTTAACCATAGTGAACGTGACCTCTTTTTCGCCACAGTTCAATCAAGTTTTGCTTTCCATAATTTGATATTCCGGTACTGCCTCAGTGTGTGTATCAGGGACTGTTCCATCTTGGTAGAAGCCAGCCCTTCTATCCTTCTGTAAGGTTTGATTCCTTAGAGTCTCTCTCACTCTAAAGTCGGCTTCATCCAGAATGACTAGAACTCCTCCAGCTGTCTTCTGCTCACCATTATCATTACTGTTATGTAGCTCTATTGCATCTCCTTGCTTGCATGTGTGTTTTTAATCTGTTTTGGGCAGTATCTGTTTCATGATTGTTGTGTTTAGGTCATTGACATTTAAAGTTGCTAGTACATGTCTGGGTCTATGTCACAGGGTGGTATTTTTGTTATTGTTTTTTTTTTCTTTCTGTTTTGTTTGGGAAGACAGAGAGAGCTAAAGAAGAGAGAGAGAGACTAAGACACCTGTAGCACTGCTTCCCCACTCCTGAAGCTTCCCCCTGCAGGTGGGAAGCAGGGGCTCAAACTCGGATCCACGCATGGTAATGTGTGCACTCAATCAAGTGCAGCACCTACCACCTAGCCTCCTTTGTGTGTTTTTTGCAGTGCTGCGGACTGGGTCCAGGGTAGTGCTCTTGTGCATGTCCACTGAGCAGCCTTCCCAACCTACTTTTTGATTCCTTTTTTATTTATTTTCCCCCAGGAAACGAGAGAGTTCTGTGTGTATAGAGAGGAGAAACATCACAGCGTCCCTCCTCCATTCATGGAGCTCTCCCAGTGCCATCCACGGTATTCCTCTCTGGTGCCAGGGTCCAGACCCAAGACCTTGTGCACATCAGAGCAGGTAGTCAACTGGGTGAACTGTCTCTTGGTCTGCCTGCTTCCCTCTCTCTCTCCCTCTCTCCCTCCTTCCCTTCCTTCCTTCATCCCTTCCTTCCTTCCTTTCACCCTTTCTCACTCTTTCTTTTCAATTAATTAATTTTTTTATATTTTTTACCAGAGCACTGCTCAGCTCTGGCTTATGGTGGTGTGGGGGATTGAACCTGGGTCTTTAGAGCCTCAGGCATGAGAGTCTCTTTGCATGGCCATTATGCTATCTACCCCCACCCCCTCTCTTTCTCTCTTTCTTTCTTCCTTTCATTCTTTCTTTCCTTTTTTTCTTTACTCACTTCTGCCCTTTCTTTTTCTTTCTTTTTTTTTTTTTTTTTGATATGTGTTTTATTTACTTGCTTTCTCTTTTTCCACTGGTCACTTAACAGAGCTTTACAGAATTGTAAGATTTCAGGGCTGTGCTTCCACACCCATACACATCTGCTGTGTTTTTTTTACTCCATGTTCTTCATGGCTTCTATTTCTATTTTTGTCTGCTCCTTTTTCTGTCTTCAGCAGTCCTGATTGAGCAGTTTGTATTTCACTCTCCATTAAGACGTCAGTTTTGATACCTGTTATGCTGGCTGTACGTGTGTGTGTGTGTGTGCGCGCGCATGCGTGTATGTTTGCCCTAGGTTTTCAAAGACTTTCACATCTGATCCAAGTACACTTTTAGACAGCACCCCCTCACTTCGGTGGGGGAACACAGGTGTCTATCTTGAAGGATTCCAGAATTTGCCTCCCCCCTTATACCATGGCTCTCTTTTCATTTGTCCACACAAAAAAACATATTGATGTTATTATTACTTCGAGCATACCTACTATACAAGTGAAGAAAAGGGAAAATATGGCCTTTAAAAATAGTTTCTACCTTTACTTATTCCTCCTCTAATCATTGCTATTTTTAATTTTATTCTTTATACATTATTTTATTTTAATGAGGGAGGGAGAGAGAGAAAAAGGGAGGGAAGGAGGAAGGGAGGAAGAGAGAGAAAGAATGGTATCAGACCTCTGCTCAGCTCTGGTTTATGGTGATGCTGGGGATTGAACCTGGATTTGGGAGCCTCAGGCATGAGAGTCTTTTTTGCAGAACCATTATGCTAACTTCTCTGCTCTTAGTTTATTTTCTCTCTCATGTGGATCCAAGTTTGTAGCCTGGATTTGTTTTCCTTGTCAGAAGGATGACTAGTTGCAGTTAACTTTTAAATCCTGGTCTGAGTACTCCCAACGCTGCGGTGACTTTGGAGTCTAGCAGATGTTTGCTCTGTCTCTTCACATGGCAGACCTTCCTTGTGTGTGTTTATTGAATTCTGGACAGGAGGTGTCAGCTGAAAAGAACTGCTTTGCTGTTGGGACCTCTTCCTCCTCTTCCCACTCCTCTTTCTCCTCCTTATTCCCTGACTTTTCTTCCTCCTCGTTTTACTGGGGAAAGTGATTCACAAGACAGATGCTGTCATGTGTGTACAGTTATGCTCTCTCCAAGATGGTCCCCAGCAGGAAAGCAAGACTTCGCAGGCCTGGGTCCTTCCTCTCTCCTGGGCTGTGTGAACATCACAGGCTTTTCCCGGGGTTTACTTCCCCTTTAGTGAAACAGGAAGACTGAACAGGGACCTCAAGTGTCAGGTTGCGGGGGAGACTGGAGTTAAGGAGTCTCTTTCCCCCATTTGTTAGTGCTGCTGGGATAGTTCCCCAGCAGGCTAGACTTTTGTTAAGGGGAAGAGAATACTTTAGACAGAAAAAGAAAATGGTGATTTTTGTTTTTCTCCTTCCTGCTGGAAGGTTTCATTTGGTGGTGGTGGGGCTCCTACAGGTGAAATTCCCTCACACACAGACACACACACACACACACACACACACACACACACACACACACACACACACACACACACACACACACACACTGCCTCCTGCCCAGCCTCCAGCAGGGAGAAGATTACCCTTTGAGCATTCTGACCTGACCCTGGCTTTGAAGGGGCTTTGAGCCAGGCAGCTTTTGATGGGGCATTGTCCTGTGACTTCAGGTGGCTGCTGGGTCCAGGAGAGTCGCTCACTTTTCGTTTCTCATTTTGCTCTCACCCTGAGGCTGAGCGACCGCCTCCCAGCCCCCTTACTGGTGAGGTTAGAAACAGAGCCTGAGAGCACCCCTCCCTGTGTGTTCCAGCAAGTGGATGTACCTCTCTGGCCCTCAATGGCTTACCTGTAGAAAGAACAAGACCTCTTATAGTTAGGAGCAAAGCAAGTCTAAGCCTCGGAGAATTTTTCTGCCAGTTTGTCTCCTGGAATCATTTTTTTTCAATGTTGATACTTCTGTTTATTGACTTGTGCTTTTGTAAAATCTCCCTCACTTGGGAGCCAGGCAGTGGGTGTACCTGGTTAAACGCACACACTATATAGTGCACTGGGGCTCAGGTTCAAGCCCCTGGTCCCCACCTGCTGGAGGAAAGCTTCATGAGTGGTGAAGCAGGGCTGCAGATGTCTCTTTCCCTCTCTATCTCCCCCTCTCCTTTCACTTTCTCTCTGTCTCTATCCAATAACAAATTAATTCATTAAATTTTTTAAAAATGAAAAATCTTCCCTACTTAAGCCTTCATTTCTGCACTTTCAGGAGTAAATACGAACTAGTAGAGGATGATGATTAGAAAGCCTGGCTGTGCTCAATTGGAACATGAGTAGGAAGGTCAAGTGTAATTATCTCTTCAGCAAGAAAACCAATTTTGAATTAATTGTCAGGGGGGTGCAGTTTGTGAACTGAGTAATGTTGTGAAGGGTTTAAGCATTTAATTTTTCTTTGCACTAATAAGCTTTGTAAGAATGGTGTCACATTGGGCTGACCCTTGTTTTTCCCAAGGTGTGGAATTGACTTTTGTTCTTTCTTTCTTTATTTATTTTTACCAGAGCAGGGCTCTGCTCGGACTTATGGTGGTGATGGAGATTGAACCTGGAAAGTTTTTTGGTGCCTCAGGCAGGAAAGTTGTTTTGCATAACCGTTATGATATCTTCCCAGCTCTAAGTTTGAAAACCTGGAACTGCTGCCTTGTGGTAGTTTTTTTTTTGCTAGCTTCTTCTTCCATAGGGTTCTGAATATCTGCAGTTTACTTCACTACTCCAAGGTCATACACTCACAGGTGACCTGGAAATTATACCAGCATCCTCCTATGTCTTGGAAAAAAAGGGCTGCCCTTTGTGAAGAGCTCTCTGAGCTGAGGATTCTAAAGATCCAGGTAGTTAGCATACTTGCTACTGGTTTTTGTAGTATTGCTTATGTGTTAGGTGCTTTGCCAGGACAGTCAATTGATCTGGCAGTGATTGTCTGTCAACCTCTTATTAGGAACCACTGAACTGTGGTGAACTGAGTAGAGTACAGATCGCCTTGAGTTGCACCATCTTGGTTTTCTGTGCCTGGAGTTGCGCCATCTTGGTTTTCTATGCCTGGAGTTGCGCCATCTTGGTTTTCTATGCCTGGAGTTGCGCCATCTTGGTTTTCCATGCCTGGAGTTGTGCCATCTTGGTTTTCCATGGCAGCCATCTGTCTGGGTGTCTAACTCTTCAGAATAAAGCACCACCCTCAGAAGTCATCATTGAAAAGTCAGGCTTTTGACTTTGATGCTTATTCTGAAATTTGCAGGACACACACCCACCAGAGGGAGGTGTGCCCCTGAGGTACACTCTTCTCTCCATCCCTGTGATGTGGGTGTGTAACCTAAGGCTTCTGGAGGTTTCTCATTTGCCTGAATGGAGACATGTGCATGTGAAGGAAGAAATCTATCGGTGAATCCTACAATTTACTTTTCCACTACAATCCTATAGGTGTGTATGTATGTGTTTCCCCAAACATTTTAAACTTGTGATTAATAGTGGTTGACAGGATTGCAACTTTATAGGATATATAGTCCCACACCCCAAACACTGTCCAAAGGTTGGGGAGATAGTTCAGTCTGTCAGAGCTCCAATTTACATGCCCAAGCCCCTGGACCACAGGTTCAATCCTTAGCACCTCTGTAAGCCAGAACTGAGCAGAATTTTTGCCATCTCTCTCATAATGCATACATATTGTTTAAAAACAAATCTAATTTGGGATTGGACAGAGGTGCACACAAGTATGCATGTTACCATGTGTAAGGAACTTAGCTTCCCATGTGCAGGGGGGATACCTAAGGATCATTGAAGCTCTTAAGGTGTCTCTCTTGTTTATTTATTTATTTTCTCTTTTGTTGCCCTTGTTGTTTTATTGTTGTAGTTATTATTGTTGTTATTGATATCATCGTTGTTGGATAGTTCAGAGAGAAATGGAGAAAAGAAAGGAAGACAGAAAGGCGGAGAGAAAGAAAGACACCTGTAGACCTGCTTCACCACCTGTGAAGTGACTCCCCTGCATGTGGGGAGCCGGGGGCTCGAACTGGGATCATCCTTACTCCAGTCCTTGCGCTTTGCGCCACATGCATTTAGCCCATTGTGTTACCGCCTGGCTCCCAGGGTGTTTCTCTTTCTCTCTCTTTCTCTCTCCCTCTCTCTCTTTCTCTCCCCTCTCAATATCTCTGTGTCCTATCAAATAAAATATAAAAAATAAAGATGGCTGCTAGGAATGGTAGATTCCTAGTGCTGGCAACTTGCCACTTGCACCAGTAACCTGGTGGCAAAAATATAATAACAACAATAATAATAGTGATAATGATAATACAAGGACAGGGGAGATAGCATAGTGGTTATGCAAAAAGTTTTTCATACCTACGACTCCAAAGTCCCAAGCTGAGCAGTGTTGTGGTCTTTCTTCTATTTCTAACCAAATAAAAAATATTTTTTTAAAAAAATACACTTGTAGATGTTATCCAATAGAACTTTCCATGGTAAAGGTACTGCCCTTTGGACTCCAGTCACTTGAGTATCGAGACTTTGAGGTGTGGTCAACATTCTTGCAGAATCTATTTTCTGAATTCGACTTTTAGTAAGATTTAAGGACATTTGAACTTATGGTGACCAACCTGAGCTGTACAGATTGGTTGGGCTGTTTGCTTTTTGTTTATAACAGAGAAAAGGTGGGGGTGGGGGGGAGGAGAGAAATGTTTGCATGTATTGTAAGAAAAACTGAGCTTTAAGTTTTTTATCCAAAGAAAACGATCAAGAAAGAAAAGCTGGCACAAAACCACTATGGAATTGGTTAAATATAGTCAGCAAGCAAGGATTGTCCAGGAGCTAATTTAGAGCATAATAAATTTGGTATGCAGAATGAAATGGACTTCTTCCCAGAACTATGGGACAGCAGTCAGCAATCGAGGAATGGAAGACAAAACGCTGTCTGCTAGGAACAGGAGGAAGGAGAGAAGCTGAGTAGGGAGAGACAGAAGGAAGGGAAATATGGATGAACTGAGGCCCTATTTATTTATATAACTAGAGCACAGCTCAGCTCTGGTTTATGGTGGTGTGGAGGAAATAGAACCTGAGACTTTGGAGCCTCAGGCATGAGAGTCTGTTTGCATAACCATTAAATTGCTCTCTACCCTCTGCCCCTGAGTTCCTATTGATTGCAAAAGTAGAAGTTCTAACTACTTTCTACAATGGGGGGTGGGGGTGGGGTGAGGGGTACAGCCCTTCTCTGTCAGGAAAGCTCAGGAAAATAAAATAAAAATCGATGTATGCTTTCACAACTGCTGATTTTGTTTTGAATTAAAGAGGAAAAGAGCTAAATGTAGATAAGAAAGAGTGAAGCCTTCTCTCACTCGGTCCAAAGCTAACCTCATCAAAGCAAAGACTGCAAAAGTTGAATAAGGGCAAGAGACTGGCATACTTTAAAGATGACTCTTTAGTCACTGTCAGGCCACCCCATTAGCTGGGGTCATAGTCAGGGAGTCTTGAGATTCCCAAGCAGACATGATGGGCCTAGACCTCGAATAAATCCCTCTCTCCATTGTTACTGGTCATCTCTATCAGGAACAACACAATAGACCCCTGTGTGGGCCTCCATAGGACCTTGCCCTCAACTTGGATCAACAAAGGTAGAGAATGTTCCATCCTCTGAAGGGAGGCTGCACAATATACACCTGAAGAAGATGGGCCTGATATTGGGGCAGCTTGGAATGTTCCTACTCATGACCACAGAATGTGAGCTCAGATCTACAGGGATGCAGAGGCCACATAGGCTCCTAAGCTGAATAGGGGCCCCAGATCAGATCAAATCGATGGGGTTTATAATCAACAATATTTATACCCCTTTCCCATATTTGGGAGCTACTCTCTGCCCTGATCCAGCTTTCTGGTCCTTCTGCCAGCCATGACATCATCTCCCCAGACAATAACTCAGATCTACCTGCATATCAGATGTCAGACTCAGGGGAAAAAAAAAACAACACTAGTATAGCCACAGGCCCTTTGGAATATGACTAAAATATGCCTATGAGTTATCTACAAAACAAAGGACCACCCCCCCCCCAACTCTTCATCTGCACTATTCCTGCCTTTAGGTCCATGATTGATCAACAATTAGTTTGGCTTTGTATGTTAACTCTATTTTTAGCCACCAGGTTCCAGATGCTAGCAGGATGCCGACCAGACTTCCCTGGACAGCCAACCCCACCAATATGTTCTGGAGCTCTGCTTCCCCAGAGCCCTTCCCCACTAGGGAAAGAGAGAGGCAGGCTGGGAGTATGGATCGACCTGTCAACGCCCATGTTCAGCGGGGAAGCAATTACAGAAGCCAGACCTTCCACCTTCAGCATCCCACAAGAACCTTGGATCCATATTCCCAGAGGGTTAAAGAATAGGAAAGCTATCAGGGAAGGGGGTGGGATATAGAGTTCTGGTGGTGGGAATTGTGTGAAGTTGTACCCCTCTTATCCTATGGTTTAGTCAATGTTTCCTTTTTATAAATAAAAAATTTTTTAAAAATCGTGAAGCCATCAGCTCTGGGACTGTCAACAATATTGTGGGATTCAAATCCTTCCTGGGGAGCATAAGACTTTCCCCTGGCCATTGATGGTCCTGTGCTGGGGTTCCAAGCAGAAGTGTCCACATTCTTATAGGACTGTCAGGCGTGAGAGGATTTCCATACCCTGGGAAGGTGGCCGGTTGTGGACTCTAGGGAGTGGGGTCTAACAGCAGTACCTGGAGGTTTTTTGAGAGACTTGGGGTGACCAGAGGATTTTAATCTTATTTCTCTTGATTTCTTGCCTGAACATTTCTTCTTTTCTTTTTTTGCTTCTCACTAGTACCACTTCTCATGCATTTTATTGTTTTGTTTTTATTTTGTTTAACCTATCCCAAAGGAAGAGCACCCAGGGCTGTGGGCATGGCAACATATTTAACTGTGATTTGACCAAACTAGAGCAACATAAAGCACTGCACCTCTCCTTACCACAGCCCATTTGCTGGTGAGTTTCCTTTCACCTTTGTCTCTTTCTCTGTGTCTCCAAAGCAGCAGCAAGACAGCTTTCTGCTTCCTGGGAGAGAGGAAGCAGAGTACCTGTTGTTTTCGACGGGTTAGGTTGTTTTCGCCGGGCTGGCTTCACAGGCAGGTAACAGACGACCAGGGACTCATAGTTGAGCTGTAGGCAGTATCTCTTTATTCGTGCAGGACGCAGCACAATCTAAGACGAGCTAAGCTAAACTCAAGGTAAAGTACTCTAAAACTCACAATGCTGTCTTTATATATACTTCCCAAGTAGGGTGGAAACAGGATGTGACATAGAGAGGGTGGAGAGAAAAGTGACTGGTGAAAATCAGAGTGTGACAAAGAGGGGGCAGATTAGGCAAGAATCCTATCACTGAACCACAAATGCCCTGGAGGGAGGGTGGAACTTGTTAACAGTGGTTATGTAAATAAAATAGTGTTAAGCAGGGGGGATTTAAACCAAATGAAACAGAAGGGGTCTCATGCATACCAACAAGTACCAGCAAGCCATCCAGGTGATGGTTGGTGTTGTGTGGTCTGGGGGGTGACAGTTCTGAGCAGGCTGTCCAGGGGGACACACTTGCTGTGTTTACAGGTGACAGCAGCACAGAGGGAGACTGGAAGTCACCCACCTACCTGGAGTTCACTCCCCGTTTCTGTGTGGAATGTTGGCTGGGTTACTAGTATTTGGAGGGATTAATATAGGAGAAAATGTCAAATTCCAGAAGTGGGACATATTGGTGGTGGAAACAATTTTTTTTCTGCTGTGCCTTTTGATGTGTCCGAGGACAGGAAAGAAAAAGGGCTTGGCGGGGGTCGGGCGGTGGCGCAGTGGGTTAAGCGCACGTGGCGCAAAGCGCAGGGACTGGCGCAAGGATCCCGGTTCGAGCCCCCGGCTCCCCACCTGCAGGGGAGTCGCTTCACGGGCAGTGAAGCAGGTCTGCAGGTGTCTATCTTTCTCTCCCCCTCTCTGTCTTCCCCTCCTCTTTCCATTTCTCTCTGTCCTATCCAACAACAAAGCAACGTCAACGATGGCAATAATAACCGCAACGAGGCTGCAACAACTAGGGCAACAAAAAGGGGGAAAAATGGCCTCCAGGAGCGGTGGTTTCATGCATGGTGCAGGCACCGAGCCCAGCAATAACCCTGGAGGAAAAAAAAAAGAAAAGAAAAAGAAAAAGGGCTTGGCAGTTAGAACCCTGAGCTTTCACCTCACTTAAAAGCATGTGTGTATTTATCCAGAGGCAGTTTGAGAAGGTAACCAAGTGTTCCCAGCAGCTAGCTTAGCGCTGCGCACAGCCCCAACAACAACACACAATCTCTGTGATGCTGCCTGCTCCAGTGATGGCCTTGCCACTCTTCAGACGTGGCCTGGAGCACGGTGTCACTTTGCCCAGTGGTCACCTTGCTTTAGCATTTGGTCAAAAAAGGAATTCTTTCCTGTTTAGTCCCTGAGTTCTGACTGTTTTATGTCTCCCTGTCTAAAAGCCCCTATTATTCTCTTGAACTGGGGAGCAAACACTTCAGCTCTTAAGGAATGTTGGTGGGAGGGAGGATGATTAGGTGGGTGAATGGTAGAGAGTGTGTTAATGGATGGATGGATGAATATATAGATGGACATACGGATGGATGAGTATGTGGGTGGGTGGATAAGTAGATGTACATACAGACGGATGAGTGGATGGATGGATGGAATGATATGTGGGTGGTTGGGTTAATGGGTGGAAGGAGGGATAGTTGAGTGGATGGGTAGATGGATATGAAGGTGGATGGGCTAATGAGTAGGAGGATGATGGATAGATGGATGGACGGATGGATAGATGGATGGATGGATGGATGGATGGATGGATGGATGGATGCATGAATGGATGGATGGATCAATGTAGAGATGAATGAGTGGGTGGATGGATGGATGGATGGATGAGTAGGTGGATGAATGGACTGATAGATGGACAGATGGATGAATGGGTCGATGCATGGATGAATGAGCAGGTGAGTGAGTAGGTGGGTGGGTGGATGGATCAATAGTGGATGGAAGGATGAATGATAAATGAATGGGCAGACAGACGGAGGGACTGATGGAGCTCTCTTACTATATATCCACACCTGTACCTATAGCCATATATATGACAGCCTTGCTGCTGCTTCATGGGCTTGTGGGAAAGGCACACTTTATAGCTTTCTAGTTTGTCTTTCTAAAATATATTAGTAACAGCAGAATATAATCGTAGCCCGGTTCCAAGCAGAGTCACTTAGACACTGTAGGGCATATTTCAGAGTGAACCTCTCAGTTATCTGGCCGTCTAGATCCAGCAGTGTGGCAACTCTACTAGCCCAGTTGCCTTTTGCACAACACCTAGAGGCTGTGGGTAGAGCTGGAAAAAGAAGAGAGGCAGGGAAATCTCCATGGGCAAGGGGAAAAGGAGGCAGAATGCAGTTAGTAACTGCCTCTTGGGCTTCAGCTACGGGGCAGGGACAGCTTCAGGTCTTAGTAAACAAGGGGCTTCACTTCTTCTCAGTTCTGCTTGATTTTCATTTACTCATTGGTGTTATGGGATAGACAGACCAGAGCAACACTCAGCTTCAGCAGATGTGCCACAGAGTAAAGCCAAACACCTTGCGTGACAAGTCCTGTATTCTACTGACGCTGGACTAGAACGTGGCTCTCTCTGATCCACTCAGATGGACGTGGCAGCAACATGCATGACTGTTTGTAAAGCTCCATGTTGACATGCTCTTTGTTTGGCTGGCTGCCATTTTTTTTTTTAAAGAACGGATATTATATGTAGACCTTTTTTTTCCTTTTACTATTAAGATAGAGATAGGGCAAGAGAAGGGTAGAGAGAGAGGGGAAGAGAAAGTGAAACACCTGGAGCACTGCTCCAACACATGTGAAGCATCCCCATGGCAGGTATATATATATATATATATATATATATATATATATATATATATATATATTTTTTTTAAGTTATAAATACTGGGCATGGTGATAGGCTGCCAGTTTGGCTGTTCATCTGAGCCCATTGGGAGCTATAAAATAAACCTTGTCAAACCCACCTTCTGCAATCCTGATTTAATTGGTCTTGGATTATGGCATGGGAGGCAGGGTTTTAAGTGCTCCCAGAGAGATTCTAAAGCACAGCCAAGGTTGAGCTCCACAACCCTGAATTGATCTCACTCTCCACTCATGGGACTTGACAGCAGTTGGAGAAAAAGACAGCTCTAAGGGAACATGCCTTTAATTGAAAGAGTAGGCTTACTATAAAATCACTCACTGCAGAAGGAGACCTAACAACAACAATAACAATAGCAAATCCTCTTTCCCTGCCCAAGTGGGATGTGTGTGTGTGTGTGTGTGTGTGTGTGTGTGTGTGTGTGTGTGTATGTGTGTGTGTGTGTGTACACACTTGGCTGGCCATGGACTGGAGAATAGAATTTCCAGAGAAATTTGTAACCATAAGCCTAGCACATGTGCTGTGGGATTTGCACCATAACATTTTTGAAAATTTTACTTTTTTTTCAGGGGGGTGGGGAGAAGGAAGGAAGGGAATCAGGCCATTACTCTGGCACATTCAATGCCAGGAATTGAACTAAGGACCTCGTGCTTGAGAGCCCAATGCTCTATCTACCCCACCACCTCACAGGCCACCTCATCAAAGACATCTTGAGGATCCATGGTTAAATCTCTGAGAGAACCAACCCTGTATCTCCTGGCAGAAGCTGTCACAAGTCTCTGCAGAGGGACCCAGGTATAGTGAGATCTGTCATCCAGTACGACTTCACTCCCTCACATGTATGCGCACTGATCACCCAACACCGCAAAATGCTGGAGTGCGCTTCCAAATAGAAAAGCAGGTAGAAATAACAAACAGAAAAATGGAACACCTTGTCCCCAGTCCCCAAACTTCAGATGTGCTGAATGGGGGGTGAGGAGTGTGTAAACTGATGGGAAAAGAGCCAGTTATCATGCTCTTTTCAGCATGAAGCAGAACTCAGAGAAGGGGGTGGGGATAACTCACCAGGTAAGATATGAGCCTTGGTGGGGATAACTCACCAGGTAAGATATGAGGTAAGATATGAGCCTCTTCTTCTGGATCCAAATTCTGATACCCCTTGGAGAGCTATATAGCAGTAGAGAAAGCTATAATGATGTGATCTCGCCATCTTAGGTGAATTAAAAAGAGGCCCGGAGTGGGGAAATCATACCAATATGAAGTCCAGGTTCTGAAGAGAAAGAGGTGAAACAGCAGTATGCTATGAAGAAAAAAAAAAAAAAAGGAGGGAAATCTTTAAAGTACATAACAGGAATCTCAGTGCATAAAGAACATTTAGGCAAACCTAATTCATAAAGAATTTCTCCAATGTTGCCTCTTCTGTATCTTTAGAAGCAGAGGGAAAATAAGAAGGAAATAAAAGAGACCCGGAGGTACATTGCAATGATCAGAGTACTTCCAACTAGACTTCTAGGAGTCAGGGAGACAACAGAATGGTTCTACAAAACAGACTTTCATAGGGTGTCGGGCGGTATAGCGCAGCTGGTTAAGTGCATGTGGCGCAAAGCTCAAGGACCAGCATAAGGATCCTGGTTTGAGCCCCCGGCTCCCCACCTGCAGGGGAGTCCCTTCACAAGTGGTGAAGCAGGTCTGCAGGTGTCTCTCTTTCTCTCCCTCCGCCTCTCTGTCTTCCCCTCATCTCTCCATTTTCTCTCTGTCCTATCTAACAATGATGACAACAATAAGTAACTACAGCAATAAAAAGAAACAAGGACAACAAAAGGGAATAGATAAATAAATATTTTTTAAAAAGACTTTCATGCCAGAGGCACCAAAGGTGTCTCATCCCCAGCACCACTATAAGCCAGAGATGATCTGAGTTTTGCCAAAAAACAAAACAAAATAAAAAAAAAACGAGTAAATAAATAAGATCTTCTAGAAGGAGAATATCATGAAAGGGGCTGAGGTTTAGATTTGCTTTCAAGGGTTGAGATGTGAGTCTTGAATTTCAGAGTCGCAAGTAGGTAGAAGAGAAACATCAACATGTGGAAACTTTATAGTAAAGTTGCCAGAATGTCTTAAACTTATTGTGTGAGGGGGACTTGGCACAGCGCTCATGATTCTGGTGCCTTCTTACTTAATGCTCTGAAGCTGGAGTATGGTGACCTAGCTTGCAGTTGCTGAAGAAGGTGAGTTGTCAGTCTAGACTTCCATCCCTATCTATTAGCTTTCACTGAAAACTCAAGGTCTGGGGACTAGGAAACAGTGTACCTAGTAGAGGTTAGGAGACTACAAAGCAACCCCCCCCCATTTGAACCCCTGGAACTATACAGGAGAGCCGCAGCACCTGGGGGAGATCCATCAGTGATGGAACAGTCCTACAGTATCTCTGTTTCTGTTTAATATAAAATGAAAGAAAAAGCTGGCCTGAGATTTGGTAGAGTTGTATATGCATGAAGCCCTGGTGCTACAAATAAAGAAATAAATCAACTCATAAGTAAAAAGTTAATAAAGACATTTATTAGTGAAATAAAGTGAGGAAAGTGAGGAGATTTGATGTTAAGGAATCCTTACTAAATGTACCACAGAAGGGCACCAAGCCTCAGAAAGATTCTACACTGGAAGCCTTACCTATGAAGGGGAGAGAAGGTATTACACTTGAAGATCCAGTACAACTTGTTGGGATTTAAAAAGCTTAAGGAGTAAAATCATAACAACTAGTGTGTATTACTTCCAGGAAAACCAAAGGCAGGGAAATGGGTAGGGAAGTTTTTGTTAACTGCTAGAGAGAAGACAAACCCACAGAGTCCTGGAATCACAATAAATGAGGTTGTTCATTTTTCTTTTAAATCCCACCCATGACATGAAAGAGAGAGAGAGAGAGATCTAAACACAAGTGCATGACTAGATTGAATAATGAAAGGTTGCAAAAATATATGTAAGGGGAAAATATTGATGAAAAAAATCAGGTGGGCTGGCAGTGCCTAATTGTGGGAATGACCCCTAGGGGACCCTGAAGCCTTGAGGAGGGTGAACCCTGGGTACCCTTTATGTGAGGATGGTAGGTTTGTCCCACCATGGCCAACGAGAAACCAAACCGGTCATGACCATTGTCCCTGAAGAAGGGTCCCTCGAGATTAACTAGGACAAGAATACCCTGGCTACTAATGGCTGTTGGATTCAGTTTTCTGGCAAACATCCTTGTTCCTTTGCTGGGTCAGCATGAGGGTGTTTCTTCCTGGGCATGTGCTCTCTGGGTTGGAGAGAATTCGACCGGAGCCAACCTGGGCTGCTGCTTACTCAATGACACAGGAGAGAGACCAGGAACTCCTGGTGGAGCAGACGCAATGTGTCTTTATTGATCAGAGACAACGCTTTTATATATTTAGAACCAGAAGTGGCAAGTCAGAAAAGGAAATGGCTAGGAAAGGGGATGGAGAAAAGGAAAGTGTGGGAAGGTAGAAGGCTTCCGTAGCAATGGTTGCTAGGGTTTTAACTGGCGGGATTAATGTACCCTGCAGGCAGGGTGGGTCTCGAGGTAGAAAGAAGATAGATCAGTGATTATGTAAATAGGCCATAGTGTCAGCAATGGAGGATGGAGTAGGAGGCTGCCCGATATTCCTTGTTCCTCATACCCTGTGTTACCCACCACTTCTTCTTCTTCTTCTAGCGTTTGCCCTTCTTCCGTAGCCAGTCAACAGCGTCAGGTTGAGCCTGATGTAAAGTTTCGAGACCTCCTTTGAATCTGGAGAGGTGGCAGTCGTTGACTATGTGGGTCATAGTCTGTCTGTAGCCGCAGGGGCAGTTCGGGTCGTCTCTGGCTCCCCAGCAATGGAACATAGTGGCGCACCGGCCATGGCCTGTTCGATAGCGATTGAGGAGGGCCCAATCATAAGGTGCTAGGTCAAAGCTGGCCCTTACTCACCATATATGGAATGATTGCTAAAACTAAATGTGATTGGTCTACTACACCCATCCCCCCCACATAAATACATAATTACCCTTGCTTGTGACAATAAAATAAGTTTGCTCTCTGACGCACTCCCGTCGAGTTCACCACGTACTCACCCTTGTCTGCAGGTTCCCTTCCCTGGACCCCCAGAGCTCGCCCTGGTCTCCGGCACCAATGTCCAGGGAGACAGAGAGCCGGGGACGACCCACACCTAGTGTTAGGTCAACATAAAAAAAAAGCAAACACTTTTTAGGAATAAACAGGAAGGCTTGGAGTAGCTCACCTAGTAGATAGAGTGCACAGTGTACTGTGTGTGAATGTGTGAGTGCCACGTGGAAGCAGCAGGACAGTGCTGTGGCGGCTCTTTCTTCCTCTCTCTTTCCCTCTCTGTTTCTGTGACTTAAAGCAAGGAGGAGGGGCGGGGGATGTGTGGAAGAGTCTGTAGGTGGAAACACCCTGCTAAATCTCCACGGCAAAGAGAGGAAGCAGGGAGAGAGAGAGAGAGAGAGAGAGAGAGAGAGAGAAAGAACAAGATCAGGACATAATATTAAAGTCTCATTCACTAAAAAGATAGAATAAATTCTAGATGTGTATGTAATCACAGAGCTTCAGGAATGTAGGAAGCAAGCGAATGGGCAACTGAAAATCAGAAACTCACAGACGGTCAGGTCATTGTGAGGACCCTATAGAGCTCCGCATCTAGTGTGTGTGTGTGGGGGGGGGGGGGGGTGGAGAAAAGGGACCAGGATGTGGAGAACTGAATGTGGATCTCAGTGACTTCAGCTGACTGGCTTGATCTCCAGTACTGATACCTAATGCAGCCTTCCAGCTTCTGCAGACCTTTTCAGTTGCAAGAACCCAGGCTCCCTCTCACACACCTCATGACATTTCTAAGAGCAAGCGTCATGGTATAGTCCATGTAGATAAATGACACAGAAGAAAGACAAAAATCCAGGCTTCAAATATGGCAAAAATGAAGCTTTGTATGAAAAACTCCTCCTTTTGGCTTCCTCCCTTCTTCTTCTTCTTCCTCTTCTTCTTCTTCTTCTTCTTTTTAATACATATATTATTTACTTATTTTCCCTTTTGTTGCCCTTGTTGTTTTATATTGTTGTAGTTATTATTGTTGTTGTTATTGATGTCATCCTTTTTAGATAGGACAGAGAGAAATGGAGAGAAGAAGGGAAGACAGAGAGGAGGAGAGAAAGATAGACACCTGCAGACCTGCTTCACCCCCTGTGAGGGGACTCCCCTACAGGTGGGGAGCCAGAAGCTCGAGCCAGGATCCTTAAGTCGGTCCTTGAGCTTTGCGCCATGTGCGTTTAACCCGCTGCGCTACCGCCCAACTCCCAGGCTTCCTCCCTTCTAATAGTAACTACTTTTCCTTAGAGAGGAGGAGAAGGTGGAGGAGGAGAAGAAAGAGGGAGAAAGGTGGGAGGGAGAGAGGGAGGAGGAAAAAACAATCGGTTTGAAACGGGTGGCTTGATGCAGAAAACTATCCAAGATATGGGGTTCCCTGATCAGGAAGGCTCATAAGCACAGTGAACTTAACACTAAAAAAAAAAACAAAAACATTAGAAAATGGACAGAAGGATCACTGAAGAAGAGATCCAGAGAGCCAACAGATATGAGATATGAGACAGTGTTCAGTCACTTGTCACCAGAGAAATGCAAATAAAGACAACAGTGTGGAGGTTGGGCAGTGGCGCACCAGGTTAAGCGCACATAGTACGAAGTGCAAGGAACAGCACAAGGATTCTGGTTCAAGCCCCTGGTTCCCCACCTGTGAGGGTGAAGGGGGTCGCTTCACAAACAGTAAAACAGGTCTGTAGGTGTCTGTTTTTCTCTCCCCTCTCTATCTTCCCCTCCTCTCCTCCCCTCTCTATTTTCCCTTCCTCTCTCAATGTCTCTGTGTTCTATCTAATAAAATGGGGGAAAATGGCCTCCAGCAGCAGTAAATTCATAGTGGAGTCACCGAGCCCCAGAAATAAGCCTGGAGGGGAAAGAAAAAAAAAGAGACAACACTCAACAATGAGATACTACTTTCCACCTATAAGAATGTGATCAGAGGGCAGGGGTAGATAGCATAATGGTCTTCTTCTAGCGTTTGCCCTTCTTCCGTAGCCAATCAACAGCATCAGGTTGAGCCTGATGTAAGGTTTCGAGACCTCCTTTGAATCTGGAGAGGTGGCAGTCGTTGACTATGTGGGTCATAGTCTGTCTGGAGCCGCAAAGGCAGTTCGGGTCGTCT
Organism: Erinaceus europaeus; assembly: GCF_950295315.1. NCBI lineage: Eukaryota > Metazoa > Chordata > Mammalia > Eulipotyphla > Erinaceidae > Erinaceus > Erinaceus europaeus. The sequence goes on from NC_080163.1 coordinate 16,293,493, forward strand.
CTGGCTCCCCAGCGATGGAACATAGCGGCGCACCGGCCATGGCCTGTTCGATAGCGATTGAGGAGGGCCCAATCATAACGTGCTAGGTCAAAGCCGGGTTGACGCTTACAGGGGTCTGTGATGAGGTGTTTGTTCTTTGCCTCAGCTGACTGCCAACTCTGTTTCCAAGAGACTGGAACAGAGAAGTTCAGTGTAGGCATAGGGGACCAGATTGGGTGACGAGACGTCAAGCGTTGGACAGGGTGGGCGAAGATATCCGCGTATATTGGCAGGTCCGGTCGAGCGTAGACGTGGGAAATGAACTTAGATGATGCCGCATAATGGTTATGCAAAGAGACTCTCATGCCTGAGGCTCCAAAGTCCCAGGTTCAAGCCTCTGTACCATCATAAGCCAGAGCTGAGCAGTGCTCTGGTAAAAAAAAAAAAAAAAGATGTTGAAGAGGATGTAGGGGGAAAAAAGGGCCACTCATGAACGGCTAGTGGGAGTGTACATTGGCCCTATTTTTGTGGAAAACAGTCTGGAGAGTTCTCAGAACACTAGAAATGGATCTCCCCTACATGTCTCAGCAGTTTCTCTCCTGGGGATTTACCTAAAGGAAACAGAAGCTCCTATCTGAGAAGATCTATGTATGCACCTAGGTTCATAGCTGCACGATTTGTCATAACCAAAAGCTAGAAGCAACCCAGATGTCCCCAAACAGATGAGTGGCTAAACAACTTGTGCTGTGTATATACACAGTAGAATGCTACTCAGCTGTTAAATATATATATATTATCTTGGGCGCAAAGTGCAAGGACTGGAGTAAGGATCCCGTTTCGAGCCCCCAGCTCCCCACCTGCAGGGGAGTCAATTCACAGGCGGTGAAGCAGGTCTGCAGGTGTCTATCATTCGCTCCCCCTCTCTGTCTTCTCCTCTTCTCTCCATTTCTCTCTGTTCTATCCGGCAACAACAACAACAACAATAATAACTACAACAATAAAACAAGGGCAACAAAAGGGAATAAATAAATAAATATTATATATACACATATACGTATATATATCTTGCAAGGAACTGGAAGACATCACATTAAGTGAGATAAGCCAAAAAGAGGAGAACAAACACCAAATGACTCAAATGACTTCACTTAGAAGCAGGTGGGAATAAATAGGAACAAGGAGAGAGAACACAGAATGAAAGGTGAACTGGGCAGGCCTCATCTGCATCAAAGCAAAGGACTCTGGGAAGAAAGGAGAGGAAGAGAATTGTGAGGTCCTGGTGCATGATGAAACTGTGATCAGATATCAGTGACTTCCCTGAGAAATACTAACCCCCTCAATAAAAAAAAAAGGTGTCCTAGGGGCCAGGCTGTGGTTCACCTGGTTAAGCACACACATTACAGTGCTCAAGAACCCAGGTTCAAGCCCCCTGGTCCCCACCTGCAGGAGGAAAACTTTACATGGGGTGAAGCAGGGCTGCAGGTGTCTCTCTGTCTCTTTCCCTATCTCCTCCTTCCCTCTCAATTTCTGTCTCTATCCAATAACAAATAAATATATATTTAAGGGCGGTAGCACAGCGGGTTAAGTGCAGGTGGTGCAAAGTGCAAAGACCAGCTTAAGGATCCTGGTTCGAGACCCTGGCTCCCCACCTGCAGGGGGCAGGGGAGTCGCTTCACAGGTGGTGAAGCAGGTCTGCAGGTGTCTATCTTTCTCTCCCCCTCTCTGCCTTCCCCTCCTCTCTCCATTTCTCTCTGTCCTATCCAACAACAATGACATCAATAATAATTACAACAATAAACCAGCAAGGACAACAAAAGGGAATAAATAAATATAAATTATTAAAATATATATATATATTTAAAATTGAAAAGAACTGTCTCACTTTATTAAAAAAAAACAAAACAGCAACACCCATGTTCAGTGGAGAAGCAATTACAGAAGCCAGACCTTCCACCTTCTTCACCCCATAATGACTCTGGGTCCATATTCCCAAAGGGATAAAGAATAGGAAAGCTATCAAGGGAGGGGATGGGATACAGAGTTTTGGTGGTGGGGATTCTGTGGAATTGTACCCCTCTTATCCTATGGACTTGTCAATATCTCCAGTCCATATATATATGTGGCTTATTGCAGACCACTACCCATGATTTAGGGTTCTCCAATCAGGAGGGCTCCTATGTGGGCTCAGAGTGGCAAGTTCCTGTGTCATCTTCGTAGGAACAGCAACTCCTGTGTTTCCAGGTGGGGTATCCTCTCCCCCCCTCCCCGATGTCCTCCTGCTCTCTCTCTCTGCTTCCCACGCCTAATCTGTCTCCAGGCCTTGCCACATGTGATGGGGCTAGTGGCTGGTAACTAAAGTGGACATCTGAGCAACGTGGAGTGTTCCTGGTCCAAGTCTCACCCATGGCACCAGGGCACTGGGAGAGGAGTAGCTGCCCAGGAAGGGCATTAAGTGCAGGGAATGAATTGTTGGGAGTCCAGCCACGGTGACTTCTTAAAATGAATTACAGGTGACTCAGGTATGCTGAACACCAATTTCTTTTTATTATTATTATTTTTTTTACATTTCATTTATTATTGTCTAGAGACAGAGAGAAATTGAGAGGGAAAGCGGAGAAATAGAGAGAAAGAGAGACAGCGAGACACCTGCAGCTCTACTTCACCATTCATGAAGCTTTCCTTCTGCAGGTGGGGGACCAGGGACTTGAACCTGGGCCCTTGTACACTGTATAGTATGTGTGCTGAACCAGGTGCAGCACCTCCTGGCCCCAGAATGCAAACTTTTTTTAATTACAAAGATGTGAAGTAGAAATTATGCAGAAAGAATGCTTTTCTTTCTTTTTTCTTGTTTCTCTTTATTTTTTTTTTTTAAATATGCTTTCTTTATTTGGTAGCACAGAGTGAAATTGAGAGAGGAGGGAGAGATAGAGAGGGAAAAAGATAGAGAGACACCTTCAGACATGCTTCACCACTGGAGAAACTTCCCTGCTGCAGATGAGGAATGGGAACTAATGCCTAGGCCCTTGCTCATGGTAATCCACTGCCAGCCCCCTTCTTTCTTTCTAAAAAGTTATTGATTGATTGATTGACACAGAAAGAGACAAACTGAGAGGGAAGTGGGAAATATGGAGAAAGAGAGAGAGAAAGACTGCTTCACTGCTTGTGAAGCCCCCCCACCCCCCACTGGTGGGGACCGGGGCCTTGAACCCGGGTTCTTGTAATGTGTATTCAACCATGTACACCGTTGTCCTGCCCTGCAGAAATCATCTCAAGGTAAAAAGAAAGCTCATGGGGACAGAGTCCATAGGGCCATGAAAAGCAGATCCTCCCCACCACCACCACCACTACCACCAAGTGCCATTTCTTCTCTTCAATCTCTATTCTTGCCACACCTGGGCCAGCTTCCTACTGGCCCACTGAGCTCACCTGTCTTTCCTGTTGGGCAACAACTTCCTCCTATCACCCTGTAAAAGATGCTTCACTTGTGCAAAATCAATCCCACTCCTTCCCAGGTGCTGCTTTTAAACTCTTCCCCACTAGTACGAGGAAACATGTGATAACACAAAACCAAGTGGCCGTGTCCCTGCTGTCAGAGCCTTCAGGCCTCCTGTCCTCAGAACTGTGCCTATCAGTACCACCTTGCACTTACTTCCCTGGTACAGTGAGAAGGAGAGAGCCTTTCCATCTTCCATCCCTCCCCCAGACTATAGTGGCTCTCCTATGAAAATCAGTCTTTTCCAAAAAAGAATCTTTGGAATCTTTTGGCCTCTCTGTGGCAAGGATGAAACACATGCCCTTTTGCACAAAACCTGAGCAACAAGAGACAGATGTGAAGCAAGGCAGAGAAGAACCTTTTATAGTTTCTTTCTTAAACTTTATTTAATTTGATAAGACAGAAAGAAATTGAGAGGGAGGGGAAAAAGAGAGGAGAGACATGTAGCAATGCTTCACTGCTTGTGAAGCTGCACCCCTGCTGGTGGGGACCCAGGGGGACTTGAACCAGGATCCTTATGCAAAGGCTTAAACATAGGGTCTTTAACATGTTGACAGTTGGTTTAAAATATTCCCACTTCAGGAGTGGGAGAATAACTCACCTTGGAAGGTGCGTGCCTGTGTTTAAGCCCCGGCACCACATGGGAGGTGTTACAGCATCGGGGCAAGCTCTGGTGTGGAGTCTCTCTTGCTGTCTAGGTCTCTCTGAATGAAAAAGTCAGGCTAGGAGCTGACACCTACGCAAAGCCTTGGCTTCTGCAGAAAACAATATTTCTGCTTCAGTGAAAGTCTTGTCGGTTATTTTCAGTATTTGGTCACATAATGTTCATTGTTCTTGTGTAGAGAGAGCTGAGACCCATTAGAAGCTGCTTAAGCGGGATTACATAAGGGAGGCCGGGCTCCCCGGGTCTAAATCAGATGGAGGAGTGGGAAAAAGAACAAGCACACACGGAGCTCAAATTATCTTGGGGCATGAAATATTTAATTTCTTCTGAAGAAGTGGATGTGATGAAAATTAAGATTTTTTTTTCCCTTCTGTCCTCCGGGGCGCTCGGGGAGAGCAGTTTAATGAAAGAGACCAGTTTTAGAAGCTTTTAAAAATTTGATGGTGGAGAGGTGGGAGGACCGAAATCTCAAGGCAGCTGGCAGGTCTGCGCTTCACTGAGAACCAAGAGGAGGCAGCTGGGCTGGGCTTGTTCCTGTGGGCTCCACTGCCAGTTCCCTGGGGGGGTGGGGTGGGGGGGGTGGGGGGGGTGTCACTTTGCCAGGAGGGGATTAAGAGGCCAGTGCCATTCCAGATAGACTTCTTTAGTTATGAAAAGTGAGGAGGAGGGAGAGAAGCAGAGTGTCTATCACTCTGGCACTAGTCATGAGGAGAATAGAACTCAGGGCCCCATGCTTGAGAATCCAGCAGCTTTATTCGCTGCACCACCTCCAGGGCCAGCAGACCTCAGAGGCTCCAGGCTACTCTGGGTTCTCCATCGTACCCAAGACTTCTTGGCACAGGGCAGTCCTTTCCACGTATGGTCTGGGCTCTTTATTATTATTATTTTTCTCTCTTTTAATTTAATTTTTAATGAACCTTATAATTTCAATATGGGAACAAAAGAAACAAAAATGGATTCTTAAGCACTAAATTTTTTTTCTTCTTTCTGTGGGTACTGAAGGCTTGGCTTACCTGGAACTGGCAGGGTGTAATAGGGCTATGATGCTGGTATGATCCTGAACAAGTAAAAATGGACGAACTCTTGAAAGCTCTTATTTTCAGATTTAGAAGGAAAGCTCAGTTGTTCACACAATCCCACCTGATGTGTCTGGTGCAGTGAGAGGGGAACTAGGAAGGTAGAAACAGAGTGTGGGGGCTGGGCGGTAGCACAGCGAGTCAAGTGCACATGGCGTGAGGTGCAAAGACTGGCGTAAGGATCCCGGTTTGAGTCCCCAGCTCCACACCTGCAGGGGGGTCGCATCACAGGTGGTGAAGCAGGTCTGCAGGTGTCTGTCTTTCTCTCCCCCTCTCTGTCTTCCCCTCCTCTCTCCATTTCTCTCTGTCCTATCCAGCAATAACAACAATAACAATAATAACAACAAGGGCAACAAAATGGGGAAAAATGGCTTCCAGGAGCAGTGGATTCATAGTGCAGGCACTGAGCCCCGGTGATAACACTGGAGGCAAAGTAAATAAAAGTCTTAAAAACAAGAAAAAAAGAAAAGAAATAGAGTGTGTTTCTATGTGTATGTGTGTCAGGGGTGGGGAGGGAATCTTTAGTGGGAGAAGAAATGGGCCTTACAGTCCTTCCTGGGTTTCTGTTTTCTTTCTGTCAACTGAAAGGGAGGGAAGGTTGTTGGTGTGTTGTGTGGCCTCTATAGGTTATTTCATTCTTCTTCTCCTCCTCCTTCTTCTTTTAGTATTTGGAATTTCTTATACCGTTTTATTGGGGGAGATTAATGACTTACTGCCTACTTGTTGACACATGGATAAAATTTCTCCTCTCTCAATAATAAGTGTCTGGAAACTGCTCTCACCCCACAATTCCTCTCCTGGGGATATATCCTGTCAAAGCAAACACACCCATCCAAAGAGATCTGTGTTCACCTATGTTCACAACAGCACAATTTGAAATTGCGAAAATAATTCGGAAGCAATCAGATGTTCAAGGACAGGTGAGTGGCTAAGAAAATTGTAATATATATATCACACAGCTGTGGGTTTTTTTTGTTTGTTTGTTTGCTTTTATTTTATTTTATTTTGCCTCCAGGGTTATCCCTAGGGCTTGAATGAATCCACTGCTCCTGGTGGCCATCTTTTTTTTCTGTTGTTGTTATTGTTGTTGCTATTATTATTGTTGTTGTTGGATAGGACAGAAAGAAATTGAAGAAGAAGGAAAGACAGAAAGGAGGAGAGATTATCAGATGGTGTGATATTGACCAAACAGGCCATTATTAAGTGGGCCAGTCTCTTATCCTTATCCAATTTTTTGTAGTCCTTTCTTTTTTTTTAATTAATTTATTTAAATATTTATTTTATTTATTTATTCCCTTTTGTTGCCCTTGTTGTTTTTATTGTTGTAGTTATTATTGTTGTTGTCGTTGTTGGATAGGACAGAGAGAAATGGAGAGAGGAGGGGAAGACAGAGAGGAGGAGAGAAAGACAGACACCTGCAGACCTGCTTCACCGCCTGTGAAGCGACTCCCCTGCAGTTGGGGAGCCGGGGTTCGAACCGGGATCCTTATGCCGGTCCTTGTGCTTTGCGCCACCTGCGCTTAACCCGCTGGGCTACCGCCCGACTCCCTTGTAGTCCTTTCTTTATCTGATTGTCTTAGATTTTTCTCTCAGTTGTTTAGGCGTTGAATATCATTTGTTGAGTCCAACCAGAGTTAGGTTTTGGGCATCTGTCTTCTTTGGGCTTTTCTGCTAGGCTGTCCTGCTAATTTGGTCTAAATCCAGCCAGTTACAGAATTTATGAAATAGCCTAAACAAGCATTCCCTGGACAGAAAATGAAAGAACCCCCTGCCTAGTGATATCATAATAAACACCGCTTTCTGAATTGTGTGTGCACATGCTTCCACACTGAAAATGCAGCACTCAGGGTAATAAAGGCAAAAGTGCCCTAAACAGTACGTGATCAACACTGACTAAAGGGAGAGGGGAAACAAAAGAAAAAAGAAAAAGGTGACCATCTTTCCTGAGCTCCCTCTTTCATTTTTAGCTGTCAACACTTTCCTCAGATCTTCAGCTGCCTTCACATCAGCCAGAGACTTCAGGGGGAAAATGTTATTTAAGTGAAATCTACAAGCGAAGGAAGCAACAAAACATGTTAATTGAATCCAGTGGAGCGTGCAGGAAAGCCATTGTGGACTGTGGGCTATTCCTCTCAGTCCTGTACCCTGAGCCCGGCTGTTTTCAGCCCAAGAGCTGCAGAAAATCGACAGCCACACCTCAGGTGCACATCTGCCTCGGAATCATTTTGATCCCCTCGAGATATGCAGGGCCATCAGATCAGGGGCTGCACCTGCACCCATGACCAGGATGTTACTTCTGATGTCAAGAATATACAGGCTGTTAAACAGGCCAAGTTATCTTGGAAGTGTTTGCATGGGAGCCCTGCTCCAATCACTTTTCTTTTCTTTTTTTTTTTTTCTTTTCTTTTCTTCTCTTCTCTTTTCTTTCTTTCTTTTCTTCTCCTTTCTTTTAATTTATTTTCTTTTCCTTTCTTCTTCCCTTCTTCCTTTCCTCCTTTCTCTCTTTCTCTCTCTCTCTCTTTCTTTCTTTCTTGCTTTCTTCTGAAGAGTGAGTTGGGTGTGAATATTGAGTCAAGAAGCATGCAGTGTGTTGCATTTTGGAAAACAGTAAACTCAAGAGTCACCTGCCCTGTGTTCAGTTTATCATGTCCCTCTGCTGGCCCACCTGGAGCCAGGAATGGTCTGCATGTGACCAGGGTCTTGGAAAGTGCGTAGGAAGAGCAAAACCATTTTTCCTGCCAGTGGAGATGAAGATGGGCCTTCTAGGAGGCCGAGGGGTGGCACACCCTGTTGAACAGACACTTACCATGCTCAAAGATCTAGGTTCAAGCCCCCACTCCCCAACTGTAGGGAGGATGTTTCACAAATGGTGAAGTAGCCTGCAGGTGTCTCTCTTTCTCTCTCCCTCTCTATCTCCACCCCCCTCAATTTATCTCTGTCCTATTGAATAAAATAGAAGAATGTAAATAAATAAAAGGGGGAAAAATGGCTGCAGGGAGTTGTGGATTTGTAGTGACAGCACTGAGCCCCAGCGATAACCATGGAGACACCAAAAAAAAAAAAAAAAAAAAAAAAAACTTTGGTCCTGTGTATTTCAAAGGGCTGGTGAGTAGGGATTCTTCAACTCCCCCCTTCCCCCTCTATACACACACACACACACACACACACACACACACACACACACACACACGGGGGGGGGGGTAGTGTTAGGCCTTCCAAGAAGCATGCCAGGATTTACAGATCTGTTTGTCTAAAGAATTTCTTCCCTTTCCTCCTTCAGAAGCATATTTGCAGAATAAGCAGCTAGATCACAGTGGAGGTGAACTGTCACCCCCCACCCCACTTCCTCCACCTTCCTGTATGGAGGTTAAGGTCCCAGGAAGTCTGAACGCACTGGGCGCTTGTCATTCTACTTGACTTCAGTGCAGAGAAAAGAGCCCTGGGGCCAGGCGGTGGTGCACCAGGTTAAGTGCACACGCTACAGTGCGCCAGGACCGGAGTTCAAGCCCCTGGTCTACCTACCTGCAGTGGGAAAGCTTCACATGTGGTGAAGCAGGACTGTAGGTGTCTCTCTGTCTCTTTCCCTCTGTATCTCCCCCTCCTTTCTCAGTTGCTCTCTATCTCTATCTAATAAACAAATACTGAGAGAAAGACCTGTTGGAGGCAGAGAAGAGACTCTGTGTGTCTTCTGTCCTCAGGTCCCCATGTCCCATGTGCTGGTCAGTCACTTCAACTGGCTACTTCTGTTTCCTGCTGGTTAACACTGAGAAGCTCAGATCAGAGTGTGTCCTGCCTGTGTTCCAGTTCTCCACAGCTACCTGCTACTAGTGGCTGTAATTCATACAGCCCCGAAGCCGCCTGCTGGCCTCAGTGTTGATGACAGTTCTGAGGGATGGTTCTGAGTGCTGGGTGCTGGATTCTGGGTGCTGGGTGCAGCTCACACTCCCTCTTCTGCTTGGAGCATAGGTTTTTCTGATGAGCTATCTCCTAGCTGGGGGAGAGCAAACACTTGACTCCTGGAGTTACCAAGCTATGCTCAGTCACTTTCCTTTTCCTTTTAGATGAGATCTTCTCTGTTTAAAAACAAAATAAAAAACCATTTACAGGGGCTGGGTAGTGGCACACCTAGTTGAGCTCTCCAGGATCCAGCTCCTGGTCCCCACCTCCTGGGGGAAAGCTTTGCAATTGCTGAAGCAGTGTCGCAAGTGTCTCTCTGTCTTCCTCCCTCTCTTTTCACCCTCTTCCCTCTCCATTTCTAGTTGTCTCTATTCAATAAATAAAGATAATAAAAATTTTATTTAGTTTTAGTTTGGATAAAGAGAGAGGAACTGAGAAGGAAGAGGGAGAGAGGGAGCATGGTGAGAGAGAGAGAGAGAGAGAGAGAGAGAGAGAGAGAGAACTGTTTCACCACTGTGAGACTTCTCCCCTACAGATGGGGGCCAGCCGGGGACTTGAACCTGGGTCCTTATGCATAGTAATGTGCATGCTCTAGCAAGCATATCACTGCCAGGCCTCCAATCATTTTTTAAATTGCTTTTATATTTATTATTTATTTGTTGGCTAGAGGCAGAGAAATGGAGAGGGGAGGGGGGAGAGAAAGAGAGAGTGAGAAAGGGAGGGAGAGAAAGACAGAGAGAGACAGACCAGCAGCCTGCTTCATCTCTTGTGAAGCTTCCCCTCTGCGGGTGAGGATCGAAGGCTTGAACCCAGTTCCTTGTGGGTTGTAACAGGTGCGCTCACTCAGGTGCAAAACCATCCGGCCAGCCCTTCCTGTTGTTGCTAGCATGGCTCCTAACAGATTGCTAGTCTCCCGTGTGTATCCCTGAAAATCAGCATCTCCTTGTCTTTCTCCGTCTGACTGAGGTTACGAAGCCTGACACCCTCGATGTCCCTCTGTATCAGGAATGACAGGATATCATCTACTATGATAGAAACGTTGGAATATGCTGTGTACACAAATTGTAGGGATTTTTTTTTTGAAGGGGGGGCTAAGAATTCACAGCAGCACGTGGTGGGTCTTCCCCAGATCTAGTGGGACCAGGAGAGAAAGGCACAGGGAGTGACCCACAGGGAGTGACTCTGCTGTCATCGTGGGCTGAGCCTGGGGCTGATGCAGCCTCATTTTGTCTTCTGAAGGGCAGGTGGTTTCCCTGTCTTGGTTAGCTCATCCCAGCTGGAAGAGACCAAGCTGGAGACAGATGTCTGCCCCATGGCGGTCCTCATGACCAGGCAGTCTTGCACCCCGAGGCTGAGGTCCCTGAGGTTGTTTGTTGGGGTTTTCAGCTTGGATGACTTTGGGTCTCCTGTTCCCAGTGGCCATTTCCTCCCTTTTCCCTTCTTTCCTGGTACTGACAGAGAGAAGTAGAGAGGGCAAAGAGAGACCGGCAGCACTGCTTCACCACTCATGAAGCTTCCCCCCGCAGGTGGGGACCGGGTGCTCCTAGCACAGGGTGATGTGTACACTCTACCAGGTGTGCCACTGCCCTGCCCCAGGCTACCTCAGGCTTTGTCAGAGGATATACACTTAGAAAAGGCCTAGAGACCGAATGTGGACTCAATCTTGAGGAAAGAGAAAAACCCTGACTCCAGTCTCCGGTAGGAGTGGATAATCTCTTGAGTTAAGGAAAGAAAAAAAGATACAGAATGAGGCGTCGAATAGAAAACAGAAAGAGATAGTGAAGATGGGAGGGAAGCTCCTGGGCTTATAAAGTTTCTTCTTTTTATTTTTTAAATTTATTTATAAAATGGAAATATTGACAAGACCATAGGATAAGATGGGGTACAATTCCATACAATTCCCACCACCAGAACTCTGTATCCCATCCCCTCCCTTGAAAGTTTTCCTATTCTTTAACCCTCTGGGAGTATGGACCCAAGGTCATTGTGGGTTGCAGAAGGTGGAAGGTCTGGCTTCTGTCATTGCTTCTCTGCTAAACATGGGCATTGACAGGTTGATCCATACTCCCAGTCTGCCTCTCTCTTTCCCTAGTGGGGTGGGGGATCTGGGGATGTGGGGGTTCCAGGACACATTGATGAGGTCATCTGCCCAGGGAAATCAGGTTGACGTCATGGTAGCATCTGCAACTTGGTGGCTGAAGAGCATTAAGATATAAAGCAGAACTTTTTTTTAAATAACCAGGAACCTAAAGGTTAAGAATATAGTAACTTAGACTTGGTGTCTCCGTTTTGGAAAAAGCTAGTAGGTCTATTTTAGGTATATTCCAAGGGGCCCATGACTTGACTAATTTTTGTTGAACACAACAGCTAACAAAGGTATTGTCTGGGGAGATGGTGTCAGAGTTGGAAATAGAACTAGAAAGCTTCTTCTTACACACACACACACACACACACACACACACACACACACACACGTAAAACTTTTGCTTTGCTCATGACTCTGTGTCTCGGTCCTTGTTTTAAGATAAGACAGAGTGCATTTTGCACTGTTTCCCACATTTCTCAACTTCTTGTCTTGTGTTTAGCAGTCTTGTTCGTAATCACTCCAACTGGAGAACAACCACGAGATCCTTAAACAGGTAATATGGCCCATCTAGAAACTAGAGTACTCTTCAAAAGCTAGAGAGAAATGACTTTGAAGTCAGCAAAGTAAATGAAGAAACAGGAACAGTGGATTCATAGTGCCGGCATCGAGCCCCAGCGATAATCCTGGTGGTAAAAAATAATAAATAAGTAAATAAATAAAACAAATTCTACAAAAGACAAAGCTATGGAGATAGCATATAGATCAGTGGTCACCAAGGCTTAGGGGGAAGGGATCCTGAAAGGGGGGATCCTATTGGTTCTTTAGGGCAGTGAAACCACTTTGTATGACATTATAGTGGTGGTTAAATAGTGTTATAATTGTTTTCTTTGTATGACATTATAGTGGTGGTTAAATAGTGTTATAATTGTTTTCTTTGTATGACATTATAGTGGTGGTTAAATAGTGTTATAATTGTTTTCTTTGTATGACATTATAGTGGTGGTTAAATAGTGTTATAATTGTTTTCTTTGTATGACATTATAGTGGTGGTTAAATAGTGTTATAATTGTTTTCTTTGTATGACATTATAGTGGTGGTTAAATAGTGTTATAATTGTTTTCTTTGTATGACATTATAGTGGTGGTTAAATAGTGTTATAATTGTTTTCTTTATGGAGGGAACTAATTGTTTATAGTCGACAGTACGATACAGTAGTTGGTCCGTGGGTAACATTTCTCAGTTTCCCACATAACACTCCAGCCCTCCACCTAGGTCCTTCTCTGCCATCATGTTCCGGGACCTGAATATTTCCCCCACCCCAGAGTCCTTTACTTGGGTGCAATCCACCAACTCTAGTCCAACTTCTGCTTTGCGTTTCCCCTTTCTGTTCTTATTTCCCAACTTCTGTCTATGAGTGAGGTCATCTTCTATTCATCCTTCTCTTTCTGGCTGATCTCACTTAGCATGACTCCTTCAAGCTCCATCCAAGATGAGGTGATGAAGGTGAATTCACTATTTTTAATAGCTGAGTTGTATTCCATTGTGTATCTAGACCACAACTTACTCAGCCACTCGTCTGCTGTCGGGACACCTGGGTTGCTTCCAGGTTTGGGCTATTACAGATGGTGCTGTTGTGAACAGTTTCTAGCTCTGACATGGTAACGTCTCACGGGGAACTGGACCTTGCAAGTGACCTTCTCAGGGAAGCCACCACTGACCCTTCTCAGCCTCCCAAGGCCATTTCCACCCCAGTGTCCCTGGAAGTGCTCTTTGTCTCCCTTGGTCTGATGGACAAACAGCCTCCTTGACTCTCTGAGGGACAAACAGGTGGCAGGGAGGGCTGGGATGCAGAGGTCCCCACAACCTGCTCTGAGTGGGGGTTTTCAGACACTGCCTTTTACAGTTTGCAGTTCGGGCCCACCTGTGACTGCCTACTGCCTTGGCGCTGAATTGCCGTACAGCGTGGGGCCCCTTCTTCCACTGCCCTGAAGCCCCCACAGAAGGTTCCTTTGATTCCCCCAGTGGCAGAGAGAGAGGAGAACATAGGGGCTGCAGGTTTCACTGTCTCTGCCCTCGTGACCGCTCACTGCTGGGGCTTCATGCGGCCCGAGAGGGAGAGGCAGAGGTCAGAAGCTGGGGGATCATGGGGAGCCCCCTCAACCCCAAAGTGGGAACAGCCCTTCCTGACTGTCTAAGTGAGAGAGCAGAACCCCACTCTCCAGCCTCCTGTGCTAGTTCACATCCAGCCTGGCCCCGTTAGAAACTTGGAAGGGGGGGCTGGGGGGAGTTTCCTTTCTGTCACACTGACAGAGAAGTTGAGGGCTGGCTTTTGATGGAGAATAGAACCTCAGGGGAGATGGGGGAGATGGGAGATGACTAAGGTGCTGCCCACTCAGATCTGTATGCATTGGGGTTGAGGCTGAGGCTGAGGTTGGGGTCCTCTCTCTCTCTCTCTCTCTCTCTCCCGGGTACACAGATATACATGATGTCCCTGCAATATTCTCCCTCTCTCCTTTTTCATCTCTTTCTCTTCTTCTTCTCCCTTTCCATCCCTCTCTCACACATTCCGTGCTGCCCCTGGGGTGTGTACACACACACACACACACACACACACACACACACACACACACACACTCACCATAATGTCCCTGAAATATTCTCCCTCCCTCCCTCTCTCCCCCTCTCTACACACCCCCATCACACACACACACACACACACACACACACACACTCACCATAATGTCCCTGAGATATTCTCCCTCCCTCCCTCTCTCCCCCTCTCTACACACCCCCATCACATACACACACACACACACACTACATGATGTCTCTGGGGTCCACACACACACAGAGACACATGACACCCCAATTTTTCCCAAACACACACACCATGATGCTCCTGGGGCTTCTCCTTCCCTCCCTTCCTCCCTCCTCTCTCCTCTCTCCTGCAGGGCTGCCAGTATGACAGAGACCCTGGCCTAGGACTTCTATAGGCTGGAACAGCACTGCACTCCACTCAGAGTCCCCACAGCAACCTTCACAGCCTGCTGGGTGCTGGGGTGGCCGGGTGACTGGGGTGGTACTGCCACCTAGTGGCTTCAGCCGCTTCTGCCTCAGAAAGTGCCTCCTCTGCCCTGCCACCTGCCTGTGGATAATAGGGGTGGGGGGTGGGGAACCTGAAGCCACAGCCAGCCAGGGCCAGCCAGTGTAGATACCTGCCTCTTCTCACTGTGAAGACTGCATGAAGTGAGTGTCCTGGGCGAGAGGTATTCTAGGTACCTGACTCTCTGGCCAGGCTCCCTCCCTCCCTCTCCTAAGCTCCCCTGTGGGCACCTAGGCTTCCAGAATGTTGGGGATCCTGGGATTTTAAAGTCACTCTTGCTTGGGGGATGGCATAATTGCTAGCCTGAGGAGTGCACCTGCTTTGCTGTGAACACCACCCAGAGGCCCAGCTTCTGCCCCAGCCCCGACTGTATTGGAGGGAGCTATGGTGCTACAATGGCTTCTCTCTGTTCCTCCAACTCTCCTTCTCTCTCTCTCTCTCTCCCTCTATTTCTGTGTATTTATTTATTTATTTTTATTTTAAAAAGGAACATTAACAAAACTGTAGGATAAGAGGGGTACAACTCCACACAATTCCCACCACCAGAACTCTATATCCCATCCCCTCCCCTGATAGCTTTCCCATTCTATATCCTTCTGGGAGTATGGACCCAGGGTCATTGTGGGATGCAGAAGGTAGAAGGTCTGGCTTCTGTAATTGCTTTCACCGCTTAACATGGGCATTGACTGGTTGATCCATACTCCCAGTCTGCCTCTCTCTTTCCCTAGTAGGGTGGGTCTCTGGGGAAGCAGAGCTCCAGGACACATGGGTGGGGTCGTCTGTCCAGGGAAGCCTGGCCGGCATCCTGATGGCATCTAGAACCTGGTGGCTGAAAAGAGTTAACATACAAAGCCAAAAAAATTGTCGAACAATTATGGACCTAAAGGCTGGAATAGTGCAGGTGAAGTGTTGGGGGTACTCACTACAGACTCTCGAAACTTTACATCAGGCTCAACCTGACGCTGTTGACTGGCTACGGAAGAAGGGCAAACGCTAGAAGAAGAAGAACTGCAGACTCTTGTGTACTTTTGCTTTCATGTATATATTTTGCCCTAGTTTATAGATACATGTGAACCTCTGCTCTATCTCAGGGGACCTAGTCTATATCTTGGTTTTGGGACTTTGTTAGGAAGTGATCCACCTGGAATGGAATTAGCAAATACTATGAAAGGAAAGGTCTCACCCGAGTAATGAAGCTGAAGGGTTGTCATTCCACACCTGAAGTCTCTGGACACACTCTGAAGTGAAGCATGCTGAAATGGTACTCATTGTGTTGTCTCTCTCTCTCTATTTTTAAGAAATATTTATTTATTATTGGATAGAAACAGAGAGAAATTGAGAGGCGAAGGGGGAGATAGGGAGAGAGACAGAGACATCTGCAGCCCTATTTCACCACTCATGACGTTTTCCTCCTGCAGCATGGGGACCAGGGGCTTGAACCTGGGGCATTGCAGACTATAATGTGAGCACTTAACCAGGTGTGCCTCCACCTGGCACTACCCTCCCCCATCTCTCTTAGGAAAACTCAGCTTGGAGAACTGCAACCCCAGCTACTGGCTGGGAAGTCCACAAGGGACAAAGAGGGACAAATTCATAAGAGACAAGATGTGTGGTGGCCGACGCTGTCTCTGCATCAGACCTGTTGGTGGTGGCAGGAGCTTGCCTGTGGGACCGAGTGGTGTCACATGCCCAGCGGGTCCAGAGTCACTCCCTTTGGGTGCTTTGCAATGAGGCCAGCTCAGGACCGGCTATCCTGACGCCCGGTGGCCCTGAGGTTCAGTCGGGGATCCTCACCAACCCGGGGATATTTATCCTGGTGCTTTGGGCTTTGCATTCCACACTGCCCTGCATGCCCCCACCCCCACTTCCCAGAGAATCACTTTGCCTAGAAAGTGACCTTGGGAGTGACCTGCTGGCTTGCCTGTGTACAGAAAACACCACCGATAGTTCTCTTAGTTTATTTATTTTTATCGTTCCCAGGATTACTGCTGGGATTCCATGCCTGCAATGAGAATCGGCGGTTCCCAGTGGCATTTATTTATTTATTTATAAATTTATTTATTTTCCCTTTTGTTGCCCTTGTTGTTTTATTTTGTAGTTATTGTTGTTATTGATGTTGTCATTGTTAGATAGGACAGAGAGAAATGGAGAGGGGAGGGGAAGGCAGAGGGGGGAGAGAAAGACAGACACCTGCAGACCTGCTTCACCATCTGTGAAGTGACTCCCCTGCAGGTGTGGAGCCAGGGGCTGGAACCGGGATCCTTGCACTGGTCCTTTCACTTCGTGCCATGTGAGCTTAATCTGCTGCGCTACTGCCCGATCCCCAGCCTTTTGGGTTTTTTTTAAATTTTATTTGCCAGGATGAAGAGAAATTGAAGGTGGAGGGAGATAGAGAGGGAGAAAGAGAGACACCTACAAAACTGTTTCACTGCCCATGAAGAGTCACACCCCCCACCTCAGCAGGTGAGGAGCAGGGACTTGAACCTAGATCCTTGAGCATGGGCATTCAACTGGTTGCACCACTCCCCAGGCCCTCAGTTTTCTTGGTTTAAATCCCTTTTAAATAAGGATATCCCATAGCTCTCCTCTGTCATAGTATACACATAATTTTTTTTTTTTTTTGGCCTCCAGGGTTATTGCTGGGGCTCAGTGCCTGCACTACTGAATCCACTGCTCCTGGAGGCTATTTTTCCCATTTTGTTGCCCTTGTTGTTGTACTTGTTGTAGTTGTTATTGTTGTCATAGCTGTTGCTGTCATTGGATAGGACAGACAGAAATGGAGAGAGGAGGAGACAAAGACAGACACCTGCAGACCTGCTTCACTGCCTGTGAAGGGACCTCCTGCAGGTGTGGAGCAGGAGGGCTGTAACCGGGATCCTTATGCCGGCCCTTGCGCTTTGAGCCATGTGCACTTAACCCACTGCTCTACATAATTTACATTTTAACATTGGTGTTGAAGCAGGGCCAGGAGATAGCTCACTGGGTAGAGAGCACACTTTACCATGTGTAAGGACTTGGGTTCGAGTTTCCAGTCACTACGAGGGGCCACCATGCAAAGGGGAAGCTTCGTGGGTGTTGGAACAATGTTGTGACATCTCTTCTCTCTTTCTCCCTCTTTGTTTCCCCTTCTATTATTTGTGTGTGTGCACGCGAGGCGTGTGCGTGTATCATTCTATTTTATTTATTATTGGATAGAGCCAGAGAGAAATCAAGAGGGCAGGTGAAGAGACAGAGAGACACTTACAGCCCTACTCCAACGATCCTGAAGCTTTTCCTCTGCAGGTGGAGCCCACGGGCTTGAACATCTATTCTTGCACACTGTAACGTGAGCACTTAGTCAGGTGTTCAGAAACAGAACAAAACAAAAACGGTCTGTCAGGAGCCGTGGAATTGTGCAGGTGCAAAACTCCAGGGAAACTTTGGGGTCAGGGGGAAAATGAATCGTCTTGAAGCAGTTGTAATAAAAAGTATCAGACAGGAGTCGGGCTGTAGCGCAGCGGGTTAAGCGCAGGTGGCGCAAAGCACAAGGACTGGCATAAGGATCCCGGTTCGAACCCCGGCTCCCCACTTGCAGGGGAGTCGCTTCACAGGTGGTGAAGCAGGTCTGCAGGTGTCTATCTTTCTCTCCTCCTCTCTGTCTTCCCCTCCTCTCTCCATTTCTCTCTGTCCTATCCAACAATGACAACAACAATAATAACTACAACAATAAAACAACAAGGGCAACAAAAGGGAATAAATAAATAAAATAAATATTAAAAAAAAAAGTATCAGACATGAAAAGCCCTCAGGCAGTGAGCCCCTCAGTCCCCACCCCCCTCCATTCACTGGTGACCGCGCTCAGACCCTGAAATCTGAATGTCTCTGTAACAGTCTTCTAGTGTTCGGTTCAGGTACCTTCTTTCTGTCTGTTCATCAGGCATGTGGGTGAGGAGTGTTGTTTTTTCTCTGGCCATGCTGCTGCTGCTGCAAATAACAGGATTTGAATCTTGGTTCTCTGTGTCCCAGTCAAGGAGGTGGGGTGGGGAGAGGTATTCTTTATGTTATTTGGAATCTTTCTGAATTTGGGGCCCATTTTCTCATATCATGGGGTAGGGCTTCTGTGACATAGGACTCACCAGGAGTACTCATTCATTAGATGGAATCATATTCCAGAACTTTCTTTCTTCTTCTTTTAATTAATTAATTTATTTATTTATTCCCTTTTGTTGCCCTTGTTTTATTCTTGTAGTTATTATTGTTGTTGGATAGGACAAAGAGAATGGAGAGAGGAGGGGAAAACAGAGAGGAGGAGAGAAACAGACCTGCTTCACCTCCTGTGAAGCGACTCCCCTGCAGGTGGGGAGCCGGGGACTCAAACCAGGAGGGATCCTTAGGCCTGTCCTTGCGCTTTGTGCCGCATGCACTTAACCTGCTACACTACCGCTCGACTCTCTATAGTGGTGGTGAGGGTTGGCTGCTGCTGTTGCTTCTGGATCCTCAGGTGAACCAAGTGTTGGTATATGACAGGGTATTATATCAACTTTGTCTCATGAATTGTATATATCAGTACATTTCTTGCTTTCTCTCTTCATCCCTTCCTTTTTCTTTCTGTCTGTCTTTTTCTTTCTTCCTTTCTTTTTATCTTGTCTCCAGGGTTGTCACTGGGGCTCACTGCCAGCACTATGAATCCACTGCTCCTGGTGGCCATTCTTTCCATTTTATTGGATAGGACAGAGAGAAATTGAGAGAGGAGGAGGAGGAGACAGAGAGGGAGAAATAAAGAGAGATACCTGTAGACCTGCTTTGTCGGCTTGTGAAGCGTCCCCATTGCAGGTGGGGAGCGGGGGCTCAAACTCAGATCCTTATGCGAGTACTGTGCGCACTTGATCAGGTGTGCCACCACCCTGCTCCCTGTGTCAGTAAGTTTGATTGTGTGAACTTCGTGTTAGAATCTTTAAAAGTCTCTACCCCTCACCTCTCCCCCACCCCCACCCTTGGGGGTTGAACTTGAGGTCCAATGTTTACTGGCCCCCCACACAACCTCTAAGCTGACTCCTTAATGTAACCCTTAACCCACCGTTCCCCTCTAGAGCTATTTCCCAGGTTATATCTTGCCTCTTTGACTAGCTAATTTAGAAATCTCAACCAGAATGCCCATGTCACCATACATAAGGACCCAGGTTCAGGTCCCCAATCTTCACCTGCAGGAGGAAACTTTACAAGTGGTAAGTCAGTGCTGCAGGTGTTTCTCTCTCTCTCTCTCTCTCTCTCTCTCCTTCTCTAACCCCCTTCTCTCAATTTCTCTCTGTCCTATCAAAATACATAAAGTTTAAAATGAAAAAGAAATCTCAACCAGAAGTTTCCTACATCCTCCAAGGCCAGACTCCAGTGCACACAGCGAGTGTATGTACCTTTGGTGCAAAATCCTTTTTGGTTTGTTCGTTTGTTTATTTATTTTCCACCTAAAGATGGTGTGTATAACATGTTGTGACCTGGCCTACCCTCCACTTAGCTGATTTACTTTCTCCTGTGTAGGTGAGAGAAAGCCGTGTCCAGGCTTGGCACTTTTCTCTCCTGGGAGACAGCTTGACTTCGCCCACTCACTGGAGAAAGAAAAAAGTAGTGAATGCTCCTTAGTTCAACACCATTTCAATAAGTCGTGAGGTCTTCAAATGACGAATAAGACATACTCATTAATCAGGTCTATATATTCTGATGTGAAAGGCTGTCCATTATACATTGTTTTCTTTGAAAACCTTTTTTTTTTAATTTTCTATTATCTTTATTTATTGTATAGAGACAGTCAGGAATCAAGAGGAAGATAGAAAGGGAGAGAGACAGAGAGACACCCGTGAAGCTTTCCCCCTGAAGGTAGGGTCTAGGGGCTTGAACCCCGATCTTTAATGTTCAACTCGCGTGCTCAATCAGATGCACCACCCCCTGCCCCCTTTAGTTTTATTTTTAATAAATCTTTTAAAATATTTATTTATTTACATTGGGTAGAAATTGAGAGGGGAAAGACAGAGACATCTCTAGATACCACTTGCAAAGCTTCCCCCTTGTACTTGGAGGCTGGGGGCTTGAACCCTGGACCTCATGACCTGTAACTTGTATACTCTACTAGGTGTGCTGTCTCATAGCCCCTAAACTTCAAGCTTTTAAATTTCACTTTTTTTTTCACCAGGGTTATTACTGGGGCTCAGTGCCTGCACAGTTCCACAATTCCAAAGGATATATATATATATAATGGAATGAGAAACAGCAGAGAGATAGGTAGGAAAAAAAGAGAAACGCCGCTCATGAAGCTTCTCCCCTGCAGGTGGGGACTGGGATTTGAACCCTGGTCCTCACACATGTGCACACTTTAGCCGGTACACCACTACCAGGCCCATCATGATCTTCTAAGTCTTTGACACAGGTAGTGCCAGGGGAAAAAAATTGGTTAGTCATCATCCCAAACCCCAAAGCCCTTACTGTAAAAACTGGATTACTTGATGGAGACAGAGGGAAATGGAGAAAGAAGGGGAAGATAGAGATGGAGAGATAGAGAGACCCCTGCAGCACTGTTTTACTGTTCAGTTTCCTCCTTCTCTCAATTTCTCTCTCTCCATCTCTAACCCCCTTTCCTCTCAATTTCTCTCTGTCCTATTAAAAGACAAAGTTTAAAATGAAAAGAAATCTCAACTAGAAGTTTCCTACTTCCTCCAAGGCCAGAGTCCAGTACATACAGCGAGTGTGCGTGCCCATAGGTGGGGAATGGGGCCTTGAACCCAGGTCCTTGCACATTATTAATGTGCTCTCAACCAGATGTAGCACCACCCAGCCCCCATGATTTAATGTATTTTTTAACTGAACAAATCTTCTTTTAAAATTTTTATTTATAAAAAGGAAACACTGACAAAACCATAGGATAACAGGGGTATAACTCCACACAATTCCCACCACCAGATCTCCGTATCCCATCCCCTCCCCTGATAGCTTTCCTATTCTTTAACCTTCTGGGAGTATGGACCTAGGATCATTATGGGTGCAGAAGGTGGAAGGTCTGGCTTCTGTAATTGCTTCCCCACTGAAATGGGCATTGGCAGGTTGAGCCATACTCTCAGCCTTTCTTTCTCTTTCCCTAGTGGGGCAGGGCTCTGGGGAAGTGGGGGTCCCAGGACACATGGTGGAGTCATCTGCCCAGGGAAGTCAGGTTGGCATCATGGTAACATCTGGAACCTGGTGGCTGAAAAAAAAAATAGTTAACATATAAAACATATAAACAAACATATAAAACAAATTGTTGACTAATCATGAACCTAAAGGCTGGACTATTGCAGATGAAGATTAGGGGGTCTCCGTTTTGAAGATAGCTAGTAGGTCTATTTTAGGTATATTCCAAAGGGCCTATTAATGTACTAGTTTTTTCCTAAGCCTGGCGTCTGATATGCAGGTGGACCCAAGTTACTATCTGGGGAGATGATGTCACGGCTGGAAAAAGGGCTAGAAAGCTGGATCAGGGAAGAGAGTAGCTCCCAAATTTGTGAGTGAGCAAACCTTCTTACTGACCCGATTCTGCATTCGGCCACGCCAGTCATCTCTTCCCTTCCCGGAGTGAGTGGTTCTCTTTGTGGGAATCTGAGTTGGTGACGTGACCTTCTACTACAGGGAATGTTTTGCAGTATTTTTATCCCTTTGAAATTGCACATATGCCGTGAGTCTGGCACCAGCCCAGTCCCTGGAGGTGTTCTAAACAGGCGGATCCTGTTGCCCAGGGGAAGGGCTGCTCCTGACCAGCTGGGAAAGGCGTCCATCCCCCACCCTTAGTATCCCACCCACCCCTTCTTCACCTCCGCTCCTGCCTGTTCACCACTAAGTACACGTCACAAGGGGAGGGGAGATGTCACTTTTCCATGCTGAGCTGGGCCAGGAAGGATCCCTGGTACAGACAGGAAAGCTTGCATGTCCGGGATCCTTCTGTCCTTCCCTAATAGACCCAGCCAAGTCAGCAGGGGACAAAGCTGAGGGCTGAGGGCTGAGGGTTGGGGGCTGAGGGTTGGGGACAGCCACTCAGCCCAGTGACCATACAGAATGTACATTCTGAGCAGATGTGCTAGGAAACAGTCATGTGGGCATGGTGTGCCGGATCCGGGTTCAAGTCACCAGCTCCCACTTTCAGGGGAGAAGCTTCATAAGCGGTAGAGTGTTGTTGCAGGCCTTTCTCTCTCTCCCTCTCTCTTTCTCCTCCTCCTCCACCTCCTCCTCCTCCTTTCTGTCTCTCACTCCATTAACAACAACAACAACTAAAGTCCACTGGGAGTGGTGGAGCTGTGTAGGCACTGAGCCCCTGCAAGAACTCTGGTGGCAAATAAACACACACACACACACACAAACAAAAATAATGTCCAGCATAATGTGACAGCCTGCTCTAAAAACCCTCTGACCAGGAAAGGACAAGCCCTCCCTTGAGTAAGCAGCCAAAGCAGCAATTTTAAAAATACATATATAGGGGCCAGGCGGTGGCACACCTGGTTAAGTGCACACGTTGCAGTGTGCAAGGATCCAGGTTCAAGTCCTTGGTCCCCACTTGCTGGCGCAAAGCTTCATGAGTGGTGAAACAGGGCTGCAAGTGTCTCTCTGTTGCTTTCTCTCCCTCTCGCCCTCCTCCTTTCTTCTAAATTGCTCTCAAATAAACCAAAGTAATATACATCTATATGGAGAGAGATAGTGAAATAGTCACTTGGATAGGACACTGCTTTGCCATGTGATTAACACAGGTTTGATCCATGTCCCCACTACATTGGAGGAAGCTTTGGTGCTGTGGTCAGTATCTATCTATCTATCTATCTATCTATCTATCTATCTATCTATCTATCTCTATATAAATAGTATATATATTTTTCTCCTATAGCTGTTTTTTTTAATTAATTTAATAATGATCAACAAGGCCATAGGATAAGAGGGATATAATTCCACACAGTTCCTACCAACAGAGTTCTGCATCCCCTCCCCTCCATTGGAAGCATCCCTAGTCTTTATCCCTCTGGGATCATGGACCCAAGATCACTGTGGGATGCAGAAGGTGGAAGGTCTGGCTTCTGGAATTGCTTCTCCACTGGACATGGGTGTTGACAGGCTGATCCATACCCCCCAGCCTGTTTCTATCTCTTTCCCAGTGGGGCAGGGCTCTGGGGAGGTGAGGTCCCAGGACATATTGGTAAGGTCGTCTGCCCAGGGAAGTCAAGGTAGCATCTGCAACTTGGTGGCTGAAAAGCATTAAGATATAAAGCAGAACAAATTGTTTAATAATCAGGAACCTAAAGGTAAGAATATAGTTGATGAGATTTGTATTTCCAAGTCTGACAACCATCTTCCCAGACTCTCTCTTCTTCTCTCTCTCTCTCTCTCTCTCTCTGTGTGTGTGTGTGTGTGTGTGTGTGTGTGTGTGTATGAGAGAGAGAGAGAGAGAGAGAGAGAGGGAGAGGAAGGGGGGAGGAGCAGGCTAAGTCCCTCTCAGCGCTATCCATTGTGATGCATTGTGATGTCTGGGATGGATCCTGGGGCCTTGGGCATGCAAAACCTGAGCTCCAATGCTGAAGTCTCTCCCCAGTCCTTCCGCTCTTTTTTTAGAGGACAAATTCTTTAGGTCCAACTATTGAGGCAAGGACTTCTGCCAAACCTCCAGATCCTGGCAGGGGTCGTAATCCATAGGGTCAAAGTTGTGTGTTAAAGAAGACAGGCTAATTCAGGAATCCCAGTGACACCTACCCACCCCCCACATCCCTGCGGCAGTGGCTTCAATACCACCAGACACCCAGCAGGGGTCTCAGAAGTCACCTGCTCCTCTAGATATGGATGTGTAGAGAGGACACCAGTGAGGCGAATAGCAGTCCTGTCACATCCGGTGGTTTCCTTCAGATTATAGCAGAATCCCTGGGGGTTCCAGGTTGCTCCTGTGGGAGACTCTTCTTCATTTTTAAAAAATTTTTATTTATAAAAAGGAAACACTGACAAAAACCATAGGATAAGAGGGGTACAACTCCACACAATTCCCACCACCAGAACTCCATATCCCATCCCCTCCCCTGATAGCTTTTCTATTCTTTATCCTTCTGGGAGTATGGACCCAGGATCATTACAGGGTGCAGAAGGTGGAAGGTCTGGCTTCTGGAATTTCTTCCTTGCTGAACATGGATGTTGGCTGTTCAATCCATACTCCAAGCCTGTCTCTCTCTTTCCCTAGTGGAGCAGGGCTCTGGGGAAGTGAGGCTCCAGGACACATTGGTGGAGTCTTCTGCCCAGGGAAGGAAGTCCATTTGGCATCATGCTAGTATCTGGAACCTGGTGGCTGAAAAAAGAGTAAACATATAAAGCCAAACAAGTTGTTGACTAATCATGAACCTAAAGGCTGGAATAGTGCTGATGAAGAGTTGGGAGTTGCCGTTTTGAAGATAGGTAGTAGGCCTATTTTCGTTATATTCCAAAGAGCCCATGACTATACTACGTTTTGTTGTGGTGGTGGTGGTGGTTGTGGGAGACTCTTCTTTTCTCACAAGGGAAGTTTCTAGAAGGGGGAGATTGAATCCTGTGCGGCCGCTTCCCTGCAGATGGGTTCTAAAGGACTGCCTCTGTTTGCTGTTTTATAGGTACCATGACCAGCAGGATGTCACCAGCAATTTCCTGGGAGCCATGTGGTTGATCTCCATCACTTTCCTCTCCATTGGTTATGGTGACATGGTACCCAACACGTACTGTGGGAAAGGAGTCTGTTTGCTCACTGGAATCATGGTAAGTGCCCTTCCCCTCTTCTGTAATTGGATCACACTTTAAGGAGATGGGGAAGGGGGCCAGGTGGTGGCACAGCGCAAGGACCCGGGTTCAAGCCCCTGGTCCATACCTGCACGGGGAAAGCTTCATGAGTGGTAAAGGATAACTGCAGGTGTCTCTCTCTGTGTCTTTCCTTCTCTATGCCCCCCTCCCCTCTCAGTTTCTCTCTGTCTCTATGCAATAATAAATTTTAAAAATTAGAAAAGAGTAACACAGCTATGCTAAAAAGTTGTATTGGGGGCCGGGGGACTGGTGGTGGCACACTCAGTTAAGCACACATAGTACTAAGCCTAAGGACCTGCTCAAGGATCCAGGTTCAAGCTCTTACTTCCCACCTGCAGGGGGACACTTCACAAGTGGCAAAGCAGGTCTACAGGTATCTGTCTTTCACTTTCTCCCTCTGTTTCCCCCTCCTCTCAGTTTCTCTCTGTCCTATCTAATAAAATGGAAAAAATAGCCACTAGGAGCAGTGGATTCATAGTGCTGGCACTGATCCCGAGCAATAACCCTGAAGGCAAAAAAAAAAAAAATTATAAAAAGAAAAAGAAAAAAAAAAAAGACTAATGATACTTGTAATATGCACATGAGAAAAATCAAACTTCTGATCTGATTTGGAGCCCCAGAGAGATGGACAGACTCCAGCGGAGAAAGAGTTCCCCAGAAAGGCGACTTGGTAGCCAAGTCAAGTAGCCCGATGGAATGGGAGGGTAGAAAGGAGGACAGTGCTTTCCTCTGATGGGGACGAAGCCAGGAGGAGCTTGGTGCCAATCACAAGGCTGCCGCCAGTTCCCGGGACACAGCCGGCTTCTGTATCTCAAGGCTCCTTTGGCTTCTGAACTGAGACCAACAGGAATCAGTCCTAAGCCCCATGTGGCAGGAAGCCCCCCAAATTTCCAAGCTCAGCAGCCCTCTCCAGTGCCCCCAGGCCCACAGCAGAGGGAACGGCCCTTCCTGTAGGCCTCAGAAGGGTGGCCAATTCTACGTCCCCTGCACAGCAGCTGCCAGGAAATCACTGTGGAGTGCAGTGCTGGCTTCGCGGGTGGGAGACAGAGATGACCAGGGACTCATGGCTGAGCTGAGAACGCAGTTCAATCTTTATTCACGAGCGGGGATGTAGTTCAAAAAACTAATCTCTTCTAATCACAACACAGTTCCGTCCTGCATCTCTCTCCTACTTCCCTCCTGAGTCAGAAGAGTCAGGAACAAAAGAAATACAGACGATAGGGGGCGGGGAGAAGGAAAAAGCAAAAAGCCCTAACCAGCGAGGACTAAACCAAATGTCCTGGAGGTAGGGAGGGAAGACCAAACCAATGTCCCGGAGGCAGGGGGGGTGCCCAGCCAACAGTGGACATGCAAACAGAACACATCGTAAGCAACACAAGCAAACCCAATGTGATGATAAAAACAGAAAATCTCACAAGCAGAATCCAGAAGCATACCAACAGTGGAGAGTCAGAATGACCAGAAGAAATAGTTGGGGTGGGGACATTCATCTCACTTAGCAATGTTGAACAAGATCCAGGCATCTCACTGTGAAATAAAACCCAGGACCATGATATTATTATTATTGTTGTTATTGTTATTGTTATTATTTTTTTTACCTCCAGGGTTATTACTGGGGCTTGGTGCTGGCACTGCAAATCCAATGTTCCTGGAGGCCTTTCCTTTTTTTTTTTTTTTTAGATAGGACGGAGAGAAATTGAGAGAGGAGGAGGAGGAGATAGAGAGGTAGAGAGGGAGGGAAAAAGACAGACACCCGCAGACCTGCTTCACTGCTTGTGAACCATCCCCCCTGCAAGTAGGGAGCTGGGGGCTTGAACCCGGATCCTTTCACTGGTCCTTGCGCATTGAACTATGTGCACTTAACTGGGTGTGTCACCACCCGGCCCCCTTATTATTATTATTTTCTTAATGCACCGCCAGGGAATGAACTCAGATGATACCATGCCACTAAGCTAGCTCTCAGGCTGAGATTTTTAATCTTTTATTTGGAGAGGGAGAGATACCTCAACACCATCCTACTGACTATCCATGGATTCCTCTGCTGCTATCTCTGGTGCTCCTCTGTTATGCCTGGTCTTGAACTTAGAGCCTTGTGCCTGGTAGGGCTCATTTTACCTGGTGAACTATTTCCTGGCTCCTCTGGGACTAATTATAGCTAGACCCTTGATTTCTTTTCTTTCTTTCTTTCTTTTTCTCTTTCTTTCTTTCTTTCTTTTTTTTTTTCCTCCAGGGTTATCACTGTGGCTCAGTGCCTGCACTACAAATCCACTGCTCCTGGCAGCCATTTCTTCTGTTTTGTTAGATAGGACAGAGAAAAAATTGAGAGAGGAGGGGGAGATAGAGATGGGGAGAGAGAAAGACAGGCACCTGCAGACCTGCTTCACCACTTGTAAAGCGACCCTCCTGCAGGTGGGGAGCCAGGGGCTCAAACCCATATCCTTGAGCAGGTCCTTGAGCTTAGTACTATGTGTACTTAACCAGGTGCACGACCAAAACAGACCCCTCAACCCTTGATTTCACTTTTCATTACAACTGCTACAGTTCAGTTGTTTCATTGTTATTGTTGTTGTTATATATATATATATATATATATATATATGTGTGTGTGTGTGTGTGTATATATAAACATATATGTATGTATACATAGATATATATATATATATATATATATATATATATATATATATATATTCTCCCATTTTCCTGAAAAGATAGCATTTAAAAAAAATTTTTTTTATTTAAGAAAGGAGACATTAACAAAATCATAGGATGGGGGTGCACAACTCCACACAATTCCTGCCACCCAATCTCCATATCCCATCCCCTCCCCAGTAGCTTTCCCATTCTCTATCCCTCTGGGAGCATGGACCCAGGGTCATTGTGGATTGCAGAAGGTGGAAGGTCTGGCTTCTGTAATTGCTTCCCCGCTGAACATGGACATTGACTGGTCGGTCCATACTCCCAGTCTGCCTCTCTCTTTCCCTAGTAGGGTGGGTCTCTGGGGAAGCGGAGCTCCAGGACATATTGGTGGGGTCTTCAGTCCAGAGAAGCCTGGCATCTTTATGGCATCTGGAACCTGGTGGATGAAAAGAGAGTTAGCATACAAAGCCAAACAAATTGTTGAAGAGAAAGATAGCATTTTATTGTAAAGAGTTGCAAAGTACAGTCTGCATGTCCGTATTTTCGGAAAGCTGGTAGCAAAGCTCACAAGGCACAGGAGTGACGCCGTTTATAAAAAGAACTGGTAATTGCTGAGCTTCCTCCCCTCGTGCTTCATAGAAATCACTTCCTTGGTGTTCCTTCTTGGCAGATGTCCCCATTTTTGTTCTAGAGTCAGGCATGACTCAGGGCTTATGCAGACCATTGGATCAGCGCCAAATCTCGGGTTCACCTTGCTGCCGTCTTGTGGTGCTTTCCTTGTTCCTCGTTTGTTTGTCTTCTCTCTTTGCCCCTAAGCTCTAAAGCACAGCTCCTTCAAAAAAAAAAAAAAAATGATGGAATCACAGGAATCTTTTCCTTGGTTGTCTGAACCACACCTTTGCGACTTGCATGAGTGAACTTCACCTTTGCTCTGACTTATTTATTGTTTGGAGAATCTTCTTTTGTCAAAGGTCATTAGTGATTTAATGGTGCTTCACAAGATTATAAAATTATAGGGGTATAGTTCAACACTTGACCTGCCACCTAAGATCTGGGATTTCACCTCCTCACACCTTCTGACAGTAACTCTCATGAAGTCTTAAGAAATAGTTTGTAGTGTGGTTATTTCTTTTTCCAAGTTCACGTGTTTCAATTCCCTATGTTTCACACATGAGTAAAGAAACCATCTGGTAGGCTTTCATCTCTTTATTTATTTCACTAAGCATAATAATAACCTCCAGTTCCATCCACTTTGTCCCAAAGAACCTAACTTTTCTGATTGCAGAGTAGTATTCCATAGAATATATATCCCATAACATCTTTTTTATTTTGCCTCCAGAGTTATTGCTGGGGCTCAGTGCCTGCACTACAAATCCACTGCTCCTGGCTACCATTTTTTCACATTTTATTGGATAGAACAGAGAGAAATTGAGAGAGGAAGAGAAAATAGAAAGGGAAAGAGAAAGATAGACACCTGCAGGCCATTTGTGAAGCATCCCCACTAAAGGGATCCTTGTGTGGGACTTTGCACTTTGTATTATGTGCGCTTAATGCAGTGTGCCACTGCCCAACCCCCTA
Organism: Erinaceus europaeus; assembly: GCF_950295315.1. Lineage (NCBI taxonomy): Eukaryota > Metazoa > Chordata > Mammalia > Eulipotyphla > Erinaceidae > Erinaceus > Erinaceus europaeus. The sequence goes on from NC_080163.1 coordinate 16,322,800, forward strand.
TCCCATAGTCTTTTGTATTTTTTTTTTTTTGCCTCCAGGGTTAATGCTGGGGCTTGGTGCCTGCACTACAAATCCACTGCTCCTGGAGGCCGTTTTTCCCATTTCTTGCCCTTGTTGTTGTTGTTACTGTTGTTATAGCTGTTGTTGCTGCTGGATAGGACAGAGAGAAATGGAGAGAGGAGGGGAAGACAGAGAAGGGGAGAGAAAGACAGACACCTGCAGACCTGCCTATGAAGCGACCCCGCTGCAGGTGGGGAGCTGGGGGCTCAAACCGGGATCCTTAATGCTGGTCCTTGTGCTTTGTGCCATGTGCGCTTAACCCTCTGTGCTACCACTCAGCCCCCATCTCATAACTTCTTTATCCAGACATCTGTTGATGGGCCTTTAGGCTGCTTCCACTCTTTGGCTGTTGTGAATAATGCTGCTATGAACATAGGGGTGCATGTGTCCCTTCTAATTAGTGTTCTCACGTCTTTGGATATATACCTAGGAGTGAGATTGCTGGATCATAAGGCATTTCTATATTTGTCTGAGGGCTCTCCATATAGTCTTTCAAAGAGCTTCACCACTGTCATTCCTACCAACAGTAGAATAAGAATTCATTTTTCCTCTGGAGCTAACCAATACTTCCTTGACTTTTTTTTAAATTTCTTTATTAGAGGATTAATGTTTTACATTTGACAGTAAATACAATACTTTGTACATGCATAACATTTCCCAGTTTTCCACATAACAATACAATCCCCACTAGGTCCTCTGTCATCCTTTTTGGACCTGTATTCTCCCCCATCCACCACCACCCCAAAGTCTTTTAATTTGGTGCAAAACACCAACTCCAGTTCAGGTTCTACTTGTGTTTTCTCTTCTGATCTTGTTTTTCAACTTCTGCCTGAGAGTGAGATCATCCCATATTCATCCTCTGTTTCTGACTTATTTCACTTAACAAGATTTCTTCAAGCTCCATCTAAGATGGGCTGAAAATGGTGAAGTCACCACTTTTAATAACTGAGTAGTATTCCACTGTGTATATATGCCACAACTTGCTCCGCCACTCATCTGTTGTTGGACACCTGGGTTGCTTCCAGGTTTTGGCTATTACAAATTGTGCAGCGGGTTAAGGACCAGAGTAAGGATCCCGGTTCGAGCCCCTGGCTCCCACCTGCAGGGGAGTCACTTCACAAGCGGTGAAGCATGTTGTAGGTATCGATCTTTCTCTCCCCCTCTCTGCCTTCCCCTCCTCTCTCCATTTCTCTCTGTCCTATCCAACAATGACGACATCAGTAACAACAACAATAACTGCAACAAAAATAAAAAAAACAAGGGCAACAAAAAGGGAAAATAAAATAAATAAATATAAAAAATTAATAAGGTAGGATGAATGGATGGATGCATAGATGGATGAATGGAAATTACTAAATACCAGCTGGTACCCTTTTGGGTTCTCAGAGTCAGAAGTGTCTTGGATCTAGGACTTTATTGACCCCTCCCACGACACACACACACACACGCAATATGTGTGTTTAAGGAAAGTGAAATGTTTGATTTCCCATGAGCTGTCCCTGTGTCTCTGCCTCCCCTCCTACACACACTTCGAATAATTTATGAAAGAGAAATGACACTTTTTATACTCCCAAGAGAGGGCCAGGTCATCCCTGAATCATGCTGAGGATTAGCTCTGAAGGGCTGTGCTCCTTGGAACTTTTTGACATTTTGGATTCTTTTCTTCTGGCATTTCCGAAATTGTGATGGAGTTTGTCATTTTAAAGGAAAAGGCTGTTGACTTAAATGCTAATAACGTGGCTGGTGCCATTTAAAAATGTCCACATCGAGAAACTGGCACTGTGTGTGTCTTCTTTTTAAAGCTGGTAAGGTGGCTTTTTAAAAAAAAATTTTTTTATTCCATGTTTTCATCTTAGATGTTCACATTTTGTTGGTAAGATAAAAAAAAAATCCTCCAAATTAAGCTGTGGTTTGAAATTTTGAAATAGCTTGCCTTGTGTCATGTGCCATGTTTTGGAGAGCCAAAGCATTAAGATGAATCTGCCATGAGTGGTCTGGCCTGAAATGCATGTTTACACCACGAGGAGAGTTGGCGTCAGATCCTATTTCTGAGGTAGAAACAAATGACCCTGTCAACAGATAACCTTTCCTTGAGTGAAACAGGAATCACGCAAACAGGGCAATTGTGCAGAAATGTTTAAAATATCTATTTATTTTTTTATGTATTTACTTATACAGGACAGAGAAAAACTGAAGGGAGATGGAAGAGTGAGAGAGAAGGAGAGACAGGCAGATGACCTCACCAATGTGTCCTGGAACCTCACCTCTCCAGAGCCCTACCCCACTACGGAAAGATAGGAACAGGCTGGGGGCATGGATTGACCTACTGACACCATCTCCAGTGGAGAAGCAATTTCAGAAGCCAAAACTCCCAACTTCTGCACCCCAAAAGGAATTTTGGTCCATACTACCAGAGAGGGAGAGATGATAGGGGAAGATGGCCAGAGGGCTCTGAACTCCAGCTCTGTCAGCACCTGGAGAGAGAGCAGAGGAAAAGGGGAGGGACATTCAGAAGTAGTTAAAGGTGTAAGTGTGACTTGGAAAAGAAGAGAAGATGGGACCATGGGGGCAAGAATGGGCAAATATAGACAGGTAGCTGTAGAAATTGTAGTTAACCCGTATCTGCAACCTTAGGAGAACTACTGTAGCTTCCAGTGGAGGGAATGGGGACATAGAATTCTGGTGGTAGGAATGGTACAGACTTATACCCCTGTAACCTTATAATTTTGTAAATTAATACGAAATTACTAGTAAAATTTAAAGAGAGGAGAAGAGATACCTGCAGCATTGTTTCACTACTGGTTGTTTCGCTACTGGTAAAGCTTCCACCCCTCCCCCTCAGGTGAAGCCTGTGGGTCTTGAACCCACAGAGTCTTCCACTTGGTGATGTATACCACCAGCTGACCCCCACAAGCGCTTTCCTCATCACATTTGTTTTGTGGACAATGTCATACACAGATGGCCGGGGCAGTCCTAAAATTAAGTGGGTTACAGACAGGGAGACAGTCTGATGAACACTTCATTGCCGTGGCTCCAACTAGAAGGTGTCCTCTCCTACCAAGACCTGCCCAAGGAATACGAGTTTAAGAGATTTCTTCCGTGCCCGTGGGGTATTAGTTAAGCTAAAATGAAAATAAGTACCAGATGATCTCACTCACAGATGGGACTTAAAGAAACCAAGACAGAAAGGAAAGACACAAACTTAAAAATGTGGACCGGGTGTGGTGTATTACACCAAAGCAAAGGACTCTGGGTTAGAAAGAAGAGCAAGAGGGGCTGGAGAGGGTGTGAGCATCCTGGTGCATGATGGTGCCTAAGCCCCAACAAAGAAAGAATAAAATAAGACTGTATTGACCATTCAGGAGCAAACCATCAAGGTTGTAATGTCTTCTTTCTTCTACTCTTCCTTTACCCCTTGAGAAGAAAGTGCTAAGGACCCAAGGATTTTCTGAAGTGTTAACCAGTGGACTGATTTTTTGTCTTTTTAAGTCAGCATTATTCTTTTGGCTGAAGGCATTACCAAATAACATTGTTAGGTCATGGTCTCTTGGCTGTTTGTCAAATCAGCTAGCATGTTCACTGTCTCTTGTCTGATGTTAGCAAGGAGGTCATTTATTCGTCATTTTTGCTTTCCTGTTTGTGTGACTTTATAGCAAGGCATGGCCCATTAGGTGTTTAACGGTTGACTGGAGCTGGAGGAATAATTTTCTTCAAATATGGAGTCACAGCTGCCTACTCCAGGACACATTTTACTCTGTGGTAAACGTCCCCTCTTTCCATCCTCCTGGTAATTTCTGTTTGGAGAACATCAGTGAGTGAAGATTTTTAAGCAGTTAAAGGTTAGAGGGGAAAGTTATATATAAGTGATCAAAAAGAAAACATTGTCAAGTTCTTATGTTATATCAGAATGAGAACACTGAATGTGGTGACTAGCCTGTTGGCTTCAAGTTTACCCAATACTGACTGAGAAGTCTTGAGTTCAGATCCCAGGGCAGCTCCATCACCTGTCAGAATCCAACAGTTTTCTTCTTTCAGTTGTCAGCAGGGCTTCACCATTCTGAGCCCTTTTTTGTTTGTCTGTTTGTTTGTTTCAGATAGAAAGGTAAGAACAGAAAAAGAGAGGGAGTTTTCACTGGAGCTCCCTCCACTGTGCTGGGCAGGGCTCAAACCTGGGCTGTGGGCAGTGCAATGCAGATGTGCTCTGCAGGTGAGCTCTCTTCCATCCCTCAAGTGCCATGACTTTCATCCTGAAGGGTAGAGAGCCTACATTAGTAGCCACTCACTCGGAGATGTTCCAGAACACAGCCATGGAGGAGCCAGAGCTTAAGGAAACGCATCCTAGAGAACTGAAGTCATTTGACAAAGTTTCAGTGGTATAACTGGAGCTATAGCTCATGATGTTTCATTCACTTGAATTTCTTATTTAAAAACAATGTTTTTAAGGGGTCAGGCAGTGGTGCACCTGGTTAATGCACACATTTGTGTGTGCAAGAACCCACATTCAAGCCCCTGTTCCCCACCTGCTGGGGGAAAGCTTCACGAGTGGTGAAGCAGGGCTGCAGGTGTCTCTCTGTCTATCTCCCCCTCTCCTCTCAATTTCTTTGTCTCTACCCATTAGTAAATAAAAACATAACTTCATAACTTAAAAACATTTCTTTTTACCGCCACCAGTTGTCACTGGGGCTCAGTGCCTGCATCACAAAGCTACCACTCCCGGTTGCTATTTGCTCCTTTTCCTTTTTTCTGTTTTGTTTGACAGGATAAACTGAGAAAGGAGGGGGGAAGTAGAGAGAGAGAGAAAGACACCTGCTTCACTGCTCCCAAAGCATCTTCCCACCAACACCACCTGCAGGTGGGGAACAGGGGTTAGAATTTTAAAACAATTAATAGAAGCAACTGTATGTTAGGAAAGTGTGATAAAAAATGTATTTATCGTTGTGGAATATTGAGTCAGTTGAGTCTGGGGACAGAAAAATAGACACTGCTTGTAAGTATCCTTTTAAGTTTCTTAGAGTATAAGATGGCATTTGCAAAAGGAAAATTATCTCTGACCTTTTAGGAGTTATTGTAAGACCCATAGAGTATCGTTAGGTTAACAATGGGCCGGGGGCCAGGTGGTAGCGCAGTGGGTTAAGCGCACATGGCGCAAAGCGCAAGGACTGGCGTAGGGATCCCGGTTCAAGCCCCCCCCCACCCCGTTCCCCACCTGCAGGAGGGGGAGTCGCTTCACAGCGGTGAAGCAGGTCTGCAGGTGTCTATCTTTCTCGCCCCCTCTCTGTCTTCCCCTCCTCTCTCCATTTCTCTCTGTCCTATCCAACAACAACAATAACCACAACGATAAACAACAAGAGCAACAAAAAGAGAAAAATGGCCTCCAGGAGCAGTGGATTTGTAGTGCAGGCACCGAGCCCCAGCAGTAACCCTGGAGAGGCAAACAAACAAAAGAAAAACAATGGGATATTTAGGATGTTAACGTTTTTAGAAGGTTAATTTATCCGTGAGAACACGAGTGACTGAGAACGTCACTCTGGCACGTGTGATGCCGAATATCGAACTCAGGACCTCACACACTTAAGGAACCAACACTTTATCCACTTCGAACCTTCTGGACAACCCATGAGCTTTTTTTTTTTTTCCTTTTTCTTTGTGAGGTACTTTTGATTAACTAATAATGATCTCCATGGTTGTCAGCTTACAGAGATATACTTCCACCCCCACCATCGAAGTCCTGTTACCCCTCCCCTCAATAACTACCATAGTTCTCACAAACTCTTAAAGACATTTTGGCTTCTTTCCCCTTGCAAATTCATGTGTTTCAGTTCTCTGTATGCCGCATCGCATCTGAGTGAAACAGTCTTTCACCTCTTTACTTAATTCAATAAGAATAAATGCCTCTGGCTCCATCCATTTTATCCCAAAGGACACAATGTTATGTTTTATATTAGAGTAGAGTAGTATCCCATAGAGTATATATCTCATGGCTTCTCCTCCTCCTCCCCCTCCCCCTCCCCCTGCCCCTGCCCCTGCCCCTCCTCCTCCTCCTCCTCCTCCTCCTCCTCCTCCTTCTTTTTTAAACGAGAGCCCTGCTCATCCATGGCTTATGGTGGTGTGGGGGACTGAACCTGGGACTTTAGAGCCTGTTTGCATAATCATTATGCTATCTATCTACCGCGCCACCCGCCACCATGACTTCTTTTTTTATCCCTGGTGCTAGGTACCTACACTGCAAATCCACCGCTCCTGGCGGCTATTTTTGTTGTTGTTGTTGTCGTTTCTTCCATTAATTCGGTAAAACAAAGTGAAATTGAGAGGGGCAGGGGAGAAAGAGAAGGAGAGAGAAAGATAGATACCTACAGACCTGCTTCACCGCTTGTGAAGCATCCCCCCTGCAGATGGGGAGCGGGAACTGGAACCCAGATACTTTCACTGATCCTTGTGCTTAGGATTACGTCCTTCTAACCAGGTGCACCACCGCCCGCCCCCTCCCATGACTTCTTTATCTTGTTATCTGTCCATGATCCTTTAGATAGCTTCTTCTTCTCGGCTATTGTGAATAATGTTGTTATGAACATATCTTCCTTCAATTAGTGTTTTCTGTCCTTTGGATATATGCCTAGGCGTGGTATGACAGGATGAAAACTTATTTCCATTTTCATTTGTTTGAGGACTCGATACAGTTTTTCATAGAGGCTTCACTCAGTTTGTCTTCCTGCCTGCTGTGACAGAGTTCTGCCTACATGCCTACACGTAGCCTCTCCTGTTTTGTTGATGAAGACCATTCTCACAGGTGTGAGGTGGAATCTCCATGCAGTTTTAATTTATATTTCTCTAATGATGGGTGAAGTAGAGCATTTCCACATATTTCCTGGGCCCGGTGTATCTCTTCTTTAGAGAACTGTCCATTCAAATATTTTGCCACTCTTTTACTGGATTATTTGGGGGTTTTTTTTGTTTGTTTCTTTTTGATATCAGTCTCCGGGGGTGATCACACAATAATATTTTCGAGGGAATTGTTCCTTAGGCTTGTTAAAAAAAAATTTATGGGGGGTCGAGCGGTAGCACAGCAGGTTAAGCACACATGGCGCAAAGTGCAAGGACCGGCTTAAGGATCCCAGTTCAAGCCCCCGGTTCCCCACCTGCAGGGGAGTTGCTTCACAGGCGGTGAAGCAGGTCTGCAAGTGTATATCTTTTTCTCTCCCTCTCTGTCTTCCCCTCCTCTCTCCATTTCTCTCTGTCCTATCCAACAACAAACAACATCAGCAACAACAATAATAACCACAACAAGGCTACAACAACAAGGGCAACAAAAGGGGAAAAAATAAAGGGCCTCCAGGAGCAGTGAATTCATGGTGCAGGCACTGGAGCCCAGCAATAACCCTGGAGACAAAAAAAAATATGGAATTTCAAAAAATAATAATAAAGTTTATCAGAATTTTAATGTTTTTTTTAAATATTGTTTTATTACTGGATAGAGACAGAGATAAATTGAGAGGGGAGGCAGAGACAGAGCGACAGGCACAGGTGGGGACCAGAGGCTTGAACCTGGGTTCACTGTAACCTGAGCGCTCAACCAGGTGCGCCACTGCCTGGCCCCTTTTCAACATTTTTTTATTGAAGTGCCACTGGATCTTTGCCGCATCACTGTGAAGTGACGTCTACATATCCTGCAAAGAATTCACCAGAAAGGCCTTGTGTTCTCTCTCCTTCACTGTCCCCCCCTGTACCCTCCCTCCATCTTTGCCATCACTGTTTCTGGGGTTTGGTTTTGGGTTTCATCATCTCAAAGTTTGTCCTCCTTTGGTTTCTCTCTGCGCCACATGTGAGCGAGAACATTCCGTGGGTATCTTTCTCCGATGACTCCCCTGACGTATGCTGTGATGAGGAAGAACGAACAGCACAGGACAGCAGGGCTGCTCTTTAATCGGGCCGCGATGGAAGGCTGCCCAGGAGCGGAAGTCTGCTGCACTGGATGTTCTCATGACTACCATTTGCCTCTTCACTGTAATCTGGCATAGGGCACCGCACATGAATAAATACTCTTTCCATACTGGTCTTCTCAAAGGATAAGATTAAAAAATGGGGGAGGGGGGTTGTGGGGGATGGCCACTGGGAGTGTTGGATTCACAGGGCAGGTACCAAGCCCCAGTGATAACTCTGGAGGCAAAATAATAATAATAATAATTAATTAATTAGAACAGAATCAAAAGACAGGCCTATATACACATACACATACGCACGCGTGTGCACTCGCGCACACACACACACCCCCCCACACACACACACAATCTGCTATAAGCAAAAGAGATTAATCAATTAAGGGAAAACTAAACGGTCCCTTTTGATACCCTGGTTTCACAAACATTTTTTATTCACTCCCTTTTTAGACACCTGTGTGTCTTAAGAGCCAGGTGAGCGTACACCTCATTGATGTGATCTGGGGCCCATATTCAGCACAGGAGCCAATGTAACCTCTGCATCCCTGTAGGTCCGAGCTCTCATTCTAAGTGGTCACACATAAGAACATTCCAGGCTGCACTAATTTCAAGACCCATCTTCCGCAGGTGATAGGTAGAGTATGTTACCCAGTCTCCAGAGAATGGAACAGTCCCTACCATTATTGATCCACATTGAGGGCAACAATATTTATACACTTTTCCCATAGTTGGGAGCTACTCTCTTCCCTGACCCTGCTTTCTAGCCCTTTTCTAGCCATGACATCATCTCCCCCAACAATAACTTGGGTCCACCTGCATATCAGAGGTCAGGCTCAGGCAAAAACTAATAAAGTCTACCTAAATTAAGCCTATGAGCTTTTCCCAAAATGGAGACCTGAAATCTTCGTCTGCAATATTCTAGCCTTTAGGTTCATGATTAGTCAGCAATTTGTTCTGCTTTATATCGTAACTCTTTTCTCAGCCACCAGGTTCCAGATGCTACCATGATGCCAACCTGACTTCTGTGGGCAGATGACCCTGGAATCCCACCTCCCCAGATCCCTGCCCCATCAGGGAAAGAGAGGCAGGCTAGGAGTATGGATTGACCTGCCAATGCCCAAGTTCATCAGGGAAGCAACTACAGAAGCGACTTTCCACCTTCTGCATCTCATAATGAGCCTGGGTCCATACTCCCAGAGGGATAAAGAATAGGAAAGCTATCAAGGAAGGGGATGGAATAGGGAGTTCTGGTGGTGGGAATTGTATGGAGTTGTACCCCTCTTAGCCTATGGTCTTGTTGGTATTTCCATTTTATAAATTAAAAATTTTTTAAAGGAATCAAAATAAAATGGAGAAAGAAAAAAGAGCCAGGCAAGTGACTTAGCTTCTCCCTCATAATGGAATGAAATGAGGGTAAAAAAATAAATAAGTAAATAAATAAATAACAAGGATGCATATCCGATGCTGGCGAAGGGAAACTGACTCACCCCAAGAAAGGCATATGGAGGTCCTAATTTCACAGAGGAACACATATGTTATTCCCAACTGTTTAAACCTCCATCCCAACTGTTTAAACCTCCATCGTCATGGTGCTGTGCTTTGGAGAAAGTGGTGTCAACGCAATACAGGCTCTTTCTTACTCAAATGGACACTTGAGTGGCTAGCCACTGTCTTCCGGGTTGGGAACTGCTGTCACCCTCCCCGTGTTGGCGGGACTTTCCCTTGAAGTTAGCTTTTGGGAGTGAGCCAACTTCATGTGGCATCAGTCTAAGAATAGGGGTACAAGTTACTTTCATTTTTTTAAATATTTATTTTATTTCTTCCCTTTTGTTGCACTTGTTGTTTTATTGTTGTAGTTATTATTGTTGTTGTCGTCGTTGTTGGATAGGACAGAGAGAAATGGAGAGAGGAGGGGAAGACAGAGAGTGGGAGAGAAAGATAGACACCTGCAGACCTGCTTCACTGCCTGTGAAGTGACTCCCCTGCAGGTGGGGAGCCTAGGCTTGAACCAGGATTCTTAAACCAGTCCTTGTGCTTTGCACCACCTGCGCTTAACCCGCTGCGCTATAGCCCGACTCCCACAAGTTACTTTCTTGAAGCATGGTTCTCTATTACCTAGTCCTTGATCTCTTACAAATTGTATGTGGGGGGTAGGGGGGGAGTAACTTCACAGTTTCCTAATTAAAATAATGGTAAGAGTTGTTATGTATTAGAACCAACATTTTCTGAGTGGCCCTTGAGGTACAAGGATCAGGCCAACAGCTAGGGTGATGATGTGAAGGTCATAGGACGTGCATTGGTCAGATGTACTTGCTTCTCCAGTTTGCAAGAACAGCTCTTCATCTTGGTCAGAAATAGACTGGCAAGGGGCCAGGCAGTGGCACATCTGGTTAAGCACACACATTAGAGTGCTCAGGGATGCAGGTTCCAGCCCCTGGTCCCCCCACCTTCAAGGGGAAAACTTCATACAAGGTGAAGCAGGGCTGCAGGTGTCTCTCTGTCTCTTTTCCTCTCAGTTTCTCCCTCCCCTCTCAGTTTCTCTCTGTCTCTATTCAATAATAAGTAAATAAAACTATTAAAAGAGAAAGAAAGGAATGAAGACAAAAAGGAAAGAAAGGGAGGGAGGAAGGAAGGAAGGAAGGAAGGGAGGAAGGGAGGGAGGGAGGGAGGGAGGGAAAAGGAAAGGGCCAGCAACAGGCTGAGACCCTCAGAATAAGAACACATAAAAACTGACCTCCAGAGACTCTGATTCCAGTAATTTTCCACTCCTGTTAGGATTTTGATTTCTTGCCAAAAGGTTATCAGCAGTGGTCACCTGCTGGGGCAGGGCAGTTTGCAACATATAGTGCCAGTTGTCGCTTATAGCTCTCCAGTGAGTGGTGAGAAGAGGTCCTCAGACTGTTTATTAAAGACTCTGGAGAGCCAGGCAGTGGCACAGCGGCTTGGGCACATCTGTTAATATCCACAAGGACCCAGGTTCAAGCTCCTGGTCTCCACCTTGCTGGGGGGGGAGTTGGGAGCAGTGGAGCAGTGCTGCAGGTGTCTTTACTCGCTCCCTCTTCTGTTTCCCTCTTTCCTCTCAATTTCTCTCTGTTTCTATCTAATAAATAAATATTAAAGACCCTCAAAAGAGGCCAGGGCTTGGTACGCCCAGTAGAGCGCACATAGTAATAAGCACAAGGACACACACAAAGACCCAGACCCAAGTCCCCAGCTGTTCACCTGCGGGGGGCGGGGGGGGAGCTTCACAAGTGGTGAAGGGTGAAGCAGAGCTGCAGGTGTCTTTCTCTCTCCTTCTCTATCTGTCCCTCCCCTCTCAGTTTTTCTCTGGCCTGTCCAATAAAATGGAAAAAAATTGTCACCAGGAACCCAGGATTTGTAGTACAGGCTCTGAGCCCCATTGATAACCCTGGAAGCAAAGAAAAGAAGAAGAAGAAGGAGAAGAATAACAAGAACAAGGAGGAGGAGGAGAAGGAGGAGGAGAAGAAATAGAAGAAGGAGGAGAAGGGGAAGGAGGGGAGGAGGAGGAGGAGGAGGAGGAGGAGGAGAAGGAGAAGGATATAGGAATATTCAGACACTACACAGCACCCAGACATCTGCGACCCTGGATCTGCCCTCCTGTATTTACTGCTTCACCATACTTATTTATTGGTTCCTTTGTTTTTCTCCATTTCATCCCATTATGAGGGTAAAGCTAAGCAAACAGGTCACTCACCTGGCTCTTAAGACACACAGGTATCTAAAAAGGGGGCAAAGGAAAAGTATTTGTGTAACCAGTGTATCAAAAGTGACGGCTTAGCTTTCACATAGCTGATTAATCACCTTTGCTTATAGCAGATTGCCACGTGTGCCTGTGGGGTGGTGGTGGTGGAGGCAAGGCCTAGCCTTTCATTTTGTTTTGATTCATTCATATTTTGTTTGCCTCCAGGGTTATCGTGGGGGCTTGATGCCAGCCCACCACTGCCAGTGGCCATCCCCCCTTTTTAAAAAATTATTTTTACTTATAAAATGACAAGACCATAGGATAAAAGGGGTATAATTCCACACAATTCCCACCACCAGAACTCCCTATCCCATCTGCCCCCCCCCCAAAAAAAAAAAAAAACCACTCTCTTATTCTTTATCCCTTTGGGAGTATGGACCCAGGGTCATTATGAGATGCAGAAGGTGGAAGGTCTGGCTTCTGTACTTGCTTCCCTGCTGAACATGGGCGTTGGCAGGTCAATCCATACTCCCAGCCTGCCTCTCTCTTTCCCTAGTAGGGCAGAGATCTGGGGAGGCAGGATTCCAGGACATATTGGTGGGGTTGTCTGCCCAGGGAAGTCAGGTTGGCATCATGGTAGCTTCACCTGGTGGCTGAAAAAAGAGTTAAGATATAAAGCAGAACAAATTGTTGATTAATCATGAACCTAAAGGCTGGAATAGTGCAGATGAAGATTTCGGGCCTCCATTTTGGGAAAAGCTCATAGGTCTATTTTAGGTATATTCTAAGGGGCCCATGACTTTACTAGTTTTTGCCTGAGTCTGACAGCTAACATGCAGGTGGACCCAAGATATTGTCTGGGGAATTGGGGAACGGGCTAAAAAGCAAGGTCAGGGAAGAGAGTAGCTCCCAGATATGGGAAAAATATATAAATATTGTTAACTGTAAACCCCATTGATTTGATCTGGGGCCCATTTTCAGCATAGGAGCCTATATAGCCTCTGTATCCCTGTAGGTCTGAACTTGCATTCTGTGTTCATGGCTAGGAACATTCCAGGCTGCACTAATTTCAGGACCCATCTTCCTCAGGTGGTAGAGTATGTTGTCCACCCTCCCTTTAGAGAATGGAACATTCCCTACCATTGTTGATCCACATTGAGGGACAGTCTTCTAGAGACCCACAAAGGGGTCCATTATGTTGTTCCTGACGGAAATGAAGGGAGGGATCTGTTAGAGGTCTAGGCCATCATGTCTATGTGGGAATCCCAGGACTCCCTGTCTAGGGCCCCAGGTGATGGGGTGGTCCGGTAGTGACCAAAAAGTTGTCATTAAAATATGCCAGTCTTTTGCCCTTAGCCAGCTTTTGTAGTCCTTACTTTGACTGACAAGGTGAGCTTTGGAGTGACTGAAGGAAATGGAATAGGAAGTAGGTGAGGATGGTGTCTAGGTCTAAGTAGAAGCTATTTGATTAAGTACTTTAAGGTTTATTTTTAAGACATTCTACTTGCTTGCTGCATTTATTGACTCACTGCAAACTATTGTGCACTTTGCTTTCAGATATATATATTTCCCCTAATTATGGTTACATGTGTACATCTGCTCTACCCTATGAACCCTAGTCTATATCTAGGTTTTGAGGCTTTGTTAGGAAGTACAACACCCTGTTGGTATGCTTCTAGTTCTGCTTCTGGGATCTAGTTCTGCTTCTGTTACATTGCTTGACATTGTGGTCTATTTACATGGTCTTTTCTGTTACATTGGTTTGGTCTCACTCTCCCCCGCCTGAGATTTGGTTTAGCCCTTGCTAGTTTTCGCACTTCTCCCTTCTCCCCGCCCCCTATCCTACGTACTTCCTGAGTTCCTGCCGCTGCCGCAGGAGGAGGAGGAGGATGCAGGACAGATCTGTGTGGTGATTAGTTTAGGTTAGTTTTTGAATCGTTGCTCCTGAATAAAGAAATACAGCTTCTCTGCACAGCCGTGTGTCCACGAGTCTCTGTCTACTGCCGTGAAGCTAGCCTGGCATTCTGGAGCCCCGAACTTTAACAACACCACCCAAAATGGAATTAAGAAGTCCTGTGAGCTAAGAAAGATCTCACCATAGTAATGAAGCAAGAGGGTTGACATTCCACGCCTTCCACGCCTGATGTCTCTGGACACAATCTGAAGTGAAACATGCCGAGGTGGTACTGATTACATTGAATAGGTTGGGATCAGAAGACGCAGTATCACTTGGTATGAATTGGAAGAAGCATGCAGGAAAGTGAGCCCCACGCCAGAGGTTCCAGGCCTGGGAGAAATAATGGGTTTTGTAGAGAATGGGGAAGGTTCCTGCTGTCTTACGGTTTAAGAAGGCAATAGATAGTTGCACTATGAATCCACCACTCCCAGTGGCTATCCTCCCCCCCTTTTTTTGTTCTTTGGCTTCATCCTTTGAGAAGACCGGTGTGAAAAGGGTCGTTATTCATATGCAGTGCCCTACACCAGACCGCAGTGAACAGGCCAATGGTAGTCATGAGAACATACGTTGCAGCGAACTTCCACACCTGAGCAGCCTTCCATAGCTACCTGATCAAAGAGCAGCCCTGTTCTTCTGGGACTGCTGAATTTCTTGAGGGAGAAGGTACCACCCAGAAAATAGGAGTGGTTACAGGTGTGGTTTGGAAGGTATAGGCGAGGCTTGAGTTTTCAAAAGCTAAACCTTTCATTCTTGCTCTCTTTCCCGGATCACCATGTGAGCAAAATGTAAGTCCCTTTCTCTCCCTATCTGTCTATCAATCTATCTGTCATCTCATGCCCTAAGGTGAATTTCTTTAAATAAAGTTTAATACACCTGGATATCATGCCCTTCCTTCAATTCTTTGCTGAGAAAAATGCCTGATATACCTTTAGAATGGGGGGGATAAATGCTGTTACCCTCTCCTCCCCCACAACACATTTGTCATGCAGGCACAGAGCCCCAGTGATAAAAGTAAAGACAATTAAAAAAAAAAAAAGAAAGAAAGAAAACATACCTGAAATCAGATTTATTTATTTATTTTGTTAGTGATTTAGTAATGATGAACAAGATTTTGGGGTAAGAGGGGTACAACCCCACACAGATCCCACCACCAGAGTTCCCCATCCCCTTCTCTCCATTAGAAGTTTCCCTATTCTTTTTCCCTCTAGGAGTATGGACCAAAGATTTTTTTATGGGGAGCAGAAGGTGGGAGATCTGGCTTCTGTTAATTGCTTCTCCCTTGGTCATGGGTGTTGACAAGTCGATCCATACCCATAGTCTGTTTCTGTCTTTCCCTAGTGAGATAGGGTTCTGGGAAGGCAAGGTTCCAGGACCCATTGGTGAGGTTGTCTACCCAGGGAAGTCAGGTTGGTGTCACGGTAGCACTTGCAGCTGCAGCTTGGTGGCTGAAAAGCATTAAGATACAAAGCAGAACAAATTGTTGAATAATCAGGAACCGAAAGGTAAGAATAGAGCAGATGAGATATGGAAGAAGCTAGGAAGCCTATTTTAGGTATATTCTAAGGGTCCCATGACTTTACTAATTTTTCCCTGAGCCCGACAGCTAACATGCAGGTGAGCTAAGAGTATTGTCTCAGGAGATGGTGTCAGAGTTGGGAATAGGACTAGAAAGCTAGATCAGGGCAGAGAGTAGCTCCCAAATATGGGGAAAGTATATAAATGCTGTTAACTATAAATCCCATGGATCTGACCTAGGGCCCATGTCTATTCCTATTTAGCACAGAAGCCTGTGTAACCTCTCATCTCTGTCAGTCTGAGCTCACATTCCATGGTCACTACTAGCAACATTCCAGGTTGTAGTCATTTGAGGATTTGTCTTCCTTGAGTGGCAGAATATGTTGACCCGGCCTCCCTTTGGAGAGTGGGGCAATTTCTACCACTATTGTTCTACATAGAGGCCCACAAGAGGACTTAGGATGTTGCTCCTCATGGAGATGACCAGTGATGGGGGAGAGAGGGTTCTGTTAGAGGTCTAGGCCCATCCTGTCTATGTGGGAACCCAAGGATTTGCTGACTGGGGCCCCAGATAATGGGGTGGCCTGATAGTGACCAAAAGGGTTAACATTAGGGTGTGCCAGTGTCTTGCCCTTATCCAGCTTTTATAGATTTTTAAAATCTCCCCATTGACTCTAAGCTTTCAAATGAAGACACAGGCTCACAGAGTCTGGCACATGCCTTGCAATATGCCCAACCCAAGTTCTGACCCTGGTATCACATGGGAGAGCCACAACACTCCAAAGGAAGTGCCTGTGCTACACTATCTCTCCTCTCCTTGTTTCTCTATTTGGGTGAGAAAAGGAACCCAGAAGCCATGAAAATTCACAGGTGGCAGACCCCCAAAATTCCCCGACTGTCCCCCCTCCAAGAAGAAAAAAAAAAGAGAGAGAAAGAAATTTCTGATACTTATAGAGGTGATGGTTGACCCAGGTTTACAACCTTAGGAGAACTGTGGTGGACTGCAGTGGGAGATTGAAGATTCAGAACTCTGGTGGTGGGAATGGTGTGGATTCAAACCCCCATCGACATGTAAATTTAATTCTGTAATACAGAAAGAAAGAAAGAAAGAAAGAAAGAAAGAAAGAAAGAAAGAAAGAAAGAAAGAAAGAAAGAGGGAGAGAGGGAGACAGAGGAAGGAAGGAAGGAAGGAAGGAAGGAAGGAAGGAAGGAAGGAAGGGAGAAAATTTCTGAGAATCCAGCTAGATATTTGTTCACCATTCATTACTTACTGTTAAAATGTATTTGGGGCCAGGTGGTGGTGCACCCAGTCAAGCCGCACGTATTACCACGTATTACCATGTTCAAGGACTAGAGTTCATGCCCACACTCCCCACTTGCAGGGGAGAAGCTTCATGAGCCTTGAAACAGAGATGTAGGTGTCTCTCTCTCTCTCTCACCCCACTATCTACCCTTCTCTCTCAATTTCTCTCTGTCCTATCCAATAAAATAGAAAAAAAAAAAAAAAAGGAGGGGTGGCTGTGGGAGGGGTGGGTTCTTAATGCTGACAGTGAGTCCCAGCAATAACCCTGGGGACATATCAATTTGACTCAAATACTGTGGCTTAGTTCATAAAATATGTGGACCGGTTTTCCTGTTGCTAATGTAAAGGCCTTAGTTGAGTGAATACATGTTCTCTGATGCGCACTGAGGACACAGACTACACTCTTCTATAAAGACGCATGTGGACTGAGGACAGAGCAGTGTGGGGGTTGTTTCTGTTTTTTTTTTTTCCCCCGCTGTTACTGAGATGGAACCTACTCACTTTTTAGGGCTTTCTTCTCTCCTGCTTTTCAGGGTGCTGGCTGCACAGCCCTGGTGGTAGCTGTGGTGGCGAGGAAGCTAGAACTTACCAAAGCAGAAAAACACGTGCACAACTTCATGATGGATACTCAGCTGACAAAAAGAGTAAGTGTCCGCTCCCCCACCACCACCACCCCCTCCACACATACACCAACATCTCCAGAGATCTGTGCCTGCATTTGTCCCATATGTGGGGAGCAAGATGGGGTGCTTTGTCCCCTATGTGGGGAGAGGAGGTAACTTGTATTCAAACGAACACCTTCCAGCAGCCCTTGCCATTCTTTTTCACCTTTTGAGACTCAACTTTTTTTTTTTTTTTGCCTCTAGGGTTATCGCTGGGGCTTGGTGCCTACACTATAAATCCACTGTTCCTGGAGGCCATTTTCCCCATTTTTGTTGCCCTTGTTGTTTGTTGTTGTTGTTGGATAGGACAGAGAAAAATCAAGAGAGGAGGGGAAGACAGAGAGGGGAGAGAAAGACAGACACCTGCTTCACCGCTTGTGAAACGACACCCCCCCCCTTGCAGGTGGAGAGCCAGGGGGCTCAAACCAGGATCCTTGCTCTCGTCCTTGCACTTTGTGCCATGTTTGCTTAACGCTCTGTGCTATACCGCCCGTTTCCCCCGAGTCTCAACTATTTTTTTTAATATTTTGTTTACTTGCTATTTATTGGAGAGAGACAGCGAGAAATGGAAAGGGAAGGGGCGAAGCAAGGGGAGAGAGACAGCTGCAGACCTACTTCACCACTCTTGAAGCTTTCTCCCTTCTCCCTGTAGGTGGGGTGCTGGAACTTGAACTGCCAGTCCTTGTACATGATGATATGTGCATTCAATCCCAGTTCCCCTCCCAAATGTGTTTTAATAATAAGTAATGAATGGTGAACAAATAACTAGCCGGATTCTCAGAAGTTTCTCTTTTTGCTGGGAGTGGGGGCGGACCTGGGGCCTGCTACATGTGATGCGCATGCTCAAGCAGATGCACCACCCCACTCCCCAGCGCCAAGACTCAACTATTGCTATGGTCACTTGTAAAATAAATTGAACCATCACCATGGTATCTAGTCCAGGATAAAAGCAGAGCCTGTGGAATGATGTTTTCAGTAGGCAGTAAACGCAAGAGGAGACACATTGGGCTGAGGAGAAAAGACCCTGCCCCCAGCCCCAGGCCTAGCCCCTGCCCCAGCCCCAGTCAATATAATACAGAGTTGTTCTGGGAAGGAAGGTACTTTAGGGAACATCTCACGGAACCACCTGCTGTTCTAGAAGCTTCATCAACAAAGCAGAGACTCAAATCCTATAGCTTAGTTCTTAAAATAGGTGAACCGGTTATTTTGTTGCCAATCTAAAGGCTTGTGGCCTTAGCTGAGAGAATACATTGTTGTTGTTGTTAGATAGGATAGAAAGAAATCGAGAGAGACACCTGCAGACCTGCTTTGCGCAACCCCTCTGCAAGTGGGGAGCTGGGGGCTCAAACTGGGATCCTTGTGCTGGTCCTTGCGCGCTGTGCAATGTGCATTTAACCCAGTGTACTGCCGCCGGGGCCCCGCTGTGGTGAGACCTGACTGCAGGTATGAAGTCCTCCTTTCTCCTGCCTGGTCAAAGCCATCACTTTGCAGGCGTTCAGCTTTCACTGTAACATTGCAGCAGCAATGTCATGTTCTCTTTTATCACCTTGCTCCCTCGGGATCCATTCTCTCAACCTCAGGAACACTTCTGATACTACAAGACAGTGAAAAGCAGAGGGAGAGAGGTGAATGAGAGGCTTGAAGGTCAGAGCTCTTGCCCATTGGGAGACACTAGCGGAGGCGTGTGCGCATGCATGCTAATCAGGTGATCAGTCCACATTCATTCAGAAACATTCTCAGTCTCTATTGCTCCCCTGGGGGATGCGGTGACAAAGCCTCAGGGATCTGGTGCCTTCATCTGGGGTTCCTTTGAACTGGGGTTCTTTCCTTCTACTGCCTTTATCCTAATTTCCACCCCTCCCCCAGGCTCTGTGTTAATTCCTGAGCAAACAAAGCTAAGATATCATATTCCAGAACTCAAGAGAAGTGTAAACTTTTACAGAATTGCCCTCCCACCCCCAGAAGTGGCTGCAACTTCTAGTGGTTTCTGAAGCAGGGTCTCCTCATCACAGACACCCCTCAGAGCTAGGCTGGCTCCCCTTAAGAGGACAAGCTCATCAGGTTCTAGAATTGTGGATCCATGGGCCTGTTTTTTGTGAAGGGGAAACCCCCCCCCCCCACACACACACACACACACACACACACACACACTGACTTCCATGGTGTCACTGGCTTTTCTGCTCAAAGTTATGGTCTGCTTTAAACATTCCAGAGTATGCTGTGGAGAGTCCAATTGTCCATGGCAGGTATTTTTAGCCAGTAGTACTGTTCCTAGTTTCAAAATACACAGGCTCTGAGAGATCTAAACAAAGTCTCTTGCGGTATTTCTTGGCATCGCTCACTGAAGTCTGAGATGTGTCCAGATGCCTTAGCAACAGGCCGGTTTGTCTAGGCCAGATGCCACGAAGGAAAGGGACCAGTGCTAAGATGCTAGTGATACCGCACACACGGAAATGCCTGGCTTGGGATTCCAGGAATCACAGCTGAGTAGTCCTCCCATTAGAATTCTCAACACAATACCTGGAAAGAAAAGCCTTGTGCCAGCCTTTCCTGTGCTAATTCATATAAAAGCTTCAGCATCCTGGGTGACAGGTCATTGATTCCCTATGGCCAGTTCTGGAATTTCTAAGTGGGCCTATTTATATTTAATGTTGTAGAGCCAGATGTTGTTGTGCACGGGCCGCGGAGATGAGAGAGAGGAGGTCTGGAGCGAAGCCGGAACACAAATCTTTATTTGCGCTGGCACCTCAGAGTTGGGTGCTAGAGAAGCAGGTTGGGCCACATGGAGGTATCGAAAATGGCCGCCTCACACAGTAACCTTTCCTGCGTCTGAACCCTGGAGTGAAGCACTGGCAAGAGAGAGAGGTGTGGAAGAAGAAGGGCTTTTATAGGAGCAGCTTTCGTAAGAATGGGAAGGGGGAGGAGTAACCATAGCACTCCAGGATAGGATGATAACTCTCATGAGAATGGGAAGGGGGAGGAGTAACCAAAGCACTCCAGATATCGTGGGGATATAGACAATGCCCTGAGGACACAACATGGCTGAACAGGCACTCCAAGAATTTCCCAACTCTCACGGGAACTAGCAGTAACCTGAGGGGACAACATGGCAGATGTGACTGCATCGGCACAATTTCCCAGCATTTAATACTATTTTGTTTACTTATTGGATAGAGATATATCACTAGGAAAGTGGGAGAGGGGGTTGGGGTAGGAAGAAAGAAAGATACCTGCAGCCCTGCTTCACCACTTGTGAAGCTCCCCCCCCCCCCCGGCCACCGCAGGAGGGGAGCCAGGGGCTTGAACCCAGGTCCATCGTTAACACATGGGCCCTACCAAGAGTGCCACTGTCCAACCACCACCTGTTTATAATATTAGTTTATCTATTTATTATTTTTTTATGAGAGACACTGTGAAGCAGAACACCACTCTAGCATATACATACCTGGACTTGAACTCAGCACCTTATGCTTGGAGGTCCCGTGTCCTACCACTGTGCTACCTCCCCAGACCACCACAGTTTTCACTTTTTTCAATAAACTGACTCTGTAGACTAACCAAGAATAAATCAAGACTTAAAAGTTATGCAAGGGTACATTTTTTTGCTACAAGGAGAAAAGAAATCTTATCTCCAAAGACTCCCTAGTAGAAATCTTTGTTTTTTCTGATGGTCAGAAGTCACATTCTGAAATCTGAATGTGATTCAGAAGAAAAGTTAATACTAATGTTTAAAGATAGATTCTTCTTTTAGGAACAAAAGACAGCTTTCCAAGCCTTTCTGTGTGAATTGAACAATTTCCATGAAAAATTATTCACTGTACTCATTCCCAGAAGAACAGTGTGGAACAGAAATCATTTATTTGTATGATTACACCAACCACACTGAATACTATGCTTTATACATAATTTTTTTGTTTTTAATTTTTTATTATCTTTCTTTGTTGGATAGAGACAACCAGCAATTGAGAGAAAAGGGAGAGATAGAGAGGGATACAGAAAGACACCTGCAGCCCTGCTTCACCACTCGCAAAGCTTTCCCTATGCATGTGGGGACTCGGGCCTTGAAACCGGGTCCTTGTGCATGGTCACATGTGCATTCAGCCAGGTGCACCACCACCCGGCCCCCAAATCCTGTGCTTTAAGGTTGAACCTGCTACCCATCATGCACTGCATTAAGGGAGCTAGTTGTAAGTAATTCCAAAGGCTGACATAGCCACATTCCATAGTCTCCAAGTTGCCATTGGTACCTGAGCCCAGAATAACCTAGAACTTTTTTTTTATTTTTAACATTTTTATTTCCTTAATTATAAGTGATAAATTGAGAGAGGGGAGGGAGAGTACAGAGGGAAAGAGACAGAGAGACACCTATAGCCCTGCTTCACCACGCGTGAAGCTTTCCCCCTACAGGTGGGGACCAGGGCCTTGGACGGGTCCTTAAGCACTGTAATGTGAGCTCTTCTTCTTCTTCTTCTTCTTTTTTTCTTTTTTTTTTTTTTTGCCTCCAGGGTTATTGCTGGAGCTCTGTGCCTGTGCTACGAATACAAATCCACTGCTCCTGGAGACCATTTTTTCCCATTTTGTTGCCCTTGTTGTTATTGTTGCATTGTTGTTGTTGTTGGATAGGACAGAGAGAAATGGAGAGAGAAGAGGAAGACAGAGAAGGGGAGAGAAAGACACCTGCAGACCTGCTTCGACGCCTGTGAAGTGACCACCCTGCCGGTGGGGAGCCGGCGCCTCAAACCGGGATCTTGACACTGGTCCTTGAGCTTTGCGCCACGTGCTCTTAACCTGCTGCGCTACCGCCCAATCCCCATAATGTGAGAGCTCTTAACCAGGTGTGCCACTAACTGACTGGCCACCTGGCAATAATTATTAACTATTTTGGCAATTCTTTTTTAAAGGACACATTCATTTATATGAGAGAGACAGAGAATGAGGTAGCTACTGACGGAATTAGAGGAAGATTGGCCAGAACACTGCTAAGCGCTGGCATAACGGAGTGATGAGAATTGAACCTAGAACTTGCTGGAGTTCAAGCATGAAAGTCCTATGCTCCAGTGCTGAACGATTGTCCTCTGCCTTCCTGAGAATTCTTTACATGACTGTAAATACCCACCGTGGACCTGACTATGTACAATTTCCCTTTGTGATACACTGAGCTACTTGAACTATTTGACTTTGTTTCTCAGAATGATTTGTTTTCAAGCTGCCTTTAAAAAAAAAAAAAAGAAAATTAGAGCACTGCCCAACTCTGGTTTATGGCAGTATGGGGGATTGAACCTGGGACTTTGGAGCCTCAGGCATGAGATTCTCTTTCCATAACCATTGTGCTATCTACCCCTGCCTTTTTTTTTTTATTTAATGAAGATTTTTTTTTTTTATCTTGAAATTTAAAAATGTGCCACCCCCTGGCCAACCTCTAGCTGCTTACAATGCACAAGGACCTGGATTCAGACCCCTCTGGGCCCCAACTGCAGGGGGTGTTGCTGAGGAGTTATTCTGATGCAGTCTCCACCCCCAGGTTTTACTACTCAGTGCGAAACCCTAGCATTGCCCCCTTCAACCAATCCTGGCCCTACACGTCACCCCTGGTTGTCACCCAATAAAAAGCCCCTTCACCCCCCCCCCCTCTCTCTGGGCTCTCAGCTCTCCCTCTCTGAGGTCTGGCTCCCTGCTCTCCCCCGTGGTCAGGTAGTGGGGACGGCCATTGCCGGCTGGCTCCACGTGATCTGAACCAAACCCCCCCATCCTATAATAAAGATTTGTGTACCCCTTTGCTCTGGACACAGTGCAGCCCGACACCAGACCACCACAACAACAAGGGGGAAAGCTTTAAGAGTGGTGAAGCAATACTGTAGGTATCTCTCTGCTTCTCTCCCTGTCTCCCCCTTCTCTGTTGATTTATGACTATTTCTATCCACTAAATAAGTAAAGATGATACATTTTATAAATAATAATAATAATTACCAGGCCAGCAAAATAGCTCACTCATCGTGGTGAAGGAAGCTTTGGTACTTCAGTCTTTTTCACTCTCTCTTTTCACTCTGCCTTTTTCTACCTCTCTCTCTAAAATAACAATAACAACAAATAGTTGTCAGTAAGACCCATTCTAATATCATCTAGTCATACTGTTGCTTTTTGAACATCTTTGCAAGCCCAGACAGAAGTGCTGGAGGGCATATGCTCTCTGCAGCTGTGATACAGACTTTGGGGTTAGAGCATAAAATGAATGAATACAGCCCAGGGGGTAGAGCATAAAATGAATGACCCACAGTCGCAGCCGTCCACTGGCCCCTTGATACCTGGATACCTGGCATGAGGGTGAAGCGGGCTGGCAGGGAGGGGTGCGGGGGGGGGTGGTCAGGGCCATGGCTGGACCCTCTGGCAGCTTCAGGAACAGGAACAGCGGGGAAGCCCCGCTTGGTGGCCCCACTGTGAGTCTGTCCCACGCCGATCACAGCCTGTGTGGTGACATTTGAAGTCACCAGAGTGTGCCGAGGTGACAAGTTATTCTTCTGGAAGTAAGGAAGTGTGAGTGTCCAGGTCACTCACCCCACCTTGAATAATGCCCATGGAGCTGGGTGTTCACATCTGCCTGTGACACAGAGGGGACCCTTCCCTTGCCGTGCTCCTGCCCGGGGACCCCTAGACCCCCCCCCCAATATATACACAAAAAACACAGCTAATAGAACCCTAAAAGCTGGACCCTCATCAGGGAAAGACCTGCATATCAGTGCAGCCTGTAATTCAAATGTGTGCCCTTCAGGGGCCGGGGGACAGCTACAGTGCCCTATAAAAGCTTCTGGTGCAAGAGACAAGGGAAAAGGAAATTTTAAAAAAGGCATTATAAGTTTAAGAAGAAGAATCAAAGCGGCAGGTACAAGAAAGCAATCACCAGAGCAGCCTTCTAAGGAATTCTCTAAATGCTTATATCATTGATTTGAAATAAAGCCAAGTTTCCAGCCCAGTGTCAAGCAACTTTGAGTAAATTACAAAATAGTGGGCGTCTTAAAAAATACACTTCTCTCGGGGCTGGACAATGTCACACCCAGGAGAGGTGTACATGTTATATACCAGGTTCAGGGACTCTGGTTCAAACCTTAGGGGGAAGTAGCTTCATGAGAGGTGAGGTAGTGCTGCAAGTGTCTCTCCTTCTCTCTCCCTGTCTATTGACTATCACCCCCTCCGCCTTTCTCTTTTTAATGAGGGAGAGATATAGAAAGAAAGATACAGGGGGTCAGGCGGCAGAGCAGCGGGTTAAGTGCACATTGTGCAAAGTGCAAGGACCTGCGTAAGGATCCCAGTTTAAGTCGCCGGCTACCCACCTGCAGGGGGTTCGCTTCACAGGCGGTGAAGTGTCGCTTCACAGGTCTGCAGGTGTCTATCGTTCACTCCCCCTCTCTGTCTTCCCCTCCTTTCTCCATTTCTCTCTGTCCTATCCAACAACAATGGCAAGAATAATAATAACCACAACAACAGTAACAACAAGGGCAACAAAAAGAGAGAAAAATGGCTTCCAGGAGCAGAGGATTCGTAGTGCAGGCACCAAGCCCCAGCGATAACCCTGGAGGCAAAAACAAGAAAGAAAGAAAGAAAGAAAGAAAGAAAGAAAGAAAGAAAGAAAGAAAGAAAGAAAGAAAGAAAAAAAAGAAAAGAAAAGAAAAAAGAAACAGACAGAGACCAGAGCACTGTTTAGGTTTGGTTTATTATGGTGCTAAGGATTGAACTAGGGACCTAAGAACCTCAGGCATGAAAGTCCTTTGCAGAACCATTATGCTGTCTCTTCAGCCCTTCCCTTCCCTCTCAATTGCTCTCTTTCCTAAAAAAAAAAAAAAAAAGGAGAAAAGGAAATATATAGAGATAGATAGGTATAGTATATAACATATAATAATAACTATATTTATTAAATATATTTGCCTCATTCCCTAGAGCATTGCTATTTGATAATTACCCAGAAATGGAGCAAGGTCTCTGTTAAACACTGGTGCTTTTAATAGCCATTAAACTTGCAGGCTCTTGGTTCTCTAAAGTGCCCTGTAATTTATTCTGTTGAGGAATGGACAAACCCCCCCACCCCCGTTTTCTACATTTTTATAAATTTGGGAAGTTATATTTCTATTTTTTAAAATTTTTTTTGCTTATAATTATTTATTCCCTTTTGTTGCTTTTTAATTATTGTTGTAGTTATTGTTGTTATTGATGTCGTCATTGTTGGATAGGACAGAGAGAAATGGGGAAGACAGAGAGAGGGAGAGAAAGATAGACACCTGCAGACCTGCTTCACTGCCTGTACAGTGACTCCCCTGCAGGTGGGGAGCCGGGGGCTCAAACCGGGACCCTTAAGCTGGTCCTTGAGCTTTGTGCCACGTGCGCTACCGCCCAACTCCCTGCCCTTCTTGTTTTATTGTTGTAGTTATTGATGTCGTCGTTGTTGGATAGGACAGAAAGAGATGGAGAGGAGAGGGCAAGAGAAAGATAGACACCTGTAGACCTGCTTCACCGCCTGTGAAGCGACCCCCGTGCAGGTGGGGAGCCGGGGGCTCGAACCAGGATCCTTACGCGGGTCCTTGCGCTTTACGCCGCTGTGCTTAACCCACTGCGCTGAAGCTATATTTCATAGAGGCCTTGGCCCAGGAGAATTGTTACAGCCGCTCCATGTCAGAAAGGTGTCTGTAAACCCTGCAGGCCAACTTTTTTGGGGTGGGGACACCAAAGGCCTAGTGAAGGCCAGAAAATAACAGTTCACCCTGGTTGGGCGGTAGCGTAGCCAGTTAAGCAC
Source organism: Erinaceus europaeus (assembly GCF_950295315.1). NCBI lineage: Eukaryota > Metazoa > Chordata > Mammalia > Eulipotyphla > Erinaceidae > Erinaceus > Erinaceus europaeus. Next base: position 16,348,713 of record NC_080163.1, read on the forward strand.
ACATGGTGGGAATCGCAAGAACCATCCTAAGGATCTCGGTTCTAGCCCCTGGCTCCCCACCTGCGGGGGGCGAAGGGGGTCGCTTCACAGCCGGTGAAGCAGGTCTACAGGTGTCTGTCTTTCTCTCCTCCTATCTCTCTCCCCTCCTCTCTCGATTTCTCTCTGTCCTATCCAACAACAGCAGCAATGACAACAATAACAAGGGCAACAAAATGGGGAAAATAGCCTCCAGGAGCAGTGGATTAGTAGTGCAGGCACCAAGCCCCAGCAATAACCCTGGAGACAAAAAAAAAAAAAAATTACAGTTCATCTCCAGCCAGGTTTTGGGGGGTGAGGGGGAGCGATAGATGCCTCCCATTGTTGGGCGTCAGTCATGTTGGTTTATCTTAAGTTTTCACAACATAAGAGATGCCTGTAGCGCCCTTCCACCATTCATGACCCTCTGCCCCATCCCTTGGCCCCCAAAGGTGGGGACAGAGGGTTTGCGTCCAGGTCTTTATACATGGTAACCATGGTAGCATGTGCACAGTACTAGAGCGTCACCCCTATAGTTTTCCACATAACAATACAACTCCCACTAAGTCCTCTGTCATCCTTTTTGGACCTGTACTCTTCCCCCCCCCCACCCATCCCGGAGTCTTTTACTTTGGCGCAATACGTCAATTCCAGTTCAGGTTCTACTTCTGTTTTCTCTTCTGATCTTGATTTTCAACTTCATGGGAAGAACAGGAAAACACAAAGTAAACGTGGACTGGGTTTGGCGTATTCACCAAAGCAAAGGACTCTGTGGACAGAGGGGCTGGAGCTTGGGATCCTGGTGCATGGTGTAGGGGGAAGGGTGGCAGAGTTTTGCAGACACAGTCATGGGGAGATGAGAACATTTTACCCAGTTGTTATGTAAACTATTAATGTTCCCAATAAAACAATACTAAAAATATAAACAGGAAAAAAATGCTTCCTGATGAGGTAGAGTTGAACCCAGAGAGATTGGTTGCTCTTTCATACTTGAATTCAACTATAGTTCTCAGAGACAAATGGGATATTTTCAAAGGCAGAGATTCTATACAAAAGCGCTTTTTCCTGAGGGAGCCAAGTGGTGGTGCACCTGGTTAGGCACAAGGATCCAGGTTCAAGCCCCCGGCCCCCCATCTGCAGTGGGGGACTCTTCACAAACATCTAAGCAGGTCTTCAGGTACCTGTCTTTCTCTCTCCCTCTCTATATCTCCTCTCCCCTCACAAAGGTCAGTATCCACAATGGAATAGTACTCTGTTGAAGGAGGTTGTGAAATCTTCCTTTCTGCTACAACATGGAAGGAACTGAAGGGGACCATGTTGTGTGTTTTGTTTCTTTGCTTTCTTTTAACAGGTGAAAAACGCAGCTGCCAATGTACTCAGGGAAACATGGCTGATTTACAAAAATACAAAGCTAGTGAAAAAGATCGATCACGCGAAAGTAAGAAAACATCAACGGAAATTCTTGCAAGCTATTCATCAGTAAGTACCCTCTTTCACCTTCCAGCCGGCTTTGCTGTGGCTGGGATTTAATATTCTTGCTAAATTCTCAAGAACTTGTTTAGTAACTTCTTTCAAGCGGAAGGGGGAAAAAAAAAAAAAAAAACACTTGCCTTGTCTGTTCCCAAAAGTCATCTTTTAACAATTCAAGCAGTTTTGTAAATGAAATCCTGAGGGTAAATAAAAGAAAACAAACAAACAAACAAAAAATGTCAGGTGCTTATTGTATGATGAAAAACAAACAAAGAAAAACATTCATTTGAGGGAGAACAGGAATTTAATTTGCCAATTAAAATGTCTTCACAGTTGCTCTGTTTGGAAGCTGTAATTCCAGTTAAAATTCTACATACTTTTTTTTTGGTAGAGTGTGCTCTAAGATGTTCAGTTTGTCTACAAAAATTTTTGTCCAAATCGACATTTTATGCTTCATTTTTTAATTACACTGCTCAGCATTTTTTTTTCTACGAACAATATACTTGATTTAATCCTTGGGTTTTTAATGTTGTTTTAATTAGGCTGGGATGGGACTTTCTTTCTTTCTTTTTAATTCTCTCTTTTAAAGAAAAACTAATTTGCTAGGACAGACAGAAACTTAGAGGGAAGGAGGATAGAGAAGAAGAGACAGAGAGACACCTGCAGCACTGCTTCACCACTGGTGAAGCTTTCTCCCTGCAGGTGGGGAGTGAGGGCTTGAACCGGGGTCCTTACACACTCTAATGTGTGCACATGACCAGGTGTGCCACCGCCGGCCCCAGGATGAGATTTTCTAGCTGCTTTGCACTCCGATTAGATGTGGGGGAGGGGGGGCCCAGAAGCCCCCTTGTGTCCTTACTGGGGATTGGGCCAGATGACCATTATCCAGTTTGTTCAAGTCCTTCCCACCCTTATCATGGCACTGGGTGGCTCTCAGGGACATGCCAGGGGGCAGCTCTCTCTCTGGTGCGTTTCCATGCCCAGCCCCCCCCAACTCCCCACTCCGTGAAACCTGGAGGTCTCTCCCTACCCCAGGCCCCTACTCTGAGTCACACCACATGGGTGTCACTCCCCTGGCAGCACAGACTCACCTCACCCAGAGCCACTTCCTGTCAGGGTGGGCAGCTCAGCCTTGCTTGTGCATCAGAAACAGCTTTCCCCCAGCAACTTGCTGGCTCATGGTAAAAGGCAACAAGGGCGGGGGCGAGGGGGACCACTAGGTCACTTCACAGTGCTGGAGGATTCAGTCCTGTATTAACTCCCAGGAGGGCTGTCCAGACTTTCTTTCTCTCTTTCATTCTTTCTTTCTTTCTTTCTCTCTTTCTCTCTCTCTCTCTTTCTTTCTTCCTTTTTCCCTTTATTTCTTAAGCTGTGGCTTCTGGGCCCCTTTTTCATTTAGGGAGAAACAGATTAAGAGAGAGGCGCTGGTTGTTGGCGCACCTGGTTAAGCGCACTTAGTACGAAATAAGGACCCATGCAAGGATCTGGGTTCAAGACCTCAGCTCCCCACCTGCAGAGGGGACGCTTGACAAGCAAGTGACCAAGCAGGTCTCAGGCATCTCTTGTTCTCTCTTCCTCTCTATCTTCCCCTTCTCTCAATTTCTCTTTGTCCTATCCAATAAAATGAAAAAAAAATGGCCGCCAGGAGCAGTGGATTCTTCGTGCTGGCACTGAGTCCCAGTGATAACCCTGGAGGCAAGAGAGAGGGAGAGGGAGAGAGAGACCAGAGCTTCCTCTGTTACCATAGCAGCTCACAGGTGGTGCTGGGGCTCAAATATAGCTGCATGCATTATCCAGTGAGCTCTCTCTCTCCAGTCTCCCTCCCCTCCAGCCCCCATCTCTAGAACTAACAGAGAGTTGCTGGGAGATGCTGAAACCATTACTTTGAGGGTCACCTGGTACAATACCCCATGTGGAATGGCTGTTCCTACGCTCATTCCCCTCCCCCCCACACACAAAAAACAACATCCAAGAACCACAGCGTTCACGCCAGAACTACACATAGGTGACTGCCAAGTGGTCATTCTTGGTGTTGCCAAGCGGTCATTCTTCCTGTTGTTCAGCAGCAGGAAGGAATTTCTGTCAGAAGGTGGCTGGGATCTGTGAGTGTGAGGTGCGTGTCTGAGACTGGAAGCATGTGTGTTGGCCTGTGGGGGTCACTTAGAGTCTGATGGTTCTTGTGAAGTCACTCTCTGTGTCTTGGTGGTGGCCGAGGTAGGTATCCTTGCATCTGTGTGTCTGTGGACACTCGCACATGGTAGGTATCTGTCTCTCTCTCTCTGAGTGTGTGTTATCTTATCATTGTCCCTGGAGTTCTGAATACCTTTCTACTCCAAAACTTAGGGTGTGTGTGTGTGTGTGTGTGTGTGTGTGTGCGCGCGCGCGCGCGCACGCGCATGTGGCAGGATGGGGGGGGCGGTGACTTTAGGAATTTTCACTGGAAACTTTTTTGCTGTGGGCTCAAAAGTTTTGTTGCTCAAAATCTGTCAGAAAGCTGATCTCTAGGGGTGTTGGGAGGTGGGAGTGCAGAGCTGTCCCTAAACTGATGGTTGAATCATCGGGCCACAAAACAGACTGACATAAGCCTTTGGGGCCTGGTGGCACTGGCTGACAGATGCCGCACTGTGTGGGAATGGAGTGATGGAGAAAAGTACTTAGATATGGGGTCAGGCAATAGTGCACCTGGTTAAGCGCACACATTACAGTGCACAAGGACTTGGGTTCAAGCCCCTGGTCCTCACCTGCAGGGGCGAGGCTTCACAAGGGATGAAGCAGGGCTGCAGGTGTCTCTCTATCTCTCTCCCTCTCTATCACTCCCTTCCCTCTCAATTTCTGGCTGTCTCTATCTAATAAATAAAATAAAGATAATAATTTTTTTTTAAATCTTAAAAAAAAAAAATGGTCTGAGTTGTGGTACCAGTCAAGCCAGGACAGGGCAGGGCAGGGCAGGGCAGGGCTGGGATGGGGGAGGGATAGTCCTGGTGGAAGCAGGGGAGGCTGCTTCCATGCTGAAAATATCTAAGGGGGTGGGTGGGTAGCTCTGGCTGCCTGGGTGGTTGAATGGTGCATAGTCACCTATGCTTTTGACGTGAGTGTGCGCCGCCCTAGAGGAAGCACATCGGGCTCGATTCCTGAGGGCAAGACCCGTCCTCTGCCTGACCTCCCCCGTGGGAAGCACACACTGTTCTGCTGTCCAGACCACCTCTCTTGTACTCTGAGAGCCTCTGAGAGAGGCTGTACGTTGGCACCCTCTCTCCCTCCCTCTCATCAGCCCCATCTAGTTCAGGTCTCTCCCTCTCTCTCTCTCTCCCTCCCTCCTTCCCCATCTCTCCCAGCTCAGAGCCTCTTCCCACTGATGAATCTGTCTCCCAGGCCTGTCCCTCAGTGCCACCGAGAACATATATCTGCAGCCTTTCACGCTGTTTCCGGTAGCAGCTTTTCCTTTCCAGCTTGTCCTTCTTCTATCTCAACTGTGAAGCCCCTCCCCCTGGGCCCCCACAACACATGCACACGCACAGGCACACACACACACACACACACACACACACACACACACACACCAGCTAGCCACAATAAAATGAACCCCTGAGAGAGCTTGGAGCTGGTTTTCTCCAAGGCAGTCAGTGGACACAAGCGTCTCTATCAAAGGGTGTGGGGATCCCCAGATTTTGGAATGTTAGACTTCCAAATAGCCCCAATTTGAAGGAAGGGAGGAAGGGGCTGGGCAATAGCGCAGTGGGTTAAGTGCACATGGCGCAAAGCGCAAGGACAGATGTAAGAGTCCTGGTTTAAGCCCCCTGGTACCCCACCTGCAGGGGGATCACTTCACAGGCGGTGAAGCCAGTCTTCAGGTGTCTAACTTTCTCGCTCTCTGTCTTCCTCTCCTCTCTCCATTTCTCTCTGTCCTATCTAACAACAACAGTAGCAGTAACAACAATGATAAACAACAAGGGCAACAAGAGGGGAAAAAAATAGCCTCCAGGAACAGTGGATTGGTAGTGCAGGCACCGAGCCCCAACAATAACCCTGGAGGCCAAGAAGGAAGGAAGGAAGGAAGGAAGGAAGGAAAGGAAAGGAAAGGAAAGGAAAGGAAAGGGGAAAAGGGAGGAAAGTATCCTCTTAAAAACAAGAATTAATATTGCGCCTGTATTTGGAATTCAGTTCAACCCGCCCCCTTTACATTAAGTTAGATCATTTCTTATTGCTGACTGATCTGACGTTGCTCCCAAATTAGCCAAAATAGCTCTGAATCGATTCTTCCTTTGAGCTCCAGCTCGGGAGGAAGCTCTACATATATTTTTAGGGGGAGAGGAGGAGACCCCAGCCCTGAAGAGGGAACGGTCAAGCCGTGGACGTTGCTTCTCTTTGACCCATATGCGCCTCCCCCCTACGCCACCCCTCACCCCTCACCGCTGCCCACCACCACCACCAACCAGCCCGTTAGTCTCTCAGCAAAAGCTTCCAGTTCACGAATCGAGCCCCCTGTGTACAACTGAAGAACCACGCTGTGCTGTTACCTTCTAGGATATTTTACAGTCTTTTTGTTTTTCTTTTTGTTTTGTCTTTCTTTCTTTTTTTTTTTTTGTTTTTTTTTGTTTTGTTTTGTTTTGTTTTCCAACCCAATGAATATAGAGCTCGGAAGTAAGTTGTGTGAGCCACACCCTTCACCAATGGCAGAGTTTTCTCCGGCTGCATGTACCCCAAGCGGACCCTCTCTTTGTGAACTGTAGTAGTCTGGTTGCTGCTATGGAACTGTGACCTCCTCCTCCTTCCCCCCCTCCCCCAAACCATGATCTTTTCCTGTGATAAGTGAAGTTCACAAGGAAGAAATCAACAGATGTTTCTTATTCTTCTTTGGGGGCGGGGCGGGGCGGGGCGGGGCGGGGGTGGGGTGGGGCAGTCGGTGCATATCTGCATGTGACCTTTTATTCCCCGCAGCTGCAGCTCAAATAGGCCCTTCCCTCCAGCTCCTCTTCCCTACCCCAAACCAAACAAACAAGCAAATTTACAGGCAGCCCAGCAAAGGACTGAGGGACAGGGAGCTAGAAGACTCTCCGTCAGATAGGGCGGCTCCCCATGGCAGAAGACCAGATGGGCAAACTTCTACTACCAGCCACCTAGGGGAGGTTGCGGAGGTGCCATTGTTGAAAAGATGGTGCACTCGCCTCTGTTGAGACTCAGCCTTCTGCTCTTCCCCTGATTCGAGCCCGGGACTAGCCCTGCACCCACAGATGACCCCTGCTGTGACTGGCATCTCCAGAGCCTTGGTGCCAAAGGCACAGTGCCCTCCCCACCACCACCACCACAAGAAGAAAGGAAAGCTCTCTGTGTCTGCTGGAAAGAAGCCACTCACATCCCTCACAGAAGGGAAGAAAAGACAGTGGCGCCAACCCAGGAGTCCACATGTTCCTGAAGACAAGCCATGGGTTCTTGGTGACAGAAAGCTCTGTTTTTTTTGTTTGTTTGTTTGTTTGCTTGCTTGCTTTTTCTTGCCACTAGGGTTAGCACTGGGGCTAGTGCCTGCACGTCTCTGTCATTCCCTGTGGCCATTTTTTTTTAAATAAAGATGAGAGAGAGCGAGAGAGCAATACAGGGCAAAGAGAGATGGAGAGATACCTGCAGCACTGCCCCATCATTCATGAGAAGGATTCCTCCCTGCAGATGGAGACCAGGGGCTTGAACCCAGGTCCTTACATGTAGTAACATGGACGTTCTGTTGAGTGTTCCACTACCTGGCCCCCAGTTCTGTCTTTTTTTTTTCAGGTGAAAGAATATAGTAGTTGTTGGGACATAAAGACTGAGTGAATAAGCCTTGAACAATTTTCTTTTTCTTCAGTTCTTTTTTCTTTGTCTCTTCATGTATTAATGAAAGAAAGGTACAGAGAGTAAAAGACCGGAGTCCTGCTCAGCTCAGGCTTATGGTGATGCTGGGGGTTGAACTGGGGACCTACCTCAGAGCCTCAGGTAGGAAAGTTTTTTTGCAGAACCATTATACTGTCTCCCCAGCCTCCCACCCCACAGGACAAGGGCAAGAGGAAATGTCTCTCTGTTTTAGCACTGCTTAATCTGCAGTACTGTACCAACCGACACAACAGAAAGTCCTGGCTAAAGCAACCGCTGAACCTCATGAATGGAGGAACTGATGGTCAAGCCGGAGCCAGCAAAAAGGAATCCAGTGTCCAAAGTGTTCAAATTCACTCCTATTTAGTGACTCACACATTAAAAGAGCTTCTTTGGGGGGGGGGGGGGGGGATTGCTTATTTTGAAAAGGCAGGCATCCCAGATTTTAAATGTAGACATACTGAGAGGAACCTTCCCTTATATATTGGATTTAAATATATCTCATATCAATTACTTATAGAGTGGGACACATTCCAACTCTGATAGCAATGAGGAAAGAAAAAAAAAAGCCGGAGCAGTCAGTTCTGGCCGAGAACCACAAGATCACCATCTCATCTCGATGGCAAATGACAGAGGCGTAGGCTGTGAGAGAAGGTTCAAGATCATGCCGTGGACAGGCGTCTGTTCCACTCCGGGCAGAAGGGGTCCTGTGTTCCCTCTGGAGCAGATCAGTGACATACTGGAAAGACTCTTGGCAGAAGCAAGTCGCTGAACACTGTCGAACGTTTGTTACAAAGAGCTCCTTGACTGTAAAATCTTGCCCTGCAAGTTTCATTTCTTCTGCACCAAGTAGCTTCCCCTTACATTGAGAAATAATTTTTAAGTTCTTTTTCCAGCACCAACAGTGTATGCTGTAAAATGACTTGTCATCAAATTAAGAAGGTCAACATGGATTATTTTTTCCCCCAACTGAGTAGCTCAGAGAGACCACCTGTTCTTTTGAAACTCGCCCTTGAATTGTTATCTTAAAAGAACAGTGAGCGCAATATGGGGTGGAAATTCTCAGTCTCCCAGACACAGTAAATGCTGAGAAAGCATCTTGCTGAAATATTACATTCAGCTAAGAAGCAAAGAGAGCTCTCCCTCAGAAAGACTCTCAACGCAGCCACCCTGACAAAGACGATGGTATTAAAACCTAGAGGATTCAAGGCCCCTACCACCACCACCCCCACACACTGAGACAGATACCCTAGCTACCCTCTTGACCTTTATCAGCATTCGAAATCCAGGGACATTCTCTCCCTTCCAGGGAAGGCTCGGCCTTCCCTTCTGAGCCCACGTCAGTCTTGAAAGTCTAGTGCGATCCCACGGAGAATAAAAGAGAATTCTCTTTTGAGTGACTTTGCTGCTGGTTGAATAAAAGTTTTCTTGCTAATCAGAATCTCACTTATCACTGTGTGCCATCGGTTCAAACGCCTAACCCACCCCATCTCAGGCGACGCAGGGCCAGCCTGTACCTCGTTCCGTCACGTCACATAGGCATAGGAAGGCGCCCACCTGCAGCTCCAGCCCTGACAGGTGCTCGGCTGCCTTGGCCTGTCTCTTCCTATGCCTATTCGTCACGACACGATACGGGGTGGGGGTGGGGCTTTTTGAAGGAATGTTTTGGCTTTTTCTCATAGGGTGAAAGCCCTATGAGCCTTCCTCAATTCAGCGTTAATCCCCCTCCATCCCTGCCCCCCATGAGCAGCTGTCCTGTGGACACGCCATCTCTGACTTTCTCTCCCTTTTTTTGGCGGTGTCGGGGGAAGCATGTTTCTCATTATATCAGACACATAACCACATAACCGGTGTGGACTCCCCGCCCCCACCCACCCACCCCGAAGAAGAGCCAAGGCATTCTCCATGCGGTTACTTGCTCTTGTGGAGTTTGTGCATGCTCTGTTGGAAGGCGTCTGGTGGCCCATGCAGGCTCTGGGAAGCCATCCTGACTCGGCCTTCTGTCTTTTAGGTTAAGAAGTGTGAAAATGGAGCAGAGGAAGTTGAACGACCAAGCCAATACCTTGGTGGACCTGGCCAAGGTAAGCGGGGAGTGGGGAGGCCACCCCCAACTCACTGTCATCCCAAGCCAGCCCACCCGCCAGAGGAGGAGACATCCTCCAAGACACTTTTTAAAAGGTTTTCATTCCCTCATTCCCTCTGGACATCTCTCTGTCTGCAGCCTGAATGCCATCCTCCTCACAGTGATTTACAAGTACAGAACACCCAGGCAGAAAAGGCAATGCACCTGCACCACTGTTTTACCAATCGTGGAGCTCTTTAGAAACACACACACACACACACACACACACACACACAAACCAGGGGCTTGAACCCAGGTGTTTGCATTTGGTGACATGTGCACTCGGCTGGGCGCAGCCCTGCCCAGCCCTGGTTGTTGTCTCCATGAATGGGGATTACCCACGTGGTCTCAAGCACAAGGAGGAATGGTGAAAACTGCTCTGTCCCTCAGCCAAGTCAAACTCTAGGTGCAAGTGTCCAGAATCCTGTCTCCACCACTGGGTCACTCTGCTTATCTTCACTGAGAGGCTGTTGAGAGCCCCTGATACAAAGTAGAGAGAGGGCACAGAGGCTGGGGTTCACACCCCCACACTCCCTTATTTATTTTGATAGAGAAAGAGAGGAATTGAGAGGGGAGGTGGAGGTAGAGAGGAAGAGTGAAAGAAAGACACCTGCAGCCCTGCTTCAGCACTTGTGAAGTTTTCCCCCTGCAGGTGGGAACCAGGGGCTTGAACCAGGATCCTTGTGCATTGTAATGTGTGCACTCAACCCAGTGCACCACCGCCTGGCCCTAGTATAATGTTTTTAGTTTTTATTTAACTTCAGTGAGGAGGGCCAGTGCCGACGCTCACGTGGAGTGGCTCCACCCAGGAGGTAAGCTTACTCGCCTTCTGCTACTGGCTCTAGTGACCACATATAAAGAAGGAAGCACCAGGAGAGATCATTGTAGGAACCTCTGTTTACTGCTGCAGGATGGGTTTGCTATGCTAGCTTTTGTAATTATTGCTGACACTTACGCAAGAATATTAAATCGGTATACCACCTCAGCCACTGAGCACACCACTGCCAGTACCCCCCAGTCATTGAGCATGCCACCGGCAGCACCCACAATCACTAAGAACATCACAGGCTGTATCCCTAGTCATTGAGCACACCGCCAGAAATAACCGTTCCACCCGTCACTGAGCACGCCACCAGCAGTACTCCCAGTCACTGAGCACGCCACCAGCAGTACTCCCAGTCACTGAGCACACCACCAGCAGTACTCCCAGTCAGTGAGCACACCATCAGCAGTACTCCCAGTCACTGAGCAGGCCACCAGCAGTACTCCCAGTCACTGAGCAGGCCACCAGCAGTACTCCCAGTCACTGAGCACACCATCAGTAGTACTCCCAGTCACTGAGCAGGCCACCAGCAGAACTCCCAGTCACTGAGCACACCATCAGCAGTACTCCCAGTCACTGAGCATGCCACCAGCAGTACTCCCAGTCACTGAGCACACCATCAGCAGTACACCCAGTCACTGAGCACACCATCAGCAGTATTCCAAGTCACTGAGCACACCACCAGCAGTACTCCCAGTCACTGAGCACACCATCAGCAGTACTCCCAGTCACTGAGCACACCATCAGCAGTACACCCAGTCACTGAGCACACCACCAGCAGTACTCCCAGTCACTGAACACACCATCAGCAGTACACCCAGTCACTGAGCATGCCACCAGCAGTACTCCCAGTCACTGAGCACACCATCAGCAGTACTCCCAGTCACTGATCACACCACCAGCAGTACTCCCAGTCACTGAGCACACCATCAGCAGTACTCCCAGTCACTGAGCACACCACCAACAGTACTCCCAGTCACTGATCACACCACCAGCAGTACTCCCAGTCACTGAGCACACCACCAGCAGTACTCCCAGTCACTGATCACACCATCAGCAGTACTCCCAGTCACTGAGCACACCACCAGCAGTACTCCCAGTCACTGAGCACACCATCAGCAGTATTCCCAGTCACTGAGCACACCATCAGCAGTACACCCAGTCACTGAGCAGGCCACCAGCAGTACTCCCAGTCACTGAGCACACCATCAGCAGTACTCCCAGTCACTGAGCACGCCACCAGCAGTACTCCCAGTCACTGAGCACACCGTCAGCAGTACTCCCAGTCACTGAGCAGGCCACCAGCAGTACTCCCAGTCACTGAGCACACCACCAGCAGTACACCCAGTCACTGAGCACGCCACCAGCAGTACTCCCAGTCAGTGAGCACACCATCAGCAGTACACCCAGTCACTGAGCACGCCATCAGCAGTATTCCCAGTCACTGAGCACACCATCAGCAGTACTCCCAGTCACTGAGCATGCCACCAGCAGTACTCCCAGTCACTGAGCACGCCATCAGCAGTACTCCCAGTCACTGAGCAGGCCACCAGCAGTACTCCCAGTCACTGAGCACGCCACCAGCAGTACTCCCAGTCACTGAGCACACCATCAGCAGTACTCCCAGTCACTGAGCAGGCCACCAGCAGTACTCCCAGTCACTGAGCACGCCACCAGCAGTACTCCCAGTCACTGAGCACACCATCAGCAGTACTCCCAGTCACTGAGCAGGCCACCAGCAGTACTCCCAGTCACTGAGCAGGCCACCAGCAGTACTCCCAGTCACTGAGCAGGCCACCAGCAGTACTCCCAGTCAGTGAGCACACCATCAGCAGTACTCCCAGTCACTGATCACACTATCAACAGTACACTCAGTCACTGAACATGCCACCAGCAGTACTCCCAGTCACTGAGCAGGCCACCAGCAGCACCCACACAAGACTCCCTGCAGGTGAAGTATGTGGATACCTCCATACCCGACTTCTGATACTGAGCAAATGTGTCTACACTGGTTTCTCCAAGTCCCAGCACAGGAAAGGCATACCCGCACCCAAAGCCATGGCAGGTTGCTCCAGGAGCGAGCCAGCATCCCTGGGCCTCAGTCCTCTTTCTCTCTGCCCCTCTCGCCCGGCCCACAGACCCAGAACATCATGTATGACATGATCTCCGACCTAAACGAGCGGAGCGAGGACTTTGAGAAGCGGATCGTGACGCTGGAGAGCAAGCTGGAGACGCTAATCGGGAGTGTGCACGCCCTCCCGGGCCTCATCAGCCAGGCTCTGCGGCAGCAGCAGCAGCAGCAGCGGCGCAGCGCAGCCGAGGCGCAGGTGGACAGCTACGTGGATGGACAGACCTACGCCGCCCCGCGCTCCCGCTCCTCCTCCCGGAGGCGGCGCTCCTCCTCCACGGCGCCACCGACGTCATCCGAGAGTAGCTAGAAGAGAATCAGTTAACCACGAACTAAGACTTTTTTGCCATCATATGGTCAATATTTTAGCTTTTATTGTAAAGCCCCTATGGTTCTAATCAGCGTTACCCGGGTTCTGATGTCAGAATCCTGGGGACCTGAACACTAAGTTTTAGGCCAAAATGAGTGAAAACTCTTCTTCTTCTCCTTCTCCTCCTTTTCTTCTTCCTCCTCCTCCTCCTCCTCCTCCTCCTCCTCTTCTTCTTCTTCTTCTTCTTCCTCTTCTTCCTCCTCCTCCTCCTCCTCTTCTTCTTTTTCTTCTTCTTCTTCCTCTTGCTCTCCTCCTTTTTTCTTTCTTCCAGACGCACAGGGAATGCACCTATTATTGCTATATATAGATTGTTCCTCCTATAATTTCACTAACTTTTTATTCATGCACTTCAAGACAGACTTTACTACTACATTATATGATATATAATTAAAAAAGTTAATTTCTGCACAGACTAGTCTGGTCACTTGACAATTCTCTCTCTCTCTCTCTCTCTCACTATATATATATATATATATATATATATATATATATATATATATATATATGACTTTATTGGGTGGAGGGTTAGTGTTTGACATTTTTTCAAGGTGCAACTCCCTTTTGCATCCCTTTCCAGGTATAGTGACTGATTGAGTCACCCGATGCCTGCTGCTATATATTTTTTATATTTTTAATAAAAAAATTTTATATTTATTTTGGATTGAGACAGAAATTGAGAGGGAAGGGGGAGATACAGACACCTGCATCACTGCTCCATTGTTCATGAAGCCCCTCCCCCCAGATGACAAGTGAGGCACTGCAATGTTTGTGCCCAACCAACCAAAGTGTCAACAGCTAGGGGCCACCAGCTCGGCGCCTACCTGTTGATACTTTTGAATTACAAAAGTCTGGGCTGTTGGTTAAAGACTTTCATGAGTCCATGCCCTCATGGACTAAGACCTTTTCATGTAGCAAGAACCCTGCCCCACTTAGCATTATTTGGGGATTTATAGGGTCTCATTTAAAAAAATTTTTTTAATTAATTAATTTATTTAAAAAAGGAGACATTAACAAAACCATAGGATAGGAGGGATATAACTCCACACATTTCCCACCACCAGATCTCTATATCCCATCCCCTCTCCTGATAGCTTTCCCATTCTTTATCCCTCTAGGAGTATGGACCCAGGATCATTATGGGGTGCAGAAGGTGGCAGGTCTGGCTTCTGTAATTGCTTCCCTGCTGAACATGGGCATTGAATGGCTGATCCATACTCCCAGTCTGCCTCTCTCTTTCCCTAGTAGGGTGGGTCTCTGGGGAAGTGGGGCTCCAGGACACATTGGTGGGGTCCTCAGTTCAGGGAAGTCTGGTTGGCATCATGCTGGCATCTGGAACCTGGTGGCTGAAAAGAGAGTTAACATACAAAGCCAAACAAATTGTCGAACAATCATGGACCTAAAGGCTGGAATAGTGCAGATGAAGTGTTGGGGGGTACTGCAGACTCTTGTGTACTTTTGCTTTCAGGTATATATTTTGCCCTAGTTTATGGATATGTGTGAACATATGCTCTATCTCAGGGGACCTGGTCTATATCTAGGTTTTGGGACTTTGTTATCATCACATTATTTGGTAATTGGGTTAGCTTTGAAAAGTCCCTTTGTTAGGGTTTGCTGTATAATACCCAACATCTTGTATATAGCTGTGCCACTGGTTGCTTCTGTTCTCCCTGGTCTAGGCTTTTGAGAGAGTCAACATATCAAAGACTCAGCCTATGTATTAAAAAGACTCAGTCTGTGTTTTAAAAAGTTCAAGACATACAATCAATTTTTCCCCTCTCATATTAATTAAATATTTATATGGCTACAATTTAATAGGTGTACACCATTCCCACCACCAAAAGACTGTGTCCCATCCCACCCACTACCCCCTGCCCCGCTCCACCTGCCGCCCCTGGAAGCCAAATAACCACCTCCCCCTCACCACAGGGTTTTTACTTTGGTGCCCTACTCTAGATTTAGTCAGATCCTGCTTTTAGTTTCCCTTTCTATTCTTCTTTCTCAACTTCTGTTGATGAGTGTGGTATATATACACAATGGAATACTATGCAGCTATTAAGAACAATGAACCCACCTTCTCTGACCCATCTTGGATGGAGCTAGAAGTAATTATGTTAAGTGAGCTAAGTCAGAAAGATAAAGATGAGTATGGGATGATCCCACTCATCAACAGGATCTCCTTTTTAATATGGATTGTATATAAGGACCCACCGGGTTGTTCCAGTATCTAGCTATCTATGCAGATATGTGTCGATCTATTTAAAACAGATGCAGGGGTGGGTGGTGGCACACTCAGTTAAGTGCACAAAGCACAAAGACCCACTCAAGGATCTGGGTTTGAGCCCCTGGCCCACACCTGCAGGGGCAATGGTTCCACAAGTGGGGAAGCAGGTCTACAGATGTTTCATATTTCTCTCTCCCTCTCTAGCTCCCCCCTCTCTCAATTTCTCTCTGTCCTATCCAATAAAAATGGAAAAAATGGCCACCAGGAGCAGAGGATTCATAGTGGTGGCACTGAGCCCCAGAAATAACCCTGGAGAAATAAAAAAGGAAAATAGATGTGTGTGTGTGTGTGAGAGAGAGAGAGACAGAGACAGAGAGAGGGGGCAAATCTGTATATTTGAACAAAGAACACAGATGCTTTCAAGAATCTTATTTCATTTCCTAACAAATCCATGCGATTTGTGCATCCCTGTTGAGGGCAGGAAAGGAGATCCTATAATTCCTGCCTGTGTGGACCTGTGTTGGTGTGCAGAGCTCCCTGAAGCACACAGACTTGACTGTGTATAGTCATGACTTGTAAGATACACCAATTTACAATTTATTAACAAGAGAGAACAAACTGGAATATCACTGCAGCATAAGTGGTGCCAGGTATCGAACCCAGATCCTCTGGCATACAAGCCTGCCACCTCCTGGCAGCAAGTAAACATGAGTATTTATTTATTTATTTATTTATTTATTTATTTATTGCCTCTAGGATTATCACCGAGACTTAATCCTCGGGACCATCTCTCTTTTTTTTTTTTGTCCCTTTCTTTCTTCCTTTCATTCTCCCTATCTTTTTTTTCTTTGTTTTTTCTTTTTTGGACAGAGAAATTGAGATGGGAAAGGGAGAGAGAGAAGGAGAGAGAGAGACCTGCAATGCTGCTTCACTGTTCCTGAAGCTTACCCCCTTCGGGTGGGGATTGGGGGCTTGAACCCAGGTCCTTGTGTATGGTAACATGTGACCTAACCAGAGGCACCACAGCTCAGCCCCTGGAGCAAGACTCTTGAGGCATCACATAGGCCTCTTGGTCTGTGCTTCCGAGTGCGGTAGGTAGGGGGTGCCATGTGGCGTGGAGTGAATCCCAGGGGAAGGCTACGTCCCTCTGGTTTCACAGGATCGGTGGGATCTCAGGCAGCGACACACCTCTTGCCACTTATTTATGCCAAAAATCTACAAGAACAATCTCTGAGACTGAAGAGGTCCCCTAAGTGCTCCCCACAAACCCTTGCAGAGTCTCCAGGATCAAGCTGAGAGTGAGGACAGGCCAGAAAACACGTCACTGGACAACTCTCAACCCCACCCACGAATATCACTCTGGGCTACCACCCCCTTCTTTATTTCCAAAGACACCTGCTTGGGAGTCTAGCAGTAGCTCACTAGATTGAACGCAGGTAGTCCAAAGTGCAAGGGGCCCAAGCAAAGATCTTGGTTCAAGCCTCCAGCTCCCCTCGTCAGGGGAGTCACTTCACAAGCGGTGAAGCAGGTCTGCAGGTGCCTATCTTTTTCTCCCCCCTCTCTGTCTTCCCCTCCTCTCTCAATTTCTCTCTGTCCTATCCAAAAAAGTGGAGAAAAAAATTATAGGGCTGACAGTGAACCCCAAAACAAACAAAAAAACCCCAAAACTATAAGGCACCTGCTTTAGATCTCCCCTCCCCCACCCCACCCCTCACTTCAGACCATGCCCTTTGGCAGCTACCAAAGCTGCTATCGGGCCACCCATGTTCCTCCTTGTCACACCATCACACTTCGTCACCTTGGGAGTAGTGCAGCATGGTGCAGGAACTAGACCCCAGCAGTAATCCTAGTGGCAGAACAAGCAAATTTTCTAGCCTTCCCATTCCCCAGCTGTAGCTGAGGGTGGGAAAGGAAGGAAGGATGGAGTCAAGAGTGTGAAACTGAAACCAGGGTCTGGAGAAGGTGTGCTGATTACTCTGGGTTATCCCTCACAGGGATAGTTCTTACAGCCTCTTCTGAGTCTTCTCTTGAACTTCTTCCATCTCTCTCTCTGCTGGGCTAGCCTGAGGGTGTTTCTTCCCGAGTATGTGCTCTCCGGGTTGGAGAGAATTCAACCGGAGCCAACCTAGGCTGCTGCTTACCCAGTGACGCGGGAGAAGAACCAGGAACTCTTGTGGCTGAGCGGGAACGCAATGCAATGTCTTATTGATCAGAAAAACCTTTATATCTTCTGTGGCGGAAGTGGCAGGTCGGGAAAAAAGGAAATACCTAGGAGAGTGGGTGGAGAGAAAGGACAGAGCTTGAAGATAGAAAGCTTTCATCTAACCAGTGGGAATTAAACAAATACCCTGCAGGCAAGGTGGGTCTCAGGCAAAGCAGTGATTATGTAAATAGACCACAGCATCAAGCAATGCAGCATAAAGCAGAAGGGAGTTGGCATAATGCCAACATCTCTCTCTCTCTCTCTCAAAAAGTAGGATTTATAAGACATACGTTGCGGGTCGGGCAGTAGCACAGTGGGTTAAGTGCACATGGCGCCAAAAAGCTCAAGGAATAACTCAGGGATCCTGGTTCCAGCCCCTGGCTCCCCACCCGCAGTGGGTGGTCGCTTCACAAATGGTGATGCAGGTCTGCAGGTGTCTGTCTTTCTCCCCCTCCTCTCTCGATTTCTCTCTGTCCTATCCAACAACAATAATAACAATGATAAACAACAAGGGCAACAAAAAGGGAAAAATCAGCCTCCAGGAGCAGTGGATTTGTAGTGCAGGCACTGAGCCCCAACGATAACCCTGGAGGCAAAAAAAAAAAAAAAAGACATTCATTATCAATGGAGTGCTGCAAAACCTGGCATCTATTTTTACCAAAAGAACGGGAGATCTTCTTAATTAGTATTTTTAATGAAAGGCTAGAAATATGCAACACTCCATTACCTACCTGTCGCAAGAACTTTCAGAATCTGATAGTAGATGGTATCTGTTCACCTGTCTGATTAATTCTTAAAGCAAGTTATTAGATTCTAGATGACTGGCCAGTAAGTGAATGGTGATTCATTTACCAATTGTAGAATATCTGGCTTGGCTTGGTCTACATTTTTTTTTTCCATGAGGGCTGAATACATCTACCTCACCAGCTGCCTTTTTTTTTTTTTTTTGATAAGACAGAGAGAAATTGAGAGAGGAGGAGAAGATAGAGGGAGAGAAAATAGACAACTGCAGACCTGCTTTTTGGGGGGCTTGAGTGGGGGCTCAAACCTGAGTCCTTGAACTTGGGAATAGGTGTGCTTAAGCAAGTGAGTCTCCAGGGTTATCACCAGGGCTCGATGCCTCCATGAGGAATCCACCACTTTCAGTGGCCGTTTTTTCCTTTTTTTTTTTTTTTCTTTATTTGATACTGCAGAGAAAAATTGAGAGGAATAGGGAGATAGAGAGGGTGCAGCCCCACTTCACCACTTGTGAAGTTTACTCCCTGCAGGTGGAGATCAGAGGCTCAAACCCACGTCCTGGTACTTGATAATGTGTGTACTTAGCCAGGTACACCACCACCTGACCCCTGTCAAGGTAAAATCTCAATATTTACTTATGTTTCAACTTTGGGATTTTGACATACTTTCTCCTGGCCAACCCAATACAAACTGTTCATCAATATGACCCACAAATGTGGAGATGTGTATGCCCTGTGCTTAGAACTGGGGGTACTGGGAGTCGGGCGGTAGCACAGCGGGTTAAGTGCAAGTGGCACGAAGCACAAGGACCAGCTTAAGGATCCCGGTTCGAGCCCTGCCTCCCCTACCTACCAGGGAATTGTTTGGCAGGCGGTGAAGCAGGTCTGCAGGTGTCTATCTCTGTCTCCCCCTCTTCTCTGTATTTCTCTCTGTCCTATCTAACAACAATGACATCAATAACAAGAACGATAATAACTACAACAATTTAAAAAATGGCAACAAATGGGAAAATAAATAAATATTTAAAAAATTTAAAAAAAGAACTTGGGGTACTTAGTCAAGGGGTACTGGGATGGTCACTCGAGACTAAGAGTTCCATTCCTCCCCCCACCACCACTATCACAACCACCCCATCCATCATCTCTCATCATCTCTGGAGGCTTACACTTCCTTACACGTCTAGAATGTGTGACATGCAGTGAGTGTATGTTTTAAAGGCTTGTCAAGCCAAATGAGTCAGCTGACATGAAACCCTACCAGACAGGAGCCTGGAGCCCACCCCCCCGACACACACACACCCCAAACAAGGGCTGTGACCTTAGGAGCTTTGTTTTGGGATCAGCTGAGGATTCCCCACCACCACCCCGTGGGCCTGCTCTTTTCCCGTTTGCTATGTCAAAAGGGGGAGAACAGAAAGCCCTATCAGAACTGCTTCCAGGTACATCTATTCAACTATAACCTGAGTCCAGGACACCGGAAGTAGGAGCTGCAGGTGGAAACGTCTCAGGAGTTTTCCTTTGCTGCATTCAAAAACACGCAGTTTCCCAAGGACAAGGCCCAGTAGACCTGATGAACTTTCTTGCTTATTTATTTTTTTTAAGACTTATTTTTAAAAAGTATTTTATTTACTTGTTCTGGACAGAGACAGAGAGACATTGAAAGTGAAGAGAGGGGAGTCCGGCAGTAGTACAGAGGGTTAAGCGCAGGTGGCGCAAAGCGTAAGGACCAGCGTAAGGATCCCAGTTCCCAGCACCTGGTTAAGCGCGCACATTACAGTGCACAAGGACACAGGTTCAAGTCCCTGGTCCCCACCTGCAGGGGGAAAGCTTCACAAGTAGTGAAGCAGGGCTGCAGGTGTCTCTCTGTCTCTCTCCCTCACTATCTCCTCCTCCTCTCTCAATTTCTCTCTGTCCCTATCCAATAAATAATAAAAAAATAATGAAAGTTAAACAAAAGAACAGCAAAAAAAAAAAAAAGGATCCCAGTTCAAGCCCCCAACTCCCCACCTGCAGGGGAGTCACTTCACAAGTGGTGAAGCAGGTCTGCAGGTGTCTATCTTTCTGTCCCCCTCTCTGTCTTCCCCTCCTCTCTCCATTTCTCTATGTCCTATCCAACAACGACATCAATAACTACAATAAAACAACAAGGGAAACAAAAGGAAATAGACAAATAATTTTTAAAAAGAATTTTAAAAGTTTTAAAAAAAACTCTATAATAAAAAAAGAAAGAAAGAAAGAAAGAAAGAAAGAAAGAGAAGAGAGGGGCCTCGGTCTTGCCTGGGCCACCAGGTTCCAGATTATGCCAATAGGACTTCCCTAGACAGACAACCTCTCCAATGTGTCTTGGAGCTCTGCTTTTTTTTCCCTGCCCCACTAGGGAAAGAGAGAGACAGGCTGGGAGTATGGACAGACCTGCCAATGCCCATGTTCAGTGGGGAAGCAATTACAGAAGCCAGACCTTCAACCTTCTACACCCCATGGTGACCCTGGATCCATACTCCCAAAGGGATAAAAAATAGGAAAACTATCAGGGGATGGGATGGGATATGGAGTTCTGGTGGTGGAACTGTGTGGAGCTGTATCCCTCTTATCCTATAGTTTTTGTCAGTGTTTCCATTTTATAAATAAATACATTTAAAAAACAAATAAAAAGTGAAGAGAGGCAGAGAAAAAGAGGTATACTTGCAGACCTGCTTCACCACTCTTGAATATCCCACCCCCTTGCAAGTGGTGACTTGGGGTTTGAACCGGGTTCCTTCCACATGGTAACATGTACACTCAACCCGGTGTGTTACCAGTGAGCCCCAGATGAACTTGGCTGTCTCAGAGCCGTGGTTTTCAGGTGTCATAAGGCAGAGCGTGGCAGTAAAGGTAGCGAGAAATTACTGCGTCTTCTTGCCCTGACAGTGTCATCTAGACTTCGAATTGGAGGGAGACCATGTGTGACAGACTGTGTCCAGAGAGAATGCACATAGTACTTACGAAGCGCAAGACGAAGATGAAGAAAGACAATAAATAATAATAATAATAATAATGGCTGAATTCACACTCTTGAGAGCTAGAGAAGACATGACTAAGTGGAAATCAAAATGAGTAACAGGGCTGGCAAAATAACCCACGTGGACAGTGTGCTGCTTTGCCATGCACGTTACACAGGTTCAAGCCCAGCCCCCACTGCACTGAAGAAAACTTGGGTGCTGTCATCTCTTTCACTTTCTTTGCCTCTCTGTCTTCCCTGTCTCTATAAAAAATAAATCAAAATGTGTCCACAGATGATGGAAGGTTGATCAAGTGCATTTCACACAGAAAAAAAAAAGTTGGCATGAATTTTAGACACTAACCAACAAACCGTAACAAGCAGAATTATCAGAAAGAAATGGGAACAAAAAGTTCTGGAATATTTTAAGACCTATTTCTGAATAAAAGCAAATAAACCAAAAAAAAAAAAAAGTTGTCATCTTTCTTTCTCTCTTTCTTTTTCTTTTTTTTCCAGAGTACTGCTCTGCTCTGATTTATGGTGGTACAAGAGATTGAACTGGGGGACTTTGGAGCCTCAGGCATGAGTCTTTTTGCATAACCATTATGCTATCAATCCCCACCTTGTCATGTTTCTTTTAGAAAGTTATCATAACTGGCCAAAGAACTAGTAGTGATGCAAATAGAAGACTAGTCATAAAAGAAACTGAAATGTAGTCAGTTAAAATTGCCAAACAAAATACTCAGGAGTGAACTTAACAAGGAATTGGTAAATCCTTTTTTAAAAAATATATTTTAATCTTTTTAAAATATTTATTTATTTATTCCTTTTTGTTGCCCTTGTTTTTATGGTTGTTATTATTATTGTTGTTGATGTCATTGTTGTTCAATAGGACAGAGAGAAATGGAAAGGGGAGGGGAAGACAAAGAGGGGGAGAGAAAGACAGACACCTGCAGACCTGCTTCACTGCCTGTGAAGTGACTCCCCTGCAGGTGGGGAGCTGGGGTCTCGAACCGGGATCCTTGCACTGGTCCTTGTGCTTTGTGCCATGTGCGCTTAACCCACTGTGTTACCGCTGGAGTCCCTATATTTTAATATTTTAAAGTACTTATTAACAGGGGACAGGCAGTGTTGGTCATCATTTCTCCTTTGGCTAGTTCTGGTTCTGTTTCTATCCATGTCATCGTGCCAGGTTCCCCTTGCTTAATGCTGTGGCCTATTTACATAATCATAGTTTTGCTTGAGACCTGCCCTGGTTTAATCCCCATTGGTTTAATCCCCACTGGTTTAAACCCCACTGGTTTGCGCTCTTTTTCCACTCCGTCCCCTTACCCTACGTACTTCTTTTTTTCACCCTACCACTTCCATCTCAGAAGATATTTAAAGGCAGACCAATAAACACAGCAGGGTATTGTATGTTCCTGCTCCGTGAGTCCCAGAGTCTCTCTCTTGAGATGTTAGTTCTTGATCCCTTTCCCGAGCAGCAGACTAGGTTGGCTCTGGTTGAGTTCTCTCCAACCCAGAGAGCACGTACCTAGGAAGAAGCACCCTCAGGCTAGCCTGGAAAGGCAGTTGCACACCTGGTTGTGTGCAGCACATGTTACAGTTCACAAGGACCCAGTTTTAAGCCCCTGGTCTCCACCTGCAGGGGGAAAGCTTCACAAGTGGCGAAGTAGGGCTGTGCATGTCTCTCTGTCTCTCTCCCTCTGTATCTCCCCCTGTCCTCTCAATTTCTCTAGACACATGATTCTAGTTATTACACTTATGGTAATCACAAAACAAAGCAGGGGACAGAGATTTTATGCTGTGGAAAATTATAGTGATTATCAAGGGGTGAGGGGGTGAGGGGGTGTGGGCACAGATTTTCAGTGACATGTCAGAGTGGAAATAGATGTCATATTTCAAGTCTTTAAAGCTTAGCCCATAGCTCTAAGTACAAACACTTGCTTTAGCCTAACTAAACAGTACCTCAGATTTGTAAGATGATCAAACTTTAAAACTGGGCTTAAACTACTCAAGGAACTCTAAAAATATATGTGTGTATAGTGTTTTAAACATCTAAGTCAATTACAACTTTAGACCAAACAGATCAAGACCATTTGGCTCTGTCAGTATCTAAAATACGAAGATGTTCATATGCCACTAAAGGCCACAAAGCAAAATAAGATCTAGTATATACTACAGATGTTAACCATTGGATTAGCATTAAAAACAAACCCCCAACTAACCTGGTTTTAATAACAATTGATTATTCCTATTCTAAACTCTTTCTAAGAAACCCCTTACAAGAAACCCCTTGAATTCACTTTGGGGGTTCTCATTTCTACTAGTCCTGGAACTTCTAAGACTATGCCCATACTTCTCGATAATTCTTCTCTCTGATTCCTTACCACCATACCACCTATGGTGACTTCAACCAAATCACTACTAGTGCCGCCATCCCACATTATGCTGGACTACAACCAGAGATATGGAGCTTGAGACATTAACCTCACAACTCTTCAAACCTGGCAAGATCTTTCCTAACACATGGGACTACCTACATCCACTTCAGACTGAACACCATCCAACAAAGTTAGAGATACTAAGTATGGGGAACCGTATAGGGCACTGGGTGCAGGTATACATGTACATAATCTGGGGGCAATTATATAAATCAAAGTATTAGTATTCAATAGTCCTTGATGAGCAGACTTAAACCTAGTAAATCTGGATTCCTAGTTGTAGTGCCTAAAGAAAACACCATAAATTCTCTAATCTATTAGCCTTAGAATAAATTAGTTTAGCAATAAAACAAAAAGGCCCAAAGAAGACTGAGCCTAAAAAACTAATTCTGGATGGGTTCAATAAATGACACTCAATGCTTAAACAACTGGGAGAAAGTCTAAGGTCATCAGACAAAGAAAGGACTACAAAAGTAGGATAAGGGCAAGAGACTGGCTCACTTAAAAATGACCCTTTTGGTCAGTAGTACACCACTTCATCATCTGGGGCCCTAGTCAGAAAATCCTTGGATTCCCACACAAATATGATGGGCCTAGACCTCTAATAGATCCCTCTCTGCACCACCACTGGTCACTTCTATCAGGAACATCATCACAAGCTTTCTTGTGGGCCCTCTCAGGACCTTGCCCTCACCATAGAGCAGCTATGGCAGGCACTGCCCCAGTCTCTGATGGGAAGCTGGAGTATATCACCCTGCTAGTCAAGGAATACTGGTCCTGAAATGAGTTCATCCTGCACTGTTCCCAGCTGTGACCATAAGCTGCAAGCTCAGACCAATAGGTGCTTATGGGTTACATAGGCTCTTGTGCTAAATATATATATATATGCAGGGCAAGCTTTGGATGGCCTGCCTTGTCCACCCCATGCCCACCACTCTGTTGGCCACCAGAGAGATGTCATAGAGTAGGAGGAGAACAGGCCACGATGGGGGTGAGTGCACAGAGTGACGACTCTGGACACTATGGCAGGGGATAGTGCGTTGATTGGGTTACACCGAGGTACTCTTATACTTGAGCAAGCAGGCAGAAAAGAGGAAGTATTTTTGGACCACTATCAATCATTTCAAAGGTCAACATCGTGAAGTGGGAACAAGTTGGGGACAGGGAAGTTACAGACTTATCAGGAACTGGCTGGGGCAAAGGCTGATGCAACCTCAAGGGTTAAGCTATTTGTGGAATCTCCATACTCTTTTGCCTGTGGGAAATGGAAACTTGACTATAATCTGTGCAACAGTTCCAGTTAATGGCTCCTGCCCTTGGGCCAGGTGAAGAATTCTGGCAACAAGGCCATCTGAGGATAGGGAGGAGGGTCAGGGAGGCTTTTTGGGGTGAACTCCTACCAGTCTCAGAGAGATGATTGGGGTGTCAGCCCTGCTTGACCTGCCCTATATATATATATGCCCTAGATCAGGTAGATGGAGGTAAATAGTTAATTCTATCCACAGAGTTTTTTTTTCAAGAATGGGAGCTACTTTCTGTCCCAATCCAATGTTCTAGTCCTTTTCTCTACTCTGACACCATTATCTCAGACAATATTTTTATCCAACTTCATGCTAGCTATCAAACTCAAGCAAAAATTACCATAGTCGTGGGCCCCTAGAAACAGGCCTAAAATGGATTTCCAAGCTTTCTTCCACCCCATTAGGCCCAATCTCATCTGACCTGTTCCTACTTTTTGGTTCTTGGTCACTAACCATGTTATCTCACTTTATGTCCTGCCACCTTCCAGGCACCAAGTTGCAGATCTGACCATGATTCCACCCTGACTTCTCTGGGCAAATGACCTTACAAATATGTCCTGGAACCTCACCTCTCTGGAGCCCTACCCCACTCAAAAGACAGAAACAGGCTAGGGGTATGGATTGGCCTGCCAATGCCCAATTTCAGCAGAGAAGCAATTACAGAAGCCAGAACTCCTACTTTCTGAACTCCAAAAACAACTGTGATCCATGCTCCCAGAGAGGGAGAAGTGATGGGGGAAGAGGATGAGAGGGCTCTGAACTCCACCACTATCAGGTCCCAGAGAGAGAGAGATGGAATGAAAAAGATAAATACTTGGATGTAGTAGTAGGGTTATGTGTGGCTTGGATGGGTAGGGAGGATTGGACCTGGAAGAAAAAGGAGTAGAAGGATAGTTGTAGACATGACAGTTAATCCATGTCTGCAACCTCAGGAGAACTGCGGTTGTTTGTAATGGAGGGGCTTGGGATTCCAAACTCCAATGGTGGGAACGTGTGGAATTATACCCCTGTTGACATGTAATTTTGTAGCTCTATATCAAATCGCTAATAAAAATTTTCTTTTAAAAAAAATTTATGGGACACATACTTTATAAGATATTATTCAGCAATAAAAAGGAATGGTATAGTGTCCTTTGGGATCAAGTGGATGGAATTGGAAAAGATGATGCTCAGTGAAGCAAGTAAGGAGGTGAAGGACACTACAGAATAGTTCTGTTCATCTGTGGAATATAAAGAATTAAATAAATGTGAAAAAAAATCTATCAACCTATTTTCAAGATTATGGGATTAGTGGTTACCTCTGGGGGTGGGGGTGGGGATGGGGATGGGGATGGGAACACAGACCATTGGTGATCATAATGGTGAAAATAAATTAATTAGTTGTTCTTTGGTTAGGCCCCTAAGAGAAGGAGTGGCTGTTGGCATCTCACAACTTCCTGTGTGACTGACTATCCACAGGGCAGCTTCCTTTGTGGTGGGTAGAAAGTAAAACCTCCCCGGTGTCGTAGCAGTTTGAGCACATATGGCATGAAGCACAAGGACCTGCGTAAGGATCCCAGTTCAAGCCCCTGACTCCCCACCTGCAGGGGAGTCACTTCACAAGTGGTGACACACATCTGCAGGTGTCTATCTTTCTCTCCCCCCTCTCTGTCTTCCCCTCCTCTCTCCATTTCTCTCTGTCCTATCAACAACAACAACAACTAGGACAACAAGGGTAACAAAATCAAACAAAATAAATCCTCTCTCTCACTCTCTGTCTTTCAGAGAAGCTACACACTGGGGCTTTTCCTAAGAGTATAGCTGGGCTTTCCTGCCCTTACAGAGTACAGAGCTCTACTAGCTCTGGTCTTAGTTCTGCTCCCCACCTCAGGCTGATGTGTGCCCTTTCCCTGTCTGTCTGTCTGTCTGTCTGTCTATCATCTATCTATCTTTACCTCCCCATTGGTCTCTGTTCAAAGGTCTTTCTACACTGTAGCTCCTATTCATCGTACACACCCTCTGCTCTGTACATATAAACAGGAAGCCCCCCCATGGAAGCCTAGAGCAAGACTGTGGGTTCTAGGATGCAGGGACCTGAGCACACACCCTCATTCAACCTGAAGCCCACCCCAGTCCAGACAGGACCACACTTTCAAGTTACTACAGACCCTCCCTGACTTTACTCTCATCCTCCCTCTTCTCCGTGGCCCAGTAGTGCTCTTCTGTGTTCGCTGGGACTCCTGTCTCTTCTCCCAACCCCACTCCCTTGGTTTTGCCCCTCTTACAGGAGTGGGTCCCAGAAGTCATGGGCACCTCTGAGGCCTGTTCTGCCCATCCTGGCTCTCAGGTAGCTTCCAGCACCTTCTGCAGGGTTGTTAGGGCCTTTCTGCCCTGAGTTCTTGCCAGGGACAGAGACAGAACCCAAGCTTCTCAAGGCACCCTTGTAGGGGCAGGTCCTGTGATCACCACCCTGGCAGCCACTCTCTGAGAAAGTTTTAGAGACAGTTCTAAAGGACAGGAGGCCTGGAGCTGTCTGGCTTCTCGAGAGGAGACAGACGACCCGGGACTCATGGCTGGGTTGTACGCAGTATCTCTTTATTCATGCAGGACGCAGTGCAATCTAAGCCAAGCTAGACTAAAACTAACACAACTACCAACTAACTAAAGTGAACAATGTTGTCCTTACATACTTTCCAAGTAGGGTGTAAACAAGATGTGACATACAGAGGGTGGAGAGAAAAGTGACTGGTGAAAATCAGGGTGTGACAAGGAGAGGGGGCAGAGCAGGCAAGAATTCTACCACTGAACCACCAATGCCCTGGAGGGAGGGTGGTGCTTTATGTAAATGTAAAAGTGATTTATGTAAATAGACTACAGCCGTGGTTATGTAAATATAATACAGTAGTTATGTAAATAGAATACAGTGTTAAGCAGGGGGTATTAAACTAATGAAACAGAAGGGGTTTTTAGAAGCATACCAACATGGAGCTACAGACAGCCATGACAAGGTCACTTTGTTTCATGTTCTCACATGGTTCCCCTTCCTGGTGGGGAAGAAATGAAAGGCAGCACAGGGCAAGTAGTAGGACATTTTTGGGAGAGCACAAAGGAAGCACCTTTTACACAGTGAGAAGAGTCCTAGAAAAGTCACCACACCCAGAAAGCTATCACCCAACAGGAAAGACAGGTGATCTCAGTGGACCAATGGGAAGCTGGCTCAGGTGTGAAGAGGATGGGGATCCAATCTCCAGGTGGCCAATTATTTCATTCTTTACCCTCCTTCTTTCTATTGTATTGGATAGGGTTGAAAGAAATTGAGAAGGGAGGGGGAGTTAGGGAGGAAAAGAGACACCAGCAGACCTACTTCATTGCAGGTGGGGAGTGGGGTCTCAAACCCAGGTCCTTGCACATGGTAATGTGTATAAGGCCCCTGAGGGTGGAGATTTAAGAGCAAAAATGGTGTACGTATGTGACTTTGGTCTTCATGACCGTGGTGGACTCTGCCCCCACAAGCTTTCTTTACACCTTAATACTCTTTTGAGAGATGTCTACCTCACATCTTTGTAAGAAAAAGTTTGTATCCTGCACACCAGACCACAGAATCCCTTGTAATCCTTTTGAAAAAGGTGCTATGATTAGGCCAGGTGGTGGCACACCTGGTTGAGTGCACCTGTTACAATTCTCAAGGACTGGGGTTTGAGTCCTGCAGGGGGGACGAGTGGTGAATCAGGGGCTGTGGGAGTCTTTCTGCCTCTCTCCTTATCTATCACCCTCTCTCCCTCTTGATTTCTGTCTGTCTCTATCCAATAAATAAATAAATGTGAAAAAAAAATTTTAAAGAAGGTACCATGAAGTATCCTCCTTTTGGAAGAATACTGGCCCCTGGGGTGTGAGGGGTGGGCTCCCCTTAGACCCCGGCCAGTATCCCCCAATACAGAAGGACCTGGCTTACCAACACAGAGAAATACCCCTTGCCTCCCATCAGTCACTGATCTGCCCTTGTGGGGGGTGGGCCTCGGGCTCCCCCTCATTGCCTGGAACCCCCAACAGACCCTTTCTCCAGACACCTCTTTGTGACTAGACTCTAGAGAGTTCTGCTTCCATATACTCAGCATTCAAGCCATGCCCCCCCCCTTTATTAGGGGGCTCAGCAGAGACAGGGAAGCTGGGAGGCAGGGCTGGCAGCTGCCTTCTGCACCAGCATCTTGTCTCAGTGACATTTATACCAGCAGTGGCGGCGGCGTCTGCTAAATGACAAGCAGATTGTTGCGAGGTGTGATTTCCCGTCTATCTGCTCCAGCGCTGCACTTCGTGGGTGTGATGGGAGACAGCCTTGCTGGCTCAGAGGGGCTGTGGGACATGCCATGAGAATGGGGTGTGCTGAGGGAGGGGCTGGAGGGGGGGTGCCATGGCAGCAGCCTTGCAACTTCTGGCTAGAAGTTGTAAGATGTTTTAGTGTTGTTGTTATTCTTTTTACTTATTTATTTATTTATTTTTACAGAATCCCATTTCTGCAGAGAGAAGACTGCTCTTTTTAGCTTCATTCTTTCCTTACTGAATAATCCTGGGCTCACAGAAGCCATAGAGGACTGTGGCGATGAGTGGGGAGATGAGGTCTTGTTACGGGGGTCCAGATATAGGAAAACTCAGGCTGGGGTCTGCAGTAAAGAGGCCCACCTATGGGGATACAGTGTGTGTGTGTGGGGGGGGGAGGGTGTAGTTCCAGCTGTGTTTCCCTAGACTGTGATGTGACATCCAGGGAAGGTAATCCCAGGCTCCCAGCTCAATACTATCTGCCACCTGACTGCTCCCCAGCCTCACTGCTGCCCATAGCTGATAGCTGACTGCTCTCAAGTGTGAATACACCCCTAGGTAGTAACAAGGATGGTTCAACGGCCATAAGTCAATGTAACCCACCATCTCAACAAAAAGATTAAAATCACATGGTCTTGTCAATTGATGCTGAAAAGGCATCTGGTAAGATCCAACACCCATTTATGACACAAGCTCTCCAGAAACTGGGACTAGAAGGACTACTCCTCAGTAGAATCAAGAGCGTTTATGACAAACCCATAGCTAGCATCATTCCCATTGAGGAAAAACTGAAAACTTTCCCCTAAAATCAGGATCCAGACAAGGATGTCCACTATCTCTACTGTTAATCAACATAGTCCTTGAGGTCCTTGCCACTGCAATCAGATAAGAAAGAGATATCAAAGGCATATGGATTGGAAAGGAAGAAATCAAACTATCAGTATTTGCTGCTGGCATGATAATAGACCTAGGATACCCCCAAAGACTTCAACCCCCACCAAGAAAACCAAACCACTGGAAATATTTAATAAATTCAGTAAAGTAGCAGGGTACACTATCAATATCCATAAGTCTGTGGGATTTCTGTATACAAACAAGGAGTCAGAGAAAAGGAAAATAAAAGATTCAATCCCATTTACCATTGAGCCCCAAAAGATAAAATATCTTGGGGTGAATCACATGAAGGAAGTAAAAGACCTTTACATGAAAAACTTTATAACATTGTTAAAAGAAACAGAGTGACAAGCAGAAATGAAATATCATTTCTAGCTCCTAAATTGGGAGAGTAAATATTACTAACATGACCACTCTCTGAAAAGGAACCTACAATTTCAGTGAAGTCCCTATCAAAATCCCAATGGCATTTTTCAAGTGCATTGAAGTCCCTGCCCAAAAATTTTGGGTGGAATTAAAAAAAATGAATAAGCAAAATAGTGATGAGAAAAAAGGAAAAATAAAAATAGAAGCATCACACTTTCCAGTTACAGTTGATACTACAAAGCAATAGTAGTTAAAGCAGTATGGTATGGGAATACAAGTAGACACTTGGATCAATGGAGTAGAACAGAGTCCAGAAATGAACCCAGACATATAGATACTCCTTATATATGACAAATGGGTCAAAACCACTCAAGGGGGGGGGTAAAGAAGATCCCAAGAAATAGTGCTGGGAAAACTGGACAGCCACACTTAGAAAAGTGAAGCTAGCCTACCACCTACCACCAGACACCAAGGTCAAATCAAAATGGATCTCTTGTTGCCTTTCAGTCCCTAAGTTCCAGATACTACTATGATTTCATCCTGACTTCCCTGGGCAGACAAACTCACCAGTGTGTCCTGGGAACTCACCTCTTCAGAGCTCTACCCCAACAAGGGAACGACAGAAACAGGATGAAGGTATCAATCCACTTGCCAACACCCATGTTCAGTGAAGAAGCAATTACATAAGACAGAACCCCCAGCTTCTGCACCCAAAAAGATCATTTTGGTCCATACTCCCAAAGGGGTAAAGGCTAGCAGAAGTAAACCAGGGCTTTCAGTGTATCTCCTGATCCCTCTTCCACCAGGAATCTTGTGTTTATCAATGAAATAGCAAAGCATTTGTCACCAGGAATCTCGTGTTCATCAATGAAAGAGAAGCCAGGTACTGTTTCTGTTATCTGACAGAGAAGAAGGAAAAAGGGAAAAACACCCAGAAGTAGTAAGAGGTATAGAGGTGACTTAGAAAGGAAGTAGAGACAGGACTATTAAAAAAAGAAAATGGGGGAATATATATGTACAAATATATAGATACAGTTATAGAATCAGCCTATATTGGTGACCTTAGGAGAACAACTACACTTTCCAATGGAGAGGATGGGATACAGAACTCTAGTGGTGGGAACCATATGGAATCACACCCCTATTATCTTACAATTTTGTAAGTCAATATTAATTCACTCATAAAATTAAAAAATGTAAAAAGATAAACCAAAAAAATAAAATAAGTAAATAAATAAAATAAAAATTTTTGTCTGATTTTAATTTTTTAATTACCTTTATGATTTATTGGCTTGAGACAGCCAGAACTCAGAGAGACACAGAGAAGACACCTGCA
Source organism: Erinaceus europaeus (assembly GCF_950295315.1). NCBI lineage: Eukaryota > Metazoa > Chordata > Mammalia > Eulipotyphla > Erinaceidae > Erinaceus > Erinaceus europaeus. The sequence goes on from NC_080163.1 coordinate 16,380,254, forward strand.
AGACTGCTTCACCACTCGTAAAGCTTTCTGCCTGCAGGTGGGGTCTGGGGGCTCAAACCCAGGTCCTTGCATAATGTAACATGTATGTTCAACCAGGAGTGCCACCACCTGGACCCTGTTTTTTTTTTTTCAAAAAATAAAAATGGATCAAAAACCTGGATGTTAGGTCAGAAACTATAGAATTCATAGAGGAAAATGTTGGTACAACTTTGCAGGATCTTCACATCAAAGACTCCTTTGGATACTCAACATCCTGAACATGAAATGAATACAAGAGTAAATAAATGGGACTGCACGAAACTAAAGAGCTTCTATACATCAAAAGCAAACTAAACAAGGATAACCAGGCAACCTGGTAATTGAGAAAAGATATTTGCACACCGCGCACCCAATAAGCAACCGGTACCAAAACATCTATACAGGGGGGCCAGGTGGTGGCACACCTGGTTGAACACACATGTTACAGTGCACAAGGAGACAAGTTCGAGCCCCTGACCCCCACCTGCAGGGGGAAAGATTCACAAGTGCTGAAGCAGTGCTGCAGGTGTCTGTCTCTCTCCCTCTCTATCACACCCTCCCTCTCAATTTCTGACTGTCTCTATCCAGCAAATAAATAAAGATGAAAAAAATCTAACAGAATTGGTAGAAATCTGCAAAAGAAATAAAAATAACCCAACAAAAAGTGGGCCAAAGAACCAAACAAGACATGGCCTGTCACTTGGCGGTGGTGGGATGCAGCGGAGAGGTACGAAAAAGAAAGGGAGCACAATCCTTTATTGTTGGGTCAGACAGGTGGTTCAGGCCATGTGGAGCCAGCCAAAAACAGCCATCCCAGGCTACTGCACCGTGGGCAAGAGAGCGAGAGAGGGGAGAGAGAGTAGAAGGGCTTTATAGGTCAACACCCAGGAGTGATGTGTCGGGACAGGATTGGTTGGGGAAAGCACCTGAAAGTACCATATATCTCTGTGGGAAGTGGCAGAGCCTTGGGGAGAGCACTTAAGGGTACCGTATAACTCTGTGTAGAGTGGCGGAGCCTTGGGGGACTGTTGGATAGTATGCCAGCTCCCCCTGGCTTAAACACCAGTATGTCTGTATGAGATTAGTGTGATCCCACTCAAAGCTGCGGTCTATTTACATAAATCACTTTTACATTTACATAAAGCACCACCTTCCCTCCAGGGCATTGGTGGTTCAGTGGTAGAATTCTCACCTGCTCCGCCCCCTCTCCTTGTCACACCCTGATCCTCTCCTTGTCACACCCTGATCTTCCACCAGTCACTTTTTGCTCCACCCTCTCTATGTCACATCCTGTTTCCACCCTACTTGGAGAGTATAAATACAGCTGCTCTTCTGATTAAAGACACTTGGAAATTGCTTTCCAGCTCCGAGAGTTCCAGAGTGTATCTCCTGATCCCTCTCCCATGCAGCAGCCTAGATCGGCTCCAGTTGAGTTCTCTCCAACCTAGAGAGCACTAGCTCGGGATGAAGCACCCTCAGGCTATCCTGGCAGGGGACATCTGCACAACAATGGCCCGCAGACACATAAAGAAATGCTCCACTCCTCATCAGAGAAGGTCTAGTTAAAATTACACTGAGATGTCATCTCAAACCTGAAAGAATGGCTTATATTAACAAAACAGGAAATGACAGGTATTGGAGAGATTATGGGGAAGCAGGAACACTGCTACATTGCTGGTGGGAATCCAAACAGGTGTAGCCCCTTTGGAAGACTGTACAGAGAGTCCTTAAGCAAATAAAAACGGAATTACATTATGATCCGGCAATACCTCTCTTAGGCATTTGTCCAAAGGACACTGAAACACTAATTAGAAGAGACATATGCACCCTTATGTTCACAGCTGCATTATTCACAATAAGCTGCCAAAAAGTAGAAGCAGCCTAAATGCCCATCAATAGATGAGACTGGCTAAAGACGTTATGGGATAAATATTCCATGAAACACTATTCCAAAATAAAAAAATAATGAAAAAAAAGATGATACTGTATCCTTTGGGACAAAATGGAATTAGAGGTGATTATGCTTAAAAAAATAAGAGATGAGAGACCACTACCACTACCAGATGTTTTCACTCCTATGTGGACTCTAGAGAACTGATACACATGAACCTGAAAAATAAAAAACAGAAGCAAGCAAACTTTCTAAAACTTGTGAGAATTAAAATGGCTATCTTTGGGAAGCGGGAAGATGGGGACAAAGAGCTTTGGGTGCAGTGTGGAACTACACATTGTAATCTCATAATCTTGTGATTTACTATTAATAAAAGAAAGAAAGAGAGAGAGAAAGAAAGAAAGAAAGAAAGAAGGAAAGAAAGAAAGAAAGAAAGGGAGGAAGGAAGAAAGAGAAGCCTGGGGGCTCATCTTTGTAGCCCACTACTTTGTACAAAATCAAAGTACATCCATGCACTTACTCTTTATTTCCTTTATGTTAAATTACACTGAGGGAAACAGGACATTGGTTTTCAGTTTTCCAAAAATTCCATGGGAATTGGTAGAAAAATATCTAAAGAGTCCTCCTCCTTCTCCCCTCCACCCCCTCCCCCTCCCCCTCCTCCTTCTCTTTCTCCTTTTCTTTTTCTTTTTTTTTTTTTCCTCAGAAGGCTTCAGTTTCCAGAATAGGCCTCCAGATAATATATACAGATGTGAGGTGGGTGGTGATGAAGGGTAGATAGCATAATGGTTATGCAAAGAGACTCTCATGCAGGAGGTTCCGAAGTCCCAGGTTCAATTCCCTGAACCAGAGGTGAGCAAGAAAGAAAGACAGAAAGAAGGAAAGAAATAAAGAATGAAAGAAAGAAAGAAAGAAAGAAAGAAAGAAAAAGAGTGAGAGGAAGCAAGAAGGAAAGAGAAAGAAAGGGAGAGAAAAAGAAAGGAGTGAGTGCAGGTGTGTGTGTGTGTGTGTGTGTGTGTGTGTGTGTGTGTGTGTGTGTGTGTGTTTCTGAATAATAGAGACACACACCAGAGCATGATTCAGCTCTGACTTATGGTGGTTCTAAGGAATGAATGTAGGACCTCAGAGCCTCAGGCATGAAAATCTTTTTGCATAACCATTAATGCTATCTTCCCAGCATGGAGCTTTCAGATAATTCTATTCAAACCACACTCCATCCTGCTGAGCCCCAGGCCAGCCCCAGGAAAACCCTTTCCTCATACATTTACAGTGGGGAATTCCCTCCTATATGAGGCATACTTTCTGCTCTGAGGAAGAAAGGAATACTGTCATTCTCAGTCAGGGTAAATGCTTTGGGTTGTGCAGACAGATGAGGATGCCTACATCTTTGTTGTACTCTGCAGCTAGGTTTCAATGCTCTATTTGCTACCTTCATACAACTAAAATGTAAGATGCTTGGGTACCCAGATACATTGATGGCTACTGGCGTGTGGATTTAAGAGACAGTGATTTTGATTTTGTTAAAAACTGGTCAAGCCTTCCCTGGACAGACGATCCCAACAGTGTGCCCTGGAGCTCCACTTCTCCAGAGATCCACCCTACTAGGGAAAGAGAGAGGCAGACTGGGAGTATGGATCAACCAATCAACACCCATGTTCAGCGGGGAAGCAATTACAGAAGCAAGGCCTTTCACCTTTTGCAACCCACAATGACCTTGGGTCCATACTCCCAGAGGAATAAAGAATGGGAAAGCTATCATGGGAAGGGATGGGATATAGAGATCTGGCGGTGGGAATTGTGTGGATTGGTACCCCTCCTATCCTACAGTTTTGTTAATGTCTCTTTTTAAATAAATTAATTAATTAAAAAAAGAAATCACCTAGAAAAACAAAACAAAAACTGGTCAAGCATAGAGCACCAAAGAAAAAACCCTGGTTGGAGGGTGAGGATGAATGTTCAGCTTCATGGGACTGGGGGTGGGGTGGGACACAGACTTTTGGTGGTGGGAATGGCATTTATGTACACTCCTATCAATTTTCAGTCATATAAATCCATATTTAAATAATATGAGAGGGGAAAAATTGACTGAATGTCTCAAACTTTTTAAAGCACAGACTGAGTCTTTTTAATACATAGGCTGAGTCTTTGATATGTTGACTCTCCTAAAAGCTTAGTCCAGGGAGAACAAAAGCAACTGGTGGCATAGCTATATGCTAACAATGTCAAAGGACATGAAATATGGTGAGGGTGTGTATGATACAGCAAATCCTAACAAAGGGATATTTCAAAGTTAACCCAATTGCCAACAATGTGATTATCGCAATAACTATCTATTGTCTTCTTAAACCCTAAGACAACAGGAATCTCCCGCTTCCTCTATAGAGCCTATGTTTCTCCCAATCCTGGAACCTCTGGGGTGGGGCTCATTTCCCTGCATGCTTCTCTCAAGTCAGACCAAATGACATTGCATCTGCTGATTCTAACCTAATCAATGCAACAAGTACCATCTCAGCATATTTCACCGCAGACTATGTACAGAGACATCAGGCATGGATTGCCAACCCTTCACCCTCATCACTCAGGTGAGAACTTTCCTTTCATGGTAGTCTCTAATTCCATTCCAGGAGGTTCACTTCCTAACAAAGTCCCAAATCCTAGATATAAACCAGGTCCCATAAGATAGAGCATATGTTCACATGTATCTATAAATTAGGGCAAAATATATACCTGAAAGCAAAAATACACAATAGTCTGTAGTGAGTCAGTATCAAGTTCATAGTGAAATAGTGTCCACTTAGACTTAGATACCCTCCTCACCTACTTCTTATTACAGTTCTCTCACTCACTCCAAAGCTAACCTTGGCAAAGCAAGGACTGCAAAGGCTGAATAAAGGCAAGAGACAGGCATAATTTAACGATGACTCTTTAGTCACTACCAGGCCATTCTGCCAGCTGGGGCCCTAATCAGGGAGTCCTAAGTCTCCCAAACAGACTTGATGGGCCTAGACCTCAAAAACATCCCTCTCTCCATTGTTTCTGGTCATCTCTATCAAGAACAACAAAATATACCCCATTGTGGGCCCCCATAGGACCTTACCCTCAACCTGGTTCAACAGTGGTAGAGAATGTTCCATCCTCCAAAGGGAGGATGAATAGAATATGGACACCATAGAATATGGACACCATATTCTATGCTACACCTGAGGAAGATGGGATGATACTGGGGTAGCATGGAATGTTCCTACTCATGACCACAAAATGTGAGCTTAGATCTAGAGGGATTCTGAGGTCACACAGGTTCCTAAGCTAATTATGGGCCCCAAATCACATCAAATTGATGGGGTTTACAGTACTATTTATACGACTTTCCCATATTAGGGAGCTACTCTCTTCCCTGATTCAGCTTTCTGGTCCTTTTCCCATCCATGACATCATCTCCCCAGACAATAATTAGGATTCACCTGCATATCAGATTTCAGGCTCAGGAAAATAAAACAAAACGACAACAATAAAAACCAAAACACTAGTATAGCTACAAGCCCTTTGAAATATAACTAAAATATGCCTACTAGCTATCTACAAAATGGAGGGCCCCCCAAAGACTCACCTGCACTATTCCAGCCTTTAGGTCCATAATTGTCCAACAGTTTGTTTGGCTTTGTATATTAACTCTCTTTTTAGCCACAAGGTTGCAGATGCTAGCAGGATGTGAACAGACTTCCCTGGACAGACAACCCCACCAATGTGCCTTGGAGCTCTGCTTCCCCAGAGCCTTTCCCCACTAGGGAAAAAGAGAGAGAGGATAGGAGTTTGAATCGACCTGTCAACACCCTTCTTCAGTGGGGAAGCAATTACAGAAGCCAGACCTTCAACTTTCTGCATCCCACAAAGATCTTGGGTCCATATTCCCAGATGGTTAAAGAGCAGGAAAGCTAATAGGGGATGGGTTGGTATACGGAGGTGTGGTGGTGGGAATTGTGCGAAACTGTACCCCTCTTATCCTGTGGTTTAGTCAATGCTTCCTTTTTATAAATAAAAAATTTTAAAAAACCAAACTAGTCAAGCACATTAAGTGAGATAAGTCAAGAAGAGAAGGATGAATAGCAGATATCTCACTCATAGGCAGAACCTATGAAACAAGAACAGAAGAGAAAATGCCAAGTAAAACTTGAACTAGGAGGGCTGGGTAGTAGTGCAGTGGGGTAAGAGCACATGACCCGAAGACAAAGACCAGCATCGTGAGGTTCTGGGTTTGAGCCACAGGCTCCCCACCTGCAGGGGGGTCGCTTCACAGGTGGTGAAGCAGGTCTGCAGGTGTCTCTCTCATCTGTTGGTCTGCTTCTAAATTCTGCTTCTAAGACCCCTTCTGTTGCACTGCTTAATCACTGTGGTCTATTTACATAATCATTGTGTTACCTGGGAACTGCCCTGCATTGGTTTAATCCCACTGGTTCGAACTCTCTTTTTGCTCTACCCACTCTCCTAGTCACACCCTATTCTCCACCACTAGTTTGCATTCTTTTTTGACTCCACCCTCTCTATGTCACATCCTGTTTCCACCCTACTTGGTGAGTATAATACAGCTGCTCTTCTGATATAACACACAGTGGGATTGCCTTCTGGCTCCGAGAGTCCCAGAGTCTCTCTCCTGTGATCCTGTGACACTAGCCCAGCACTCTTCCACTCTCTGCCATGGGGGTGTGTATGTGTGGTGGATTTGAACCTGGGTCACAAACATGGCAATACAGGCACCTTTCCAAGTAAGCTGGTGTTGTGACTGACTCTCCCAGTCACAGGTTTCTGAATTCCTCATGGCCATTCGGAGACACTCCTTGATTCTTCTAACATCTCTGAGGAAAAGCCAACGGTGAGACACTGGCCTGTGCAGAGTACTCATTAGAGGAGCCTTCTAGGCTCCTGGTGTTCCCAGTCTCTCAGTTCCTGCATGCTGTGTTTTAACTCCAGCCTTCTTAGAAGTTTGAAAGTGAGTTTCTTCATCTTATCTGTCTTTCCCAGAAACAAATGCACATGATGTGGTCTTGTCCCTCTTGGAGTACACAAAAGCCTGTCTGTGGTCTATGAATTAAGGATTTTACACTAACTTCTGAATTAATGCTCATTTCATGAGTATATAATTAATTGGTAGAATCCATATGAGCATAGTGATAAAGTATTCATGCTTAAATGTTAAATATTCAAAGTTCCAGAATGTTTGAATCTATGAACTATCACCTGCCTATTTAACCTTTTAATGTGCACATTCATCTGTGTACTTGACTGGTTAGCTCTTGGGACACACATGTTGGAAGGGAAAAAGGCTCTAGAAAGCTACTATCCAAATACTGGAGGGTTGATTTCCAGCCTTTGCCATTAGCCAGCTGTTTGAATCTGGAGAATTTCCAGAAGCAGCCTGGGCTTCATTTTCCAGACCTGAGGAATTCAGGAGAATGTGTCTGGTTGCATCGTGGGGGAGAGAGAAGAGACCAGAGTGGAGCGGGAACACAAATCTTTATTCACGGACACCCTAAAAATGGGCGAGAGCAGGGAGGTTTAGGCCACGTGGAGCTAGCAAAATGACCGCCTCCCACTATGCCTAGCAGCCCTTCTCTGGGTCGCAGAAGAGAGGAAAAAAGCAAGAGAGAGAAAGTGGAAGCAGGAGGGCTTTTATGGGAGAAATTCCAGAAATGGCAAGTCAGGACGGGATTGGCTAGAAAAAGAGGGTGGAAAGAGGCAAAAGGCATGCTGGGAAGGTGGAAGCATCCTAGCAACTGTTGCAATGGTTTTAACTAAGCTAGCAATACCCTGAGGGGATAACGTGGTGGATATCTGTAAATAAAACTTGCATGGAAATAATAATGATTTGTGAGCCCTGCCAATATTTGACCACATCTGCACAATTACCCAACAAGAAAGAGTTTGAATGCACTGGCATTGCCCTGGAGAAGGGAGGGATATGTACAGTGTGAACAATGACTTGACAGTCAGCCTCAAGGAGTTGGCATTGAGCACTGCAAAAATTTGATCTTAGGGGCCGGGTGGTGATGCACCTGGCTGAGCACACATGCCATAATGTGCAAGGACCTGGGTTCAAGCCCCCAGTCCCCACCTGTAGGGGGAAAGCTTTGCGAGTGGTGAAGCAGTGCTGTAGGTCTCTCTCTCTCTCTATCTTGCCCTCCCCTCTTGATTTCTGGCTGTCTCTATCCAAAAAATAAAGCTTAGAAAAACATGTAAAAAAATAAAAATAAAATTTTGGCCTTACTTTTTTAGTATTCAAGTAAATTCCTTAGACTCTGAGACTCTCAGAGTCAGTGTGTAGATACTTTATTAAAAAAAAAATCATGGGGCCAGGTGTTGGCGTACCTGGTTGAGCATACATGTTACAATGTGCAAGGACCCAGGGTTAAGTCCCTGGTCCCCACCTGCAGGGGAAAACTTCATGAGTGATGAAGCAGTGCTGCAGGTGTCTCTCTGTCTCTCTTTCCTTCTGTCCCCCCTCTCTATTTCTGCCTGTCTCTATCCAATAAATAAAGATAATTTTAAAAAAATTTTAAATCATTTTATCGCTGTTGTGGTTATTCTTATTGTTGTCACCAATAACATTGTTGTTGGATAGGACACAGAAAATCGAGAGAGGACAGGAAGACAGAGGGAGGAGAGAAAGACAGACACCTGCAGACCTGCTTCACTGCTTGTGAAGCGACCTCCCTGCAGTTGGGGAGCCGGGGACTCGAACCAGGATCCTTATGCAGGTCCTTGTGCTTGGTGCCATGTGCACTTAACCCACTGTGCTACTGCCTGACCCCCCCCAAATTATTTACCTTTATTTATTTATTGAATATAGGCAGCCAGAAATAAAGAAGGGGGAGATAGATAGAGAGAGACAGAGACAGAGAGAGACAGAGAGACACCTGCAACTCAGCTTCCCTATTCGTGAAATCTGGGTGCTTGAACATTGTAACATGTGCACTCAACCAGGTGCACCATCACAAGAATCCATGTGTAGACATTTTCAAGAACCCTGACATGTCCAATGTGCAAGGAAGCTAACAGCGTCTTTCTCTAGAGATGATCTGACTTTTCCCATCATCTAAATACTGGGATGAGTCTATCAAGCAAACATTACTTATGATTGCCAAGTCTAAAGCAAGAAGTGTCTATTGAAAATAATATTTGTATAGGGCTGGGTGGTGACACACTTGGTTAAGGGCACATAGTACTAACCTCAAGGATCAAGGTTTGAGCCCCCAGCTCCCCACCTGCAGGGGGGATACTTCACAAGTGGCTAAGCAGATCTGCAGGCATCTGTTTTTTCTCTTTCCCTCTCTATCTTCCCCTCCCCTCTCAATTTGTCTCTGTCCTATCCAGTTCAAATGGAATAAATGGCCACCAGGAGCAAAGGATTTATAGTGTCGGCAGTGAACCCCAGCGATAACCCTGGAGAAAAGAAAGAAAAAAAGGAAGCAAAGAAAATAATATTCGGGGTTGGCAAAATAGTTCACTTGGACAGTGTGCTGCTTCGCCATGTGTGCGACCCAGGCTTGAGCCCAAGCTCCACACTGCACTGAAGCAAGTTCCAGCATTGTGGTCTCTTTCTTTCTGTCTCTCTCTATTGCTGGTCAGTTCTCCTCTGCGTGTTGGCCAGTGATCATAGAAGAGGGGGGAAATGGCCCATCCCGGGGACTGCTGATGAGGGCGAGTATGGGGAGAGATGAACACACCTCTGGGAGTGCTTCAGGGAGACAACTCGTTTTATTGGGTGTACAAGCAAGCAGATATACTCAAGGGTTAGGGAAGGGCTAAGCCACACACTATACAGGGTTAAATCTTGACCTATCAGGAATTTGCTCATTACTAACCTCAAGGTCCTGTGCAAGGATTGAGGTCTGAGCCCCCAGCTCATTACTGGGAAATTGCCGTATTAGGTCTGGTCATGAGCTCACCATGCATAGGCAGGCTTTTCTCTAAAGGTGAATCATGAGCATCTCGGGGCAAGGAGGAAGGGGGGCAGTTAAGCAAAACCAGGATATTTGTGGTGGGTTTCAGTTGGCCGTATGTGAAAACATATGGCCTTTGATCAAAAGGAATAAAGAAGTATGTGCAAGAAAGTCCCCAGTCTGGAAAATTCTGTCACCAGCCATGGGGTTGACAGGGGACCTGCCTACCGCCCCTTCTGTGAGAAGGGGTCAACCCTCTCAGACTCTCATGGAGATAATGGCCTGGATTTCCCAGAAGTGGGCCTTTCCCCACACTCTATTGAAAAATAATAATAATGTTTGGGTAAGAACAGTCAATCACACAGACTTATGATGGCATTCAAGATACTCAGCTCTACCGGGGGGACTGAGGGCTTGGCATCTGCTGTGATGCTCTGTGACATCAGTGCATGCTGCACTGTTTTCTATCAGGTCTGTTCTTTCCAAAATGCCACTTAAAGGATTTCTCTCCCCTGCTCCCTAATTCTGAGTGTTTTACCACTCACAGGACTGACAATAATCTTCTCACTGTGCCCATGATGCCAATATGCCATCTGGTCCCTAAGGGCACTGAAAGGACATTGACTCTTTTCTCTTTGTCCCCAAAGAGTCTATTTCAGATGCAGTCACCAGCCAAGCTGTACTGCCACCTCACACCCAACTGTTCCATGCCCTGCTTAGGAATCAAAATCCTTCTGAACATAGAGCTCTGCTCGCAGACAAGGACATTAGGGTGGCCTTCTTCTTATTTTTTTTTTTAATTTTAGTCACTTTTGCCAAGAGACAGAAAGAAATTGACAGGGGAAAGAGAAATGAAAGCAATGTTTCCTGTGTCCTGTCAAATATTTCAGTAATGGTAGATGACATTCACAACTTGACTTGTCCTGGATAACTAAAGAGCTTGACGGATTGTGGAGAGAAAGGGAGAGGAAGTGGAAGAGGGAGAGGGAGAGAGGGAGGGAGAGAGGGAGAGAGAGAGAGAGAGAGGGAGAGGGAGAAAGAGCGCAAAGTGTATCACTACTTATCACTCATGAAGCTTCCCTGCTGCAGTAGGAGCTGGGGACTTGAACCTGGGTCCTTGCCCATGGTAACTACCAGGTGCACCAATGCTTGGCCCTTAGAATAAACTTAATGATGCGATTACTACAAGTATTGTAAAACCCATTTGAAGTTATCATAGAGGGTTTAAAATAAGAAGGTTAAGTGCACATAGGATGAAGCATGAGGACCTGTACAAGGATCCTAGTTCAAGCCCCTGGCTCCCCACCTGCAAATGGGCCGCTTCATAAGTGGTGAAGCAGGTCTTCAGGTGTCTATCTTTCTTTCTCCATCTCAATTTCCCCTTCCACTCTCAATTTCTCTCTGTCCTATCCAAAAAAAATTGAAAAAAAAAAAAACATGGCCACAGGAGCAGTGGATTCATAGTGTAGGCACTGAGCCCCAGAGATAACCATGAAGGAAAAAAAAAAAAAGAAAAAAGAAAAAGAAAAGAAGAAGGAGAAAGAGAGAGGAGGAGGAGAATGAGGAGGAAAAGGAGGAGGAGGCAGTGGAGGAAGAGGAGGATGAAGGGGAGGAGAAGAATTATAGCTGCTACTGATATGGTGCAGTGTTAGATCTCCAGCCTTGTTAGCACAAAGGCCTGAATTTGATGTCTAGAACTTTATGTGCCAGAATGATGCTCTGATTCTCTATTTCTCTCTTTCTGTTTAATAAATATGTAGATACTTTTTTTTTAGAAAAAGGAAGATTAATTATAGGTCAACAGCTGATGGGAAAAGCAGGCAATTTGAAGGCCTTATTTGCCCAAGGTATCTGCTAATCCTCTACAAGTTGTTGACACAAATAGATCAAGAAGAGTCTGACAATCAGGGGAGGAGGGAGGAAGAAACATGAATTAGATTTTAGGATTCAGAAATAAAGAGTGAGACAGTGTTCCAGAGCCCTCTCCCACTAGGGAAAGAGAGAGTCAGGCTGCGGGGTATGGATCGATCTACCGACACCCATATCAGTGGAGAAGCAATTACAGAAGTCAGACCTCCCACCTTCTGTATCCCTAAAGATCTTTTTTTTATACTCCCAGAGGGATAAAGAATAGGAAAACTTGCAATGGAGGGGATGGGATACAGAACTCTGGTGGTGGGAATTGTGTGGAATTATACCCCTCTTATCCTACAGTCCTGTGGATTATCATTAAATCAATAATTAAAAAAAAAAGAGTGAGTGACAACTTAACAGTATGGATTAATGAGACATCTGTCTTGTTTCAGAGCCAAAACCTGAGAGATTGATACCAGATCTAATCCTCCTTATTGGAATAAGATGATCCCGTTTTATTCTGTGTCTATAACTTCTTGAGAGAAAAATAAAAGAAAATCAGCAAAGGTGACAGAGCAGAAAATGCAGCTTCATGCACCATATTGCCTTTAAATCACCTCACATATTATATCCTAAATCCATTTTTAATAAGCATCAACTACAGGGAGAGAAAGACATTTTACAAAGTCAAGAAACAGGCAGCAATAAGTCCATTGGGGCCTTTCACAGTGAAGTTTATCATACGTTTTAAGTTAACTATGTATGTGGGATAGGAGACTGAACTTTTTGTCATAAATATTAGGAAAAAGAATGATTGAAAATCTGAAACTAGTAAGCAACTTATGTTAAGAAGTAGAGAGCAAAAGCAAATTAGACATCTTTTTCTGAAAAAAGAAAAAAAAAGAAATGAAAAAAAGCAGGAGAGGGACACACAAAGAAAGACAGAGACAAAGGTTAAAGGAGCAAACAAAAAAAAACAGTAGGTGATGCTATCAAAAAGGACTAAAACAAATGAAAATTATCTAAGCAAGCTAAGGAACAGTATTAAGAATAACATTTGTATCATGGTGGGAGGGGGAGAGAGAAAGAATGAGAGAGAGAAAATATGAATCCTTTTTTAAAGAAATATTAGAACCTCATCTCCATATAAGCCCAAACCTAACTTCACCAAAACACATAGTACTTTATTTGACAAAGACCAATGGCAAAGAAGGAATATTAAATGTAGCAAGAGTATTCTCAGTGTCACCTAGAAGAAAATCCCCACAAGACTATGAGCTGATTTCTTGAACTCTGAAGAGCAGAAAGGACTTGCAGAATCAATTCTTGAACTGGAAAAGGCCTCCTCCCAAGAATATCAGCTCAATTACCCATCAGATACGAAGGACAGACAAAGAGATTTTTCATATAAACAAAGGGTAATTCATTACCATCAGCAACGCAGGAAATACTAAAGGGACTTATATAAAAAGTGCAGAATGCTCCCCCTCACATGTTGGAAATTAAGAAATGAAGCAAAGAAAGGTGACTTTTCATATGCCCTTCTAATTCTGAATCATGGCAGAAGGCTGTAAAATAAAAAGAAAGAAAGAGATGAAGAAAAGGAATGAGCAGAGCCAAATGAAGACAGCAGAGCTGAGAAAATCAACTATTTGGTGACCTTAAAAGTAATATAAAGCACCCCCACACCTATGGACATCTAATCTTTGATAAGGGGGTCCAAAGTATTAAATAGAGGAAGGAGGATCTCTTCAATAAATGGTGCTGGGAAAACTGGATTGAAACATGCAGAAGAATGAAATTGAACCACCTTATCTCACCAGAAACAAAAATCAACTCCAAATGGATCAAGGAAATGGATGTAAGACCAGAAAATATCACATACTTAGAGGAAAACATTGGTGGAACACTTTCCCATCTAAACCTCAAGGACATCTGTGATGAAACAAACCCAATTGCAAGGAAAACTAAAGCAGAAATAAACCAGTGGGACTACATCAAACTGAAAAGCTTCTGCACAGCCAAAGAAACTGTCACACAAACAAGGAGACCCCTCATAGAATGGGAGATGATCTTCACATGTCATAATCAGACATGAGAATAGAATGTGAGCTCAGATCTCTAGGGATTCTGAGGTCACATAGGCTCCTAAGCTGAATATGGGCCCCAGATCACATCAAATCCATGGGGGTTACAGTCAACAATATTTATATACTTTTCCTGTATTTGGGAGCTACTCTCTTCCCTGATCCAGCTTTCTGGTCCTTCTGCCAGCTATCACATCACCTCCCCAGACAGTAATTAGGATCCACCTGCGTATCAGATTTCAGGCTCAGGCAAAAAAAGAAAACAAAAACCAACCAACCAAACAAAAAACACTAGTATAGCCACAGGCCCTTTGGAATATAACTAAAATATGCCTACCAGCTATCTACAAAATGGAGGGGCCCCCAACTCTTCATCTGCTCTATTCTAGCCTTTAGGTCCATGATTGGTCAACAATTTGTTTGGCTTTATATATTAACTCTCTTTTCAGCCACTAGGTTCCCAGATAATAGCAGGATGCAACCAGACTTTCTGGACAGACAACCCCACCAATGTACCTTGGAGCTCCGCTTCCCCAGAGCCCTTCCCCACTAGGGAAAGAGAGAGTCAGGCTGGGAGTATGGATCGACCTGTCAACTCCCATGTTCAGCGGGGAAGCAATTACAGAAGCCAGACCTTCCACCTTCTGCATCCCACAATGACCTTGGGTCCATACTCCCAGAGGGTCAAAGAATAGGAAAGCTATCAGGGGAGGGATGGGATACAGAGTTCTGGTGGTGGGAATTGTGTGAAGTTGTATCCCTCTTATCCTATGGTTTAGTCAATGTTTCCTTTTTATAAATAAAAAATTAAATAAAAAAAGTAAAAGAAAGCTTCAAGAGGACTCCAGACATGGCTGGCCTTTGCTCTAGTGTCCCTCTCTTGTCCTCCTCCTCCTCCTCTTCCTCTTCCTCCCCTTTCCCCTTCTTCTTCTTCTTCTTCTTCTTCTTCTTCTTCTCTCCTCCTCTTTCTCCTTCTCCTTTCTTCCTTTCTTCTTCTCCTCCTCCTCCCCCTCCCCTCCCCTTCCCCCCTCTCCTCCTCCTCCTCCTCCTCCTCCTCCTCCTCCTCCTCCTCCTCCTCCTCCTCCTCCTCCTCCTCCTCCTTCTTCTTCTTCTTCTTCTTCTTCTTCTTCTTCTCTCCTCCTCTTTCTCCTTCTCCTTTCTTCCTTTCTTCTTCTCCTCCTCCTCCCCCTCCCCTCCCCTTCCCCCCTCTCCTCCTCCTCCTCCTCCTCCTCCTCCTCCTCCTCCTCCTCCTCCTCCTCCTCCTCCTCCTCCTCCTCCTTCTTCTTCTTCTTCTTCTTCTTCTCAGTCTCTCTCTCTTCCCAAAGCTAAGGAATTTGAAAAATTGGGTTAGGGTGGCTGTTCAGTGCCATTGCACAGGGGCAAAACTCCTACTTTATTCTACAGTGTTGCATGGGAGAAAGAAGAGGGGGAGCAAGAGGAAAATGGAGAGAAAGACACAGAGAAGGAGAGACACCTGCAGCATTGTTAACCCCGTGCTTCTTATGAAGCTCCCCTACGCCCCCCCCCCCCCCCCCCCGCGTATGTATAGCTTTGCTGAAATTTTTTTTTTTATGCTCAAGCAGCCATCCCGGTCAGTGAAGGCCTGGGCAGGGAGTCTGTGTGTGAACGGGCATCCGCAGTGAGTAACCGATGCATTCACAAGGGAGAAGGCAGGCAGATTGTTGCAGCTCTGTCCCCATCACTATTCCCAAACCAGCCAAGCCACCAGAGCTTGTACCTGGAGCCAGAGACTGCCACCTATCTTCCGCTGAGCCGGGAAGGCCAATGACAAAGGGCCTTCTCGGAGGCAAATATAATCTGGCCAATCACAAACGATGAGAGGGCGGTATGAATGGGCTGGACTCAGCCTGCGTTCCTGAACTCCAAGGAGCTGTCCACTGCTCACCAGCCTGAGCTCCCGCCCTTTCTCCCGGTTTCCTCTTCTTGTCACTCTTCCTTTAGTGAACCTGCATGCCTTCTCCGGTGTGAATGCATGCCAGTACTAACCCCGGGAATGCATGGTGTCCCATTGTCTTTCCAACAAGTTGAGACTTGTGATAGGAAAGATGGGAGCCTGGTGGTAGCTCACCGGGTAGCCTGCACACATGACCATGGTCCAGAAAGGGGAGGGGGGGTGGGGGGTGGCCTAAGTTCACAGTCCTGCACCCTCAAACTTCTGGCTTGCTGGAACTGTAAAGCTACAGCCTAGCCAGGCATTTGTGACTCCAAATTACAGGTTACTCACTGTGGATACCCCTTATGGTGGTGATGGGGATGCAGCTTGGGGCCTCAGAGCCACAGTCATGAAAGTATTTTGCTGTCTCTCTAGCCCAAATTAACAAAAGTTGTAAATATCAGTGTAGGGCTGAGTTGCCAGGGAAAGGTGAGGCCTTCATGAATACACAGCAGATACGTACAAAGACCTTCTACTTAATATTTTTCTGGATTTATTTATTAGAGAGAGAGAGGAGTTATGCAGTGACCTCATGCTTAAGAGTCTCACCAATGCACCACCTTCTGGGTTACAATGCTTCATTTATCAAGAAATCTGGGGCACTGAGATTTTGTGTAGAATTACTCTGATGAACAGATGCAGACCAAGATGGCTACTTGCAAACTCCTAAGACTTTCCCAGGAAACTCTGAGGAGATCAGCAGTATCTGAAGCAGGTCCTTTGTGGACCTGTGCTCTCAGGTCTCCAAAGGAAAGAGGAAAATGGACTCCCTGGAGGGACAGACAACAGCCAAACCTTCAGCTAGGAGTGAACAAAGAGGTTTACCAAAAGACACAGCAAACCCAAAGCCCGGAAGTCAGTTTTACGACATTAACTTTTTACATAACTCCAGGGAATGAACCAGGACTCCAAGCCTGTGTGATATCATTGAATAGCCTTTTGGGCCCAATTTCCCAGTTACTTTATTTTATTTTATTTTTTGGTTGGAGGGAGGAAAGTGTGGTGGAGAAACACTAAAGAACCTCCCCACCACTCATGACACTCCCCCCATACCAATGTTCTGATTGATCGAAGAATTTTGAGGACTTCAGTCCAAGGCCTTTCACACAGTGGGGTACGAGCTTGACCAAGTGAATGAGCTCCTAGCTCTCAAGGCATTTTATTCTTTCCACATTCAGACTTTGGAAACACCAGTGAAATGAAGAGCCCATCAGTGAATGTGGAACTTTAAGAAATCGATGCTCACTGAAGAGCTGTAATTAATCGCCTATCCTATTGGTAGAACGCTTATGTTCTTGGCACCACCGCCATCTTTATAAAAAATACATAGTGGAAAATGTTGGAGACATAAAAAGACAATGATAAATGTACTCACATTTAAAAGATAGAAGGGGAGAGAAGAGAAACCTTTCCAAATGCCCCAAGGGAAGAGAAGGCATTTGGAATTTTCCACTCAGTAAGTGCTATGCTAAAGCACTCACTTGATACTGTTTACAAACATGTTTGGGAGAAAAAGATGAATATGCTTTTGAGGGGTGTGGCAACTCTGAGAGTTGGCTTCCCACAGTATTTTGGAAACTATAGAACAACACAGTTTTGGGGTTACTTTAAAGATATTTAATTAAGGGGCTGGGTGGTGGTGCACTTGGTAGAGTGCACATGCTGCAATATTTAAGGATCCATGTTCAAGCCCCTGGTCCCCACCTGCAGGGAGAAAGCTTTACAATTGGTGAAGCAGTATTGCAAGTTTCTCTGTCTCCATCTCTTTTTTAAAAAATATTTATATATTTATTATTGAATAGAGACAAAGAGAAATTGAGAGGACAGGGAGAGGTAAAGAGGGAGAGAGACAGAGAGACACCTGCAGTACTGCGTTACCACTCATGAAGCTTTCCTCCTGCAGCTGGAGACCAGAGGCTTGAACCTGGGTCCTTGCACACTATAACGTGAGGGCTTCATCAGGTGCTCCACTGCCTGGCTCCTTATCTATCTATCTATCTATCTATCTATCTATCTATCTATCTCTATAACTATCTCCATTTCTCTGTTTCCATTTTTTTTTCAAACTTTTATGCCTGAGGCTACAATTTCCTACATTAAATCCCCAGCATGGTGAATAAACAAACAAACTGTATGTTCAACTGAGCGTGCCACTGTCCAGTGCTCCTCTGATCTTTTAAACCCAAAATAAAAAAAAAAAAACCAACAGAATTCTTTGTTTAAAATAGAATAAAAACACTCTCCTTATCCACTGGAAACCCCACGAAGCCCACAGTCCTGGCCTTGGGGGGGGGGTTTGTCTCTGTGACCAGTAGTTGACATGTTGTCAAACAACTAGCAGGGCATGCTGACAGAGTTAGGCTGACAGTGATGAAGAACCACTTGACCAGGCAGCCTCTCTCGTGAGAGAAAAAGCTTCCGTGTTAGAAACACATGTTACTCCCTTGCCTGCTGCGTTGCCTCCTCTGAGTCACAGAAGCTGATTCACTCACCATTCCATGCTGGACTATTTTCCACCCTGTCCAACTGACTGGAACCAAGGATAGTGAGGGCTTGAGGGGGGTGTTTGCTGGCCCTCTGTTCTGGGGGCGATTCTCAGAAGTGTCTGGCTCTCTGTCAAGGCTCTGGCACTTGCTTCTGCTGGCAGATTAGTGGGTGCCATCTGGAACCACTGTTGGGTACTCAAGGGGCTTCTAAGCCAAGATCTTAGTCACGGGTCCAGCTGACCAGGCCAAGTGGTACCAGGAAAAGGGGTCTGGGAAGCCTCCAGCGGACAACAACTTGGGGTTTGCCTTTGCCTTCAACCAGAAGAGCAACCTCAAACCTCTGGAAACAGACTGAAGACTAAAAGCATTTAGAATATTAAGGGGAAAGGGTAGAAGAGAGTCCAGGTGGTGGTGGTGAACCTAGTTGAGTACAGACATTACTGTGTGCAAAGACCTGGGTTCAAGTTCTCAGTCTGCACCAGCAGGGTCAGAGTTGATGGGAAGCTTCACAAATGGTGAAGCAGTGTTGTAGATGTCTCTCTCTTTTACACTCAATCTCCCCTCTTGCATCTCAGTTTCTCTGTTTCTATGCAGAAGTTGACTGCTGTGAACACCCAGCCCAGGAACATCCATGGCTGCACTTCCACCTGGGGCACATGTGAAGGAAGGCTGTGAATTCTACTCTTAAGGGTGGACATTCCCAAGTCTGAAAGAAGCTGCTGAAAAGATGAGTTAGGCTTGTCATCCTCTGAAGTCCTTTCTTTCATTCATCACAGACATGTTCCACAGCCATGGGATTGAGGGGGGAATAGTGGGACTCATGCCATTCGTTAGAATATACTGCACAGCCAAGGGAGAGTCATCAGGTGTAGGAGAGGAAAGGCTCTCGGTCGGTCCAGCACTCACTGGGTCAGACCTGTGAGACGGGCTGGCCAGGAAGGGTCCAGGAGTCAGGGCTGGTGGGTCCAGGTGGGAAAAGTCTGCTGAGCTGAGGCAAAATGGAAGCAGCACATAGCACATAGCATGGAGAAAGGGAGACCCAAGATCACAGGGCAAGCATCATGTCAGCAAGACTTTCTGTTTAGGAAGAGACTCCTGTTCTCTGCATGGATGACATCAGCCTCTGTGTGGATGCTCCCACCCACATGTTGTACCTGGCCAAAAGAATGCACAAGTCTGCCCTCCTGAAAATGTCTCACTCAGCTCTTATTGGTTAAAATTTCTTTCTAGGTTTTGTTTTTTTGTTTGTTTTTGTTTTTTTCCTGAGCTGGATTTCATTGCTCCCAGGCCAACTTCTTTGATCCAGATAGAGAGGTAAAAGAGAGGGGACCACCATCTTGGGTGGAGCTTGAAGAAATCATGTTAAGTGAAATAAGTCAGAAACAGAAGGGTGAATATGGGATGACCTCACTCATAGGCAGAAGTTGATAAGCAAGATTAGAAAACACTAAGCAGAACTTGGACTGGAGAGGTTGTATTGTACCAAAATAAAAGACTCTGGGATGGGTGGGGGGTGGGGAAGGAGGGTTCAAGTCCTGGAACATGATGGCACAGGAGGACTTACTGGGGATTGTATTGTTATGTAGAAAACTGGGAAATGTTATGCATGTAGGAACCATTGTACTTACTGTCGACTGTAAAACATTAATTCCCCAAAAGAAAATCTTAAAAAAATAGAACGAGTGGGTGGTGGTGTACTAGTTAAGTGCACATAGTACTAAGTGCAAGGACCTGCACAAGGATCCAGGTTCAAGCACTCAGCTCCTCACCTGCAGGGGGTAAGCTTCACAAGTGGTGAAGCAGGTCTGCAGGTGTCTTTCTCTAGCTCCCCCTCCTCTCTCAGTTTCTCTCTGTCCTGTCCAGTAAAAAAAGGGGGGAAACAGTGAATTTGTAGTGCTGGTATCAAGCCCCAGCAATAACCCTGGAAGCAAATAAACAAAAGAGGTAAGGGAGACAGAGACATAAAGAACCACAGTACCAGAGCTTCCCCCATGGTGTATCACCTTCCATGTGGTGACAGGACTTGAATTTGGACTGTGTACATGACAAGACACTCTTCTTACCCAGTGAGCTATCCTTCTGGTTATCCAACCCCTAATTTTTTAATTGATTGGCCTACTTACTGATGATGGACCTACGTCATCTTCTTTTCTCATGATGGACAATACTGGCAGTAAAGCCCAGCCTTTCATGAATGTTCCTTGCTCTCAAGTCCAAGTGACTATCCTCAGTGAGGTCACAGAGCATCCTGCCTCCCTCTGGCAGTGCCTTTGCCACCAGGTGGCCACTGTAGCTCTTCTCAATTGGAGGTTTTAGTTTCTTCTTAGACTCATCAGTGCCATTTTCCAGAACTCAATCCACTTGAAATTTTTTTTTGGCCATTCCTGGAGTGTCACAGGGGACTTCTTTGACTTTTTCACATATAGAAGAAGGGAGTTGGGGACACAGATCTTTGGTGATGTGAATGGTTAAAAGAAAGCACTCTACTGTAATCCATTACTCAATAAAGCTTTAAAAAATAAAAAAGGATGAAAAGAAAATAAATATCAGAGATGGATAAAAGAACAGCTAAGTTTTTCTTTGTTTATAACATGTAGAGGCTGGGTGATGGTGCATCTGGTAGAACACACATGTTACGATGTGCAAAGACATGATTTCAAGTCCCCACTCCCCAACTGCAGGGGCTGGAGGAGGGGGGACGTCAAGACCAGTGAAGCAGGGTTGCATGTGTTTCTCTTTTCTTATCTATCTTCCTCTTCCCTCCAAATTTCTCTGTGTCTATCCAAAGAATATAAATATAAAAGATTTATTTAAATGGTATATGACATGTATACTTCCCATATATGCTGGTGAAGCCCAGGAAAGCTTAGTAACTCACTCACCTGGTTTCAGCATTTAGTTTAAGCACCTTAATTCCAGCAGAGGACATTGGGAGGTGCCGGGCTAGTGTTGCGGGCAGGAGAGACCATGGCGGCATGGTAATAGAATTCTTTATTGATGCAGGGCCCCAGAGTTGGGCATGAGCATAGGGGTTAGGCCACCTGGCGCCAAACTGCAATGGCCACCTCCCACTCTGTATGCCAGCCCTTCTTCTGGTCAGGACTTGGGAGAGAAAAAAGGGGAAGAGAGAGCGAAATCAGGAACAGAAGTGGGGTTTATAGGGTAAAAACCGGAAGTGGCAAGTTGGGACGGAAATGGCTAGGAAAGGGGCTGGAAAGAGGCAAAAGGCATGCTGGGAAGGTGGAAGCATCCATAGCAACTGTTGCGATGGTTTTAACTGGCAAGAAATAGCAATACCCTGAGGGGATAATGTGGTGGGGAGCATTCAGGCAAAACAATGATTATGTAAATAGACAATAGTGTCAGCAATGCAACATGGAGGGGGTTGGCTTTAAGGCCCGACAAGGAGGGAGAAAGAGATAATCATTTGGGGAGCACTGTCACATAGAGTGGTCAAAGGCAAGCTGATTTAAGTTCTGCCTTTTCCATGAAGAAAAGAGAGAGAAGAGGAGAGACATATGGAAATATGAAGAGAGAGGGAAAGACACCACAGCACCAAAGCATCCCCCAGTGTGGTGGGAGCCAGGTTCAAACCTAGATGGAGAGCATGACAGCAGGCGAGAGCACTATCCAAGTGAGCTATCTCTTCAGCCTTGGATTGTGTTTATTGGGCCTGACTCTATTATAATCCGTGCCTTTTACAATAGCTATTCATCTCCTAGTTTCTACAAACTCAAGAGTGCTCTGATCTGCTGTGGCATTAATTCATAATTACCCAGCTATTGTCTGGCTGACATAGGCCTGAAAATTGTCAGCTAAACTCCATTTCCCAGGAACCTCTGTGTCACCTATGACCTGGTGCAGTGAATGCCAATCTTCATATGAGCGAATCACAGAGTACCATGTACATTTGGATTGACCAATCATGGACAATTGGGTCGGGAACTATCAACGCTATTCATACCTTAAACCTAAGTTTCTTGATTCTCTCTCTGACTGATTTCATCCATTGCAACCATGTTCCCTACCCAAGTTTGGGGGCTGATCATTAGTAAAGTATTTTGACCCCATTCCTTCTGATCTTTCTGTTTAGTCTTGTCGTCTGTTCCTAAATAATTGTCTGATTCCAATACCATCATTGCTGGTGATGTAATCTCTCTCCCTGTCTACTTGGTGCCTCATTTGATTAAACCTTAATACATTTCCTTCCTCTTTAACCTTGTTTGCTGATTTATTCTCATTGCCCTGCAACTTTGTGCATCTAACCACCTTCTATGGCCATGTGACTTCATCTGGTGTCACATGACTCCACTGCCCAAATCAGTCCATCTGTGAGGCTGGCATAGCTGACAGTAAGGAACAAGTCTGTATGTTTTCTTTCAGACTGTTTCCTTGCAAAGGTGGGGTCTCTGTGTTCCGGGTTAATGGGAAGTGTGTGGCTTCTCTACATGTAGGGCAGTGGATTGGGGTTTGCGAAGCAGTCCTCTATTTTGAGACTTTTAATAAGTGAGGAAACTTGCCTGGGTGGAGAAACAAAAGTTGAGCAACAGATTTTAAATAAAAGGAGAGACTGTTATCCATTGTTTGCTTTCCTTCAGGAACCATCATTCTGTTAGTGTTTCCATTAAGTAATTTTAATTTCTAGGCCAGGTGGTGGCACTCCCAGTTGAGTGCACATGTTATGATGTGCAAGGACCCAGGTTCGAAACCCTGGCTCACCTGCAGGTGGAAAGCTTCATGAGCAGTGAAATATGCTGCAGGTCTCTCTCTCTCTCCTACTCTATTTCTATTTCTTTCCATCTTAATTTCTAACTCTACCCAACATAAATAAGTCAATAAATAAATAAAACATCTAAAAACAAGCAATTTCAATTTCTTTACATCTAAATTATGTTATTGTGATTAAATTGATTTAATTACCTATACTGACCTAAATACAGTTGATTTAAATGCCACTGTTATTCCTTACTGTTCAAGCCTAAACCCCATTTAAAATTTTTCAGAAAACCTGATAGCTGGAAAACTCAAACCTCTCTATGTCCTTTAAAGAAATTAAATTAGTGATTTAAAAAAATTCTCATCCAGGTAGCATCAGTGCAAGATGATTTTGTTGGTAGCTGTACTGTGAAGAAGGGAGCATCAGTTTATGCCACATTTTTGAAAGTGGAGAAGGTACCAATGTTTGCCAATTCACTCTATGAGGCTTGCATAATGTTATCAGGATCACGAAAGGGCACTCTGAGAAAAGCACATCAGGGATTAGTGTCTCTCATGAACCTAAACTCACTAATAATAGTGATATTAGTCAATAGAATTTAGAGTTTACTAAAAGAGTTCATGAATAAGTTAAATTTATCTCAAGAACACAAGAGTGACGTAGTTATGAAAGTCAAACAGTATAATTTCACCAGAGTAACATTAAATAAATAAAGAAAAAGTAGTTAGGACAAAATGCCACCCATCTGAGATGTAAATACAAACTTTGAAGCAAATTTCTCCAAGGTGGTAGAGGGCAGCTTAGGACAACCTAGAACTAGCAAGGCCCTTGACTAATACCAACCACTTTGTTCCATCAGGATATTACAAGAAAACCGTGCCAGAGGCAGGTTGTTGGTGTGGACCGCAGGCACCCAGCTCCCAGACAATGCTGAGCACTAGACACAAGACACAGCAAAGAGAGACAAACACCATATGGCATTGCTCTCACAAGGGAGAAACAAATGAACTGAGTAAATGTTTTCTACAAGGACACAGTCTGGTCATTAGGAAGGAAAGAGAATAGAAGAATAGAGATGGGCAAACTAGGTAGCAAGGCCCAAGTGTATGCTGATGGAAACTAAAATTCTGGTGGTGAACATAAGCTAGTATAATAATCTCTCTCTCTCTGGTGGTGAACATAAGCTAGTATAATAATCTCCCTCTCTCTCTCTCTCTCTCTCAGAGAGAGAGAGAGAGAGAGAGAGAGGAAGAGACCACAGCTTCTTGCAATGTGGTGGGCCCTGGTCTCAACCTGGGTCATGTAGCACCCTATCCAAGTGAGCTATTTCATCAGCCCAGACATTGATTTCAAAAGGCATGTAATGTATATGCCCCCAGTGCAAATGATTATTATTTTAAAAAATTTTATTAAAAAATTTTCTTTATTAGGGGATTAATGTTTTACAGTAGACAGTAAATACGATCGTTTATACATGCATAACATTTCCCAGTTTTCCACATAACAATACAATCCCCACCAGGTCCTCTGCCATCCTGTTCTAGCACCTGAACCCTCTCCCCCGTCCACCCCAGAGTCTTTGACTTTGGTGCAATCCACCAACTCCAGTCCAAGTTCTGCTTAGTGTTTTCCCTTCTGGTCTTGTTTTTCAACTTCTGTTTATGAGTGAGATCATCCCATATTCATCCTTCTGTTTCTGACTTATCTCACTTAAGATGCCCAAACCAAATTATGTTAGAAACTGGCATTGTTTCAATAAAAGAAGAAATTTTTCAGGAGTTAGGTGTGGCACACCTGGTAGGAAGCCCATGTTACCATGTGCAAGGACCCAGATTCAAGTACTTTGTCCTCTCCTGAAGAGGAGGAAGCTTCATGAGTGGTGAAGTAATGCTGCAGGTCTCCTCTCTCTCCCTCTCCCTCTCCCTCTCCCTCTCCCTCTCCCTCTCCCTCTCCCTCCCCTTCCCCCTCTCCCTCTCTCCCTGTTGTGACCCCAACAGGACTTTGGGGTTATTAGCATACAAATGACTTCAGCCTGGGACACAGGAAACCTATAAAAGCACAGACTTGGAGGAGCTGGTTGCTGCTTCTCCTGGTCAGAAGCATTTCAGTGGAGGTGTGCCAGGTATCCACCATGGCTACTTCTCTTGGGAACTGAACATGTGTAACTCTGCTAGTAGGTAAATTTTTAGACCCCTCTATAGCCATGAGCAACCTATACCTCAGCTGATAATTGTTTATCTTATGGGACTAAACTTTTGACAATTATACTCAGACCTTATGGACCTAGTGTACTAGGTCCATAACTGCTTATTTTGCTTTTACCTGTTTCACCCTAATAAACCTTGTATTGTTTAAACCAGTTCCCAGCTCCCCACTATGAATCCTTTAAAGGCCCAAGCTCTAAGCCCCTTTTCAAATCTCAGGTTACAAGCTAACCCCTTTTAAGTCAGTTTCAACACTCCCTCTCCCTCACCCTCTCCCTTACCCTCTCCTTCTCCCTCTCCCTTTCCCTCTCCCTCACTCTTCCTCTCCCTCTCCACTCCCTCCTCAATTTGTCTCTATTAAATAAATAAATATTTAAAAATAAACCTGTCATAACATAGTACTCAGCTTCATAAAGCTCAAAATTGGGTAAAAGGAATCAAGTAGTGTATGTGTGTGGGGGTATGTGTTGGTGAGGGTACACAGGTGTTTCCAGAGTTCTAGTAAAAATCTCTTTCGATTGAGGGTGCCAGGTGCCTGGGCATGTTCACTCAGACTGATTGAGTTGGACATGGTCATGATATATGTCTTGTGTTATGACGTGTCACTGATGGTTTGTTCACTTCTCTGTATGTGATTCAATGAGAAGATTAAAAAAGAAAAGCCCTGGAGAAGAGACAGCAAATTCTGGCACTGACATGTTGGGTACAAGGAGGGGAGAGGGGGTTACCAGTGGGCTTCCCTCCTGACTCTGCCATGCTTATTTACATCACACTGGAACAAACATGTCATAACTGATCCAGGAAGCAGTTTAGCAGGTAGAGTGCATCTCTCTATGCACAAGGTCCTGGTCTGAATCCCCATGTGAGCACCATGGGCAGCATCAGGAACTCCATGTGAGCAGCATGGGCAGCATCAGGAACCCCATGTGAGCACCATGGGCAGCATCAGGAACCCCATGTGAGCACCATGGCAGCATCAGGAACTCCATGTGAGCAGCATGGGCAGCATCAGGAACTCCATGTGAGCACCATGGGCAGCATCAGGAACTCCATGTGAGCACCATGGGCAGCATCAGGAACTCCATGTGAGCACCATGGCAGCATCAGGAACTCCATGTGAGCACCATGGGCAGCATCAGGAACTCCATGTGAGCACCATGGGCAGCATCAGGAACTCCATGTGAGCACCATGGGCAGCATCAGGAACTCCATGTGAGCACCATGGGCAGCATCAGGAACTCCATGTGAGCACCATGGACAGCATCAGGAACTCCATGTGAGCACCATGGACAGCATCAGGAACTTCACGTGAGCAGCATGGGCAGCATCAGGAACTTCACGTGAGCAGCATGGGCAGCATCAGGAACTCCATGTGAGCAGCATGGGCAGCATCAGGAACTCCATGTGAGCAGCATGGGCAGCATCAGGAACTCCATGTGAGCACCATGGACAGCATCAGGAACTCCATGTGAGCAGCATGGGCAGCATCAGGAACTCCAGAGACAGACAGAGTGCTGGAACATGTGGACTAAAATCTCTAGAACATGTGGAATAAAACCTGGACTGAGGAAGTGGTTCAGCAATAGCTTATATGCACAAAACCCTGGATTTAACCCCAGTACTACTCTCTCTCCCTCCCTCTCTCCCTCTCTCTCTCTTTCTCTGGCAAAATGATAGGATTTTTTAAAAAAATGTTAGCAATAGTTTGTGACAAGATTATAAGATTAAAATGCATATTTCCATATGCTCACCCTCCCAAAGATAACCACCATAGTTCTCCTAAGTCTTATAAACAGTCTCCTTGCTTTCTCTTTCATTTGTATTTTTTTCTATTGGAAAGCTCATGTAAACCAGATCTCTAGATCCCATATATCAGTGAAACCATCTGGTAGTTGTCGTTATTCTCTTTACTTATTTCGCTAAGCATGATCACTTCCAGTTCCATCCATTTTGTCCCAAAGGACACAATATCTTCTTTTTGATTGCAAAGTAATATTCCATGGGATATATATCTCATAACTTCTTTAACTAGTCATCTGATGAGGGGCATTTAGGCTGCTTCCACTCTGGCTACTGTGAATAATGCAGCTATGAACATAGGGGTGCATATGTCTCTTCTAATTAGTGCTTGAGTGTCCTTTGAGTAAATATCTAGGAGTGGTATTGCCGGATCATAAGGTAATTCCATTTTTACTTGCTTAAGGACTCTCCATAGAGTCTTCCAATGGGGCTGTACCAGTTTGCATTTCAAAATGGTGCAACTGGAGAGAACACACAATTCATTTTTCGTTGGCTTTACCCAGGACTGTTGGTTCATATTTCAAGAAAACAAATGAGGGCTCTCTGGAGCTGGCATCCATTTCACCCACAGGACAGTTCAGCCCCACATGATTATCAGCACTTTTTCAAACTGCTCTGGAGTTCTGACTTTCCCAGTAGGCCTCTCATTCTGCTCCCTGACAAGATAAATATGGGATATTTACTAAAAACCCTTCTATGCCATTTGAGAAAATCATGCAAAACAAGGAGAGCTTGTTCAAGTCTTTCTTTTAGTATGACAGGGCTTGAGATTGAAGTGTCAAAAGTTTATCCTGCCCCCTCTCCATTCCCATCAATGTCAGATGATCCTTGCAAATTCTGAGTGGTTCTGTCCACCTCTCACTCATCCGAACCCACGGGAGAAGCAACAAGATTGCCTTTACATTCCAGAGGCCGCCTCCTGAGACACGGCCTGCAAGGCAGCTACAGAGCCGCCAGAGTTCATTTGTACTCTTCCTCTTGTCTTTGAGTTCAATTTCAAGGGAAGTTAGCAGAAATGCCAGCCTTCTCATCATGCTTCCGTGAGCCTTCTGCTCATGTCCATTTAAGAAATGGCTCCTCTAGGAAGTTGGGCAGTAGTGCAGCGGGTTAAGCGCACATGGCACAAAGTGCAAGGACTGACATAAAGATCCCGGTTCTAGCCCCCGGCTCCCCACCTGCAGGGGAGTCTCTTCACAAGCGGTGAAGCAGGTGTGCAGGTGTCTATCTTTCTCTTCCCCTCCTCTCTCCATTTCTGTTTGTCCTCTCCAACAACAACATCAATAACAATAATAACTGCAACAATAAAACAACAAGGGCAACAAAAGGGAGTAAATAAATAAATAAAAACTTAAAAAGAAAAAAAGAAATGGCTCCTCTAACAGATGGGGAAGAGGAAGAGAGAGAGAGAGAGAGTGGGATCTGGAAGTACCCCACTCTCCATCACATTATCACTGAGAGGAAGCTTTCCCTGTGGTACAGAAACAGAGGAGCAGTTTCCATACAGACACTAGCCAGCCACACAGTGCCTGTGATGGTGTTTCACCCTCCTGGCATTGAGCTTAATTAAGATAGTGGTGAAGGGGAGAACTGAGGGATGGATTCAAAGGGGCCACCCTGATAGGTTGATGAAGTCAGAAGAGCGCTGGGTGACCTCAGGGAGCAACCAGGGGCCGGTCATCTGAAGCCGAGCCCATGTCCTCTCTGCTAGACCGACAAGGCCTCACTCTGCAGGCATTCTCTGTGTGGTCAAAGGTTGAGAAAATGGCACTGACACAAGATGGTCAAAGCCCGTTAATCCATAGCCTGTGTGCACCATCTCACCAATCTTTGCGTCAGAGCTCTGTCCTCCTTTCTACTCTACCTTCATCAATCATCCCAGCTCAGTTTCCTACCAGCCTGTAGGACAGCCCTGAAGACACAAGTGGGAGTGTGTCAGCCATCAACTCCCCATCCCACGGTCAGTGACCAATTTGTGGCATCTGGACACGTGAGGAAAATCAGAATGGTTGGGCGTGGTATGTTATCCGGGGGATCAGAAAATTGGGTGTCTTCTGTAGCCAGGATATATGTTCTTGGGGGTGGGGGCCCATATCCCAAGAGCTTGGCAAACATGGACATGGAATAGGACCAACCTCTCCATTTTCGTTAGATCCTGAAGGTTTCTTGTGGGTGGAGCAGAGAGGGAGCAGCAGAGAGAAAGGCAAAGATACCATTCTCAGTACATCTCCCCAGAGATGCCCTTGCTGAGAATTGGAAAGGCTTTTAATTTTTATTTATTTATTATTATCTTTTGCAGGGGTGGGATCTCTGGGAATTCATTACTGCAGGATGACTTTTCAGATACAGACAAGAGAGGCAGAGACAGAGAGGGGAGAAGGTGAGAAAAAGCAACCATCATTTCCTTTAATGCAGTAGGAGCTAGGCTTGAAGAATTTGATTCTTTTTCTTATTGCCACCAGGGTTATCTCTGGGGCTCAGTGCCAGTACTACAAATCCACTGTCCCCAAAGCGATTTTTTCCCCCATATATTTTTTCATTTAAAAAGACAGAGAGAAAGTGATATGGGAAAGGATGATAGAGAGGGACAAAGAGGAGCACCTGCAGATTTGTTTCACTTCTAGTGAAGCTTCCCTCCCCAGGAGGGGAGCAGAGGTTCAAACCCACATTCCTGAAAACTGAAAAAAAAATTTTTTTTACTCTATATTTACTAGATGTCAGATAATGTTCAGAAAACTTTCTGTATATCACAAAGTGCTGGGAGATAGGTGTTCGAGTCTACATACCTACTGACCAGATAAAGAAGTTATTGGGAGATGGGTGGTGGTACACCTGCTTAAACACACATAGTACTAAGCACAAGGACCTGGGTCCTATCCCCCCACCCCCCACTTGCAGGGGGAACTCTTCACAAGCAATGAAGTAGGTCTGCAGGTGTCTATCTTTCTCTCCTCTATGTCCCCCTCCTTTCTCAATTTCTCTCTTTCCTCTTCAATAAAATTGCCAAAGTGGCTGCCAGGAGCAGTGGATTCATACTGCAGGCACCAAACCCCAGTGATAACACCGGAGGCAAAAAAAAAAAAAAGTTATAAGATATAAACTCCATGGAATACTACTCTGCAATCAAAATGATAGTGCTATGTCCTTTAGTACAAAATATAGGTGGAACTGGAGGTGGTTATGCTTATCCTCATAGACAGGAAGGGACCAGCCAGTATATGGGAAAAGCAGGATTTGAACTCCAGCTGCCAGATGACTAAAGCCCTGAATTCTCCACCCTTTCCTACAGCAGAGCCATCTTGCTGAAGATGTAAGCTTACACATATGCAGAGGGAACACTAAAGAGACAAGGGGCACTTTTTCAGTACCAGGAAAGAAAACTTTGCATGGTGACTAGCTGTTGTTTAATTGTCCTACTACTGGTAGTGTCTGCATTTCAGTGTGTGCTTTAAAATTATACATGAAGCTATAACGTGGTGTCAAAATGCTTCCTTCAAAAACAGCAGGAGGACAATGATGTTCATGCAAAGTGACCCCAAATTTGTGGTCCATCATGGAATAATGAAAACTGTTCCAAGTCAGAGAAGCACTTATTCTTACCTTATAATAGTTATTGTTTTTATTGTCACTGGGGCTTCACTGCTCCAGATGACTTCCTTAGGTTATCTTTCTTCCTTTCTCTCTCTCTCTCTCTCATGTTCTATCTAGTGTGTGTGTGTGTGTGTGTGTGTGTGTATTAGAGAGAGTGGGGGCTGGGCAGTGGTGCACTCAGTTAAGCACACATAGTACTAAGCTCAAGCACCTGCACAAGGATCTGGATTTGAGTCCCCAGCTCCCCACTTGCAGGAAGGACACTTGACAAGTGGTGAAGCAAATTTGCAGCTGTCTATATTTCTCTCCCCTTCTCTGTATCTCCCTCTTCTCTTGATTTCTCTCTGTCCTGTCTAATATAATGGAAAAAATGGCCAGCAGGAGCAGTGGATTTGTAATGCAGGCACCAAGCTCCACCATAAACCTGGAGGCAAATAAATAAATAAAATAAAAACAAATAAGTGAAAAGAACAATTGAGAGAGAGAAAGAGAGAGAGAGAAGGTGGAGGAGACTACAGAGCACTAATGATTCCTCCATTGTGGTGGGGGCCAGGTTGGAACTTGAGTCAAGCATGTAGCAAAGCAACACAATACCCAGATGAGCTCTTTTGCTGGCCTTTTTTTTTTTTTTTTTTTTTTTGCCTTACTCTTCTAAACCACTGATAGTGTCTGAAGCTGTTGCTGACTGATATTTGGCCAATGGAAAACTCCCAGTAAACCTCAGGTAGAGGCATTCTGACCATCCTGACACCACCGTCCAGTGGACCATGTGGCAGATTTACAGAGATCCCATCAGAACACCACCACCACAGAATCCAAGACCCCCCAGGTCTGACCACACAACTGCTCAAGCTCTTGCTAGATAGATATCTGGTCAACCCAATGCCACAGACAATACTCACTCTTCACCCACCCATGTTTCCTACTAGTCCTCCTGCTTCCTTCCCCCTCCTCACCTGCCAACCTCAAACACACACCTTCTCCTCCTCCTCCAGTGCTAAATAGGTGGAGTGAACCACTGAGCTCAGGTGAGAAAAGCATTCAGAGCCTCTGGTAAAATCACTCTCAAAGATGGCCACCATTCCATCTAGACACTAAGTCATTTCCTAGAAATTCAAGTTAAGCGCTAGCCAGAAAAGACCAGAGTAGAGCAAATGCACCATCATAAATCTCATATATATCAAAGGTTAATGCCTGAAAGCACTAAGTCAGGGGACTAGGGAGCTTACTTGCTGAGGGGGAACTGGGGCCTCAGACTTGCAAATCCGGTGAGAGCACTTCCTGTCTGCTTGCAGCTAATGGAAGTGAGTCATGTATTAGGAAGGAGAAAGACAGACGCCATCTGTCCAGAGGAAGCTCTGGCTTCTCCATTTCTGTGGATCTCAAGCCATGCTCCTCCCAGCTAGAGGTTAATGGAAATGCACCAGAAACTTTTATTAGTGGTCCCAGAGACTTAGAAGCCCAGCTAGTATTTAAGGAGGTGAAATCCCTGCTATAGATTATGATACCCTCAGCGATGCTAGACGCCCTGTACCATGTCCTCAATAAATGTTACATGGCACAGAATTTCCACCTGGTACAAAATTTCCATCCTCAGTGGGTAAGAGTGTCTTCAACAGCCATCAGGCGATCATTCAGATCCCCTGCTCTGTGCACCTGCTATGGACTTGCCTGGAATGAATGAACCAGCTCTCCATGTTGGAAATTCGTGATCTCCTCCTTGCTTTTGAACTCAGAGACAGGGCTGTAACTCAGCTCTATCCTCCCTTATTTCCTTGTAAGGGGGCAAAGAGTCTTTCGGTGATATGTACTGTGGAGGATAAAGAATAACAGGATTGGTGGATTACATCAAAGAAAAAGATTCTGGGGTGAGGAGTGGGTGGAGGGCTCAGGTCCTGGAACATGACGGCAGAGGAGGACCCAGTGGGGGTTTAATTGTATGTGGAAAACTGAGAAATGTTATGCATGTACAAACTATTGTATTTACTGTTGACTGTAAAACATTAATCCCCCAATAAAGAAATAAATTTTTAAAAAGAATAACAGGAGAGTCAGGACACTAAATGTTTGTCACGAGGAATCTATATTTTTATACCAACACTGAAAGGGAAGTGAATCTGTGACGCTGAGGAATTATTCTAATGCAGTCTTCGCCCCCAGGTTTTACCACGCCCTGCGAAATCCTAGCAGTGCCCCCTTCAACCAATCCTGGCCCCACACATCACCCCTGGTTGTCGCCCAATAAAAGCCCCCTCACCCCCCCTCGCTCTCTCTGGGCTCTCGGCTCCCCCTCTTGCAGATCTATCTCCCTTCTCTCGCCCCGTGGTCAGGTAATGGGGACGGCCATTGTCGGCTGACTCCACGTGGCCTGAGCCACCCCCCCATCCTATAATAAAGATTTGTGTACCCCCTTGCTCTGGACTTCCTCTCTCTTCTCCACAGTGCAGCCCGACACCTGGCCACAACAACAACATCTGGCGCCCAACGTGGGGCATGGTAAAACATGGGGGCGGAGACTGCATCAGAATAATTCCTCAGCGTCAAATCTGGAAAACATCAGAGGAAGTCAGGCACCGATTCACTTATCTGAGAGAGAAGAGGAAAAACAGAGAACACTGAGAAATAATGATTGGCATAGGTGTGGCTTAGAAAGGAAGTGAAGAAAAGCAGAACTTGCATTGAGACTGGTGTATTGCACCAAAGTAAAAGACTGGGGTAGGTGGGAAGGGTTCAGTCTTGGAACATGATAGCAGAGGAAGACCTAGAGGGGGGTTGAATTGTTATGTGGAAAACTGAAGAAATGTGAACAGGGGTAGCTGGCATAATGGTTATGCAAAGAGACTCTTATTCCTGAGGCTCCAAATTCTCAAGTTCATGGTGAATTCATCTTCTTTATCTTGGATGGAACTTGAAGAAATCATGTTAAGTGAGATAAGTCATAAACAAAAGGATGCATATGGGATGACCTTACTCATGGACAGAAATTGAAAAACAAGATCAGAAGGGAAAACTCTAAACAGAACTTGGACTGGAGTTGGTGTATTGCACCAAAGTAAAAGACTCTGGGGGGGGGGGGGCTGCAGGTCCTAAAGCATGATAGAAGAAGAGGACTTAGTGGGGGTTGTACTGTTATGTGGAAATGTTACACATGCATAAAACATTGTCCTTTACTGTCAACTATAAACCATTAATACCCTAACAAAGAAATTTAAAGTATGCCAGTCTCTTGCCCTTATCAGCTTTTGTAGTCCTTACTTTGATAAGGTTAGATTTGGAGTGAGTGAGGGAAGTGAAATAAGAAGTAGGTGAGGAGGGTATCTAGGTCTAAGTAGAAACTATTTCATTAGGTGTCTTTTTAGGTCTTTCTACTTGCTTGCTTTATTTATTGACTCACTTCAGACTGTTGTGCATTTTTGCTTTCAGGTATATATTTTGCCTTAAATTATGGATACATGTGAACATATGCTCTATCTCATGGGACCTGGTCTATATCTAGGTTTTGGGACTTTGTTAGGAAGTGAACCACCTGAAATGGAATTAAAGAATCCTAAGAGAAAGGAAAGGTCTCACCCGAATAATTAGGGTGAAGGGTTGACTTTCCACACCTGACATCTCTGGACACTGTCCGAAGTGAAGCATGCTGAGGTTGGGATCAGCAGATGCAGTATCAGTTGGTATGAATTGAGAGAAGCATGCAGGAAAGTGAGTCCCATCCTAGAGGTTCCAGGACTGGGGGAAATATAGGTTCTATAGAGGAAGTGGGAGGTTCCTGCTGTCTTAGGGTTTAAGAAGGCAATAGATAGTTATTGCTATAATCACATTATTTGGCAATTAGGTTCACTTTGAAAATCTCATTGTTAGGATTTCATAAATGACCTCACCATAATTTATTCCTCTGATATTATTTATGTATATCTGTATCTTATAAAGTAATACCACCAATTGCTTCTGTTCTCCTGGTCTTGGCTTTTAGGAGAGCCAACATTTTAAAGACAGCCTATGGTCTGTGCATTAAAAAGTTTGAGATATTCAATCAATTTTCCCCTCTCATATTAATTAAATAGTGGTTTATATAACTACAAGTTAATAGGAGTGTACATAAACACCATTCACACCACCAAAAGACTGTGTCCCATCCCATCCTCCTCCCTCACCCACCTTCACCCAATGAAGCCAAACATCCACCTTCACCCTCCACCCAGAGACTTTTACTTTGGTACGCTATTCCAAACTCAGTCAGACCTTGTTTTGAGTTTCCTTTTTTGTTCTTCTTTCTCAGCTTCTGTGTATAAGTCGTTCATCTCATATTCATCTTTGTCTTTCTGACTTAGCTCACTTAACATAATTCCTTCTAGCTCCATCCAAGATGAATCAGAGAAGGTGGGTTCATTGTTCGTAATAGCTGCATAGTATTCCGTTGTGTATATATACCACAGCTTTCTCAGCCACTTATCTGTTGTTCATTCAGCACATGGTTTGCTTCCAGGTTTTAGCCTTTATGAATTGTGCTGCTACAAACATAGGTGTACACATATCTTTTCAGTTGGGTGTTATGGAGTCCTTGGGGTATGTCGCTAAGAGAGGGATTATGGGTCATATGGAAAGTTCATGTCTAGCCTTGTGAGAGTTCTCCAGACTGTCTCCACAGAGGTTGAACCAATTTATATCCCCACCAGAAGTGCAGAAGGGTTCCTTTGTTCCCACAGCCTCTCCCACATTTGTTCCTGCTGTCATTTTTGATGAATGATATTCTCACAGGGGTGAGGTGGTATCTCAATGTTGTTTTTATTTGCATTTCCTTGACAATAAGTGATCTGGAGCAATTTTTCATGTGTTTGTTAGCCTTTTGGATCTCTTCTGTAGATAATATTCTGTTCATATCTTCTGCCCATTTTTGGTTGGTGTCATTTGCTTTTTTGTTGCTAAGTTTTCTGAGCTCTTTGTATATTTTGGAGACTGGCATACTTCAATGATGACTCTTTAGTCACTATCAGGCCACCCCATCAGCTGGGGCCCTAGTCAGGGAGTGCTGGGATTCCCACAGAGACACGATGGGCCTAGACTTCGAATAGATCCTTCCTGCATTGTCACTGGTTATCTCCATCAGGAACAACAAAATGGACCCCTTTGTGGGCCCCCATACAACTTTGCCCTCAGTGTGGATCAACAATGGTAGAAAAAGCTACATCCTTCAAAGGGGTGTTGGGTAACACAATCTATCTACCACCTGAGGAAGATAGGTCCTGAAATAGGTGCAACTTGGAATGTTCCTACTCATGACCACAGAATTCGAGTTTGGACCTACAGGGATGCAGAAGTTACATAGGCTCCTGTGTTGAATATGGGCCCCAGATCAATTCAGTGGGGTTTATAGTCAACAATATTTATATACTTTTTCCATATTTGGGAGCTACTCTCTTCCCTGATCCAGCATTCTAGCCCTCTTTACAGCCATGACATCATCTCCCCAGATAATAACTTGGATCTACCCTGCATATCAGATGTCAGGCTCAAGCAAAAACTAATAAAGTCATGGGCCCTTTGGAATATATCTGAAATAGACCTACTAGCTATTTCCAAAATAGAGACCCAAATCTTCATCTGCACTATTCCAGCCTTTAGGTTCATGATTAGTCAACAATTTGTTTGGCTTTTTATGTTAACTCTTTTTTCAGCCACAAGGTTCCAGATACTACCATGATGCCAATTAGACTACCCTAGGCAGACAACCCCATAAATGTATCCTGGAGCTCTGATTTCCCAGAGTTCTGCCCCACTAAGGAAAGAGAGAGTCAGGCTGGGAGTATGGATTGACCAGTCAACTCCCATGTTCAGCAGGGAAGCAATTACAGAAACCAGACCTTCCACCTTCTGCATCCCACAATGACCCTGGTCCATACTTCCAGAGGGATAAAGAATAGGAAAGCTATCAGAGGAGGGGATGGGATACAGAGTTCTGATGGTGGGAATTGTGTGGAATTGTACCCCATCTTATCCTATGGTTTTGTCATTGTTTCCATTTTATAAATAAAATTTTTAAAAAGGAAATTTGAAAAAGAAATAAAGTGAAGGTAGGACCACAGCAGTTCATGAAAGTGCCCCCCAAATAGGTACAGATATAGATAGACAGGGGTAGATATAAGTCAACCTGTATTTGTGACCTTGAAAGAACTACTGTAGTTGCCAGTGAAGAGAATGGGGACACAGAACTCTGGTGGTGGGAATGGTGTGGAATTATACCCCTATTATCTTATAATTTGGTAAATCAATATGAAATCACTATTAAAGTTTTGTTTTGGAGGCCAGGTAGTGGCACACCTGTGCCACAATGTGCAAGGGGCCTGGTTTGAGTCCCTGGACCCCACCTTCAGGGGGAGAGCTTTGCGAGTGGTGAAGCGACATTGCAGGTGTCTTTCTCCCTTTCTATCTCCTCTCTTCCCTCTTGATTTCTGGCTGTCTTTATTAAATAAATAGATATTGGGGGGGGGGAAACTGTTGGCTTCCACTGAGGGCCACTCTGAAAAAGAAAAAAAGAAATGTTTTTAAAATGATTTCTTTCATATATATATATATATATATATATATATATGTATATATATATATATATATAATTGAATATAGAGAGAAATTGATAGAAGAAAGGGAGATAGGGATAGAGACAGAGAGACACCTGCAGCCCTGCTTCACCACTCGTGAAGCTTTCCCCCTGCAGGTCGGGAACAGGGACTTGAACCTGCATCCTTGTGTACTGTAGTGTGTGCACTTAAACAGGCGAGCCACTGCCTGGCCCCAATAAAGAAATGTTTTGTTTTGTCTCAAAGAATAAGAAGGAAAAAAAATCTCTCTCATGAGTAAGATCCATGCAAGTCTGTGATGCAGAAGGTCATTAATAGTTGGGTTTGGGAAAAAAAAGTAGTTGGGGGGGCAGTTGAGGAACAGTGAATAGAAACACAGATTTGGGGGCCGGGGCAGTGGTGCAGCCCCATAAGCATATATAGTATTAAGTGTAAGGACCTGCATGAGGACCCGATTCAAGGCCCCTGCTCCTCATTTGAAGAGGGATCGCTTCACAAGTGGTGAAGTGGGTCTGTAGGTGTCTATCTTTCTCTCTATCAACTCCTCCCCTTTCAATTTTTCTTTGTCCTATCTAATAAAATGGGAGAAAAGATTTGGACAAAAATAGGCTGTCAGATGCATTTTTTTAAAAAAATTAAGAAATTGTTTATTTGCATGAGATGACAGAGAAAGAGAGATAAGAGCATTGCTAAGTCTGGCATATGGTGGTGCCAGGGATGAAATCTTGAGTCCAGCTGGCAGATCACTTTGGCCCACATAGATCTGGAAGGATGGGAACATTTCCTCCAAAAAAAAGCCATCTCTCTAGCATCTTGAAGAAGAAACTTGGAATTTGATGGCACGTTATTTAAGCAATAGATACTGGATTAGGCTAGGGTTTAGGGTACTGGATACAGGTGTGCATGTATCCATAAATAAGGGGCAGTCATATAACTCAAAGTCAAAATGCTTAATAACCGTTGAAGTGCCTAAAGAAGGCATCATAAATTCTGACTCTCAGACAATATTCTCATCCAACCACAGGCTAGCTACCAAACTCAAGCAAAACTACCATAGTTCTGTGCCCTCAGGAACATGCCTAAAATGGTTCTCCTAGCTTTTTTCTACCCTAAAATCCCTAATCTCATCTGCTCTGATCCTACTTGCTGATTCCTGTTCATTAGCCATATTGTCTCAACTTATGTCATGCCAGCTTCCAGACAGATGCTGACATCTTCCAGCTACAGATGATACCATGACTCAACCCCAACTTCTCTGGGCAGATGACCTCACCAATGTGTCCTGGACCCTAGCATCTCCAGAGCTCTAGTCCACTAGGGAAAGACAGAAACAGGCTGGGGGTATGGATAGACCTGTCAATGCCCTTACTCAGCAGAGAAGCAGCTACTGAAGCCAAAACTCCCACCTTCTACTCCCCATAAACAGCCTTGATCCTTACTTCCAGCAGGGAAGAAGTGATAGGATGAAGATAAGAGGACTCAGTACTCCAGCTCCATCAGCACCCAGAGAAAGAGGAGGAAAAGGAGAGGGACATATGGAGGTAGTTATGATGTCATGAGTGGCTTAGAGGGAAAGAGAGGATTGAGTCAGGAAAAGAAGGGGCAACTATGTATAAATGTGGACAGAGAGTTGTAGAGAAGATGGTTGGCCCATGTCTAAAATTTTAGGGGAACTGTGGTGGATTGCAGTGGGGAGAGTGAAGATTCGGAACTCTGGTGGTGGGAATGGTGTGGATTCAAACCCCTGTTGTTATGTAATTCTGTAATTTAAAGTATAAAAAAGAAAAAAAGAAGAAGAAACTTGGAAGACTACAGGAGGAACTACAAGAAAACTTGTAAAACTCTAGGAGATAAACTTGGAAACTACAAGAGAGCGCACCTGGGAGTGTGGGCCAGCCCCTAGCACAGAGGGGTGTGTTTGTGGGGTTTTGTTTGTTTTCTTTTTCTTTTCCCAGCAAGGTCATTGCTGAGGCTCAGTGTCTGCACAATGAATTCACCACTCCTGGTAGTCATCCCCTCCTTCACTTTCCCCCCTTTATTTGATATAACAGGGAGAAATTGAGATAGGAAGGGGAGATAGAGAGGGAAAGAGACATATGGCAACATGTGTGCTCCTTGCCCAGCCCCATGGGAGGGCAGTTCTCTGGATGGGCATGCCTCTACTTCAGCTTTCAACTCAGCCCCTTACCTGCTGCTCACCTGGCCTGGTTCTTGCCATCCTCTCCAAGCCAAGATTCTCTCTGCTGGACAACCCCTTTCTATACTGTTTGTTTGGGACTGGGGACTATATCCCAAGACGAACTAACATCCTTTTTTTTTTTTTTTCTTCAGGGTTATACTGGACCTTGATGCCAGCACTATGAATCCACTGCTCCTGTGGACATTTCCCCCTCATTTTACTGGGTAGGACAGAGAGAAATTGAGAGAGGAGGGAAAGAGAGAGAGAAGAGGGAGAGGGAGAGGGAGAGAGGGAGAGAGAGAGAGAAAGGGAGAGAGGGAGAGAGAGAGAGAGAAGGAAAGACATAGACACATACAGACCTGCTTTGCTACTTGTGAAGCATTCCTCCTGCAGGTAGGGAGTTGGGGCTTCTTGAGCTTAGTACTATGTGTGCTTAATCAGGTGCGCCACTGCCCGGCCCCAGAACTAATCTCCTTTTCCATTTTCTCCTGTTAAAAGTTTCTGAGTCACCTTTACTGTTTGTCACACATGGGTTGTCATATTTAATCAGAGGACAGCAGAGTAGGCAGGCTTTCGTTTCACACCAAAACCCAAGATCTTCTTTACTTATGGGCATCTTTTGATTCTCAAGGGACAATTGTCAGGAGAGTTGGTAAAATGACGGAATGAGAGGCCGAATGTTGGTACACCTGGTTAAGTGTACACGTTACAATGCACAAGGACTCAGGTTGAAGGCCCCATACCCCACCTGCAAGGGAAAAGTTTCATGAGTGTGAAGCAGGGTTGCAGGTGTCTCTCTGCCTGTCTCCCTCTTTAGCCCTCTTCCTTCTAAATTTCTCTCTGTCCTATCAAATAAATAAATAAAGTAGTGGGTTTTTTTATTAAGTAAAATAATGAAATTTAAGATGATTCTAAAATGGTTATATTTTTAACAAATTTTTTGCAGTTCTAACAGTGAAGTCACTACAGTGACATGCTCAAAAAAAAAAAAGTCACAGTGCTCTATGTATTAACAGAAGAATCAGCCAACAGAAGGGAAAAGCTGTTTTCATCTGTGTCTCATGAGAATCTAGATATGTAAAAAAAAATAACTTCTTTTAAATAAATATTTTCATTTATTTTAGTGAGGCAGAGATTCAGAAAGAAAGACTCTTCAGTCCTGGCATATGGTGGTGTCAGGGATTGACCCTGGGGCTTGGGGAGCCTCAGACAGGAAAGTTTTCTACAGAATCATTAGTCTGTCTCCCTAGCTCCCCCAAATCTTCTTTTTTAGAAAGCATTTAAAAGCTAAGGAAATAGCACATGAGTTATGCAGAAGACTTTCTGCCTGAGGCTCCAGGTCCCAGGTTTAAACTCTAGCACCACCATAAGTCAGAGCTTAGCAGTGCTCTGGGCCCCCCCTCTTTTTCTCTCTCTCCCCCGTCAAATAAAATATGTTTTCAAAGAAATCAATGAAGCAACAGTGTCAGAAGTGGAGGAAGCTTCCAGGGTGTGTCCATTTTGAGCTGGAGGTAGTTCCTGGACTGTTTCCAAGGAAACACCCCACCTCTAAGAATTTCTACTGCTTCATGAGTGGATTGAAATCTTGTTCTTTTCTTTTAATACTTATTTATTTATTTATTTATTTATTCCCTTTTGTTGCCCTTGTTGTTGTTTTTATGTTGTAAACAACTGTTGTTGTTGCTGATGATGTCGTCATCGTTGGATAGGACAGACAGAAATGGGTGGCCAACACTATATTGTTTCTTCTCCAAAGCAGAAGATTCCGGGTACATCTGGGTGACAAGTCTAGCAGATGGAGACTTTTCTCAAGTGGCCTTCCCCAGGGCTCTGTTCTGGCTCCTACGCTATTTAATATTTACATCAATGACCTCCCAGAAACTTCTTCAAGGAAGTTCATCTACGCCGAGGACATCTGCTGTGCAACTCAGGCATCCAAGTTCGACATCCTCAAGGAAACACTCACGAAAGACATGTCTCTGATATCTGATTACTGTAAAAAATGGCGACTAATCCCTAGCACTGCAAAAACGGTATCATCTGTTTTCCATCTACACCATGCCTCGGCCTCGCGTGAGCTTAATGTGCAGCTTGGTGATACGAGAATCCGGCATGAAGCCCAGCCAGTCTATCTTGGCGTTACTCTCGATCACACACTGTCATTTCACGAACATCTCATAAAAACTGCAGCAAAGGTGGGCGCGAGGAATAACATCATTGCAAGACTGGCCAGCTCCTCATGGGGCGCGAGCACTTCCACACTACGATCATCCTCTCTGGCATTATGCTATTCCACTGCAGAATACTGTGCCCCAGTATGGTTCTGTAGCCCCCATGTCCACTTGGTCGATTCCAAATTATATTCCTCCATGAGGATAATTTCTGGAACCATCCGTTCCACCCCGGTTCCATGGCTGCCAGTTCTTAGCAACATCGCCCCGCCAGATATTCGTCGGGATGCGGCATCATCTAAGTTCATTTCCCACGTCTACGCTCGACCGGACCTGCCAATATACGCGGATATCTTCGCCCACCCTGTTCAACGCTTGACGTCTCGTCACCCAATCTGGTCCCCTATGCCTACACTGAACTTCCCTGTTCCAGTCTCTTGGAAACAGAGCTGGCAGTCAGCTGAGGTAAAGAACAAACACCTCATCACAGACCCCTGCAAGCGTCAACCCGGCTTTGACCTAGCACATTATGATTGGGCCCTCCTTAATCAGTATCGAACAGGCCATGGCCAGTGTGCCGCTATGTTCCATCGCTGGGGAGCCAGAGACGACCCGAACTGCCCCTGCGGCTCCAGACAGACTATGACCCACATAGTCAACGACTGCCACCTCTCCAGATTCAAAGGAGGTCTCAAAACTTTACATCAGGCTCAACCTGATTCTGTTGACTGGCTTCGGAAGAAGGGCAAACGCTAGAAGAAGAAGAAGAAGAAGAAGGAGGGGAAGATAGAGAGGGGGAGAGAAAGATAGACATCTGCAGACCTGTTTCACTGCTTGTGAAGCGACTCCCCCACAGATGGGAAGCTGGGGGCTCGAACCGGGATCCTTACCCAGGCCCTTGGGCTTTGTGCCACATGCGCTTAACCCACTGCGCTACCACCTGAATCCCTGAAGTCTTGTTCTAAGGGGTGAGGGGGACACGCACCCTCAGAGCTGGAGGAGCAGGACTCAGAGTCCTCCACCTCATGCAGTGGGGACAGAGTGGTGGTGGGGAGGGGGGTTTACCAGCCTTCTCAGCAGTGTCCCGCCCCTCTGGGCCTCCACAGCCATTGTCATACAGGGCAGCCAGAATCTTCAGGAAACATCAGCATCTCACATTTGCCAGTTTGAAACTTTCCAGTGGCTCCTTCCAGACTTAGAAATACAGTCCTTGATGAGATTTGGGCGGTAGCGCAGCAGGTTAAGCGCACCTTGCGCCAAGTGCAAGAACCGGTAAGGATCCTGGTTTGAGCCCCCTGCTCCCCACTTACAGGGGAGTCACTTCACAAGCAGTGAGGCAGGTCTGCAGGTGTCTTTCTCTCCCCCTCTCTGTGTTCCCCATCTCTCTCCATTTCTCTCTGCCCTATCCAACAACGATGACATCAATAACAATAATAACTACAATAATAAAACAACAATGGCAACAAAAGGGAATAAATAAATATTAAAAAAAGAAAAGAATACAGTCCTTGATGTGACCTTCAGTGCCTTCCAGAATTTTTCCTCACCCCAGTATGTCCCCCAGTCCCCTTCTGCCTGGGTGACCTTCACCCGTGGTTGCACATACAAGCTGTCTCCTGGTTGGTACTGAACCCACCATGCCTGCCCTGCCCATGGGGTTACAGACTTGCTGGTCCTTCTGCTCACTCCCATCTTGCCACTGGCTCTTAGATGACCTGGCTCCTCTTGGTCATAGGATCTCAAATATCAGTTGGAAAGCCCTTCCTCCACCTGCTCTCCGATGCACTGGTGGTCTCTGTGCTCCTGGTCTCCACAACTGTGCCTCCCCTAACAATGCTATCTCTATGAGAATAGAAGGAAGTTGTTGCTCTTGCCATAGGGACAGTGAGGGACTCAGGGAACTCTCAGAGGTAGGGTTCTACATGCCCCTCACATCCCTCAGTATGTTGCCAGGGCCTGTATCACACGCCCTCTGTGTGACCCCTAGAGATGTTGTAAGAACAGCCAGAAAACTATGAAAAAGCAATGGGGCTGGGAGGTGGGGAGGGAGGCAGTGGCACACTAGGTTAAGCACACACGTAACAATGCATATGGACACAGGTTCAAGCCTCTGGTCCCCGTCTGCAGGGTGGAAGCTTCACAAAAGGTGAAGCAGGGCTGCAGGTGTCTCTCTGTCTCTCTCCCTCTCTATGTCCTCTTTCCCTCTCAATTTCTCTGCCTCTATCCAATAATAAAAACAAACAAATAAATAAGTAAATAAAAATAAAGTAACAAGAGTACTGTTTATCCTGTGGGATCTTTGTGGGTTTTTTTTAGAATTTTTAAAAACATTTATTTATTCCCTTTTGTTGCCCTTGTTGTTTTATTGTTGTAGTTATTGATGTCCTTGTTGTTGGATAGGACAGAGAAAAATGGAGAGAGGAGGGGAAGACAGAGAGGGGGAGAGAAAGATAGACACCTGCAGATCTGCTTCACCGCCTGTGAAGTGATTCCCTGCAGGTGGGGAGCCGGGGGCTCAAACTGGGATCCTTGTGTCGGTCCTTGCACTTTGGGGATCTTTATTTTGTAAGTTTGTGTCCTGTGAAGTCCATGGACAGAAGTAGGTACAAAGTATCTACAGGTACCAAGTATTATCTATCTATTGTTGCAAAAGTCTTTTTCAGAGAACAAAATACACATTGAAGACTGCCCACTGACTTCATTAGGAATTATATGAATTACTGAGCAGCAAGCTAATAAACAGACCTTCCACATCGGTGTGTCTACCCCCCTAAGGGAGCACGATCTTTATTAGCTGGGCTAGTGTTAGAAGCACTTACATTCAAAGAAATTCCACACAGCCCCATTATTTAGGGCCCCCTGTGGT
This sequence comes from Erinaceus europaeus, assembly GCF_950295315.1. Classification (NCBI taxonomy): domain Eukaryota; kingdom Metazoa; phylum Chordata; class Mammalia; order Eulipotyphla; family Erinaceidae; genus Erinaceus; species Erinaceus europaeus. Next base: position 16,424,578 of record NC_080163.1, read on the forward strand.
TCGACAGACACTTAATGTAATAAGATTCATAACAGCACAGTAAAGGCACGATTATGTTAAATGCCTGTAATCTCTTTGTCCTCCTCAGAAATCAGGCTCCTAGTGAATTTCAAGTGTCTGTCTCAGACTCTGTCCAACCAGTAAGCAATTAACTCCCAGGGTTGCTAATTAAGTAAATTACTCCTGACTTCAGGGCCAGAGTTGAGGGTGGGACTCTGACCCTGTTGACTAAAATTCTGGGCTGTCATCACAGCTGAGAATGACAGGCAGAGTTACTAGCGCACAGAGGAGACTCAACTATGTAAACTGAGGATACCAACAAGCATTACAGTTTCTTGGCATAAGAGCCTATAAAAGAGGGGCCAGATGGCGGTGCATCTGGTTGAGCCACAGGTTAAAGTGCTCAAGGACCCAGGTTCCAGCTTCCAGCCTCCACCTGCTGGGGGAAAGCTTTGCAAGTGGTGAATCAAGTCTGCAGTTGTCTCTCTCCCTCTCTATCTTACCCTACCCTCTTGGTTTCTGGATGTCTCTATCCAATAAGTAAAGATAATTTAAAAAATTAGGAAAACATAAAATAAAAACCTAAAAAAATAAAAAGAGGAGACAACCGGGAGGGGCTGCGGTCACTTTTGGCTTCTCAGTTCAGGCGCCTCTACTCCTAGTGAATTCAGTAGCGGGGGTCAAGGACCAGGGGTTTTGGGCTGCGGTTTAATGCGCTCAGCTCCAGTGCATTCCGGACAGCCTGCCCACTCCACCCGCAGAAATGAGCAGCGGGTTGGCCCCAAGTAAAAGCATCATGTATGTATGCAACCTGCCCTTTTAACTCACCAATTATGACTTAATCCAGGGTTACTATAATGAAGGGCTGAGCTACTTGGGAGTCAGGCGGTAGCGCAGCGGGTTAAGCGGAGGTGGCACAAAGTGCCAGGACCCAGGGAAGGATGCCGGTTCAAGCCCTTGGCTCGCCACCTGCAGGGGAGTCGCTTCATAAGCGCTGAAGCAGGCCTGCAGGGGTATCAAAAGGAAATAAATAAATATTTAATAATATGTATATACCAGGAGGATAAAGACTTTGCACCAAACTAAACCAGAGCAATAAACAATAAGCAGTTATTTGATAGAGTGATAAAAACAAGCGTTGCTATTAACAATGGAAGAGCAGCGAGTCGGGCGGTAAAGCAGCGGGTTAAGTGCATGTGGTGCGAAGTTCAAAGACCTGCGTAAGGATCCGGGTTAGAGCCTTCAGCTCCCCACCTATAAAGGAGTCGCTCCACAGGCGGTGCAGCAGGTCTGCAGGTGTCTTTCCCCCTCTCTCTCCCCTCCTCTCTCGATTTCTTTCTGTCCTATCCAACGACAGCTACAAAAACAACGATAATAATAACCACAACAATGATAAAACAACAAGGGCAACAAAAGGGGAAAAATGGTCTGGGGGGGGGAACAATGGAAGAACAGCTGAGTTCATCCAAAGATGGAGCTACTTTGATAAGTCTAAGTGTCATGGGTGTGAGGAAAGTGAACGCTTAAGTTATGCCTGTCCTAGCAATATGCTTGGAAAACATGAACCTCCAAAGAAGAACGGGAAAAATAAAGGAAAAAAAAAAATTCCTGAGCCAGAAGGAAAAAAATGAAGAAATAGAAAAAAGTGATGATGAAAGAAAAGACCCTGATCTGGACAGTCTCAGTCAGGCCAGAGCTTTCCAGCAAGCCAACAGTGAAGAAGAACCAAACAAATGAAAACCCAGTTTGGGCGGTTCCCTTATCATCAGATGATTTACAACACCTGAGAATAAAGAAAAGCACATATTTCAGTGACGAAGAAGAACTCAGTGACTACAGTTATACTTCTTATTCTGTAAATATCATTTTGAAATGGTCGTTTTGAAGTACCCCATTTATTTGGACTCAAGAATACTTTTAGAAATTGAGCATATAGGGTAGTCGCGGGGTAGCACTGCAGATTAAGAGCACATGGCGCGGAAGCACAAGGACTGGCGTGAAGATCCCAGTTGGATCCCCCAGATCCCCACCTGCAGGGGAGTCGCTTCACAGGCCCTGAAGCAGGTCTTCAGGTGTCTATCTTTCTCTCCCCCTCACTGCCTTCCCCTCCTCTCTCCGTTTCTCTGTCCTATCTGACAACGACGACATCAATGACAACAACAGTAATAACTACAATAATAAAACAATCAGGGAAACAAAAGGGAATAAATAATATTTTTTAAAAAGAAATTGAGCATCCAAACAGTACCAAATAGATTTTTTTTACTACAAAATAGTTCATAGGAGCTGCAAAATACTTTTAATGTATCATGTTTCCGTCTTGCCTGAGAAGAGTGGAAGGAATAAAACAAGATTTGCTATTAAGCATTGATCTTGAAAATAGTTCACTAGAATTAAAAAAAATGTACCATTAGAGTAATGAAAACATCATCCCAAGAAAAATAAATAGATTTGTTTGAGTTCATACAAGTTTATTCATATGTGATGGTTTACATGAGGACTTTTGAAATAAATTTCATCTTTAGAAAAAAAAAGTTCATAAAGACTGAAAAGTTGGGTGACTTACTGTTGTTCATTGTTAATAAAAATGTCAAGAGAATTTTATTTTTTTAAAAAAAGAGCTCTAAAAGATTCTTCTAGGACCTTACCCATTAGAGCACATATATTACACGTGCTTTGCCTCAGGACCCTAGTTCAAATAGCCGGTCCTCACCTGAAGTGGGTGGGAGGAGGGGCCAGTGGGGCACAGTGCTGCAGGGGCCTCCCCTTCTCTCTGTCTCTTACCCTTTAGCAACAAGATAGAATAATAAATGAAGGCCACTGGGAATGGTGGGGTTGTGCAGGCAGCTAGCCCCAGGTGAAAGGGATCCTTTGAACGAGTTAATGGAATCCTATTTTTAAAAATATTTATTTATTTATTTATTCCCTTTTGTTGCCCTTGTTGTTTTATTGTTGTAGTCATTATTGTTGCCGTCATTGTTGGATAGAACAGAGAGAAATGGAGAGAGGAGGGGAAGACAGAGGGGGGAGAGAAAGATAGACACCGGCAGACCTGCTTCACCGCCTGTGAAGCAACTCTCCTGCAGGTGGGGAGCTGGAGGCTCGAACCAGGATCTTTAATGCTGGTCCTTGCACTTTGTGCCATTTGTGCTTAACCTGCTGCACTACCGCTCGACTCCTGGAATCCTTTTCTTATTTATAAGGTGGGAGCTTCAGGGAGTTGGGAAATAATTCACCCAAAAGAGCACACACTTTGCTTTGCCCAAGGATCAGGGTTCAAGTGTCCAGCCACCATGGGGCATCATGCAAAGGGGAATTTTGCAAGCAGTGGTGCTCCCTGGTAGTCTAGTTGTTAAGATTTGGCACTCTCACAAGCAATGAAATAGTGCTATGATGTGTTCACCCCCTCAGCAAAAATTTGTGTGTCTGAAACTGGAATCAGTTAGGCACCACACCCTTAGGCAGTTTGTTCAAGCACAATCTTCAGATTATAATTTAGTTTTGCAGAAACTGGTCATCTCCCCAAATTTTGCTACTAACTGAACTAAAAAACATAGAACTAAATCTTCACAATGTGGAATTAGTTAACACTATCTGAGATCTGAAAACCAAAAGCATGGCCAATAACAGTAAAAATCCATCTGGGCTGCATCAGCAATCTCTTAATTCTCAAAGAGATCAATTGTTGGCCTTCTACACATCGAGAGTGGAGTCCTTTAGCACCATTACCAAGTGAAAGGCAATCTACAAAACAGAAAAGATTAAAAAACATCTCTTGGGGCTTGTATCCATAAAGAATGTTCACAGAGGCCAGGTGGTGGAGCACCTGGTTGAGCACGCATGTTACCATGTGTAAGGACCCATGTTTGAGCCCCCATCCCCCAAATTTATTCTCCCCTTTCAATTTCTCTCAGTCCTATCTAGTAAGAAAAAAGGAAGGAAAAAAAAAGTCCACTACTGCCAGGTTAGCTTTGCCAGAGAGAGAGACTAGGAACTCGTGGCGGTACGGTAATACAATTCTTTATTGATGTGGTTGCTCCAGAGTTAGGTGTGATCACAGCGGGTTTAGGCCACATGAAGCTAGCAAAATGGCCGCCTCCCATTATGCAGTTCAGCCCTTCTCCAGGCCGGGATGCTGAGAAAGAGAGTGAAACCAGGAACAACAGCAGGCTTTATAGGGTAAAAACAGAAGTGGCAAGTCAGAAATGGGATTGGCTAGGAAAGGGGGTGGAGAAAACAAGGCACTCTGGGAAGGTAGACAGCTGGCGGGAATTAATGTACCCTGCAGGCTTGGGTGGGGATCTTTCAGGCAAAACAATGATTATGTAAATAGGCCATAGTATCAAGCAATGCAGGGGAGCTGGCATAATCCCCAACACACCACAATTGGTGGATAATTTGTGCAGGCACTGAGCTCCAACGATAACCCAGGTGACAAGGAAAAAACAATTACTCACAACTTAGTAATAAAAAGACAGGTTGCAGAATCAAGATGGCTGCATGAAGTACCTTAGGTGACTCTCCTCAAATAAACCCCTTGGGACCCTGGCAATTCTTTTTTTTTATTTTATTTTTTATTTTATTTTTTTTTATTTAAGAAAGGATTAATTAACAAAACCATAGGGTAGGAGGGGTACAACTCCACACAATTCCCACCGCCCAATCTCCATATCCCACCCCCTCCCCCGATAGCTTTCCCTTGGGACCCTGGCAATTCTAAGTGGAAGCAGAATTTCCAGGTCAGTAGGAGAGAAACTACAGAGGAGGGGACAAAGAGAATCCATAGTAGAAAATTATAACTCACCTTTGAATTGGCAAAAGGGTGCTGAAAAGGACAAGGGAGAGTTAAATGTCTTTTAGCCACCAAGTTTCAGATGCTACTATGATTCGATCCTGACTTCCCTGGGCAGATGACCTCACCAATATGTCCTGGAACCTCACCTTTCCAGAACCCTGCCCCACTAGGGAAAGTCAGAAACAGGCTGAGGGTATGGATCCACCTGTTGATGTCCTTGTCCAGCAGAGAAGCAATTACAGAAGCCAGACCTCCCAACTTCTGTGCCTCATAAAGATTTCTAGTCCATACTCTCAGAGGGATAAAGACTAGGGAAACTTTCAATGGAGGGGATGGAACAGGGAACTCTGGTGTGGGAACTGTACAGAATTTTACCCCTGTTATCTTACAATCTTGTTAATCATTATTGAATCACTAATGAAATTTTTTAAAAAATTGAATGAAGTATATAATCTATGTAACCTTCCCTTCATGAGAAACAATAAAGATATTTTGGGGACAGGAAAAAAAAAAGAAAACGAGTTATTTTAACAGAAAAATGATGAAAACAGGGAGTTGGGCAGTAGCACAGCGGGTTAAGTGCATGTGGCACAAAGTGCAAGGACCGGATTAAAGATCCTGGTTTGAGCCCCAGGCTCCCCACCTGCAGGGGAGTCGCTTCACAGGTGGTGAAGCAGGTCTGCAGGTGTCTATCTTTCTCTCCCCCTCTCTGGCTTCCCCTCCTCTCTCCATTTCTCTCTGTCCTATCCAACAACGAAGACAGACAACAATAACTACAACAATAAAACAACAAAGGCAACAAAAGGGGAATAATTCAATATTAAAAAGAAATGTTTTTTTAAAAATGATGAAAACAGTCTTCTAAGATATGTGAGTGGCCTCTGACAAGCACAGGAAAAGATGTTCAATTTCATTAGTCCTTGAAGGAAATGCAAAAAAAAAAAAACAAAACACAGGCTCAGGTAACCAATCACAGCGATGGGAAACATTTAACTTAAAAAAAAAATTTTTTTTTGTATTTGCTTATTTTCCCTTGTTGGCTTTTTTATTGTTATTGTAATTATTATTATTGTCATCGTTGTTAGGACAGAGAGAAATGGAGAGAGGAGGGAAAGACAGAGAGGGGGAGAGAAAGATAGATACCTGCAGACATGCTTTACTGCCTGTGAAGTGACCCCTTGCAGGTGGGGAGCCAGGGGCTCGAACTGGGATCCTTACACGGTTCCTTGCGCTTTGTGCCACCTGTGCTTAACCCATTGCTCTACCACCCGACTCCGGAAACATTTAATTTTTAAAGGGGCACATTCCTGAGAGGTGAAGCTCCTTTAGCAGAACAAAGCCTTTAAGCATAATCAAACTTGTTCTGTTGAAGGGTTTCAAAAACATTTCTTGGGGGTTGGGTGGCAGCACACTTGGTTGAGAGCCATGTTACAATGCACAAGGCCCCAAGTTCGAGCTCTTGGTCCCTACCTGCAGGGGGAAAACTTTGCGAGTGGTGAAGCAGAGCTGCAAGTGTCTCTCTCTTTCCTTCTCTAGCACCCCTTTTCCCTCTCGATTTCTGGCTGAATTTATTCAATAAATAAATAAAGATAATAAAAAATTAAGAGTATGAAGAAAAGTATAAAGTTAGAGAACTTGTTTAAAAAACATTTTGCCTTCTTTTTTTAATTAGTTAATTTACTTATTGGATATAGACAGAGAGGACTTGAGAGGGGAGGGAGAGATAGAGAGGAAAAGAGATGGACAGACACCTGTAGCCCTGCTCCACCCCTCGCAAAGCTTTCCCCCTGCAGGTGGGGACCAGGGGCTTGAACTCGGGTCCTTATACACTGTACTGTGTGCACTCAACCAAATGCACAACCACCTGCCCGCCACTCCTCGCAACAAAAAAATTTTCAACTGATTGGTTTCTAAGTGTTTGATTTCTACCACTGAAAGCCCCCAACTCAGCAAATGGTGAATTATGTGAAGAAGGACTTTTCAATTTATTTATTTTTTAACCAGAGCACTGTTTAGCTCTGGCTTATGGTGGTGCGGGGGATTGAACCTGAGACTTTGGAGCCTCAGGCATGAGAGTCTGTTTGTATAACCATTATACTATCTACCTTCCGCCCATGAAGAAGGGCTTTTAAACAACATGAATGTTGTCAATCATTTTTTTTTTCTTTTCCTCTCTTATTTATTTATTTATTTATTTATTTATTTATTTATTTATCTTGAGACAGAGTAGCAGAAAGAAGGAGACCACAGTCCAGAAGATTCCTTTAGTGCAGTGAGGACCAGGCTTCCAACCTAGGCCACACATGTAGCAAAGCGGCACGATATCCAAGTGAGTTATTCCCCCCACCCTATACTTTTCTTTTTGCCTCCAGGGTTATCACTGGGGCTCAAAATCTACTGCTCCCGGAGGCTATTTTTATCCCTTTTGTTGCCCTTGTTGTTTACTGTTATTGTTACTATTATTGTTGTTGTTTCTGATGTCATTGTTTTTGGATAGGACAGAGAGAAATCGAGAGAGGATGGGAAGACAGAGAGGGAGAGAGAAAGATAAGACACCTGCAGACCTGCGTCACTGCTTGTGAAGCGATCCCTCTGCAGGTGGAGAGCTGGGGGTTTGAACTGGGATCCTTATGTAGGTCCTTGTGCTCCGCACCATGTGCCCTTAACCCACTGCACCCAGCCCCCCTATACTTCTAACACACCAGCATTTCTTACCCATCTACTATGGATAGATTGCTCCCCTCTGAGCAGTCGTTAATATAACTTCTACTGGTAAAGGCACTAGCTCCTGTAGGTGCTCTCCAAGAGATCTGTTCATGATTTGGATGAATGGAAGCAAGTAAAATGAGTGTCAGGGTCACAGTGTGTGTAGGCCAGGCCAGAGGTCCCATGAGGTCATGTTTACGATACACTATTGGCCAGTGAAACACTATAGAGAAATTAATCCTCTCAGGGTAATGTTAAATGTAATCAGTGTCTTTCTTCTGGGTTAATTTGCAAACACACACACACACACACACACACACACACACACACACACACACACACACACACACACACACACCTCCAGAGCCCTACCCCATAAGGGAATGATAGAAACAGGCTGGGGTTATGGATCGACCTGTCAATGCCCATGTTCAGTGGAGAAGCAATTACAGAAGCCAGACCTTCCACCTTCAACATCCCATTATGACCCTGGGTCCATACTCCCAGGGGGCTAAAGAATAGAGAAGCTTCCAGTGGAGGAGATGGGATACAGAATTCTGGTGGTGGGAACTGTATGAATTGTACCCTTATTATTCCACAGTCTTGTCTATCAGTATTAAATCAATAAGAAGAAGGAGGAGAAGGAGAAGGAGAAAGAGGTGGAGAAGAAGGAGAAAGAGGAGGAGAGGGAGAAGGAGAAGGAGAAGGAGAAGGAGAAGGAGAAGGAGAAGGAGAAGGAGAAGGAGAAGGAGAAGGAGAGAATCATTAGGGAAGCAATTACAGAAGCCAGACCTTCCACCTTCTGCATCCCACAATGACCTTGGTTCCATACTCCCAGAGGGTTAAAGAATAAGAAAGCTATCAGGGGAGAGGATGGGAAAGAGAGTTCTGGTGGTGGGAATTGTGTGAAGTTGTACCCCTCTTATCCTATGGTTTTGTTAATATCTCCTTTTATAAATAAAGAAAAAAAGAAGAAGTGCTAGGAGAATTCCTGGTAAAGTGACAGACAGGTTGACCAGTTGGACAGAAAATGTCAGTGTCTGTCTGATGTACTTACTGAGTGAGGGGGACAGAGATGTAAGAGGCGACCAGAATCCGGATAACCTGCGGCTTCATCCCATAATAAAGACCTCCTGTATTAACGCTGTGTCGGGCGCTCTTGATTTCAAAGCAGGGTCTCTCATCTCCTTTATTTACATTTTTCTAACACTACACTAACTTTTCTCTGAAGGTTTGAACTGGCATGGGGGGGAAGGAGACTAGTTGCCTGTCCACTGCAGTCATGGGGGGGGGGGGGGGGCTTGGGTTACTGCATGACCAGCCTAGAATTGTTAAAGATTTAGCAGTGTCATAAGGCCTGTTGGGTTTTTTAAGCCTCAACCTGCATGTGTCTATAATACTCATAATTCTGTGTCCCACCTCACCCCTCAAGATAACTAGCAGAGTTCTCATGAAGTCTAAAAGAGGATCTACAGTTTGGTTACTTTTGTTGTTGTTGTTAGTTGGCATGTTTAAATTCTAGATATTCCACATCTGAGGGAAACACTCCAGGAGTTGTCTTTCACCTCTTAAAGACTCCAGGAGTCTCTAGTTCCATCTATTTTGTCCTGAAGGGTACAATAGCCTCCTTTTTATTGCAGAGTCGTATTCCATGGAGTATAGAGGTCCATCATTCTCTTCACCCAGTCATTGGCTGATGGGCACTTTGGGAAAGATCACAATTCTCAGTGGACTTATTCCTAGACATGACTATTTGCTTAATGGAAATAGTGCCAGGCTGTGCTTACTAGGGGTGTGTGTGTGTTTGTGTGTGTGTGTGTGTGTGTGTGTGTGTGTGTGTGTGTTTGTGTGTGTGTATATGTGTGTGTATGTGTGTGTACTGAGAAATGTCTGTCTCCCACTTGGGTGGGAATCCAAGGCTGAAGTTCTCAAGAAGGTTCCAAGTACACCATAACCCATCTCTCCCCAGGTCCCAAGATATTTCACACCCCCTTGAGAAGTTCAATCCTGGCATTACTCCACCCCAAATTTTCCAATTTCTGGGGGTGATTCATGAATTGAAAGACACAAATGTTTGCTTGACTATTTCAATTCTGTCTCAAGTAACTCTCACTAGGGTAGGAGTTGTTTTTTTTTTTTTTTTTCCCCTAGCTCATGGCACTGAGACCTTCTAGTTGGAGTCAAGGGATTAGGTCTGAAGAAGCCTGTTTCTCTCTCACACCATGATATAACACAGAACTGGCAGTGATGGCACAGACAGTTCAGATTAGCTTGGCTGTTCTTGTTCAGGTTCAGTGAAAGTTCACCCAGACAGTTGTGACGCCCTGACCCCAAGCTCTTCTGTGGGATGGGGGTGGTGTGGAGGGGGCGTCTGGATCTGTATCCTAGTGCCTGAGACAGTTGCTGCCATAGGCCAGCAAGGAAGGCAGATCATTTCCATGATACACACTCTGGTTCTCTCTCTCTCTCTCTCTTCCTCTCTCTCTCATTCTCTCTCTCATTTTCTCTCTCTCTCTCCCTATATTTTTTGTTTGTTTTGTTTTTTGCCTCCAGGGTTATAGCTGAGGCTCAGTGCCAACACTATGAATCCACTGTTACTGGCTGCCATTTTTTCCCATTTTTATTGGATTGGACAGAGATATTGAGAGAGGAGGGGGAGATGGAGAGAGAGGGAGAGAAAGAGAGAGAGAGAGAGAGAGAAATAGACATCTGCAGACCAGTTGCTTCACCATGTGTTAAGTGACTGCCCTGCAAGTGGGGAGTTGGGGCTGAAACCAAGATCCTTACGTGGGTCCTTGCACTTAGTACTAAGTGCGCTTAATCTAGTGTGACACTGCCCAGCCTCCCACACTGCCAGTTCTCAAATTGTGGTCCCAGGGCTGGGGTGAGGGTGCAGCTCACCTGGTTTGTTGTATGCTTCACATTGGTTTGGTCTCGCTCTCCCCCCGCCAGGAGAATTGGTTTGGCCCTTGCTAGTTTGGCGCCTCTCTTTCTCCCCGCCCCCTATGCTATGTAGTGGGGGAGTTCTTGGTGCACCGGGTGAGGAGAAGGATGTAGGACAGATCTGTGTGGTGATTAGTTTGGGTTAGTTTATGAATTGTTGTTCGTGAATAAAGAAATACAGCTTCCCGGCCCAGCCATGTGTCCTCGGGTCTCTGTCTGCCGCGGTGAAGCTAGCCTGGCCTGCTGGAGCCCCGAACTCTAACAACACTGGTTGAACACACACATTACAGTGCACAAGGACCCAGGTTCAAGCCCCCAGTTCCCACCTGCAGGGGGATGTTTCATTAGTGGTGAAGCAATGTTGCAGGTTTCTCTCTCTCTCCCTTTCTATCTCCCCCTTCCCTCTCAACTTCTCAGTCTCTATCCAAAATAAATAAACTATATAGTTTTAAAAAGTGTGATCCCAAGACCAGTGGGATCGGTGTCACATAGGAACCTGTGAGAGATGTAGATTCTCAGGGCCAGGGTGCATAACCTGTTGTTAAAATAGAATATTCCTCTTGCTTACAGAACAAAGAAGTGAGACGAAGACCACCCTGTCCCTCTTTGGTGGCTCCATCCTAGTGATACAAGTAACCTTGGAGTCCTTCTCTACCTCTCTCTAGCTCTCTCTATCATAATAGTGGTCTAATAATGATTAACAAGATTATAAGATAACAGGGGTACAATTCCACACAGTTCCCACCACCAAAGCTCCATGTCCCATCCCCTCCACGAGAAGCTTTCCTATTCTCTATCCCTCTGGGAGTATGGACCAAAACTCTTTATGGGGTGCAGCAAGTGGGAGAGCTGGCTTCTGTCATTGTTTCTCCACTGGATATGGACATCGGCAGGTCTATCCACACTCCCAGCCTGTTTCTGCTTTTCCTTAGTGAGGTAGGACTCTGGAGAGGTGAGGTTCTGGGACACATTAGTGAAGTCATCTGCTCAGGGAAGTCAGGATGGATTTATAGCAATGTCTGCAACTTGGTGGCTGAAAGTCAGTAAAATATAAAGCAGGACAAAATGTTTAATAAACAGGAACCCAAAGGTAGGAATAAAGCAGATGAAATTGGGGGAACCTTTGTATGGGGAGAAGCAAGGAAGTTAACTTGAGGTGTGTTCCAGGGGGTTATGACTTCAGTTAATTTTTGCCTGAGCCTGATAGCTAACATTTCTAGTCAAGTTGGGAGCCTGAAGCTGTTCGTCCAGAGAAGCTCAGCAGCTGACATTTGAAGACTCTCTCTCAGGCCAAAAGTGCCTCCTTGCCTTTCCAGAGACCCTGCAGAGCCCTGCTGGGAGCTCTGGCTGGTAGGAAGGATGCAGGTAACTAGCAGAGGCTGCCAGGAGGACTCATCCAGGCTGCTGGTCCCAGAGGTCCCAGGAAGAGAGGACTGGCTGAGGGCAGACAAGACACAGATCGGCAGATGGCCTGGCACGGTTGAGTCAACCACAAGCAGCTTCCAGACTTCCTTGCCTGAAAAGCCACCCCAATAACGTCACAGAGGCCTGGATTTCACTGTTACTGATGGGACAATACAATACTCCTTTTTTTTAATTTTATTTTTATATTATTATCGATTTAATAATTATTTACAAGAACATAAAAGAACAAGACTATGATTTCACACACTCCCACCATCAAAGTTCTGTGCTCCCCCCATGTGATAACCACCAGAGTGCCCCCAAAGTATTAGATATGGGTTGATTCCCCCCCTTCAAGTTCATGTGTTTCAATTTTCTATATGAGTGAAATCAACTGGGAGTTATCCTTCAATAAACGTAATTATCTCTAGTTCTACTTGCTTTTTTCCAAAGGATACAACACTGTCTTTTTAATTGCTGAGTAGTACTCCACTGAGTATAGATCCCATAAATCATTTGATAAACAAAGCTGAAAAGAAAAATAATTTTTGTCATCATTGGGGCTTCAGTGCTCCAGGTTGACTTTTTCAGCTAGAGAGAGAGAGAAGGAGAGAAGAAGAGAGAGAGAGAGAGAGAGAGGAGAGACAAATAAGAGAGAGGGAGAAGTCACAGCACCAAATTTTCCTCTAGTGTGGTGGAGGCTGGGCTCAAGCTTGGATCAAGCACAAGGTAGACCAGGTGGACTCTTGCCAGTGAAAAGAAAAGGTTGCAAGAGAGTTCATCATCCTGTATGTGGTCTCACACTGGTGCACAGAGGGAGAGAAGCCAGGCAGGTGCCCAAGAGGTTGCAACCAGCTCTTGAGCCCACGTGGAGGCTGCTATCTGCAGGCCCTGGTGATTCACTGTTCTGAGTGACAGAAAAATGACTTCCTGCTGGTGCTCATGTGGGTGGCCTCGCAACAGAGGTAAGCCACTGGCCTTCTCGTCACTGATTCTAGTGGCCGTGTGATGCAGAAAGAAGTGCCAGGGGAAACTCAGGTATGAACTTCCAATTTATTCAAAGAAAGGATAAGGCTTATATAGCAAGGTGGGACAAAGAACATTTTCACATATGTCAGTAATCACAGGTTTACAAAGGGTCAGTGTCCCTATGGTGGGGAGAGCTAAGGAATGACCAGTTTTGATAAGATACAAAAAGGTCAAAACAGTTAGTTTCCATGAGGCAAGAAATGTTAATTATCTAAATTGTTAGGAAGGACATGGTTGTTAAAACAGCAGAGTGAGATAAAGTAGAGAATGGCACAATATTGATGTAAGTCATGATGAACCAAGAACCGGGAAGTGGGGTGTGTGGAAGTCTCATTGTTATGTTACTGGCAAGGCAGCAGTGTGAGGAGTATTCAAGCAGGCAACCATTTGGTTTGCAGAAGAGGAATGAGCTAAGTGTTAGAAGTTGCAGGCCTCTGTGAAGCCTAGGGAGGCTGATAAGGGGAAGCTGAGTCAGGAAAAGCATTTTCTGCTCTATCCCTGAAAAGGAGAGACTGATATGTGGGGATGTCTTTTCAGACCTCCATCTCAAGGTTGGGGGAGTTCCCCTATGCTCTACCATACTTTTGCATAATCCCACAACTTCCGCCACTGTAAAGGCTCAGCCAGAACCTCTGAGAATTTGCAAAGGCTCTGAGAGCAGAATGTTTTCTGTAAGACCCATTCTGTAAGACACAGTTGATGTTTCCAGCACCAGAGGCCCCCCTGCAGCAAGGAAAAAGTCAGCATGACTTTATGAAGTAGGTTTTGACACAGATTCTTTCTGAAAACCTAGTGCATTTCACAAGAGCAACAAGAATCCCTTGATTCCTTTGGTTCTTATGCAAAATCATGTCTGCTCTCTACAAGTATTGTTGGTATATGGTAGAGAGGGGGGAAAAATACACAGTTGGTGTCTGTGACTTTAGCCTGTGCAGTAAACATCTTCCCTGCTTTGGAGAAGGGTATTCCTGTTCCTTTGTTCCTTTTCTTTTTTCTTTTTTCCTCCAGGGTTATGGCTGGGGCTTGGTGTCGCACTAAGAATCATTGCTCCTGGCAACCATTTTTTCCATGTTATTGAGAGAAAATGAGAGAGGAGGGGGAGAGAGAAAGGGAGAGAGAAAGATAGACACCTGAAGACCTACATCACTGCTTGCAAAGAATCCCCCTGCAGGTGGGGAGCATGGGCTTAAACTCATATTCTTGTGCAGGTCCTTATGCTTCGTATTATGTGGGCATCCCTGTTTCTATGTGTCGGGCATTAAGCCAATCCCCCCTGCTGCATTGCTGATACTATAACCTATTTACATAATCATTGTTTTGCCTAATCTATTTTCTTTCTATCTCGAGACCTGCCCTGCCTGCAGGTTAACATTAATACCACCAGTTAAAACCATCGCAACAGTTGCTAAAGAAGTTCCCAGTGTGCCTTTTTTCTTCTCCACCCCCTTTTACTAGCCATTTCCATTTCCGACTTGCCACTTCCGGTTTTATCCTATAAAAGTCACTTCTGTTTCTGGTTTCTCTCTCTTTTCAGTGTCCCAACCTGGAGGAGGCAGGCATGCAGACAGGGAGGCTGATGCTAGCCATTGCTACTTGGTGCCATGTGACTTAACCTGCTGTGCTCAGACCCAACTCTGGGGCTCCCGCATAAATAAAGAACTGTATTACCACGCCACCACAAGTTCCTGGTCTCTCTCCCATGACACAAGCCCAGCACTATGGAGATTTCTTCTTGACTGCTCGAGTCTTGAGTCCTATAGAACAATGGGACCTATACTCTTCTCTCCCCCTTGTGGATGCCAGGATGAAAGCTTGGCCCTTGGAGGCAGACCCTAACATCCACCTCTGGACATAGTGATTGTTCCAGAGAGGGGCATATATGGCTTAGGCTGGGTCAGCCAGCTTCTTGAAATTCAGAGAACATGGGTCCTTGCACAGCAGGCTGCCATGGCCACCACCACACACACGAATATGCTTGAGAGAACAGTGGAGCCAATCAAAGGGCACAGTGACATTCAAGTCTGACTTAAGCCCCTGCAAGACCTTGGACCCTCTAGCAGCTCTGAACATTCTGTGGCTCTTCTGTTCTTCATTCTGCTGAGCTTATTCCAGGATTCCTTTTGCCTTTGTGTCACATGAAGCCAGCACTGAGTTTCTGTGTCTAAGTACCAGAAGAGTCTGGCTGCCTACATGGGGGAGAGTCAAGCAGATCCAGCCTGTCTTCTAGCAGGAGAGAACATTCATCAATAAGCCATGTGTCTGTGGTTTCAAGCTGGGCTGATTCTGCAATGGCCTGGAACACAAACACACCACACAGCATAGTCGTCAGGATCTGCCAGAACAACTTTTATCTGAGTTCAGGGATGGCTGCAAAAGCCTTGGAGGTCTGGACTCTGACATCAGAAACATCTTCAGAGAAGGCAGGTCTTGAGCTGTGAGGCTCAGGAATGCCCTGGTAGTGTCCATCCCCCTCCCACTCACCCCCTCAAGTACCCACTGCTAGGCCTGGCAAACAGAAGCAGACTGGCCAGCTGCTCTGCCTGACTGGCAGTTGTGGGTCCTGTGGAGAAAGATCTGGAAGCAAATCAGCCTTCAGGCTGGGACAACAATTGCTGGCAGTTACAGAAGTGCAGTGAGCCTCCTCTCTACTTTCCCTGGGTGAAAGATATGTCAAGCTAACAGTGCAGCCTCTCACACAACAGGGGTGCTCTCCTGTATGGAGGAAGTCCAGCTGAGGTGAGAAGGACTTTCTAGAACTGGAAGACAGTGGCCCTTCTGCAGTCCCATGCACATGTTCACACTAGATTTAGGCATTAGGGAAATGGGTGACAGTGGGGGAGGGAAGTAGGAGGTGGGTGTTGCAATAGTGGGTCCAAATGTGACCACTTCAGTCAGTGCTCAAGCTTGGCTCCTTTCCAGCAGGACCATGAGTCTCCCAGGGAGGCTGAAACAGCATAAACAGAACTGAGTCAAAGCTGCAGACTTTTCCCATCTACTGGAAGGAGCAGACAAGAAAGTTAAGCATCCACATTGAGGGCAAGGATCTACAGAGGCCCCAAAGGGGTCCATTATGTTGTTCCTGATGGAGATGACCAGTGACCATGGTGAGAGGGATCTGTTAGAGGTCTAGGCCTATCATGTCTGTGTGGTAAATCTGGGACTCCCTGACTAGGACCCCAGGTGATGGGGTGGCCTAGTAGTGACTAAAGAGTCATCATTCAAGTATGCCAGTCTCTTGCCCTTATTCAGCTTTTGTAGTCCTTACTTTGTCAGACAAGGTGAGCTTTGGAGTGATTGAGGGACATGCAATAGGAGGTAGGTGAGGAGGGTATCTAGGTCTAAGCAGAAACTATTTCATTAGGTACTTTATGGTGTCCTTTTAGGTCTTTCTGCTTGCTTCCTTCATTTATTGACTCACTGCAGACTAAGGCCCCACCCCAGATCAAATCGATGGAGGTTACAGTCAACAATATTTATATACTTTCCCCATATTTGGGAGCTACTCTCTTTCCTGATGCAGCTTACTAGTCCTTTTTCCAACTATGACACCATTTCCCCAGACAATAACCTGAGTCTACCTGCATATTAGGTATCAGGCTCAGGAAAAAACTAGTAAAGTCATGGGCCGCTTGGAATATACCTAAAACAGACCTACTAGCTTTTTCCAAAATGGAGACCCCCAAATCTTCACCTGCAATATTCTAGACTTTAGGTTCATGACTAGTCAACAATTTGTTCTGCATTATATATTAAGTCTTTTTCAGCCACTAGGTTCCAGATGTTACCATGATGCCAACATGACTTCCCTGGGCAGACAACCCCACCAACGTGATCTGAGCTCTGTCTCACTAGGGAAAGAGAGAGACAGGCTGTGAGTATGAATCGACCTGCCAACACCCATGTTCAGCAGGGAAGCAGTTACAGAAGCCAGACCTTCACCTTATTCACCCCATAATGATCCTGGGTCCATACTCCCAGAGGGATAAAGAATAGGAAAGCTATCAGCGGGAGGGACTGGGATGTGCAGTTCTGGTGGCGGGAATTGTGTGGAGTTGTATCCCTCTTATGGTCTTGTCAATATTTTCCATTTTATAAATAAAAATTTAAAAAAGGAGAGCTAAGTATCAGCTCAGTGAGACACATCAACGGGGTGAATTCTAGTTTTATTTACTTACTGATTTACCTATTTATTTGATAGATATTGAAATCAAGGGGGGAGATAGAGAAGAAGAGGGGGCAGGTGGGGGCATACCTGGTAGAGTGCATATATTACAGTATGCAAGGACCCATGTTCAAGTCTCCAGTCCCCACCTGCAGTGGGGGGAAGGCTTAGTTCTACAAGTGTTTCCATCTTATAAATAAAAATAAAAATAAACATAAAATAAAAAAAATTAAATTAACCCAGAGGGGCTGGGTGGTGGCACACCTGGTTGAGTGCACATGCCACAATGTTCAGGGACCTGGGTTTGAGCCCACAGCCCCCACCTGCAGGGGGAAAGCTTCATGAGTGGTGAATTAGGGCTATGAGTATCTATCTGTGTCTCTCCCTCTCTTCCTTTCCCCCTCCTCTCAATTTCTGGCTGTCTCTATCCCATAAACAAATAAAGATAATGAAAAATTAAAATAAATAAAATATAATATAATAAACCCAGAAAATTACTGTGCAGGTCCTATTTGAGTCACAATTCTTACAAAACCACTGTAAAGTGACCTGTAGTGACAAGTGGAGGAATCTGGTGGCATCACTGGAATTGGTATTGCGTGCTATCAGGGAAGTATGACAATACGAGAACAAGATGGTGACTATGCTTGACCATATATTTTTTAATTTAATTTTTATTTATAAAAACACATTGACTAAACCACAGGATAAGAGGGGTACAACTCCACACAATTCCCACCACCACAACTCCGTATCCCATCCCCTCCCCTGATAATTTTCCTATTCTTTAACCCTCTGAGAGTATGGATGCAAGCTCATTGTGGGATACAGAAGGTGGAGGGTCTGGCTTCTGTCATTGCTTCCCTGCTGAACATGGGTGTTGACAGGTGCTTGACCATATTTTTTAAGAAAGACTGCTAATGTAGGACTTGTGTTGGGCCCAAGTAATGGCACATATAGCTGAACATACATGCTACTTTGCAAAGGACCCAGGTTCAAGCTCCCAGTCCCCACCTGCTCGGGGGAAGAAGCTTCAAGAGTGGTGAAGCAGTGCTGCAGATGTCCCTCTCTCCCTAGCTCCCAGTTCCCTCTCAATGTCTCTCTGTTCAATCAAATATAATAAATAGACAAAATAGAAACCAATTAAAAATTAAATAAGGGGGGTCAGGCAGTAATGCAGTGGGTTGAGCACACATGGTGTAAAGTGCAAGGACCCGTGAAAGGATCCCAGTTCAAGCCCTGGGCTCCCTACTTGCGGGGGCTGGGGAGGGATCATTTCACAAGCAGTGAGGCAGATCCACAGGTGTCTATCCTTTGCTTTCTTTGTCTTCCCCCTCCTCTCTGATTTTTTCTGTCCTATCCAACAACAACGACAGCAATGACAACAACAATAACGACAATAATGATAAACAACAAGGGCAACAAAAGGGAAAAAATAGCCTCCAGGAGCAGTGGATTCATAGCACAGGCACTAAACCCCAGCAATAACCCTGGAGGCAAAAAAATAATAATAATAACATCGCAATTTGTAAGAACCTTTTAATTTTTTTCTTTTACTTCTCTAGTTACATTTTTGTTTGTGCTGCAGTATATTCTGGTAGACGATGTGGAGTTAAATCCCACTCATTTTATGTCTAGTTGGAGCTACAGTGTGGGACTCTGCCCAGCTGTCTACACGCCATGTGACAGTAACAGCTACTGTTCCTGCACTGCTCTGTCACATATTAGTGTTGCCATCACAAGTCTGCTTACCTATCTTTTCTGAATATTCTGTTTGTCTCTTCGTTGCTTCAGTCACTGGCCTTTTATAATATCTGTTAACGATTAATGAGCTCTTCAGTAAACATTTTATTTATTATTTTTCAAAGAAAGAAGGACACACAGAGAAAGAGATCAGAGTACTGCACAGCTGTGGCTGAAGGTGGTGCTGGGGATTGAAACTGAGATGTCAGTGCCTCTGAATACAGATCTTTCTACAAAACCATTATGCTGTCTCCCCAGCCCAATTATTCATTGTTTTAGAAATAAATAAGTCATGGACCCCTAGGAACGTACCTAAAATAGACATCCTCGCTTCTATCCATCTTAAAATCCCTATTCTCATCTGCTCTATTCCTACTTTTTGTTTTCTGTTTATTAAACATTTTCTCCTGCTTTATATCTTACTGCCTTTCAGCCACCAAGTTGGAAGGGCTACTATGATTCCATCCTGACTTCCCTGGGCAGATGACTTCACTAATATGCCCCAGAACCTCACCTTTCCAGAAGTCTATCCCACTCGGGAAATATAGAAATGCACTGGGGGGGTATGGATCAACCTGTAAACATCCATGTCCAATGAAGAAGCAATTACAAAAGCCAGAACTTCTACCTTCTGTTCCCCATAAAGATTTTTGTTTTACACTCCCAGAGGAAGAAAAATGATTGGGAGAAGATGGCCAGGGGTCTCTGAAACCCAATTCCATCCTGACCCAGAGAAAGAAGAGGGGAAAAAATGAAGGACGTTCAGAAGTATTAATAGGTGTAGGTGTGACTTAGGAAGGTAAAGAAAGTAGAACCAGGGAAAAAATGGGCAAATGTCTATAAATATAGATAGTTATAGAAATAATAGTAAACTTATGTCTGTTGCCTTGAGAGAACAACTGCAGTTTCCAATGGAGGGTGGAGGAACAGTAAGGAATTGCACCACTATTATCTCATAACTGTAAATCAATAGTAAATCACTAATAAAATTTTTTAAGTGTGCTACATGAACATAGGTGTATACAGATCCCTTTGAATAGGTGTGTGTCTGTATTTCCTTTGGGTATATCCTCCAAAGAGAAATTCCTGGGTCATAGAGGGTAAGTCCACTTCTAGTGTTCTGAGAAGTCTCCAGACTGTTTGCTACAGGGTTGAACCAATTTGTATCTCTCACCAATAGTGTACAATAGTCCTTTTTTTCTCCACATCTACACCAGCATTTGTTTTTACTGTATTTTCTTTTTAAATATAATTTATTTTTAGCAAGAGAGATACAGAGAGATAGACCAGAGCACTGCCTTTTTTCATATATATATATTTTTTTCTTTTTTTTAGCGAGAGAGATACAGGAAGAAAGACACAGAGAGATAGATCAGAGCACTGCTCAGTTCTGGCTTAAGGTGGTGCTGTGAATTGAATCTGGGACTACAGGATTCTCAAGCGTGAAAGTCATTTGCAAAAGCATTATACTATCTCCCCAACCCATGACTGTCCTTTCTAACATATGACATTCTCACAGATATTAAGTGTTATCTCACTGTTGTCTTTATTTGCGTTTTTCTGACAATGACAAAAGGAATTTGGTCATATGTCTGTTGACCTTTTAAATAAGCAATTACATATAAAACTTTGGCATAGTTTAGGCTTCATCCTCTAAATCTGAAAAGGTACTTGAGCATCTAATTTCCTTATAGAAATAATTCTTTCCCATCCTGAACTCCTCTACCTGTGATCATCAAGATGACTAAAGTTACCATCCTGCTTGATTCTAAGATTCCTCTATTTCATCCTACCTATTAAATAATTATTTCAGAAATTCGGCTTCAGTTACACTGCACTCCTGCTGAAGAACTATTAATGTCAAAAATGTTTTATCTCAAAAGAATTGGCTGCTTTATTGTCCCGAAATGTCACATTCTTCTAACTCCCACCCACCAATAAATACCATTGGTTTTGCCAAAAATGCCTTCCCACTGATTCCCCATACAATAATACAAGTTTTAACCTTTTGCCAAGACTCAACTCCTTCCTCCTGCAGAAAGGCTCCTCTACTCAGCCCAGGATCTGTTTTGTAGAGGACATCTAGCCTCTGCAAAACATATTGATGCTTCCTGTCACAAGTGGGTTGTATTTCCTAAGATTTCTTCTTACTTCCTAACAGTATTAAGAGATCCTTGTGAACTATTGCATCACATTTCTATTTTCCAGTACTTTTAACTTGGCAATTTCTTAGCAAATACTGTTGAACTGATAAGAAAACAGGGCATAAAAGTATTGCCTAAGCTTATTGCAATATGCTCATTTTTTTTCCCAAAGCGTTGGAGTGGTTTTCAAAACAGTCCAAATGTTTTCAAACCTTTATTTTGAAAGGCAACTGGGATTTAATCCTGAATCTTCGGGTTTTGAGTGTTATTTATCAACCATTTTAATTTTCTGAAGAATCCTGTGACATTTAAAGTCCTTATGATAGCAATGTGGAAACACACACACACACACACACACACACACACACTTAAATGAATGCAGCTGCCATAAACAGTAAACCCATCCAACCATGGCCTACGAAAAAGGATAGTTTCCATTATGCAAAACACCCCAAAATGGTGGCCCTCAGAGGCAACTACAGTGACTCACTGACTTCTAATTCAAGCTTCATCTACATGTGTTTCTTTATCTTCAGTCTGAGACTTTTCCTCTTTGTGGATCCAATGTAGCTACCATTTCCCAAAAGAAAGATATTAGAAGGGCAAAAGTCCTGTGGGTATGTTCTTTAAGCCTGCTGCCTTTTGGAAATTTTCCCAGAGTCCCTACCCTTTCCCTTCTTTTACTAGGGGATAGAAACTGGTGACAGGAGAGGTATTTTTTATTATTTTTTATTAATAAAAAGAAAACATTGACAAAACCATAAGATAAGAGGGGTACAGCTTCGCACAATTCCCACCACCAGACCTCCGTATACCAACCCCTCCCCTGATAGCTTTCCTACTTTTTAACCCTCTGGAAGTATGGACCCAAGATCATTGTGGGATGCAGAAGGTTGAAGGTTTGGCTTCTATAATTGCTTCCTTGCTGAACATGGGCATTGACAGGTTGATCCATACTCCCATCCTGTCTCAGGAGAGGTATTTTTTATCGTATAACTCCATTAAATAAAAGTGCATTTGTAATAAAGAACGGATATATAAATATGGGATAGATAACTAGATGAAGTCTGGATACTGATAAAGAAAATAGGTATTCATAAGCTTATTCTCCATAGTTTTGACATTTTATGTTGCCCTAATTTCAAATTTAAAGAAAATTTATGAGGTTAGCAAAAGAATTCCCAAATAACTTCACCCAGATTCCCTACTAGTTTCTCTCTGATATTACTAAATGCCTCTAGTGTTTTCCTTTAAAAGGAGATGATATCCCATGAGTAGAATATATATATTTTTTCTTTTTATCAGGTTAAATAAAGCTCCTAGCAATTACTATTCACTGGAGTTTCTTTCCTTTCCTTTCGGTTTTTTTTTTTTTTTTTAGGATTGGTGATGCTCAATTTTTGTTAAAAGCTTTTCTTTTCTTTTTTTTTTTTTTTTAGGATTGGTGATGCTCAATTTTTGTTAAAAGCTTTTCTGACATCTGTGGAGACAACCATCTCATTTTCTTTAGACATGCTATTTAGCTTTGTGGCATTAAAGGACTCACAAATATTAAGCTAACCTCAGATTGCTCAAGTCAGTTCACTAGGTCACTGTGTCACAGTTTTCTAATTAGCAGCACTAGATGCTGTTCATTACATTTGATTTATTTTTGCATCACTTTGCACTGCTGACATTGGTCTAGAAATGTTTTTGGTAGTGTCTTATTAAGTCAATGTAGTGCCTGCACTACTAAGAAATCAATGTCATGTTTTCTTTGGGGAAACATTGCAACTTCTCCTTCACGTATAGTGATTGTGTGTCATGCATAGCAAACCGAGACCACGTGCTCGGTGAAGTTTGCTTTTTTTTAATATTTATTTATTTATTCCCTTTTGTTGTTTTACTGTTGTAGTTATTGTTGTTGATATTGATGTCGTCGTTGTTGGATCAGGGCAGAGAGAAATGGAGAGAGGAGGGGAAGACAGAGAGGGGGAGAGAAAGATAGACACCTGCAGACCTGCTTCACGGCCAGTGAAGTGACTCCCCTGCAGGTGGGGAACCGGGAGCTCAGAACCGGGATCCTTGTGCGCTGGTCCACCGCCTGCACTTAAGCCATTGCGGTAGCGCCTGACTCCCTCAGTGAAGTTTTCTAGAAACCTTCTCTGAATCACTGGGCATGGAGCGTGCCTATTTCATGTACAGTTTTTAATTCATTGCTAAACCATCTTCAAAATAGTCAGCTATCTTACATTTCTGCCTGACTCATTTGTCATGTCTCCCTTGCCATTTATTTCGTTATGGGCTATTTTCCTCTTTATTTCCTGATTGTCATCTTCAGATTAGTCTGCTGTTTTCGAAGGTTAGCATAAGAAAGGAGATTTATGTTCTCACATTTACAGTGGGTTTTTGTTGTTGTTGTTGTTGGTGGTGGTGGTGGTTGGTTGGTTTGTTATTGTCCTCACAGATTTTTGTTTTAATCATTATTTTATTCCTTGTGCTTCCTTTGGTTTACTATGGGCTTTCTTTTGCATTTGAAGTAAGTAAATTTATTTATTTATTTATTTATTTATTACCAGAGCACTACTCACCTCTGGCTTATGGGGGTGCTGGGGACTGAACCTGGGACCTCTGACACCTCAGTCATGAATCTTTTTTTTAATTTCTTATTTAAATATTTAGTTATTCCCTTTTGCTGCCCTTGTTGTTTTATTGTTGTAGTTATTGATGTCATCACTGTTGGATAGGACAGAGAGAAATGGAGAGAGAAGGGGAAAACAGAGAGGGGGAGAGAGAAAGACACCTGCAGATCTGCTTCACCGCTTGTGAAGCGACTCCCCTGCAGTTGGGGAGCCCGGGGCTTGAACCGGGGTCCTTCCGCTGGTCCTTGTGCTTTGCACCATGTGCGCTTAACCCGCTGCGCTACTGCCCGACTCCCCATGAATCTTTTTTGTATAACCACTATGCTGTATCCCAAGCCCTATTTGTCCTCCCACTTTCTATATAAAAGGGTGTTAGGGGGCAGTTGAGTGGTAGTGTAGCTGGTTAAACACACGTGGCGCGAAGCACAAGGACCTGCCTAAGGATCCCGGTTCCAGCCCCCAGCTCTCCACCTGCAGGGGAGTCACTTCACAGGCGGTGAAGCAGGTCTGCAGGTGTCTTTCTCTCCCCTCTCTGTCTCCCCCTCCTCTCTCCATTTTCTGTTTGTCGTGTCTAATAACGACAACATCAACAATAATAACTACAACAACAATAAAAACAAGGGCAACAAAAGGGAAAATAAATAAATATTTAAAAAATTTTAAAAGGGTGTTATGGTGTTTTGAATTTCCCAACAGCCAGTTCTATACGTATACCCCACATGTACTAACTTGCAGTGTTTTCTTAGTAGGAATTCTATAATTTTAATAATGTAATATTTTAGCAATCACACACTTTTTAATTTTTCTTTTTTTATTTTATTAGGAATATATATATATATATATATATATATATATATATATATATATATATATATATTCCAGAGCACTGCTCAACTCTGGTTTATGGTGGTGCAGGGGATTGAACCTGAAACCTCACAGCCTCAGGCATGAAAGTCTTTTTGCAGAACCATTATGTTATCTCCCCTGCCCACACATTTTTTTATAACTTATGTAGTTATGGGAGTCAGGCAGTAGCACAGTGCGTTAAGCACAGATGGCACCAAGCATGAGGACTGCTTTAAGTATCCCGGTGTGAGCCCCAGGCTCCCCACCTACAGGGGAGTCACTTCAAAGGCAGTGAAGCAGGTCAGCAAGTATCTATCTTTCTCTCTCCCCTCTGTCTTCCCCTCCTCTCTCCAATTCTCTCTGTCCTATCCAACAACAGTGGCATCAATAACAACAACAACGATAACTACAACAATAAAACAAGGGCAACAAAAGGGATAAATAAATAAATATTAAAAAAAACTTATGTAGTTATATTTCCCAGTTCAATCAAGAATTGTTTAACAGCATGTTAAGTATACAAAATAGAGGGTCCTTTAGAGTTTTTAATTAAATAATTTCTCGTTTTATCCCCTTATGAGCTAGTGCCAACATTGTGATATTCCACACTGCTACTAATGATTCAATTTGCTACCTTATTTATTTACCTTATTTTATTTGGATATCCACTGTGCTTGAGAGAACTAAGGACCAACTCTGTCAGTGTTCACTTCAATATGCCGTAAAATTTACCTTTGGATTAGGATGTGTAAATTTTCCATCCTTTTTTCTCTCCGTGTGATTCCATTATTAGAATTTCTCTGTCTCCTTGCATTTTTATAATCCTTACAAGGTTTGGCATATATTTGTAACTAGGCCACAATTTGTTCTGAATTGTGCCTTTTAAATCATCCATCATTTTTTTCTGTTTCATGCTTTAGGAGAGAATCATACTTCACCTATTAGTTTGTTTGCTAAGACTGTTTTATTATTCCTTTTCCCAGACATCAGTTGGTCTATTTCTTCTTTGAGTATTTAAGTGGATCTCTTGTATACAGCAGGCAAGTAGACTTTTCTTTGTGTGTCAAATTGAAAATATTCTTCAGCAGGTGAGTTTGGCCCATTAACATGTATTGGCAAAGCTACTACATTTGATCTCAACTATGTTATATAACTTCCCTTTTCTCTCCCTTTCTTTCTCTCTCTCTCTCTCTCTCTCTTTCCATGTGATTAAAATCCTTTAAAGACTGGGCTTTGTTTTTGTTCCAATGATTACTTTTCCTGTACACACTGCTTCAAATGTCTTTCCTCATTTGTTTTCTCACATCATAGCCATCATCTGTAGATTCCTTTTTTAAAAAATATTTTCTTTTATTTTAATGAGAGATACAGAAAGATACAGAGAGAGAGAGAGAGAGAGAGACCAGAGCACTACTCAGCTCTGGCTTATGCTGTTGCTGAGTGAACTTGGAGTTCAGAGCCCATTTGTGAATTATTATTATTATTATTATTATATCTTTTATTTGTTAGGGGCCCAGGCGGTAGAACAGTGGGTTATGCACACATGATAAGAAGCGCAAGCACTGGCACAAGGATCCTGGTTCAAGCCCCCAGTTTCCCACCTACAGGGAGGTTGCTTCACAAGCAGTGAAGCAAGTCTGCAGGTGCCTGTCTTTCTCTCTTCCTCTCTGTCTTCCCCTCCTCTATGATTTCTCTGTCCTATCCAACAACAAAGACAGCAATGACAACAACAACAACAATAACAACAACAACAATGGGGGGAAAATAAGATGGCCACCACAAGCAGTGGATTCGTAGTGCAGGCACCAATCCCCAGCAGTAGCCTTGGAGACAAAAAATAAAATTGTTTATTTATTTATTGGATAGAGACAGAGATATTGAGAGGGGAGGCGGTAGAAAGAAAAAGAGTCAGAAAGATACTTGCAGCACTACTTGACCACTTGTGAAGCTTTCCCCTGCAGGCTTGAACCCGGTTCCTTGCATACTGTAATGTATGCACTTAACCTGGTGCACCACTGCCTGGCCCTGATTTGTGAATTTTTAAAAATATTTATTTGTTTATTTATTCCCTTTTATTGCCCTTGTTGTTTTATTGTTGTAGTTATTGTTGTCATTGTTGTTGGATAGGACAGAGAGAAATGGAGAGAGGAGGGGAAGACAGAGAGGGGGAGAGAAAGACAGATACCTGCAGACCTGCTTCACTGCCTGTGAAGCGACTCCCCTGCAGGTGTGAGGAGCTGGGGCTCAAACCGGGATTCTTACGCCAGTCCTTGCACTTTGTGCCACCTGCGCTTAACTCACTGCGCTACCACCCGACTCCCGATTTGTGAATTTTTAATCTTTACATGGCACCTTGTAGGGGAACATCTAGAGATGTTTCAGGGTGCCAGGACTGTACTTGTCACAGGCTTATATAACACATGACCCAATTATTCTATTTGGCTGGCAGATATGTATAACTTCACAAACACATATAGATGACAATGGATGCCACAGCTCTAAGCCACAACCCATTCTGTCACCTGATGTGACGAAGGGTGTGCTGATTAAAGAATTGTAGCCATGAATATCCTGAGCATCCCTTGGGTGGTGCTAGTTAACACAAAACTTAAAACAAAGGAGGCTAACTAAAAGAGGTGTTTTTTTTTTTTTTTTTTTTGCCTCCAGGGTTATTGCTGGAGCTTGGTGCCTACACTATGAATCTATGCTATTGGAGGCCATCTTTACCACTTTGTTGCCCTTGTTGTTACCCTTGTTGTCTTTTTATTATTGTTGTCACTGCTGTTGTTGTTGTTGTTGGATAGGACAGAGAGAAATCAAGAGAGGAGGGGAGACAGAGAGGGGGAGAGAAAGACAGACACCAGCAGACCTGCTTTACCGTCTATGAAGCAACCAGCCCCGCAGGTGGGGAGCAGGGGGCTCGAACCGGGATCCTTATGCTGGTCTTGTGCTTTGTGCCACGTGTGCTTAGCCCACTGTTCTACCACCCAACCCCACTAATTAAAAGTCTTAATGGCACTGTCTTGTGCAGATTTTTCTTTTTTTTATTTTAAACTTCTTTATTGGGGAATTAATGTTTTATATTCAACAGTAAATACAATAGTTTGTACATGCATGACATTTCCCAGTTTCCCATATAACAACACAACCCCCACTAGGTCCTCTGTCATCTTTTTTGGACCTGTATTCTCCGCCCACCCCAACCCCAGAGTCTTTTACTTTGGTGCAATACGCCAATTCCAGTTCAGGTTCTACTTGTGTTTGCTCTTCTGATCTTGTTTTTCAACTTCACCTGAGAGTGAGATCATCCCATACTCATCCTTCTGTTTCTGACTTATTTCACTTAACATGAATTTTTCAAGGTGAAGTCACCATTTTTTATAGCTGGGTAGTATTCCATTGTGTATATATACCATTACTTGCTCAGCTACTCATCTGTTGTTGGACACCTGAGTTGCTTCCAGGTTTTGGCTATTACAAATTGTGCTGCTAAGAACATATGTGTGCACAGATCTTTTTGGATGGGTGTGTTGGGTTCCTTAGGAAATATCCCCAGAAGAGGAATTACAGGATCATAGGGTAGGTCCATTTCTAGTCTTCTGAGAGTTCTCCAGACTGTTGTCCACAGAGGTTGGACCAATTGACATTACCACCAGCAGTGCAGGAAGGTTCATTTGACCCCACACCCTCTCCAGCATTTGCTGCTGCTACCTTTTCTGATGTATGACATTCTCACAGGAGTGGTGTGTTATTTCATTATTGTATTTCTTTGCATTTCTCTGTCAATCAAAGACTTGGAACATTTTTTCATGTGTTTCTCAGCCTTTTCTATCTCTTCTGTAGTGAACATTCTGTCCATGTCCCCTCCCCATTTTTGGATGGAGCTATTTGTCTTCTTGTTGTTGAGTTTGGCAAGCTCTTTATATATTCTAGTTTTATATATATTCTAGCCTCTTTTCTGATGTATGGCATGTAATGATCTTCTCCCATTCTGTGAGGGGTCTCTTGGTTTGGGTAGTGGTTTCTTGTGCTGTGCAGAAGGATTTTAATTTGATGTAGTCCAATAGGTTTATGCTTGCCTTAGTCTCCTTTGTAATTGGATCTGTTTCATTGAAAATGTCTTTAAATTTTTTTTTAATTTTTTAATCTTTATTTATTTATTGGATAGAGAGAGTCAGAAATTGAGAGGAGGTGGGGAGATAGAGAGGAGAGAGACAGAGAGACACCTGCAAACCTGCTTCACCACTCATAAAGCCTTCCCCCTGTAGGTGGGGACCAGGGCCTCGAACCCAGGCCCTTGTACACTATAATATGTGCTCTCAACCAGGTGCGCCACGAGAGGGCCCCGTCTTTAAAATTTATGCAGAAAAGAGTTCTGCCAATATTTTCCTCTAAGTATCTGATACTTTGTGGCCCTTGATCCACTTGGAATTTACTTTTGTATTTGGTGAAATATAGTGGTTCAGTTTCATTCTTCTGCATGTTTCAACACATTTTTTCCAACACCATTTGTTGAAGAGACTCTGATTACCCCATTTAATAGTCTGGGCACCTTTATCAAAGATTAGATGTCCATAGGTGTGGGGGCTTACTTCTGGACTCTCAATTCTATTCCACTGGTCAGTATGTCTTTTCATATTCCAGTACCAAGCAGTTTTGATGACAATGGCCCTATAATACAATTTGAGATCTGGGAGTCTGATGCCTCCAGTTCTGTTCCTTATTCTCAAGATTGTTTTGGCAAGTCATGGTCTTTTCTGGTTCCAGATAAACATTTGAAGCATTTGTTATATTCTCCTAAAAAATGTGGTTGGGATCTTGATAGGGGATAGCATTAAATTTGGATATGGCTACCCATACTACCCATATATATATTCATATATGAATATACTACTCATAGTATATTCATTTTAATGATGTTAATTCTTCCAATCCATGAGCATGGAATATCTTTCCACTTCTTTATGTCTTTTTCATAGTTTTCAGTATACAGGTCTTTCACTTCTTTGGTTAGGTTTATTCCTAGATATTTTATTGTTTTTGTTGCTATAGTAAAAGGAATTGATTTCTGGATTTCAACTTCTTCTAACTTAGTGTTTGCATAGAAGAATGCCACTGACTTTTGAATGTTAATTTTCTAGCCTGACACCTTACTATATTGCCTAACTTAGATGGACTCTTTGGGGATTGTTCTGATAGAGGGTGAGAGATGGAAAGCAGAGACAACACAGCACTGTTTCACTGTTCATGGAGCTTTCCCTTTGCATGGTGCTCTCCTGTGGTGCCTCAGGACTTGAACCAGCTCCTGCTCAAGGGTGAGCCCAGTGAGGTGAACGATCTCCTGCACAGGGAAGTTAAAACTCACTGCTCTCGTGCTTTAGCAACTGGCCCCTAACTGTGCTACCCAGGCCTTAAATGTGAACAAAGTGGGAGTCAGGTTGTAGCGCAGAGGGTTAAGCGCACGTGGTACAAAGCGCAAGGACTGGCATAAGGATTCCGGTTCGAACCCTGGCTCCCCACCTGCAGGGGAGTCGCCTCACAAGAGGTAAAGCAGGTCTGCAGGTGTCTTATCTTTCTCTCCCCCTCTCTGTCTTCCCCTCCTCTCTCCATTTCTCTCTGTCCTATCCAATAACAACAATAATAACTACAACAATAAAACAACAAGGGCAGCAAAAGGAAATAAATAATTTTTTTAAAAAAAAGTGAACAAGGTGAGAGAGTATGGGAGGATACGTTGTAGAGTTTGGATGTGTTACTTGAAGCGACGCCATTTGGAACATGCCACTATTTCAAAGCACACGTGGCACTTGCAATATGGATAGTCACTGAAATAGACAAAAGGGTACTTAACACCTCCAGAACCATCTCTAATTCCCACGCTGCTGTGCAGGAACAGAGAAATTATCAACACTCTTCATAAACAGACACCACCGGCCAATTTCTAGATGGATGACTTCTTTGACTTGCACGGCAGATGATACCGTTCGTTCTATCACGTTACCTCACAACAGAATCTCCTGAGCCACCTCCTCCAAGTGAAAAATGGAACATCTGCTCATATCTGACACTGTTTAATGGCGTGTGCCAAACTTAATGTAACTTCCACCTGACACTCCATCACTTATGCTTAGAGCACCAGCACTGCGGAGGGCGCCAATGTTGTGCTCACCAGCTGAACACTGTGAAAAATTAATTCACTCATTAAATGTTATCATATGCTCCCCATTCTGTGCTATTTGTGAAACACACACACACACACACATACACACACTTCATCTTCATTTTTGATGTGAGTTCCTATAACGAGGTTTCTTGTTTGAATTATTACCCTAATTATGATCTGCTTCTTCCCTTCTGATTTCAGATATCACCAAGGAAAGGAGAAGACTCTCATTGTGTCGTGATGACTTAAGAGCTTCCTCTGCCTGATGGGAAATGATGAATTTTGGAATGGAGATATTCCAATTAATTTGATATCAAATTTTGTAAGAACTCCAAAAGGTGGGAGTCGGGCTGTAGCGCAGCGGGTTAAGCGCAGGTGGCGCAAAGCACGAGGACCGGCATAAGGATCCCAGTTCAAACCCCGGCTCCCCACCTGCAGGGGAGTCGCTTCACAGGCGGTGAAGCAGGTCTGCAGGTGTCTATCTTTCTCTCCTCCTCTCTGTCTTCCCCTCCTCTCTCCATTTCTCTCTATCCTATCCAACAGTGACAACAACAATAATAACTACAACAATAAAACAACAAGAGCAACAAAAGGGAATAAATAAATAAAATAAATATAAAAAAAAGATTTAAAAAAAAAAAAAAAAAAAAAAGAACTCCAAAAGGTTTCTGGAAAGGACTACACAAAAAAAAGCCAATTTTTCGTTAAGAATCTCTAGCAGAATCAGGGGAGGGGATGGGATACGGAGTTCTGGTGGTGGGAACTGTGTGGAGTTGTACCCCTCTTATCCTACGGTTTTGTTAGTGTTTCATTTTTATAAATAAAAAAAAATTCTCTAGCCAAAACATAAGTTTTTTTTTTTTTACTTTCTTTCCATAACACTTACTCTGCTTATAGCTACACGGTTACTGCTATTCTATATGTTATGAACCACAAAGATCATCTTTTCAAAGGATTTTTCTTTACTGTATTTTCGCTTTGATGCTTATCCAGATTTTGAGTCAACATTCATATTCTGTGTTTGAAAATCAATTGCTATGCTCTTGATTAATTAATAAAAATCTTTTATACATAAGTTTTCCTAATCTTACATTCTACATTTTAATTCTTGAAAATGGAGTGGTTCATTGTCATATTTTTAACCAATTTTGTTCAGAAACATTCTGCAGTCTATTTTTTCATTTTTAGCTTATTCAAAAGCTATCTATACTTTTTTTCAGTTTTCCTTCTTCCTTCCTTATTTTCTTTCTTTCTTTCTTTCTTTCTTTCTTTCTTTCTTTCTTTCTTTCTTTCTTCTTTTGCCTACAGAGTTATTGCTGGGGTTCAATGTCTGCACTAGAATTCACTGTTCCCAGTGGCCATTTTTTCCTTTTGTTTTCTTTCTATTTTTTTTTATTTGATAGGACAAAGAGAAATTAAGAGGGGAAGGGGAGATAGGGAAAGAAAGACAAAGAGAGACCTGCAGACCTTCACTGCTCATGAAGAATTCCCCCTGCATGTGGGGAGTGAGGACTCGAACCTGGGTCCTTGGGTTTGTTGATATGTGTGCATAATGGGATGTGCTACTGCCTGGCCCCGTTTTCAGCTTTTTTTTTTCTTTAAATAGTATTCCTTTTGGTTCCTTTGGCTCTGATTATTTAATAAATACATTTTAAAAGTTAAAAATCCCCATCAAAATTATTTCATTCTAATTCATCAATAACACTTCACTTCAGTTTTGATTTTTACAGATTTAACAGAATTTCAAGAACATAACTTCACACCTATAGATGTACATATGACTGTCCACAGACCCAAGGTTCTAGCGCAGATCAATAATTTTCATTTTTATCTCAGCTCACCTGTAATTATATACTCTAGATTATAAATGTGTGTGTATATAATGATTCATTGAAGTCTTTGTATTTGATCTATGTGTTTCTAAAATTAATTAATTTATAAAATAAAAAATACCAACAAGACCACAGGATAAGAGAATTATACACAATTTCCACCACCAGATTCCAAACCCCATCCCCTCCCTTGAAAGCTTTCCTACTCTTTTTTATATTATCATTATTAATGAGAAAGATAGGGGGAGAGAGAAAGAACCAGACATCACTCTGGTACATTTGTTGTCAGGGATCGAACTCAGGAATTCATGATTCAGAGTCCAAAGCTTTTATCACTATGCTGCCTCCCGGATCACAAAGCTTTCCTATTATTATTATTATTATTATATTTTTATTTATTTATAAAAAGGAAACACTGACAAACCCATAGGATAAGAGGGGTACAACTTCACACAATTCCCACCACCTTCCGCATCCCATCCCCTCCCCTGATAGTTTTCCTATTCTTTAACCCTCTGGGAGTATGGACCCAAGGTCATTGTGGGTTGCAGAAGGTGGAAGGTCTGGCTTCTGTAATTGTTTCCCCGCTGAACATGGGAGTTGGCAAGTCCCTCTGGGAGCATAGATCCAGTGTCTAAATCCCTGTTTTAAATCATCTTATTTTCTCTATCCCTCCTGAATTTTTCTTAACCTTCCTCCTAATTGGTTTGTTTCTTAATTGACCTCTCAGAGTTTAACTTTTTGCATCATGGAATCACATTCCTGTCCCACATCTTGGAATCCGAATCTATGCCCAAAATTTGGCGTCGTGCGAAGATAATAGCGGTTTTGAAACCAAAGAAAGACCCAACACTGGCCGCCAGCTATAGACCAATTTCTCTCCTCTCCGTGTGTTACAAACTCCTTGAGAGGCTGCTTCTGTCATGAATTTCTCCTCTTACAGAGAACTTCCTATCACCCGCCCAAGCTGGTTTCTGCCCAGGAAGATCTACCTGAGAACAAGTCCTGGCCCTCTCAACTTACATTGAAAATGGATTCCAGAAGAATTTAAAGACGGGTGCTGTCTTTGTTGATCTCACAGCAGCCTATGACACTGTCTGGCATCGTGGTCTCCTAGTCAAGATCTCAAGATGCCTACCTCCATGGGTGGCCAACACTATATCGTTTCTTCTCCAAAACAGAAGATTCCGGGTGCATCTGGGTAACAAGTCTAGCAGATGGAGACTTGTCTCAAGTGGCCTCCCCCAGGGCTCTGTTCTGGCTCCTACACTATTTAATATTTATATCAATGACCTCCCAGAAACTTCTTCAAGGAAGTTCATCTACGCCGATGACATCTGCTGTGCAACTCAGGCATCCAAGTTCGACATCCTCGAGGAAACACTCATGAAAGACATGTCTCTGATAACTGATTACTATAAAAAATGGCGACTAATCCCTAGCACTGCAAAAAACGGTATCATCTGTTTTCCATCTACACCATGCCTCGGCCTCGCGTGAGCTTAATGTGCAGCTTGACGATACAAGAATCTGGCATGAAGCCCAGCCAATCTATCTTGGCGTTACTCTCGATCGCACCCTGTCATTTCACGAACATCTCATAAAAACTGCAGCAAAGGTGGGCGTGAGGAATCACATCATTGCAAGACTGGCCAGCTCCTCATGGGGCGCGACCGCTTCCACACTACGATCATCATCTCTGGCATTATGCTATTCCACTGCAGAATACTGTGCCCCAGTATGGTTCCGTAGCCCCCATGTCCACTTGGTCGATTGCAAATTATATTCCTCCATGAGGATAATTTCATCCGTTCCACCCCGGTTCCATGGCTGCCAGTTCTTAGCAACATCGCCCTGCCAGATATTCGTCGGGATGCGGCATCATCTAAGTTCATTTCCCACGTCTACGCTCTACCGGACCTGCCAATATACACGGATATCTTCGCCCACCCTGTCCAACGCTTGACGTCTCATCATCCAATCTGGTCCCCTACGCCTACACTGAACTTCTCTGTTCCAGACTCTTGGAAACAGAGTTGGCAGTCAGCTGAGGTAAAGAACAAACACCTCATCACAGACCCCTGCAAGCGTCAACCCGGCTTTGACCTAGCACGTTATGATTGGGCCCTCCTCAATCGCTATTGAACAGGCCATGGCCGGTGTGCCGCTATGTTCCATCGCTGGGGAGCCAGAGACGACCCGAACTGCCCCTGCGGCTCCAGACAGACTATGACCCACATAGTCAACGACTGCCACCTCTCCAGATTCAAAGGAGGTCTCGAAACTTTACATTAGGCTCAACCTGATGCTGTTGACTGGCTACAGAAGAAGGGCAAACGCTAGAAGAAGAAGAAATGGAATCACATCACTGCATTTATAAAGCATCATTGTCAATGTTTTTTTACAGATCAGTCAGGTTAAATTCTTGTTTAGAACTTTTTCCTTGGATTCCACTTCCGCTTGATTTCGATCACTCTGTTGTCAGATGAGGTCCACTTTACAGAGAATTTTGGCTTGTGACTGGGTTCATTCCGAGTCTCCTAAGGATTTTAGTGAAACATGCTACCGACTAATCTTGCTTCAGAGATTAAAATTTTTTTGTTTTTCTATTTTATTGGTGAGATCATGATTTACAGGACAGCTGTGGACACATGAGTACAGTTTCTCATATCCCCAAGACAGATGTCTGCACACCCATCCCACCACCAGCCCCAGTGTCTCTTCACCATTCAGCACTGAGTACCTGGTTCACTGAGTACCTTTCTCCCACCAGCTCCCCTCAGTCCAGAGTCCTTTGCTTTGTTGTAACACACTCCACACAGTTCAAGTTCTACCCTCTGTGCATTCTCTTTTATTCCCTCCCTCCCTTCCTTAATATATATATGTATATATATATATATATATATATGTGTGTATATATATATACATATATATATATATATATATATATATATATATATATATATATATATATATGGAAGTTAATGGTTTATAGTACAGTTGCTTCCTTCCTTCTTAAGTCCCACCTACAAGTGAGATCACCTGATATTCGTCCTTCTCCTCCTGACTTCTCTCGCTTAATATGATGATCACCATGTTTTTTCTCATTATGGGGGAGGAAGGGAAGGACTATGGATGGTGAGTGTCTAGTCCAAGATGGTAGGTAAACCCAAGTCTACCTGCTGATCCCCCAAACCAGTCCTCTAATGAATCTCCCAGGATTCCCTTCTGCACCCGATGGCCAACATTAATTTTACAGTACCCCAAATGTGTCTTAGCTCAGTGCTGCCATTTTCCCCCTAGACCTGTTTTGTCTTTGGCATCTCCCATTGATGCAACCACATCCACCTTATTCTTTTCAAGTAGTTTTCATGTTTCACTAGTGGCCTTTCTTGCCACTATTTCTGATTTACTTTATGCATTATCTTTTAGATCATTGTTTACTCACTAGCTTTGACATATGTGATCCATCTCCAAGAATCCAACACCCCCTGCCCAGAAATACATTTGTACTTGGTCTTCAGACACCCTTCCTTTATGCTCACCAACCTGCCCAAGAGACTGGACACCAGGTAATGTTGCTGGCCAACCAGCTACTCACTCTAACAGAGGAGATTTAAAACCCCATTCAGCTTCATCCCTGGTATTTCAGATGCTACTGCTTCTCCTCCTTTTAAAATCTTTTTTAATTATTATCTTTATTTATTGGATAGAGACAGTCATAAATCAAGAGGGAAGGCAGATAGAAAGAGTGAGAGAGACAGAGAGATACCTGCAGACCTGCTTCACCACTCATGAAGCTTTCCCCCTGCAGGTGGAGACTGGGGACTCCAACCAGGGTCCTTGTACACTGTAATATGTGCATTCAACCAGGAGCACTGCCACCCGGCCCCGCTGTTCCTCTTAGCAGCTCATCTCTTATCTGGATGCACCTCCCTACTTGAGTGGAGTAGATATGATCTCCCACCTGACTATAGCATGCTGTGCAGATGTCCCTTCAGGCTAGTGCCAGTTCCTGCCAGAGTTAATATGATATTCTTGAAGTGCCCTTCCCAACCAATCCTATCCTGGCTCGCCACTCCAGGTTTTTGCCCTATAAAGCCCTTCTGCCCTTCTTTTTCTGCCCCTCTCTCTCTTGCCCGGTTTTCACCTCAGTGGTTAGATGCAGAAAAGGGTGCTGTGTGAGGCGGCCTTTTTGGCTAGCTCCACATGGCCCAAACCACTGCGCTCTCACCCAACTCTGAGGTGCCCGTGCGAATAAAGAATTGTGTTCCCTCTCTGCTCCGGATCTCCTCTCTCTCCTCCGTGTCACAGCCGACAATAGCAGATGCTCACATACACATGTATGCTTTAGAGCCTCTGGTCCAACCTGAGTAAGAGAAAACCCTTTAAGGGCTCCAAGGGAAGGCAGAGCAACGATGGCTGCCCTAGGCACCAGGGTGGGTGCTTGCCTGCAGGCCAGCAGCCTCAAGCTGGGGACAATCACAGGAGTGATGAATGGTGGCGCTGAGGGGCTGTCATTACCCTCTGGGATGGGGACAGCCTGTGATGATAATGAATGTGTTCGAGGAGGAATGATCTAACCTCATCTGGTATGGATGGGTGGCATCAGCACAGAGGCCGCTGGATAGACGGGCTGGCTGACATTATTTATTGCTGCAGTACAAGGCCATGACAGAGATCCATGGTAAACAATGCCTCCCAAGGCAGCTGCTTTCCATTAGAGACTTGTCCCAGTGGGATGTGTGCAAAGGGGTGGCTGGGGATGGTGGCATTCAAGAGGGCTGTCATCTTTGCAAAATCTGGGACTCATCTGCACACTTATTTTTATTCCCATTTCCTTTTTTGTCTTTCACATCTGAGCACATTTTCTAATTTTTTTTTCACCAGTAAGTTTTAGATATTTTGTTTTTCTAAAATAAAGAGTGCATTCGATTTAGAGTCCTCACCATTTGAAAATTGGCCAGATGACACTTTTTCCCCCTAAACACAAAGAAGCTTGGTATAAGATGCTCCCCCTAAGTGCCCACAAAATGTGGGATTTTTTTTTCTCTCTAAAAAAAATTTTTTTTAATTAATGCCATTCCCAATGGATAAATCTCAACTTCATAGAAAAAAATTGATTAAAAGGGTATTAAGAAGAAAAAAAATCTGATTATAAGTGAAAAGAAGCTATTACTATCCCAGGGGTAGAATACATTAATCATGAAATATGACCTAGATAGTTCCCGGTATCTAGTGCCAATAGAGTAGTGATAAAACCACAGGATCTTGACATCAGAGGAAATGAGAGCCTCCCAAAGTAAGCAACAGTGAAAATTTCTAAGAGAGAAAGAAGTTCAACAAAGAGTTTTCCACAAGGCGTTGTGTGTGAGATTATGTTGGGAAGCCAAGGAAATAGACAAAAGTTCTCCAGCAAAATATGGAGACACCTCTATTTTCTCTCCTTGGGGTACTTCCTGTCTGATGGGACCAGCCAGTCTTGCTAACATAAGGCCACTGCAGGGGTTTCTGCCAGTCTCACTTGTGGTGGTTCAATGTATTCAGTCAAAATGTGTACAGGAAGCACTTCCTTTGCTCATTTCTGTTCCACTCCAACGAGCAACAGGCCCTTTACAATGCCAACTCCCCACCACCTCCGCCCCTCTTACTTTTGTGCTGGTCTTTGTTTCCTGTCCCTCGTCCCCATTGTGAGCTACTTCCAGGGGTCATCTGGATGTGCCAGGTGCTCTTGGCACTGGGCAGCTGAAGAAGGTCTGCTAGGCTCCATGATGCTCCCCTGGACAGACTCATGTCAAGCTTGCTTCGGAGCAAAGGAAACATAAGCAGAATCATTTTGTTTTTTAAATATTTTCTTTAAAAAAAGAGATACAGAGAGGAAAATACATAGGAGAGAAAGACCAGAACACTGCTCAGCTCTGGCTTATGGTGGTGCTGGGGATTGAACATAGGACTTCAGAACCTCAGGCATGAAAGTCTTTTTGCTGTCATAGGAACCCTAAGACAGCAGGAACCTCCCAGTTCCTCTCTAGAGCCTATATTTCCCCCAGTCCTGGAACCTCTAGGGTGGGGCTCACTTTCCTGCATGATTCTCTCAATTCAAACCAAAGGATATTGCATCTGCTGATCCCAACCTAATCAACGCAACGAGTACCACCTCGGCATACTTCACTTCAGACTGTATCCAGAGACATCAGGCATGGAATGTCAACCCTTCAGCCTCATAAATCCATTTCAGGTAGTTCACTTCCTAACAAAGTCCCAAAACATAGATATAGACCAGGTACCATGAGATAGGGCATATCCATAAATTAGGGCAAAATATAGACCTGAAAGCAAAAGTACACAATAGTCTGCAGTGAGTCAGTATATGCAGCAAGTAGAAAGACTTAAAAAAAACACCATAAAACTTTTAATGAAATAGTGTCTACTTAGACTTAGATACCCTCCTCACCTACTTCCTATTATACTTACCTCAGTGACTCTAAAGCTAACCTTATCAAAGAAAGGACTATAAAAGCTGAATAAGGTCAAGAGACTGGCATACTTTATGATGACTCTGTAGTCACTATCTGGCCATCCAATAAGCTGGGGTCTTAGGGAGTCCCAGAGTTCCCAAACAGACATGATGGGCTTAGACCTCGAATAAATCTCCATTGTTACTGGTCATCTATATCAGGAACAACACAGTAGACCCCTTTGTGGGCCCCCATAGGACCTTGCCCTCAACTTGGATCAACAAGGACAGAGAATGTTCCATCCTCTGAAGGGAGGCTGGACAACATACTCTATGCTCCACCTGAGGAAGATGGGTCCTGAAACTGAGGCAGCTTGGAACATTCCTACTCATGACCACAGAATCTGAGCTCAGATCTATAGAGATGCAGAGGTCATAGAGGTTCCTAAGCTGAATATGGGCCCCAGATCAGATCAAATCGATGGGGTTTACAGTCAATAATATTTATATACATTTCCTATAATTGGGAGCTACTCTTTTCCCTGATCCAGCTTTCTGGTCCTTTTTCTAGCCATGACATCATCTCCCCAGAAAATAACTTGGATCCACCTGCATATCAGATGTCAGATTCAGGAAAAAAAAAAAAGAAAGAAAAAAAGCTAGCATAGTCATGGCTCTTTTGGAATATAATTAAAACAGGCCTACTAACTATCTACAAAATGGAGACTCCCCCAACTCATCATCTGAACTATTCCAGCCTTTAGGTTCATAATTAGTCAACAATGTGTTTGGCTTTATATGTTAACACTTTTTTCAGCCACCAGGTTCCAGATGCTAAGATGATGCCAACTGGACTTCCCTGGGCAGACAACCCCACCAATGTGTCTTGGAGCCCTGCTTCCCCAGAGCTCTGCCCCACTAGGGAAAGAGAGAGACAGGCTGGGAGTATGGATCGACCTGCCAATGCCCATGTTCAGCGAGGAAGCAATTACAGAAGCTACACCTTCCACCGTCTGTACCGGGCTAGCTTAGTGGACAGGAGACAGACGACCAGAGACTCATGGCTGAGCTGTACGTAGTATCTCTTTATTCATGTGGAACGCAGCACAATCTAAGCCATCTAAACTAACTAACTATAATCACAATCCTGTCCTTATATATATATACTCGCCAAGTAGGGTGGAAACAGTATATGATGTAGAGTGGGTGGAGCGAAAAGTGACTGGTGCAAATCAGGGTGTACTAGGAGAGGGGGCGGAGCAAAAAGACATCATGAACCAGTGGGGATTAAACCAATGCCCTGCAGGCAGGATGATGCTTAGTTAACAGTGGTTTATATAAATAGAATACAGTGCTAAGCAGGGGGGATTAAACCAATGAAACAGAAGGGGTTTTAGAAGCAGAATTAGAAGCATACCAACACTTCTGCATCCCATAATGACCCTGGGAAACAGCTCACCCAGTAGAGCATTTGCTTTGTCATGTCTTAATAGGAGGTAAAAGAGAGAAAGAGTGAGAGAGAGAAGCCCTTTGTGTCCTAAAATTAAGGCTCACAAAAACCAACAGAGGAGCAATTTCTCAACTTGCCACAGTAACTGGGCCTCCTTCCTCTGATAGACCACTTGCTGTGCTAAGACCCAGCCTTCTCCAGCTCTTAATGGAGGCGTTTCCAGTTTCCCGGGTCAAGCCATTAGTAAGAATGGCCTTCAATGCTGCTCAGAGGCTGCTGAAAGCCAAGGAAGCCAAGTGCCTCTTAGGATCTACTACTTGGCAATTGGTCTGGATTGGACTTCCGTGCCCCAAAGCCTTTCACAGAAACTGGATGGAGAGTCCTTAAATAAAGATGAAATGGCCTGATGCTTCAGCAATATTCTACTCTTGGGCATTTCTCCAAAGGACACACAAACACTAATCCAAAGGGACATATGTACCCCCATGGTCATAGCTGCATTGTTCACAATAGCTGTGCTATTGTCTGAGCTGTGCTGATGCCTTTGCAAACTCTACATGTCCAAAAGGACATCTATTCCTTCTGGTCTTTTCCAGTCACCACCATGCTTCTTAGCTTAGAAGCAAGTGGGAAAAAAAAAAAAGAAAAAAGAAACAACTTGAGATCCAGGAGGCAGTGCATCTGCTAAAGCTCACATGCTACAGTGCACAGAAACTTGGGTTCAAGTCCCCCTGGCCCCACCTGTAAGGGAAAAGTTTCAAGAGCAGTGAAGCAGTGCTGCAGATCTCTCTGTCTGTCTCTCTCTCTCCCTCCTTCCTTCTCTCCTCCTTTTCCCTCAATTTCCCTGTCTCTATCTAGTAAATAAATATTTAAAAAGAAATGAAGAAAAACATATTTTAAAAAAAACCTCCCAGTATCCAGAGACTTCACGTGTGGAATGACAACCCTTCAGCTTCATTACTCGGGTGAGACCTTTCCTTTTATAGTACACTCTAATTTCATGTCAGGTAGTTCACTTTCTAACAAAGTCCCATAACCTAGATATACACCAGTTTCTGTGAGAGAGAGCTTATGTGCACACGTATCCATAAACTACTGCAAAATATATACCTGAAAGCAGAAGTACACTAGAGTTTGCAGTGAGTACCTCCCTAACACTTCCTCTCCACTATTCCAAGCTTGGGATCCATGATTGCTCAACAAATTGTTTGGCTTCATATGTTAACTCTCTTTTCAATCACCAGGTTCCAGATGCCACCAGGATGCCGGCCAGGCTTCCCTGGATTGAAGACCCCACCAATGTGTCCTGGAGCTCAGCTTCCCCAGAGACCCACCCTACTAGGGAAGGAGAGAGGCAGACTGGGAGTATGGACCGACCAGTCAACGCCCATGTTCAGCGGGGAAGCAATTACA
Source organism: Erinaceus europaeus (assembly GCF_950295315.1). Lineage (NCBI taxonomy): Eukaryota > Metazoa > Chordata > Mammalia > Eulipotyphla > Erinaceidae > Erinaceus > Erinaceus europaeus. The sequence goes on from NC_080163.1 coordinate 16,466,286, forward strand.
GAAGCCAGACCTTCTACCTTCTGCAACCCTCAACGACCCTGGGTCCATGCTCCCAGAGGGCTAGAGAATGGGAAAGCTACCATGGGAGGGGGTGGGTTATGGGGATTGGGTGGTGGGAATTGTGTGGAGTTGTACCCCTCCTACCTTATGTTTTTGTTCACTAATCCTTTCTTAAATAAAAAATTAAAAAAAAAAAACCCTCCCAACATCCCTATTCCCTTCTGCCTCTCTTCTTTCTATTCATGATCAACAAATCTGTTTGATTTTTATAGGGTGGAGAGAAATAAGGAGAAATAAGAGCAAGGAGATCAGAAAGGAGATCATGTGGTGTCAGAAACACCACATGTCCTGTGGGTGTCGTTGAGGGCAAGGTGTGAATCTGTATCTGGCTAAGAGGCACTGACTCATCGATAGACCCTGAAGGCTTCTGCTCACCTGAACAGGGAGTTGTTTTTTGTTGTTTTTTTTTTTTTTAATTCCAAATCTTACTCCTGTGCTAAATGCTCTTCCCAAATCAAAACTCCCCCCGCCCCACCATCCCCTCCACAACCACCCTGAAGTGGGGCTGGTAAGCTCATTTCACTTTGCTGTTACAGCTTTTTTCTTTCCATCCAAAAAAACAAAGTGATTTTAGAGATCCAAAGTCCTTGATCACAATGTCAATATGCTGCAAAGGAGCTCATAAAAACTTGCTAATGGAAAGCTTGGTCATAATCATTCTCAACTGGCTCAACCTATGGGTAGAATTGGTTCAGTGGAAGGGAACAGGTGCAGAGGAAGATAGATAAGCAAGCTGGAATACACGCACGAGTGGTCACACAACACACACACACACACACACACACACACACACACACACACACACACACACTGAAACGCTAAGAGTGCGAGTGAGAATCAGCAGGAAGGGAAATGGAGCAGCCAAAATACCTCCCCACAAAGTAACAAGTGCAGAAAAAGACCACTTGCTGATGAAAGCAAGGTTCAAAATGGCTTTCAGAGGAGGTGGTCATGCTTAGCAAAATAAAGACAGACATGAACGACAACGACCGGCTGGTTTCACTCATAAGCACAATCTAGAGAACTGAAACACATGAACTGGAGGGGGAAAAACAAAATAGAAGTGGGGGGGGGCAGGCGGTGGCACACCTGGCTAAGCACTCACATTATAGTGCACAAGGATCCAGGTTTAAGCCTGTGGTTCCCCACCTGCAGGGAGAAAGCTTCGTGAATGGTGAAGCAGGGCTGCACATATCTCTCTTCTCTCTCCTTTCTATCTCCCTCGCCCTTCTCAGTTTCTCTCTGTCTCTATCTAACAAGTACATAAATAAACACAAATTAAAATTAAAAAATGAGACAAGAAGGGGTCAGGTGGTGACGCAACTGGTTAAGTGCACGCATTATAATTCACAGGGTCCCAGGTTCAAGTCCCTGGTCCCCACTTGCAGGCGGGAAGCTTCATGAGTGGAGAAGTAGGGCTGTAGGTGTTTCTCTGTCTCTCTCTCTCGCTATCTCCCCTTCCTTCTCTATTTCTGGCTGTCTCTATCCAATAAATAAATAAAATAAATATATATTTTTTTAAAAAATGAAACAGAGATAGGCTGGGAATATGAATTGACCTATGCCCATGTTCATTGGGGAAGCAATTACAGAAGCCAGACCTTCCACCTTCTGCACTCCATAATGACCCCTGGGTCCATACTTCCAGAGGGTTAAAGAAAAGGAAAGTTATCAGGGGAGGGGATGGGATACGGATCTCTGGTGCTAGGAATTGTATCCCTCTTATCCCATGGTCTTGTCAGTGTTTCCACTTTATAAATAAATTTTTTTAAAAAAAATTAAACAAAAAGAACAGAAGTAAATAAAGTGTCTCTAAGATTTGGTGAGAACTTTTGTAGGGTATCTTTGGGAGGGTAAGAGAAAAGAACAGAACTTTGGCGGTGGGTGCAGTGTGGTATTATACCTGCAATCTTGCAACCTTGTACACCACCACTAATCACAAATTGAAAATGGCTTGTGAAAATAAACAGAACATCTTTTAGTACCTGGAAATGACAAATGCGAGTGGTTAAATTTTTCCAACACAGACGAAGAAAGCACACACTGTCGATTTAATTTTCAAAAGCCTACACGATAGTAACACAAATCTGATTAAATATAACAAAAGAAAAGAAAAGCTATAGGGCCCAGGTGGTAGCGCACCTGATGGAGCACACACATTACAGTGCGCAAAGACCCAGGTCCCCACCTGCAGGGAGGAAGCTTTGCAAGTGGTGAAGCAGTGCTCCCGGTGTCTCTTTATCTCTCTTCCTCTCTGTCACCCCCTTCCCTCTTGATGTCTGGCTGTCTATCAAATAAAATAAAGATAATAAAAAATTTAAAAAGAAAAGCCATAGTTTGCTCATAAATATTAATGTAAAATTCATTTATAGAGCTATAAGCCAATACTAGGCAGAAAGATACTAAAAGAATGATGCATCAAGAACTATGCTGGGATGATTCAACAGTAGAATATACCATGTGTATATTGAAGTAGTGTGGTCCTGTAGGTGGCACAGTGGATAAAGCATTGGACTCTTAAGCATGAGGTTCCAAGTTCAGTTCCTGGCATCACATGTACCGGAGTGATAGCTGGTTATCCTCTCCTTCTCTCTCTCTCTCTCTCTCTCTCTCTCTCTCTCTCTCAACCTCTAGCTCTCTCTTCTCCTATCTTTCTCATTAATAAGTAAATAAAATCTTTGAAAACATAGAGGTTGAAATGGCACTTTTTAAAACTCTGGAATGTATGAACAAGTTCAGTTGCTAACAGAATACAAATGCAAGTGAAAAACTAGTAGGAAAAGCAACAAAATTCAGTCAGAAATGCAAGTGGAATCCAGTAGAGACTGTGGTTGTTACATTATTAATACACTAAGAACAATAAAATTCTTGGATCAAATGATAAGCAATTAGAAATATATGAAAAAGCCATTTGACAACACATCTAAAAGAATAAAAGACATGGATGTGAAATTTCCAAGAATTATTCTCATTACAGATAAATAAAACGTTAAAGGTGCATGGTGGTGGAAAAAGACCCAAGTTGGGGGGGGGGTGAGAATGTTTTGTAGACACGTGTCCCAGGAAGATGAGAAAGTGTACACATGTGTCAACAACTGGACTGTAAACAAATCAATTCCCCTTTCCAACAAACTGATAAAAGGAAAAAAGGAATATATACTGGATGGTGAATAGAATAGGAAGATACATCTTGTTCTTGGATAAGAAGATGCTGATTCTTGGGAGTCAGGCTGTAGCACAGCGGGTTAAGCACACATGGCGCTAAGCTCAGAGACCGGCGTAAGGATCCCGGTTCGAGCCCCCTGCTCCCCACCTGCAGGGGAGTTACTTCACAGGCAGTGAAGCAGGTCTGCAGATGTCTTTCTTTCTCTCCCCCTCTCTGTCTTCTCCTCCTCTCTCCATTTCTCTCTGTCCTATCTAACAACAATGACAATAATAACTACAACAACAATTTTAAAAAGGGGGGCAATGAAAGGGGGAAAAAAAGAAGATGCTAATTCTTTCACTAGTTTTGACATTGGGTATGTTGACTCTAAGATCATACGTAACACGAAAATCACCATCTCGGGGAGCCTAGCGATGGCACCATCTGGTTAAGCAAACAGGTTATCATGTGCAAAGCCAGCGTTCAGGCTTCTGCTCCCCACCTGCAGGGGGCACGAGATGCTTCACAGTGAAGCAAGTATGCAGATGTCTGTTTTCTTCTCTCCCTCTTCTCTCTCAATAGCTCTCTGACCTATCAAGTAAAATGGGGGGGGGGGAAGCCACCAGAAGTAGCAGTGGATTCATAGTGCCAGGCATACAGCCCTAGTGATAATCTTGGCGGTAAAAATTAAAATTAAAAGGAGGTCGGGCGGTAGCGCAGTGAGTTAAGAACACATGGTGTGAAATGTAAGGACTGGCAAGAATCCCGGTTCAAATCCCAGCCCCCCACCTGCAGGGGGTTGTTTCACAGGTGGTGAAGCAGGTCTGCAGGTGCCTATCTTTTTCTCCCCTTTTCTATCTTCCTTTCCTCTCTCCATTTCTCTCTGTCCTATCCAACAACAATGACAGCAATAACAACAACAACAACGATGATAACAAGGATAACAAGGGGGGGAAGAATGGCCTCCAGGAGCAGTGGATTCATAGTGTAGGCACTGAGCCCCAGCGATAAATCTGGAAGCAAAAAGAAGAAAAAGAAATAGTAGAAACAATAGAATTGAGTTTTCCCAAAAGCAGAGGCAGGGACCTGTGTAAACCTTAGAACATAACCCATATTTAGGGTTTGTGTGTCTGAGACCCAAACTCTTCCCTCATGGGCTGATCTTAGCTTCAGGACCCTCTCTGACCACTTCCCAGCCTCCCTCCCTCTAATTCTTCCTGCCCCTACATGATTGGCATGGTCTTATCTCTAGCTCACAAAGTTGGCTTCCTTGAATCAGATTCCTGTTCTATTCTGAAAACACTACCTCCCCAGAAGCACCTCTTTTTTTTTCTTTAAATTTATTTATAAAAAGGAAATATTGACAAAACCATAGGATAAGAGTGGTACAACTCCACACAGTTCCCACCACCAACTGTGTATCCCATCCCCTTACCCGATAGCTTTCCTATTCTTTAACCTTCTGGGAGCATGGACCCAGGGTCATTGTGGGATGCAGAAACACCTCTTGAAGGAGCAGTTGTTCTGTGCATTGTATTCTTTTTCCCTGAGGAATTTCAAGGCACTAAGTGTTCTCAAAGGGTTCTAACTACAGGAAGAAGTCTGTAATCTTGAAGCATCCCACAAAGAAAGAAAACATTAGGAATTCCCCCATAGGACCTTGCCCTCAACTTGGATCAACAATGCTAGAGAATGTTCCATCCTCCAAAGGGAGGATGGACAACATAATCTATGTTATACCTGAGGAAGATGGGTCGATACTGGGGCAGCATGGAATGTTCCTACGAGCTCAGATGTAGAGGGATGCAAAGGTTACACAGGCCCCTAAGCTAATTATGGGCCCCAGATCACATCAAATCGATGGAGTTTACAGTCAAAAATATTTATACGCCTTTCCCATATTAGGGAGCTATTCTTTTCCCTGATCCAGCTTTCTGGTCCTTTTACCAGCCATGACATCATCTCCCCAGACAATAACTTGGATCCACCTGCATATCAGATTTCAGGCTCAGGCCAAAAAAAAAAAAAAAAAAAAAAAAAAAAAAAAAAAAAAACACTAGTATAGCTACAGGCCCTTTGAAATATAACTAAAATATGCCTACTAGCTATCTACAAAATGGAGGACCCTTACAACATTTCATCTGCACTATTCCAGCCTTTAGGTCCATGATTGTTCAACAATTTGTTTGGCTTTATATATTAACTCTCTTTTCAGCCACTAGGTTCCCAGATAATAGCAGGATGCAACCAGACTTTCTGGACAGACAACCCCACCAATGTACCTTGGAGCTCCGCTTCCCCAGAGCCCTTCCCCACTAGGGAAAGAGAGAGTCAGGCTGGGAGTATGGATCGACCTGTCAACCCCCATGTTCATCAGGGAAGCAATTACAGAAACCAGACCTTCCACCTTCTACATCTCACAATGACCTTGTGTCCATATTCCGGGAAAGCTATCAGGGGAGGGGATGGGATGCGGAGATCTGGTGGTGGGAATTGTGCAAAGTTGTATCCCTCTTGTCCTATGGTTTTGTCAATGTTTCATATATATATAAATCTAGTGGAAAAGAAACCATGGGAAAGGTGTAGGAACATGATGCCTATTTGTGTATTTCCCTGGCTGAAACTGAAAGTGGTGGGATTTGAATGGGACTATTCACCCTTTCTTCCAAACCTTTACCTCCTACATCTTATCCTTAAAGGGAGAGACCTAGATGTGACCCCTGCTGGAGATGTAGGTTCAGCTTTCTCATTTTTGAACTTTCACTGAGCATTATGATGAGATTCAAAGATAATTATCTGAAATCAGCAGTACGTTGCTTAATTCTGAACTCCAGTTTTCTCATCAGTAAGATGTGGATAATAAACATAATAAAATTAAAATACATAAGGATAATGATCATAACCTTAAGATAGCAATGTATATGTTAAAAGAATAATTATAAGGGAAAAAAAAAGACTAGGAAAGCTATCAGGGGAGGGGATGGGATACGGAAGTCTGGTGGTGGGAATTGTGCGAAGTTGTACCCCTCTTATCCTATGGTTTTGTCAATGTTTCCTTTTTATAAATAAAAAATTAAATTTAAAAAAAGAAAACATTAGGAGTTGACACAGAGTTTCAAGTATCTATGTTGGGAAGCCAGGCTTATACAAGTACTTTTGTGATTATCAAATGTTCGAGTGTGGTGTTCCACATAGTACTAAGATGCATGTACACATAGGAATAAACCGGAAGGAGATATACGCTTAGGAACAAACACGTGGTGTTAGCATAGCAGGCACAAGGATGGTTCAATGCTTTGCCTTATTTTTTTTCCCCCTATCAGGGATAGCACTTGGGTTTGGTACCTACACAATGAATCCATCACTCCCAGTGGCCATTTTTCTCTGCATTTTTTAAAAAGTTATTTAATAGGACCAAGATAAACTGATAGAGGGGGAGATAGAGAAGGAAATGAGAGAATAACACCTGCAGACCTGCTTCACCACTTGTGAAGTGTCCCCCATGCAGATGGGGACCAGCAGTCTGAACCTGAGTCCTTGTACATCACAACGTGTGCACTGCTACTTGGCCTTCAATTTTCCAGTATTTTTCTAACAAATACAAATATGTTCCAATTATTTATTTATTTATTTTCTTTTTGCCTCCAGGGTTATCGCGGGGGCTCGCTGCCTGCACTACCAATCCACTGCTCCTGGAAGATATTTTTTCCATTTTGTTGCCTTTGTCGTTGTTGTTCCTGATGTTATTGTTGTTGTGGGATAGGACAGAGAGAAATTGGAGAGGAGGGCAAGACAGAGAGGGGGAGAGAAAGACAGACACCTGCAGACCTGCTTCACCGCTTATGAAGCGAGCCCACCTACAGGTGATGAACTAGGGGTTCGAACCCAGATCCTTACACTGGCCCTCGCACTTCATGCCAAGTACACTTAACCCACTGTGCTAACAACCAGCCCTTTATGTCCCAATTTTAAAAGAATGCTACTTTGGTTTCTCTTCAGATCATATAACTCTTTCACCGTTAACCAATTTTTAAATAAATGCACTGAAAAAAAAAGAAGTTCAGGGAGTCAAGAGTCTCTTAGTACACTTCCCAGGAAAGTGTTACAATGTAATTGATTTCTTTTTTTTTTTCTATATCCTTTTAGTTGCATAAATACTCATGAACTCCTTTGTGCATTTAGTTTTCATTACTAAGTTACTCCATGTTGTCTAAAAATGTTTCCAGAGCATTTTATGGAAATCCACAGAAAAGCTATGCCAGCCTTTTCTTGTTCTACTATAGTTGAATTTGTAAATGTAGCAAGAGACTTAAGGCAGGGGGTTAGGTGATGGCACACCTAGTTAAGCACACCATCACCATGTTCAAGGACCTAGGGTCAAGCCTTGGCTTCCCACCTGTGACGGGGGGAGGGGGTGTGTGACGCTTGACCAGCAGTGAAGCAAGTTTGCAAGTATCTCTCTCCTTTCTCAATTTCTCTCTGTCTTATGAGATCAAATAAACTTAAGGCAAATCCCTGTAACAACAGTGATAGCACCTTTTTTATCTGTTGTTTTATTATTATCTTATTTTTTTAGTTATTGTTAGCGAGCATAAATCAAACCACCATCCACTGCAAGGAAGCAAAAGATGTTTATTGATGAATTGCAATCCGGGCCGAGATGGAGACTGGCCGCAGTCTACCAAGCTCGACCCTGAACAGGGCTCAAACCACACAATTTATAGGAATTCAGAACACACTTGAGGAGGGGGTCCACTCCATCTTACAATCTATATCCAATTACATATTACAAAAAATGCAGAATCCAATCATTTTAAACCAAGCAAAAAGCGGGGTCCATACAAAGCGAAGCGCGGGCTAATTTCAAACCCTGCAAAACCAGACAACCAATAAGGCTTGACCAGGTATTAGGTCCTCACATCCCCCTACCATCATACCAGGCCATCTGGCGACCAGTATACCACTGGGGCTGTGCAGAGGTCCTGATAAGGCTGGCCCTCACACAGAACTTCTGCAAAACACCTGATGGCCTTCACTGATTAGTCCTGTTTCTCAAAAGGGAAAGGGCAAGGGGTTTTCACAAACAGGAATAAGAAGGGGAACTTATAGGGGGAAAAGGGGAACTTAACACTAAACACTCAAAAACTTAACATCTAAACTCAAAAATGGAAAAGGGGGGGAACTTAAAGTTAGCTTGAATGCAAGGGAATTTTAAAGTAACAGTTACTGCCTGTCACAGTTATTTAATTTTGATTGACAAAATTATGAAATAACAGGATGTAATTCCCCACCATTCCCACCACCAGAGTTCTGTGTCCTCATTACCTCCATTGAAAATGGCAGTAGTTCCCCCAAGCTCATAGATAAGGCTGACCATTATTTCAGTGATAATATTTTTTACCACCTACTTAGGAGAGATCTTTGTAGGTGACATTTCTGGCTCCAGCTTTGTATATTTCCTAGCTGGGACTATATTAGAAAGTTGGCTTCAGGGATCTGAATGTTTAAAATCAGCCAGGCCCCATCAAATACAAATGCTCTCCATTGGTGTCTGTGTTTCCCAGACATGATAATGAATAAGGTCTTCAGAGACTATCAGATGAGGGCACCCAGGACTTATCACACTAGCTAATTTATGTATGTATTTGTATATAACACACACACACACGTATTTGATAGGACAGAGAGAAGTTGAGAGAGGAAAGGGAGGTAGGGAAGGGGGGAGAGAAAGATACACCTGCAACACTGCTTCACCACTTGAATAGCTTCCTCCCTGTAATTGGGGACTTGGGACTTGAACCTGGGTCCTTGCCCATGATAGAGTATGTAGTCAATCAGGCTAACTTATTTTTAAAAGTCTGATTCCCACATTTTCAAACCCACTCCATGAGAACTTAAGAAAAAGATGTTAAGAAAACCTACATTTGACAAGAGTGCCCACAAATTTCCCATAATGTCACTCTCTTTATTTTTTTAATTTGTATTTATAAAAATGGAAATATTGACAAGACCGTAGGATAAGAGGAGTACAATTCTACACACTCTCTCCTTATTTTAAGGACTTGTGAATGTTCTGAGTTCATGTCCATCAGAATCAATGAGGAGTCTTTAAACTGGAACAGCTGTGCCCACCCACCACACCTCCCAAGCCAGCTTTTCCAAGTCAGCACTTTATGCTGAAGCCCTAGAATATGTTTCAATTAGCAAGTCTCCAGTGAAGCTGAAGCAGGCAGGGGCTATAACTGGAAATTAACAGCCTAAAACAACACTCTTGAGCATCTACCATGTACCAGGGACTGTCCCAGATGAATTAGACAGCGGCAATACTCCTGCTCTCAGGTGACAAGCAAGGGGACCAACTGAGCGCTTCTTATGTGTTAAATCTTGTCAGCAATGCTGTCCTGTGAGAACCAGTGGCTCCAGGCAGAGTGGGAGCTATTCTGTGTCCTTATTCCTCACTCTGTATAGGAACAACCAGCCTGGCCAAACGACTAGTTACAGCATAATAAAACCCTTCTCAAATTAGGCTGAACAAAAAGGCCAGTTGGGGCTAGAAACCCCAGCTGTTGCGAGGCAGAGGGGGAAAAGGATTCCTCACGTAATTTTCAGGCAGGAGAGCACACTATTAGAACTGGCACTACCGGGAAGGAACATAGGTCTTTTTTTTTTTTTTTTTTGAATGAGCAAACTGAATTCTCACCACCATTCTGCCTCAAGGCCCACTCGTGTTAAAGAGAACAGGCCACCCATAAAATAAAACTATTTACAAGCCACCTGACTTAGCAGAATCATTGCAAATGAGACAAGCGACTCCCATGCTAACAGTGCTTCAAACAAAAAGCAAGCACTCCAAGGTAATTGACTACTAGGCATTCACGACATTCCAGAGGTGCTTTTTTGTTTCTTTTTCTTCTCAAATAGACTCTCTTGTTGTTACACATTAAAGGACCTAAAATAATAGCTATTGGGCCACCCACCCACCTTGTCCCCAAGGACCAATAAATATTCAAATTCCTGAGATGTCTCTTCTTAGGGAAGCTAAATGGCCAGTTCCCTTTGGCTCCCAGAAACAGATTTCCCCTGAAGGGTCTTCATTATAAATAACAGTATAAGAAAACAGGCTCTTCAGCATTCACTCACCCTTGGCTCGCAGGCCCAAGGTGGCTCATTTCCCAGTCGTTCAATTTTGGAGCTGCCTCCCAAGTCTAATTTCAAAGTGACTCAAATGCCCATTTTTATACTGTGGACCAGTAGACTCAACTACGTGTGTTTCTGAAACACAAAGTTTGCCAAGTGATATTCCATCCTGCTACACACCAAGCAGGCTGACATTTTCCATTCGTGTGTGTGTGTGTGTGTGTGTGTGTGTGTGTGTGTGTATGTGTGTTTAATATTGGATAGATGTAGAAAGAAATCAAGTGGAAAGAGGGAAAGAGAAAGACAAACACTTTCTACACTGCTTCAGCCCTACAGGTGGGGAGCAGGGGCTTGAACCCAGGTCCCTGCACATGGTAATGTGTGTGCTCAACCAAATGCGCCACTGCCTGACCCATATGCCACCTTTTCTTTTCTTTCCTCTTTTTCTCTTCTTTTTTTTTTATTTGCTCCAGGGTTATTGTTGGGGCTTGGTGTTAGCACTATAAATCCACATCTCCTGACAGTCATTTTTTTCCTTTTTTTTTTTCCTACCTTATTCCATTAAATAGAGAGAAACTGCGAGTGGAGGAGAAGATAGAGTGGGAGAGAAAGACAGCTGCAGACCTACTTCACCACTTATTAAGTGTCCCTGCTGCAAGTGGGGAGCTTGGCCTCGAACCTTGGTCCATGTGCATGGTACTATGTGAACTAAACAGGGTCCACCACCGCCAACCCCCATGTCACATCTTTAAAAATTATACCTTATAAGATGCAGCTATATATAATGTTAAAGAACATAAATTATGGTGATGTTGTGTATGATACAGCAAATCCTAAAAATGGGGTTTTCAAAGTTAACCCAATTTCCAAATAATTCGATTATAGCAATAACTATCTATTGTCTTCTTAAACCCTAGACAGGAGGAACCTCCCACTATCTCTATAGAGCCTGTATTTCCCCCAGTCCTGGAACCTCTAGTGTGGGGCTCACTTTCCTGCATGCTTCTCTCATCCCTAGGATACTGCATCTGCTGATCCCAACCTAATCAGTGCAATGATTACCACCTCAGCATGCTTCACTTCAGACTGTGTCCAGAGACATCAGGCATGGAATGTCAACCCTTTACCCTCATTACTCGGGTGAGACCTTTACTTTCTCACAGGATTCTCTAATTCCATTTCAGGTAGTTCACTTCCTAACAAAGTCCCAAAACCTAGATATAGACCAGGTCCCATGAGATAGGGCATATGTTCACATGTATCCATAAATTAGGGCAAAATATATACCTGAAATTAAAAATCCACAACAGTCTGCAGTGAGTCAATAAATGAAGCAAGCAAATAGAAAGACCTAAAAAGACACCTAAGGAAATAGTTTCTACTTAGACCTAGATACCCTCCTCATCTACTTCTTATTACACCTCCCGCAGTCACTCCAATGCTAACCTTACCAAAGTAAGGACTACAAAGCTGAGTAAGGACAAGAGACTGGCCTACTTTAATGATGACTCTTTAGTCACTATCAGGCCACCCGATCAGCTGGGGCCCTAGTCGGGGAAGTCCTGAGATTCCCAAATAAACATGATGGGCCTAGACCTTAAATAGATCCTTCTATCCAATATCACTGGTCATCTCCATCAAAACAACACAGTGGCCCCCTTTGTGGACCCCCCATAGGATCTTGCCCTCAACATGGATCAACAAGGGTAGAGAATGTTCCATCCTCCTAAAGGAGGCTGGATACATATTTTATCTACCATCTGAGGAAGATGGGTCCTGAAATTGAGGCAGCTTGGAACATGACCACAGAATGTGAGCTCAGATCTACAGAGGTGCAGAGGTTACATAGGCTCCTAAGCTGAATATGGGCCCGAGATCACATCAAATCAATGGGGTTTACAGTCAACAATATTTATACACCTTTCCCATAATTGGGAGCTATTCTCTTCCCTGATCCAGCTTTCTAGCCCTTTTTCAGCCATGACATCATATCTCCAAACAATAACTTGGATCCACCTGCATATCAGAGGTCAGGCTGAGGAAAAAACTAGTATAGTTATAACTAAAGTTGGCTTACTAGCTATCTTCAAACAAAGACGCCAAATCTTCATCTGCAATATTCCAGCATTTAGGTTCATGATTAGTCAACAATTTGTTTGGCTTTATATGTGAACTCTTTTTTTTCAGTCACCAGGTTCCAGATGCTACCATGATGTCAACTGGACCTCCCTGGGCAGACGACCTCACTAATGTGTCCTGGAGCCCCGCTTCCCCAGAGCCCCACTCCACTAGGGAAAGAGGGAGGCAGGCTAGGAGTATGGATCAACCTGGCAACACCCATGTTCATTGGGAAAGCAGTTACAGAAGCCAGACCTTCCACCTTCTGCACCCCATAATGTCCTTTGATCCATACTCCCAGAGGGATAAAGAATAGGAAAGCTATTGGGGGAGGGAATGGGATATGGAGTTCTGGTGGTGAGAATTATGTGAAGTTGTACCCCTCTTATCCTATGGTTTTGTCAATGTTTCCTTTTTATAAATAATTTTATTATTATTTTTATTTATAAAAAGGAAACATTGAAAAGCCATAGGGGTGCAACTCCACACAGTTCCCACCACCAGAACTCGGTATCCCATCCCCTCCCCTGATAGCTTTCCTATTCTTTATCCCTCTGGGAGTATGGACCTAAGCTCATTGTGAGATGCAGAAGGTGGAAGGTCTGGCTTCTGTAACTGCTTCCCTGATGAACATGGGCGTTGACAGGTCAATCCATACTCCTAGTCTGCCTCTCTCTTTCCCTAGTAGGGTGCGGCTCTGGGGAAGTGGAGCTCCAAGGCACATTGCTGGGGTTGTCTGTCCAGGGAAGTCTGGTCAGCATCATGGTAGCATCTGGAACCTGTTGGCTGAGAAAAATGAACCTGTGATATCTAGTCTTGAGTGTGGGAAGGATCATAATTCTTTAGAAGAATAAAAAGTTCACTTTTGAAATTTCACAGAAGACTTTTAAGACCAAAACATAATGGGTTCATTTCTCTCCACTTCCAGGGGAAAACCTCAAAAAAAAAAACCTCAAAAAATAAAAAAACATTAAGCTTCTAGTTCAAATCTCAACCCAAGCTTGTGACCTCTTGCACTGAAGTTCTTTCCATCAGTTAAAGCTCAATAGGGTCAGTTTGATTCCTGGTTGAAGGGTCTGAGTATAACCAAGTCCAATCAGGCTGGCATTATTTACTTTAGCAGATAGAGAGGTTCTACAATCCAGCTTATATTTTGCACCAATGCCAAAACAGGTGTTGTTACTGCCAGCCAGCCAGCCAAGCAAGGTTTATTGATGTTTCAATCTTCTCATTCACCTTCTGGTAGATGGACCCTCCAAATTCTGTGCCATCGTTCACATGAGTGTGAAGCTGAAAGTCTTCAGCCTTGTAACCCAGTGCCGGGCTAGTGTGGGGGTGCTTCTTCCTGGGCACATACTCTCTGGGTTAGAGAGAACTCGACTGGAGCCAACCTGGGCTGCTACTTACTCAGCGGAACAGGAAATAGATGACTCAGGAACCAAACACATGGCGTGAGGTAATGCATTCTTTATTGATCCGAGAGACAATGCTTTTATAGGATAGAACCAGAAGTGGCAAGTCAGAAACAGAAATGGCTAGGAAAGGGGGTTGAGAAAGGCAAAAACCAGCTTCTGAGACGGTATAAACTTCCTTAGCAACTGTTGTGAGGGTTTTAACTGGTGGGATTAATGTTACCCTGCAGGTAAGGTGGGTCTCGAAGAAGATAGATCAAAGGAATGGAATGGGTGGGGATCTTTCAGGCAAAACAATGATTATGCAAATAGGCCATAGTATCAGCAATGCAGGGTGGAGCAGAGGGAGCTGGCTTAATTCCCGACATCTCCCCCTTTCTTTTTATCTAAAGGCCATAGTATCAGGAATGTGGGGCGCTTTGTGAGGCAGGAAGTCTGATAAGACGAGGCACACCTTTGGGGTTACTACTGTCCTTCCTTGCTCAACCTCTCGGTAGAGAGAGAGACTAACAGGATAGACGCACCCCTCAGGTTCAAGCCCTGCCAAGCTCAACCACATCCTCACAATTTCCCGACAACCCAGGTTGAAATTATTCTGTGACAGTTTGGATTTTTCTGTATGAAAACTCATCTGGTAACCAGCAAGCCAGCCTTCAAAGGCTAACACAGCCCAACCATATATGGTTGGTCCAGAAAAAAATCTGTGTCAACATTACAGCCAAGACTGGAAAAAAAAAATCCCGTTTATAAGAAGCCTTAAACTTTCCACTCTTCCTCCCTGTGTTCAGTACAAATATGGTATCAAGAGTCAGTTTCAACCCTTCATCCAACTTATTCTCCAGAGATTTCTGTCCTAATAGTATTATCTGTGTTCCATTTTTGAGTGAAGGTAAGTCCGTATTTACAGATCTTACATTTAGTCTCTAGGTTGCCCGAAGCTTTCCCAGTATCAGTGTGAGCATGACCAGAAGTTGAAAATTCCATCCCACTACAAGACTTGGTTCTCAAATCTATTTTGACCATACCAAAACCATAGTCTTTGTTGAAGACATTCTTGGCAGCCTTCTCGAGGTCACAGTAAGTTGGTGTGTCTCATATTTCTCCAGCCTGAGGGTCTAGTCTCTGCGTGGCTAGGGCAATGCTGAAGGTCTTCCGTGTCAGATTTCTGTCCTTTGCGCTTCCCCCAACTGTAGCCTCAGTGGTCTGTCTGCTTTCTCCCCACCCCCACCATCCTGTCCCTGCTCGGAGCCCTGTGGTCAGTGACACAGGCACAGTGAAGCTGGCTCAGGGCCTAGAGTGAGTTTCCGAGGCCCCCAAAGTAAAAGTGAGGGTCTTCAGAGTCACCCCTGGCTTCCCTTCCTCCAGCCTCTGGTCCTTCCTTCTACTCAGACACCCTCCCCAGCTGGCTTTGCTGCAGCTACCCCCTTGTCACTTGGTGGCCTCTCTCTCTCTCTCTCTCTCTCTCTCTCTGTGAGTGTGTGTCAATGCCTCCTCCTGCTCCTTAGTGTTTCTGCAAATGTTACATTGCTTTTGAAGCTGTCTTAGTTAGAGTACCAGTATGAGATTGCAAAACACACACACACACACACACACACACACCACTGTTTCCTGCCTGCTTTATCTTCATCATCTGTGGAACTTACCCCACTCCCTAAACCATATGTTGGCTTTACACCTGTATGCTTTTCTTTATGGGGTTTCTCCCCTATTGGGGTGGAAGTTCTGTGGTGGCAGGTTACTGTTTGTCTGCTCTGTTGCACTGCAGGGTAAGAAGGAGGAGGGAGAGTCTCTGGGGAAGTGGAGCTCCAGGGCATACTGGTGGGGTCTTCAGTCCAGGGAAGCCTGGCCAGCATCCTGATGGCATCTGGAACCTGGTGGCTGAAAAGAAAGTTAACATACAAAACCAAACAAATTGTTGAGCGATCATGGACCCAAAGGTTAGAATAGTGGAGAGGAAGTGTTGGGAGGATACTCACTGCAAACTCTAGTGTACTTCTGCTTTCAGGTATATATTTTGCACTTGTTTATGGATACGTGTGAACATATGTTCTCTCTCACAGAACCTGTTGCCACCCTACTAGGGAAAGAGAGAGGCGGACTGGGAATATGGACTGACCAGTCAACGTCCATGTTCAGTGGGGAAGCAATTACAGAAGCCAGACCTTTCACCTTCTGTAACCCACGACCCTGGGTCCATGCTCCCAGAGGGATAGAGAATGGGAAAGCTATCAGGGGAGGGGGTGGGATATGGAGATTGGGTGGTGGGAATTGTGTGGAGTTGTACCCCTTCTACCCTATGGTTTTGTTAATTTATCCTTTCTTAAATAAAAAATAAATTTTTAAAAAAAAGAAGGGGGAGGGAGAGGCTGAGTTTAGATTCTAGAGTATTTGAAGGTTAGCTACAGATTCTCTCCCAGAGCAATACTATCAAGAGCAGCACTCATCCCTTGTAAGCACAGCCTGGCTTATTTTCCCATTCATTCACTCATTCATCCATTCACTCATTCATTTACTCATTGCCTCTCCAAAGCCAAAGCTACTGAGGGTGGTAACTCATTTATCTTCACGTTTCTGCATCCAGTGCAGAACAGAGGGGTTCAAGGGATGGGGGTGGTGCACCTGGTTGATCACACATGTTACCATGTATAATAACCTGGGTTTTGAGCCCCCGTTTCCCACCTGCAGGGAGGGGGGGATGCTTCAAGACCAGTGAAGCAGGTCTACAGGTGTCTGTACTTCTCAATCTTTCCTTCCTCTCTCAAATTTGCTCTGTCTTGTCAAATAAAATAGAAAGGGAAAAAAAATGACCACTGGGAGTGGTGGATTCATAGTATTGGCGCTGAGCCCTAGAATAACCCTGATGACAATTAGAAATGAAAGAATAGACCAGAGAAAAGAAGAGAGTAAAAGAAAAGAAAAGGAAAGTCAAGCAATGGTGCTTGTACTGGTTGTTTGCACACATTATAGTGCTCAAGGATCCAGGTTCAAACCCCTGGTCTCCACCTGCAGGTGGAAAGCTTCATGAGAGATGAAGCAGGGCTACAGGTGTCTCTCTATCTCTTTCCTTCTCTATCTCTCCCTCCCTTCTCAGCTTCTCTTTCTCTATGTAATAAATACATTTTTAAAAAATGAAAAGAGAATGGGGGTTTGACACAAAGTAACCGCATTATGCAGTCCTATTAAGCAAGTGACTAAGCAGACAGAAAGCGTTTGTGAATCAGCAAAACCCTTAGGCAAGAGGAAAATCAGGTCCAGATTAGGGAAGAGAGACAAGCAGGTGGGGAATAGAGGGGAGGAAGAAGAATCACCTAGTACTTCTTCTCTACTGAGGAGAAGTGACAGGAGCCCCTGGGAATAGGTCAGCACCTCAAGAGAGGCCCCTGTCATTTCCCTTCCACCTGGGGCTCTGCGGGAGATGAGCCCCACAGCACTGAGTGGTACTAGGCCAGTCAGGGAGGGATCCCTGCTCCCTTTGCGACTTCCTGCTCACCACCATCCTGCTGTTTGAACAAGATGTCAGTGCCACACCAGGAACACAGGCACTCATAAATTAATCTGAATGAAACTGCCTTCCAGAACAGTGGATGGAACTAAAGGCCTGACTTCCAAGAAACTCCTTTTACCCCCCCCCCAACCCCCCCGCAAACAAAGGGGACTGGGATTCAAATTCTGGTCCTTCAAGATATGGCAAAAACTATCATGAAATTGTTATTATAGAAAAGCAAAACAAAACAAACAAACAAAAAAAAGCATGTGCAGGGGAATGGGCCAGGGCCAGGGGACCAGGGGGTCAGGTGGTGGCACAGCAGATCGAATGTCCTCACTACCATGTGAAGGACCCAGGTTCAAGTAGGCTGAAGGGGGTCTGTCTGTAGCTGTCTTTTTTTCTCTTTTCCTGTCTCCCCCTCCCCTCTCAATGTCTCTCTGTTCTATCAATAATTTAAAACAAAAAGAGAGGGGAAAGAGGGAGAGAGAGAGAGAGAGAGAGAGAGAGAGAGAGAGAGAGAGAGAGGAAAGAGGTTGTGATTGTAAAACCCAGAGAAGAGTCTAATGGGGAGAATGTGGTGAGACAGACAGGCTTCCTACCTTTTAAATTATCATCTGGACAAGGATCAAGGTGTTTAAGGCCACACACAGGCTTGGGGACAAGAAACTGAGTTGCCTTGGGGAGGAACCCTCTTTCTTTCTGGTGTGGACTATGGAACTAAGCAGTGGATGCTGCTGGCCAGTAGCAAAGATGAAGACACCAGCCCCTCCTACACACACACACACACACACACACCACTCGGGACAAATACTAACAGGCAGCTTCACATAAAGCTTTTAATGTGACGCCATGCAGTCATCCACAGCATGCCTCTTTAAATTGTCTGCATTACGAATACAACTAAGAGGCAATGGCATGGTGTCAGACCTGGTGGCGCACACCAATTACCATGCCTGAGGACCTGGGTTCAAGCCCTTGTTTCCCACATGCAGGGGAGAAAGCTTCGTGGGCGGTGAAGCAGGTCTGCAGTTGCCTTTCTCTTTTGTTTCATGTCTACCTCCCCCTCCCCTCTCGACTTCTAACTATACTATCAAATTAAAAGAAAGGGGGAGGGGGGTGGGGAAATGGCTGCCAGAAGCAGTGGATTCATCCAGCAGGCTCCAGGCCCCAGATATAACCCTGGTGGCAATACTTTTTTTTTTAATTTATAAAAGGAAACATTGACAGAACTGTAGGATAAGAAGGGTACAACTCCACACAATTCCCACCACCAGAACTTCATATCCTATCCCCTCCCCTGATAGCTTTCCTATTCTTTATCCCTCTGGGAGTATGGACCCAGAGGGATATGGGGTCCATATGGGGTCATTATGGGGTGCAGAAGATGGAAGGTCTGGCTTCTGTAACTGCTTCCCTGCTGAACATGAGCATTGACAGGTCAATCCAAAGACTGAGAGGCACAAATGAGTTAACTTGGCATTCAAGCTTTTTGCCTCAAGCATTATGTCTCCCTTCTCTGCCTAGAGAGGGAGGCCTAAATGTCCACTTCTACTATTTAAGAGCTGAGCAAGAACATAGGGACTCATATAAAGTGATTTCAGTGTGTACACATATGAGAAGGAGCCAGAGGTAATACATGGAATATGATACAGAAAACGTCTGTTGACACCACAGAAACTACACTTACTACCTGAATAAGATGTGCTTTCTCCCCTTCTCCTCTCTTCCCTTCCCTTCCCTTCTCTTCCCTTCTCTTCTCTTCTCTTCTCTTTTCTTCTCTTCTCTCTCTCTCTCCTCTCTCTTCTCCTCTCTCTCTCTTTCTTTCTCTCTCTTTCTCACTCATTACCAGGGATATCACTAAGGCTTGGTAGGTACAATGACTTCATCACTCCTGTTGGTCTCGAATTTTTGTTTGTTTTCCCTTCTTTTTATCTTTTTATCTCTTCTCTCATTGGTAGAGACAAAGAAATTGAGTGAGGGACAAAGAATAGGAAAGCTATCAAGGCTTTTGGGCACAGAGTTCTGGTGGGAATTTTCTGGAATTGTACCCTTCTTCATCTATGATCTTGTCAATATTTATACTTTATAAATAAAAATTTTTAAAAAGAAGTTGGTGGGGAAAAAAATTGAGAGAGGAGGGGGACAAAGTGGCGGAGAGAGAGAGAGACAGAGAGAAACCTACAGCTCTACAGGTGGAGATCAAGGGCTTGAACCCAGGTCCTTGGGCATGGTAATATGTGTACTCTACCAGGTAAACCACCACTTGGCTTGATATATATACTTTCTAAAGGCACAGAGACTCACAACTCAGCAACTTTGCAAGGAGGGACTCTGCCTACCCTGGTAGCTCTGAACTGAAACCAGACCAATTTAAGAACAAGGTTGTGGGGGGTAGCACAGCGGGTTAAATGCTCATGGCGCAAAGTTCAAGGACCCACATTAGGATCCTGGTTCGAGCCCCCAGCTCCCCACCTGCAGGGAGGTCGCTTCACAAGCAGTAAAGCAGGTCAGCAAGTATCTAGCTTTCTCTCCCCCTCTCTGTCTTCCCCATCTCTTTCAATTTCTCTCTGTCCTATCAAAGAGCAATGACAACAACAATAATAACAAGGGCAACAAAATGGGGGGAAATGGCCTCCAGGAGCAGTGGATTCATAGTGCAGGCACCAAGCCCCAGCGATAACCCTGGAGACAAAAACAAACAAAAATAAGGCTGTGGGCAGGCATTACTATGACTACAACGACAAAAGGCAAGGGAAGTGGTTAAAAGAGTCGCTTTGGACTGAAGAAAGGCATGTATTCAGGAAACTAAACCCCTGTTAGGCAAACCAAAGCAGTTAAAGCAGACATGCTATAATGGAAAGGCCCTAGTCTAATACGAATATTCATAGGAGTGAACATTCTGGAAGAGGTTTCACAATAGTGCTTATGCCATCCCCCTTCTAAGCCCCTCGATTGGTTCAGATTTCCAGTGAATCTCTGAGACAATCACTCTCTACTCTAGGCAGTGGTAGACTTAGAACACTCTGGGTTCCTCAGGGAGTCCTCAGATTCCCACACACACAAGATGGTCCTCGACCTCGAATAAATCCCTCTCCTTTGTTACCAGTCATTTCCCTCAGGAACAGCACAATGAACCCCTCAGTAGGCCCCCATAGGACCTTGCCCTCAACTTGGATCAACAAGGGCAGAGAATGTTCCATCCTCCGAAGGGAGGCTGGACAACATATTCTATGCTCCACCTGAGGAAGATGGGTCCTGACATTGGGGCAGCTTGGAACGTTCCTACTCATGACCACAGAATGTGAGCTCAGATCTACAGGGATGCAGAGGTCACATAGGCTCCTAAGCTGAATATGGGCCCCAGATCACATCAAATCGATGGGGTTTACAGTCAATAATATTTATGCATATTTTCCAATTTGGGAGCTACTCTCTTCCCTCATCCAGCTTTCTGGTCCGTTTTCAGCCATGACATCATCTCCCCAGACAATAACTTGGATCCACAGAGGTCAGGCTCAGGGAAAAAAAAACTGGTATAGTCATGGGCCTTTTGGAATATAACTAAAATAGACCTACTAGCTATCTACAAAACAGAGACACACACCACCCCCAACTCTTCATTTGCACTATTCCAGCCTTTAGGTTCCTATTAGTCAATAATTTGTTTGGCTCTATATGTTAACTCTTTTTTTCAGCCACCAGGTTCCAGATGCTACCATGATGCCAATCAGACTTCCCTGGGAAGACAACCCCACCAATGTGTCCTGGAGCTCCGCTTTCCCAGAGACCTGCCTCACTAGGGAAAGAGAGAGACAGGCTGGGAGTATGGATCGACCTGCCAATGCCCATATTCAGCGGGGAAGCAATTACAGAAGCCAGACCTTCCACTTCTGCACCCCATAATAACCCTGAGTCCATACTCCCAGAGGGATAAAGAATAGAAAAGCTATTAGGGGAGGGGATGGGATACCGAGTTCTAGCAGTGGGAACTGTGTGGAGTTGTACCCCTCGTATCCTGTGGTTTTTGTCAGTTTTTCTTTTTTATAAATAAAACTTTTTTTAAAACCTAGAAAACAAATTTTTAAAAAACAGGGAAATGAAGTCTTGAGAAGTTTCCCACAGAGGGCCTCGGCGGAGATGGTCAGAAGCAGCATCCAGTCCCTTTGGTCTCATTGCATGAGTGGACAAGGTGGAGGCCAGGTACTGACACTTTTCTTTCCTTCTGGAGCCTAGATGTCCTGGAAACAAACTCCCTTTTTTTTTTTTAATCAATCATTGGTTTCTTGTTTCTTTTTTAAAAAATTGTTTTTATTTATTATCTTTATTTACTAGATAGAGACAGCCAGAAATCAAGAGGGCAAGGGTGGTTACAGAGGGAAAGAGAGAGACACCTGCAACACTGCTTCACCATTCATAAAGCCTTCCTCCTACAGGTGGAGACTGGGGGGCTCAAACCTGGGTACTTGCGCATTGTAACATACACTCAACCAAGTGTGCCACCACCCTCCCCTTCTGGGTTTGGTTATTGTTGTTTGTTTGTATCTGTTTTTGTTTTGCTTATGGAACCTCACATTGGGTCTGGAAGGTGGTTCAGCAGGTAAAACACACACCTGACCCCAAAGGAGACCCTGGATGCAGTCCCTGGCTACCACATGGAAGTACCGTGGATAACACCAAGGGAACTCCATGGATGGTGGGGTGCAGCTTTACTGTCTCTCTGTTTCTCAAAGACAATATAAACACTGATCTGAGAGACAGGTCAGTGAACTGCAGCACCACCTGAAACAAAATTTGAGATGTTCTGTATTCCTTTGGGTTTCCTGAAGGGGTACTGAGAAGAGTTAGGCTGGGTGGGAACAGAATAAGAACAGAAGAAGATAAGCATCAGAGTACTGTTTCCACAACTCCAAGTACTTAGTACACCAGGGCAGTACAGCACCTCTATCACTTGGTACTTGCCCTTCCTTTGCCCCTTACTAGATGAAATCTTTCCATCTGATGTCTAAGAGGTAGGCATTTTTATCACACTCATTTAAAAATATTTTTTTCTGATTTTATTTTATTATTTGTTGGATAGAGACAGTGGAAAAAATCAAGAGGGAAGGGGCAGAGACGGAGAACAAGAGAGATACCTGCAGCACTGCTTCACTACTCAGGAAGCTCCCCAGCCCCACAGGTGGGGATCAGGGGTCTGAACATGAGTCCTTGTGCATTGTAACATGTGTACTCAACTAGGTAAACCACCAGCACCTCGTCCTCTTATCACACCCAATTTAAACGTAAGTAAATGGAGGAGAGTCAACCAAGGTGGCCAAAATCATAAAGCAAATGAACAGCAGAGTCAAGACTGGAAGGTAAATGGTCCAGCCTAAAGATTGTCATGTTTTCCATATCTTAATTCTCTCTTACTACAGATGTCCTCATTTGGGGACAAGGAACTTGTTGGGCTGTGATGCAGAGGAGACAGCGGAGGAAAGAGAGGAGATCCAGAGCAGAGAGGGAACACTAACCTTTATTCACTCGGGCACCTCAGAGTTGGGTGAAAGCGCAGCGGTTCCGGCCACGTGGAGCTAGCAAAATGGCCGCTCCTGTTACACGCAACAACCCTTCCCTGAGTCAGATCACCAAGGTGAAAAGCGGGCAAAGATAGAGGCGGAAGCAGGAGGCATTTATAGGGCAAAAACTGGAAGTGACGAGTTGGGACAGGATTGGCTAGGAAACAAGGCACTCTGGGAATAGGGTTTCTCTTGCGACAATTGACAATACCCTGAGGGGACAACATGGTGGAACAAGGCACTACAGGGATAGAATTTCAACTGTCTCAGGAATTGACAATACCCTGAGGGGATAACATGGTGGATGTGACCGCATCTGCACAATTTCCAAACAGGAACTGGACTCTACTTCTTCAGCATATCTGAGATTTTTCTGGTTCCACAAAATATCACATCCCTCAAGATTTTTGCATGGATGAACAAACTATACTTTCAACCAACCCTGAGGTTTCCTTTCATAGATCTCATCCCAGTAATAACATTATTTAAAGCCAGTGGCTGTCTTGTTTCTGGAGGAAAGGGCCTTCCTGGTTCAGTGTTCCCCAGGATGCTGGCTTGTTGAACAACTAGTGGATCATGACTATGATAACTCAAGGCTAACTGCAGGAAGGGGAGCTTCAAACCTGCAATTAGATGGGGTGACATGACTCCCCCAATTGCTAGATGTTTGGGGGAAATGAATCATTCTAGCAGGTACCCACCTATTTTCACAGCATGTACAGATTCACAGCAGAAAGAACGCATTTGCAGAAATAACACAACTGAGTTCCATAACCAAGGGTAGAAGAAATATAACTCTAGGCTTTGAAAAAAAAGGACCCTCCCTTCCTCTTTCTTACCAACATCATAATTCAGACTTTCAGCCATGTGATGCCGTGCTTGATCTCTTCCCTTTTAATGTATTATTTGTGCTTCTACTGCCACTGGGAAGCTTTGATGCAAAGTACAGAAAGGAGGCAAGGATGTCTTCTTGGGGAAGCAGGAATAGCATGCCAGTCCCATGCTATCTTTCCCTCGCCTGGTTTATTTTTGCCCCCCCCCCCCCAGGGGTATCCTCTAAGCATTACACCAGAAAAAGAATCTAATCTTGGGGCTTTGCAGATCCCTAGTTCAATGAGGTCAAAATAAATCACTGAGTATCAAACCATCAAAGCTCAAGTTTGTCTTTAGGGGTGCTAATTCATCACCTTGGTCTCTGTTATTTACCATTTGATTCATCCTACCGATATTCACTGTGCACCAAATAATTGCTGGGTACCACAGAGAACCAGTCTTCCTAACTTCCCTATTAGAAGACACCAACTTTGTCTAAGGATCCAACCCTCAAGGAAGGTAGGCCACCTTGTTTCCATTCCAACAAATGAGTCTAAGTCAGGCATCAGCAAACTGTGGTTAACAAGCTGAATCTAACCCCATGGCTATTTCTTTTCTTTTTTTTTTCTTTTTATTTTTTTATTATCTTTATTTATTTATTGGATAGAGACAGCCAGAAATAGAGAGGAGGAGGAGAGATAGAGAGGAAAGAGACAGAGAGACACATGTAAACCTGCTTCACCTCTTGTAAAGCTTTCCCCCTGCAGGTGGGGACTGGGGGCTCGAACCTGGGTCCTTGTGCAATGTAATATGTGCTCTCAACAAGGTGTGCCACCACCCAGCCCCCTCCCCATGACTATTTCTGTCAACAAAAATTATACTACAACCATGTCATTCATTTACATGATATCTGAATGTTTTTCAGGTTATAATAACAGAATGATGCATTTGGTTAATTTTAGAGATGAAAAAGTAGCCTTAGGAGGAGTAACTAGAGGAGAACTCTATTGGATGAGAAAACTGGGGAGGATGTGGGAGGAGAAAGATGTCTTTTCTAGCTTTTGAGTCCTACCTAGCATGATGGCAGCCATCTTTTATTTGTGTGGGTAGTTGGTCTATGGACCAAGCTGACATTTTGGAAATGGCAGAACATAAGAACTAAGCTAAGTCCTTGCTGATAACACCCATGTCCAGTGAAGAAATAATTCCAGAAAATAGAATTCCCACCTTCTGCACCCCCAAAAGAATTTTGATCCATACTCCCAGAGGGGTAAAGGCTAGGGGAAGTAAACCAGAGGGCTCTGTACTGTCATTTCATCAGGACCCAAAATGTTTGTCACCAGGAGTCTTGTTTTTATACCATCAATGAAAGGGAAGCAAAGCTGGAAAACATCAGAGGAAGTCAGGTACTATTTCTCTTATCTGCAAGAGAAGAGAAAAAAGAAAGAAATACACCCAGAAATAGTAAGAGGTATAGGGGTGACTTTGAAAGGAACTGGAGGCAGGACTGTTGCAAAAATGAGGAAGATATAGATATGCAGTTATAGATTGTGTCAGTGTTTCCTCTTTGAAGAAAGAAAGAAAGAAAGAAAGAAAGAAAGAAAGAAAGAAAGAAAGAAAGAAAGAAAAGAATCAGTCCTTATTGGTGACCTTGGGAGAACTACTATAATTTCCAATGGAGGGGATGGGGACACAGACCTCTGGTGGTGGGGACTGTGTAGATTATACACTTATTATTGTAGAATTTTGTAAATTAATATTAAATCACTAATAGTATAAAGTATAAAAAGATAAATTAAAAATAAACTTAAAATTTTAAATTTTTATTTCATTTTAATTTTTAAATTATCTTTATTTATTGGATAAAGACAGCCAGAAATTGAGAGGAATGTGGGTGGCAGAGAGGGAGAGAGACAGAAAAGACACCTGTAACACTGCTTTACCACTTGACAAAGCTTTACCCCAACAGGTGGGGACTGGGGGCTTGAACCTAGATCCTTATGCATTGTAACTTGTGCGCTTAACTAGGTGTGCCATCACCCTGCCCCTAAATTTAAAAAAATAATTAAAATGGATTAAAAGCTTTGATATTAGATAAGCAACTGTAGAATTTATAGAAGAAAATGTTGGTGGAACTTTGCAGGATCTTCATGTCAAAGATGTCTTTGGATAATCAACACCGTAGGCATAGGAAATGAATACAAGAGTAAATAAATGGGATTGCATGAAACTAAGGAACTTTTACACTTTGAAAGCAAACTACACAAGGATAACCAGGCAACACAGTAAATGGGAGAAGATATTTGCACATCATGCATCCAATAATTAATTTATATCAAACATCTATACAGAATTGGCACAGATGTACAAAATAAGTAAAAGATAACCCAGTAAAAATGGGGCAAAGACTAAACAAACAGTTTTTAAAACAATTTCCCTAATATAATATTTTATTAGTAATTTAATAATGATTAACAATACTGTAGGATAAGAGGGGTATAATGACATATAATTCCCACCACCAGAGTTC
Organism: Erinaceus europaeus; assembly: GCF_950295315.1. Classification (NCBI taxonomy): domain Eukaryota; kingdom Metazoa; phylum Chordata; class Mammalia; order Eulipotyphla; family Erinaceidae; genus Erinaceus; species Erinaceus europaeus. The sequence goes on from NC_080163.1 coordinate 16,492,543, forward strand.
TGTATCCCACCCCCTCCGTTGGAAGCTTCCCTATTCTGTATCCCTCTGGGAGTATGGACCACAATTCTTTATGGGGTGCAGAAGGTGGAAGGTCTGGCTTCTATAATTGCTTCTCTGGTAAGCATGGTCCTTGGCAGGTTGATCCATACCCACAGCCTGATAAACAGACAGTTTTCTAAAGAAGAGATACACATGGCCAACAGACATATGAAGAAATGCTCACTTCACTTCTCATCAGAGAAATGACTTCATCAACAAACCAGGAAATGACAGGTATTGGAGAGGTCATGGAGAAAAGGGAACTCTGCTACATTGGTGGTGGGAATGCAGACAGGGGCAGCCCCTTTAAAAGACTGAATGGAGAGACCTTAAACAAATAAAAATCGAATTACCTTATGGTCCATCCATACCACTCCAATTCCATCAGGACCTGGAGAGAGAAGAGGAAAAATAAAAGGGGAAGGACACTCAGAAGTAGTAGGTGTGACTTATAAAGGAAGAGAAGATGGGGTGGTTAGGGCACACCTGGTTGAGCGCGCGTGTTACAATACACAAGAACCCAGGTTTGAGCCGAGCCTCCAGACCCACCTGCAGGGGGAAAGCTTTGTGAGTGGTGAAGCAGTGCTGCAGAGGTCTCTCTACCTCTCTATCTCTCCCTTCCTTCTCAATTTCTGACTGTCTCTATCCAATAAATAAGTAAAAGATAATACAAAAGAAAAAAAAAGGAGAAGAGGGGGCTGGACAGTAGCACAGCAGGATGAGCGCACTTGGCACCAAGCACAGGGACCGGTGTAAGGATCCCGGTTCGATTCCCTGGCTGCCACCTGCAGAAGGGTCCTTCGCAAGCAGTGAAGAAGGTCTGCAGGTGTCAATGTTTCACTTTGCCTCTCTGTCTTCCCCCTCCTCTCTCGATTTCTTTCTGCCCTATCCAATAACAACAAGGACAAGAAAAATGGAAAAAAAATGGCCTCCAAGAACAGTGGATTCATAGTACAGGCACCAAGCCCTAGAGATAACCCTGGAGGCATCAAAGAAGAAGAAGGAGAAGGAGGAGAAGGAGAAGGAGGAGGAGGAGGAGGAGGAGGAGGAGAAAGGAAGATAAGGCAGAACCATAGGGGGGGAAAGGATATATATATATATATATATATATAAATTTTAAAAAGAAAAAGAATATATATGTGTATATATGTATATATATATATAGTTAAAGTTGTAAAAATAATATTCTACCCATATCTGTGACCTTGGGAGAACTAATGCAGTTTTCAATGTAGGGAATGGGAACACAGAAGTCTGGTGGTAGGAATGGTGTGGAATTATCTCCTGATATTTTATAATTTAGTAAATCAATATCAAATCACTAATAAAAATTTTTTTAAACTTGGATCTTAAGAAATATTTTAATTTATACCTGTTAGCATTAGTAATGAGAAAGGAATTCTAGTCTAAATATTTGTTGACGTTTATTGTAATTTGAATATCTATTAGAAAAATGATAATTAAGCATTAAATCATCTGGCTCCATTTTTTTTTAACATATGAGAACCTGAAATCATATACCTAGACAAGAGGAGAAAAACTAAGTAATTGAGAAAGACAAAGACAGTATGGAGGGAAAATTTGAGAGTTATATTTCCTTTCTACCCACTGACCAATGGTTTTCTCCTTTTATTTATTGATTATATTTTACTTATTTATTGTTTATTGGATAGAGACAGGAGGGAATCAAGAGGGAAGGGGGAGGTAGAGAGGGTGAAACTGCCCGTGAAACTTACCCTCTGCAGGTAGGGATCAGGGGCTTGAACCTGGCTCCTTGAACATTGCAACGTGTGCACTCAACGACTACCTGAACCCCTTTTATTTTTTTTTCCTTTTTCATAAAATTTTATTTTTGTTCTCCTTTACCAAGATTTGTGTGTTATTATTTATTTAAAGAAAACATTTCTTTTTCAGATTGTTTTTCAATATCGGGCAAGAAGTTCCTCACCTCTGCACTAGGAAGATTATTAGAGCTAATCTTTTTTTTTTTTTTTTGCCTACAGGGTTATTGCTGGGGCTCAGTGCCTGCACCACGAATCCACTGCCCCTGGAGGCTATTTGTCCCCCTTTTGTTGCCCCTGTTGTTGTAGCCTTGTTGTGGTTATTATTGTTGTTGATGTCATTCATTGTTGTATAGGACAGAGAGAAATGGAGAGAGGAGGGGAAGACAGAGAGGAGGAGAGAAAGACAGACACCTGCAGACCTGCTTCACCACCTGTGAAGCGATTCTTCAGCAGGCGGGGAGCCAGGGGCTCGAACCGGAATCACTACGTCGGTCCTTGCACCTTGCGCCACGTGTGCTTAACCTGCTGTGCCACCTCCCGCCCCCCCAGAGCTATTCTTATCTTGACAAAGGGGGGAGGTGTCTTATCCTCAAGAATTCAGAATTCAAAGCCTGCATCTTCAGGTGGAAATAACCTATTTGCCAATGGGTGCATCTTTAAAATGCCAGCTTCCTCTGACTTCCTGAGGCTTGGATATGACACCTTCAGTTTCTTGGAGTACAGCTTTGCTGCATGAATCTGGTCACCTCTTGTCTAATTTTAAAACTATTGGGTTATTTTTTTGAAAGACATTTTCTCTGGGTGTAGAATTCATAGTTGATATATTTTACCCCCGGTACTTTCAAAACCTGTCCCATTGCCTTTCTGAAACAGAGTTGAAAATAATATATTTTTTAAATCATGTTTGGGGGAGTCTTAGCCCCCCACACCATTCACCCTCTGGTGGCCCATGCAGGCCACGATGGCTCCTCAGCTGAATTCTCTCTTTTATCTTTTCTTCCTCAGAGCTCATCAGTCCAACCACAACAACGCCTTTGAGATTACAACTAACCCTTTCATTTCCCCCAGACCTGTTCTCTCTCTGCAGTTGAAATCTAATATTTCTCAGTGAACCCTGGGATGACCACCAAGATTTTCAGTACAGAATATGCCACAGATGAAGCTGACCCTCTTCCTCTTCCTCCAGCCATGTTATAACTCAGAGTTTCCCACTAACCAAATTAGTATTTGTATCATGCCAAGTGGGCTCCCAGCCCTAATGTGGCCTTTGAGGTTGCCTCTGATTTTCCATTCTAAATGCCTCAATATTATCCTCCATTTATATTCTATTCTTAGAAAATGATCTATTCCCAGTCACTGTCAAGGGCTGACCTCCTAATGGTCTTTCTGATGACCTCACTTGGCACATTTTTAGACAAGAGTGTCCTGGAATTTTTATTTCAATGTCACTGTCTTCTTTCAAAACTCCAGTGTTTCTCAATGACCCGCTGAAAAAAGGTTTAAAATAAGCCCAACTTTGGCCTTGGAGCCTCTACAATCTAGGATTCTTTCCATCCATGTAGCTTCCTTCCGCGATGCTGCACAGAATCTGGGCTCTAGTCAAACTTCCTAGATGTTTTGTCAACCCATTTCTCACACCCACTCTCTCAGTCTGAAAGAACTGCTGCTTCCCGGCCGCTGTCATCAAAGGTGTCCATTTCCTGAATGGGAGTGCCCTTGGTGCAGCTGTCAACAAACTCTGAGACCTGGTCTGCACCTTTACTCAGAAACTCGAAAAATTCATCCCAGAACCTCACCTCTCCAGAGCCCAACCCCACTAGGGAAAGATAGAAACAGGCCGGGGTTATGGATCAACCTGTCAACGTCAATATCCATGTCCAGTGAAGAAACTATTACAGAAGCCAGAACTCCTACCTTGTGCTCCCCATAAAGAGTTTTAGTCTATACTCCCAGAGAGGGATAAAGAATAGGGAAGCTTCCAGTGGAGTGGAACATGGAATTCTGGTTGTAGCAACTATATGGAATTGTACCCCTATAATCTTACAATTTTATTAAACATTATTAAATCATTAATGAGAAAATTAAAGAAAATATTTTTTAAAATAAAAATAAATAAAATGTTAACCTAGATATGGCAAAATCTCATATGCATGAGATCCTGGCTCCACAAATAATGATAAACATTTTGTGATTTTTCATTTGACTCTGAGGAAGAAATTTGTGTGTACACAGTCTCCTAAACCCAATACTTTCATCTCTCTCTCTCTCTCTCTTTTTTTTTTTTGCAGAGAACGGGAGAGACAGAGAGGAAGGAAAGAATGGTACCACTCCATTCACAGAGCTAGTCCCCCTGGTGCTGTCCAGAGTATTCTCGTGTGGTGCTGGAGATCGAACCCTGGGTCTCACATATGCATTCTTCCAGGTGAACTATCTCCTGGTTCCAAAGATGAGTCATTGATATAAAAATATATGCTCTATGTATAATTAAAAAAACAATAATGTATATAGTGTAATCACAAATTTGTTTTAAAAAAATGGAACAAATAGATGACTAGGCAAAATAAGAGTTTAAGAGATTATACACTGAGGGCTGGGTGGTAACGCAGAAGGTTAAACACACATGGTGCTAAGTACAAGGACCAGCATAAGGATCCAGGTTTGAGCCCCTAGCTCCCCACCTTCAGGGGAGTCGCTTAACAGGCAGTGAAGCAGGTCTGCAGGTGTCTTTCTTCCCCCCTCTCTCTGTCTCCCCCTCCTCTCTCAAGTTCTGTCTGTCCTATCCAACAACAATGACATCAATAACAATAATAATAACCACAACAATGATAAACAACAAGGGCAACAAAGAGGGAAAAAAATAGCCTCCAGGAGCAGTGGATCCTTAGTGCCATCACCGAGCCCCAGCAACAACCCGGGAGGCAAAAGAGAGAGAGAGAGATTATACACTAAATGTACTGACAGTGATTATTTCTGAAATAATAACAGAAAATGACTTCTGCTTTCTTGTTCCTTTTATTTTATGTATTGATCTTTCTATAATAAGCATTATCTTCACAATTTGCGAAATTCTGACTATTAAGAACCAGTTCTTGCTGGATATCTAAAAACTAATGTAACACTCACACCACCTAGAAGCATATATCATACCCAGTTCTGTGCCTGCCTCTGTTTCTTCTGCAATATTCTCACCTACCTGGTGGCAGCATCATGCTGGCAGGACACTCACTAATGACCACTAAAGGGGGTGAATGTCAGCTGGTGTCAGAGGCTGACAGAATATGACAATGGCTGGAGTAGAGAGATGACTCACAGGTAGAGTGCATGCCTTCCATGTGTGGGTTCCTGGGTTCACTTCACACCCTCAAGCCCCACCTCATCACTGCCACCACCCCCACCCCTGACCTGCTGAAGCACAGACTGCTGGTTCCTGGTCTTCAAAGAGAACGAAGTATAGTGAGAAGACAGAGGAGAGAATCTACAAATGATAAACAACAAGAGCAGCTTGAAAAAAAAAAAAAACCACATTCATCACTGTTACAGAAACTTCCTGAAGAAACCTTCAGAGATACAGTCCTAGGGATGGGCACTGAATTTAGAAGGTCTATAGAGGAAGCCTTTAACAAGTTCAGAGAAACAGTGAGGGAAGTCACAGAAACTTTTCTAACAGTGATCAAGGAATGAAAAATGCAGTGATTGAGGGGGAAAAAAATCAAAACAAAGCAAAAAGTCAAATGGAGATCAAATAAAGCCTGTCACCCAAAGGGGAGGGTTGGGGGGGGGAGAAGCACAAGTGAAACACGTGGTCTGAACATGGCGTATTTCACCAAAGCAAAGGACTCTGGGGAGGGAGGGGAAGTGTAGAGAGGAAAATTCTGGGGGCCTATTGCATGAATGAAGTCACACACATATGTCAGTGACTGCACTGTAAAGCATTAACCCCCTCAAAAAAATAAATAAATAAAAAGGAAGCTCATTTCAGATTCAAAAGTGTTACAGATACATGTTATGAGAAAGTTATTGCAGTTTGTTTTATTTGTCCTTGGTGATATAAAGGAGTTTCAGGTCAAATTAAGGAGACTCATTTTTGTTTTGAATATGTATATATATATATATATATATATATATATATATATATATATATATATATCTTAGTGGAGTACTTGTGCAAGTCCTGAGTTGATTTCTCTGTTTCACATGTTTTTAAATGACAATGGCCAACACTTGCTGCTCATGTTCCTTTCAGTTTACTCTTAGGTTTTCAACGCCACCACTTTCATTTTCCCATCCCCCCTGAGAGAACCTTTTAGATATTTACTCTACATTTGATTTTATTATTTATTGAATCCTTTTTTGTTATTTCTACCATGTCAGACATTTGTTTTCCCTTCCCAAAGACAGCAGGAGCTATGGAATATTTAGGAATTGTTTGATACTTACTAGCCTATCATATTCATGATTATTGGTTAGGACAGAAAGAAACTGAGAGAGGAGGGGGTAGTGGGGGAGAGAAAGATAGTCACCTGCCTTACTGCTTGTGAAGCGACTCCCCTGCAGGTGGGGAGCCCTAGGCTTGAACCGAGATCCTTGAGCTTGTCCTTGCAGTTCGTACCATGTGTGCTTAACCCAGCACACCACCACCCGGCTGCCCAGAAGATCATTTTCATCCCTTCAAGAACACAGCTCCAGCCATGAAGCCAGGCAAATTGCAGGGACCTGAGATGCTGAGTCAGTCTCCTAGATGTCCCTGGGAGAATAATTACTACTGACAAGCAGCCTACAGGAAAAAAACAACTAGGGTGGAAACTATTATTTACAGGGACCTAATCTCAGGAGTAACAGAGTTAAACATGGTGCTAGAGAGTTCTATTCCTGAAGGAATCCTGGGCTCCTACTTGTCGTGGTAATATAAACTCAAACAGTCTGAGCTTCAGACGGCTCATTGTGGCATTTTCCACCTGAAGGACTAATGGTACAGACTCACATCTAACAAAGTCATTGAAAAAGTGGCCAACACTTTCTTCTTTCTTTCTTTCTTTCTTTCTTTCTTTCTTTCTTTCTTTCTTTCTTTCTTTCTTTCTTTCTTTCGTCCTTTCTTTATTTATGTATGTATAAAAAGGAAACACTGACAAAAACCATAGGATAAGAGGAGTACAATTCCACACAATTCCCACCACCAGAACTCTGTATCCCATCCCCTCCCCTGATAGCTTTTCTATTTTTTTAACCCTCTAGGAATATGGACCCAAGGTCATTGTGGGTTGCAGAAGGCAGAAGGTCTAGCTTCTGTAATTGCTTCCCCACTGAACATGGGCATTGACTAGTCAATCCATACTCCCAGCCTGTCTCTCTTTCCCTAGTAGGGTAGGGCTCTGGGGAAGTGGAGCTTCAGGACACACTGCTGGGGTTGTCTGTCCAAGGAAGTCTGGTCAGCATCATGCTAGCATCTGGAACCTGGTGGCTGAAAAGAGAGTTAACATACAAAGCCAAACAAATTGTTGATCAATCATGAACTTAAAAGCTAGAATAGTACAGATGAAAAGTTAAGGGGTACTTCATTTTGTAGATAGCTAGTAAGCATATTTTAGTTATATTCCAAAGGGCCTGTGGCTATACTAGTTTTTTTTTTGTTCCCTGAACCTGAAATCTGATATGCAAATAGATCCAAGTCTAGGGAGATGATGTCACAGCTGGAAAAGGACCAGAAAGCTGGATCAGGGAAGAGAGTAGCTCCCAAATATAGGAAAGGGGTATAAATATCGTTGACTATAAACCCCATCTATTTGATTGGGTCTGGGGCCCATATTCAGCTTAGGAACCTATGTAAACTCTGCATCCCTCTAGATCTGAACTCACATTCTGTGGCCATAAGTAGGAACATTCCAAGTTGCCCCAATATTGACCCATCTTCCTCAAGTGTAGCATAGAGTATGTTGTCCATCCTCCCTTCAGAGGATAGGTCTGCTATATATAGACTCTACTATCTTCAGGAATTTTCCATCTATTCCCATTTTTGTAGTGATTTGATCATAAAGTATATTGTATTTTATCAAAGTTTTTTTTAAAAAAAATTATAAAACAGAGAGAGATTTAAAAGGAGACCTGGATGTCTCTGATGTGACACCTCACAATGTACCAATTTCAGGTACTGAATAGTGGCTCACTGGTTAGAGTGCACATGTGACCATGCTCAAGGATCCAGGTCAAAGCCCCCAGTCATCACTGGCAAGGGGAAGCTTCCCAAGAGGTGGACCAGTGCTGTAGGTGTCTCTCCTTCCCCCTGCTTCTCTTCTTCACCTTCATCAGAAAGAAAAAAATGGGGGGAGAAAATGGCCAGTGGCAACAGTGGAGTCGTGCAAACACTGAGCTTCAGTAGCAACAACAAAGCAAGGACATCAGAGTCAAGAAGCTAATGAGGCAGGATTAGGTCAGTGAGGCACACATTACAATGCACAAACTCTGAGACTCAAGCCCTCTATCTTCTCCTGCAAGAGGGAAGCTTTGCAAGTGGTGAAGCAGGGCTGCAGGAGGCTCTTTTCTCTCTCCTTCTCTACCTCTCCATCTACTCTCCAGTTCTCTCTGACTATACACAATGCATAAGTCAACAAAATGTAATAAAAAGAAGTCAAGGAGGCATGGCTGGCAGTTGTGACTCAGAATTCTATCTCCATGCTTGGAGGCAGCTGTCCACAGGGGGCTGCAATACCTGGAAGACCAGACTGGAGAGGAAGGACCTGATTATACACCTGCTTCACTCATAGGACTGGAAGGTTCCTGCAGGCCGGGGGCAGCAAACCTCAGTACTGCCCTCACTCATCACATCCCCACAGCCTGAGGGTTCACTTCCTCTTGCCACCTCTCCTGAGACGCCACACTTTCCATTTTGCTATACCCTTTTGAGTCAGTCAGCTTCACTCAATGTGGAAAACTACTCAGTGATATAAAAAGGAGCAAAGGCTTATGGGAGCAGGCAATCCCAGGGTCTAGCAACTACAGTCCACCTTCTTCCCTCCAATCCTGAACCAGAGGCTTAAAAGTTGTTACTTGACTGGGCTGGGCTAGGCGGTGGCTCACCCAGTTGAGCTCACATATTACAGTGTGAGTGGAAACAGGTTCAAGCCCTCCCTCCCCTATCCCTCACCTGAAGGAGGAAAGCTTCACGAGTGGTGAAGCAGTGCTGCAGGTTTCTCACTCCTTCTCTATCTCACAGGTTCAAGCCCTCCCTCCCCTATTCCTCACCTGAAGGAGGAAAGCTTCACGAGTGGTGAAACAGTGCTGCAGGTTTCTCACTCCTCTATCTCACAGGTTCAAGCCCCCCCTCCCCTATTCCTCACCTGAAGGAGGAAAGCTTCACGAGTGGTGAAGCAGTGCTGCAGGTTTCTCACTCCTTCTCTATCTCCCCTTTCCCTCTTGATTTCTGTTGCTATTCAATCAATAATAAATCATAATAAAGTGGCGACCCTAGCATGACCTGAGACAGTAGGTTCAAAGGTGGTCACATCTGTTTCCTTTCTTTTTTCTTCTTCTTTTTTTTTTTTTTTTTACCAGAGCACTATTCAGCTCTGGCTTATGGTGGTGGTGACTGAACCTGGGGGCTTTGGGGCCTCATGCATGAGAGTCTTTCTGCATAACCATTATGCTATCTACCCTCCGCTTACGACATCTTTTTTTTAATAGTCATTTATTTATTCCCTTTTATTGCCTTTACTGTTTTATTGTTGTAGTTATTATTGTTGTTGTTATTGATGTTGTCATTGTTGCATAGGACAGAGAGAAATGGAGAGAAGAGGGGGAGACAGAGAAGGGGAGAGAAAGACAGACACCTGCAGACCTGCTTCACCGCTTGTGAAGCGACTCCTCTGTAGGTGGGAAGCTGGGGGCTCGAACCAGGATCCTTATGCCGGTCCTTGAGCTTTGTGCCACGTGCATTTAACTTGCTGTGCCACCGCCCAACTCCCACCACATCTGTTTTTATCCCATCTTACACGCTCTTCTCACAATATGGTAGGCAACCTCCACCCCAAGATGGCGTCTGGGTTTCCTTTCCTGGAATTGGGGCAGTGAGAGGGGTGAGTGCCTGGAATAAGTGGGACATAGGACCATGTGAGGCCTACAATCTTTGAAGCTAGGAGAAAACTTCTACTCAGCACATCCCCACATACCTTCTCTGTTCTGTCCTCTTGCTTCTTCCCTCCCTCACTCTCAAAAACTTCCTTTGAAACACAACCTCCACAATTAAGGAAGCCCAGGCCAAGGTCAGATGTGGGTGTTACAGATGATCGTCCAAGAGGTTCTCAGTTGACAACCAGGTAAATCACACTCCCATGCCCAGAATTTGCATACACACACACACACACACACACACACACACACATTGAACAACCTCAGGGGTGTTCTGTCCCAAGCTGAATCTTCTGCTGAGGGCCCCCACACACAAAGGAAAGACCAGTCACCTGCCCTATGCCCCCAAATACCTGACACCAAAACCATGAGACAGTGTGTGCCATTCTGTTCAAACCTAATTTTTTGAGGTAATTTGAAGCTATTAACACTGAAACTTTAAACATATTAGGTAGTCACAGCTACAAATTTCCAGACATACTGGATGAGCTTTCTTTGCCTAGGCAGATTGAAAAGTCTGGGGGAATTGTTCATTTTGCTAAGTGTCCCCATGATTTCCTTTCCTTTTAAAAAACTTTTTAAATTATCTTTATTTATTTGATAGAGACAGCCAGAAATCAAGAGGAAAGGGGATATAGAGAGGGAAACAGAGAGACGCCTGTAACATTGCTTCACCATTTGTAAAGCCTTCCCCCTGCATGTGGGGACCAGGGGCTTGAACCTGGGTCCTTACACATTGTAACATGTGCGCTCAAACAGGTGTGCCACTACCCGGACCCCTATGATTTCCATTGTCAGGGATATTTGGGAAATTCTTATGGCATAGCTTCCATCATGAGTCTCAATGGAATAGTTTACTTGGCTCTGTTTTTTGTCTTTTATTTTATTAGTAATTTTATAATGATTGACAAGATAGTGGGATAAGAGGGGTACAATTCCATACAATTCCCAACACCAGAGTTTTGTATCCCATCCCCTCCACTGGGAGCTTCCCTATTATTTATCCCTCTGGGAGTATGAACCAAAGATCTTTATGGGGTGCAGAAAGTTTGGCTTCTGTAATTGCTTCTCCATTTCTTCTTCTTCTAGCGTTTGCCCTTCTTCTGTAGCCAGTCAACAGCGTCAGGTTGAGCCTGATGTAAAGTTTCGAGACCTCCTTTGAATCTGGAGAGGTGGCAGTCATTGACTATGTGGGTCATAGTCTGTCTGGAGCCGCAGGGGCAGTTCGGGTCGTCTCTGGCTCCCCAGCGATGGAACATAGCGGCGCACCGGCCATGGCCTGTTCGATACTGATTGAGGTGGGCCCAATCATAACATGCTAGGTCAAAGCCGGGTTGACGCTTGCAGGGGTCTGTGATGAGGTGTTTGTTCTTTACCTCAGCTGACTGCCAACTCTGTTTCCAAGAGTCTGGAACAGAGAAGTTCAGTGTAGGCATAGGGGACCAGATTGGGTGACGAGACGTCAAGCATTGGACAGGGTGGGCGAAGATATCCGCGTATATTGGCAGGTCCGGTCGAGCGTAGACGTGGGAAATGAACTTAGATGATGCTGCATCCCGAAGAATATCTGGCGGGGCGATGTTGCTAAGAACTGGCAGCCATGGAACCGGGGTGGAACGGATGGTTCCAGAAATTATCCTCATGGAGGAATATAATTTGGAATCGACCAAGTAGACATGGGGGCTACGGAACCATACTGGGGCACAGTATTCTGCAGTGGAATAGCATAATGCCAGAGATGATGATCGTAGTGTGGAAGCGGTCGCGCCCCATGAGGAGCTGGCCAGTCTTGCAATGATGTTATTCCTCGCGCCCACCTTTGCTGCAGTTTTTATGAGATGTTTGTGAAATGACAGAGTGCGATCGAGAGTAACGCCAAGATAGACTGGCTGGGCTTCATGCCGGATTCTCGTATTGCCAAGCTGCACATTAAGCTCACGCGAGGCTGAGGCATGGTGTAGATGGAAAACAGATGATATCGTTTTTGCAGTGCTAGGGATTAGTCTCTTTGAAGAGGGTTAAACCGGGAATAGCTGCTGGCTATGATAACATCACCCCAGAACTCATTCTTAACCTGGGTCCCGCGGCAAAGAAGTGGCTCGCTTCATTCCTGTCCCACATCTTGGAATCTGAGTCTATGCCCAAAGTTTGGAGTCGTGCGAAGATAGTAGCTGTTTTGAAACCAAAGAAAGACCCAACACTGGCCACCAGCTATAGACCAATTTCTCTCCTTTCCGTGTGTTACAAACTCCTTGAGAGGCTGCTTCTGTCATGTATTTCTCATCTTACAGAGAAATTCCTATCACCCGCCCAAGCTGGTTTCCACCCAGGAAGATCTACCTGCGAACAAGCCCTGGCCCTCTCAACTTACATTGAAAATAGATTCCAGAAGAATTTAGAGATGGGTGCTGTCTTTGTTGATCTCACAGCAGCCAATGACACGGTCTGGCACCGTGGTCTCCTAGTCAAGATCTCAAGATGCCTACCTCCATGGGTGGCCAACACTATATCGTTTCTTCTCCAAAACAGAAGATTCCGGGTGCATCTGGGTGACAAGTCTAGCAGATGGAGACTTGTCTCAAGTGGCCTCCCCCAGGGCTCTGTTCTGGCTCCTACGCTATTTAATATTTACATCAATGACCTCCCAGAAACTTCTTCAAGGAAGTTTATCTACGCCGATGACATCTGCTGTGCAACTCAGACATCAAAGTTCAACATCCTTGAGGAAACACTCACGAAAGACATGTCTCTGATATCTGATTACTGTAAAAAAAAATGGCTTCTCCACTGAACATAGGTGTTGACAGGTGGATCCATACCCCCAGCTTGTTTCTATCTTTCCCTAGTGGGGTAGGACTATGGAGAGGTGGGGTTCCAAAACACATCTGCTCAGGGAAGTCAGACTGGTGTCATGGTAGCATCTGTAACTTGGTGACTAAAAAGCATTAAGATGTAAAGCAGAACAGACTGTCACCACATCATCCAGGACCCTAGTCAGGGAGTCCTGGGACTCCCACATAGATATGATGGGCCTAGACCTCTCTCCACCATCACTTGTCTGTTGTCTGTTTATTTGTTTGTTTATTTACGTCTTGATTGTTTAGGCATTTAACCTAGTTAGTGAAAACTACGAATGAACTAGGAATGGAATCAGAATACGGTTCTGAATGAGATGCACTGATGATTCTTCTTATTGTTGTTTTGGGGTGGTTATCATGGACCACTGAAAACCATTTGAGGGTTCCAAGACCCCCCCCCACACACACACACACATTCACATGGAATATGATTTACCACTGAGCTATATCCTTGGCTCAGTGTTCTTGTGCTTCTAACTCTAAGTTTTTATAAATCATCAGAAGTTAGCACTTGAAGAAGAAATGTAAAAAAATAAGAAAAGTTTCATAGATTTTTTTCCCTCACACACATATTGTAGAATCTGTCTTAAATGTCTTTAAATGGAGAACAGCAATTCAACTGTCAGGAAAAACAGAACAGAAGGCAGCTCTAAATATGTTGGGATGATCTGGAACCTCCTAGTTGAAATGGAAAAACAAAAAGTATGCCTCTTTGGGTGTTTGCTCTGAAGTCCAACACCTCAACAATTCTCTCAGTACCAGCTGGGTGTTCCAAGGTTTACTTCAACCCAGACCCTCTGGACCCAAGGAGAACTATCATATTTCATGGGCTAAGGATCCAGACTCACAAAACTGCCCCCACTTCTCTGCATTCCAGCAACAAGTCTCAAACACTACTCGTGCTTCTGACTAACCGACTATCAGTGGGAAGATCCCAGGATCCCTTCTTGGCTTAGCAAATCTGCTAGAGAAGTCCGAGAATTCAGAGAAATAGTTCAGTTAGCAGGCAGTAGGAGAGAGGCACAGGATGAGGCTTGTGGGAAAGGGGAGGCAGAGTTTCCATGCCCTCCGTACCATCCACATTCCCCTGCACCAGATATCCTGCTTGCCAAGCTCTCGGAACTCTGCCCTTTGAGGTCCATCTGGGGGCTGTATGGCGTGGCAGGGCTGACTGAGTCTTGGCTCCTTGGAGACTGAGCCAATCTCCAGTCCCTCTCCCTCCCTAGGGTGGGACGGGTGGGGTGGGGGAAAGGGAGTTGATGACAGAGCCTATAACCCTGCAATCACACCTTTGGTTCCACTGACAACTGGCCCTGACCTTAGGAGCTGCCAAAACACCTCATTCACACAGACTTATGTCTTCTTATAGGCCATGATTCTTTTTTTTTAATTTTTTTTTATTATTTTATTTATTTATTCCCTTTTGTTGCCCTTGTTGTTTTATTGTTGTAGTTATTATTGTTGTTGTCGTTGTTGGATAGGACAGAGAGAAATGGAGAGAGGAGGGGAAGACAGAGAGGAGGAGAGAAAGACAGACACCTGCAGACCTGCTTCACCGCCTGTGAAGCGACTCCCCTGCAGGTGGGGAGCCGGGGTTCGAACCGGGATCCTTATGCCGGTCCTTGCGCTTTGCGCCACCTGCGCTTAACCCGCTGCGCTACAGCCCGACTCCCTAGGCCATTGTTCTGACTTGAGTAGTTACTGACCATGAATCCTGGACAAAGATGTGCATATGTATATGTGTCTCTCTCTGTGTGTGTGCGTGTGCGTGTGCGTGTGCGTGTATGTGTGTGTGTATTTGGATGGATATATAGCTCAGAAGGATATATGTATATATACACATACATGTATAAGTATTTTTTCTTGTTTAAGTCACACTATCACAGTAACAAATGTCTGTATGTTAAGTGGTACATGTGTAAAATTATATCTATAATAATACACAAAACGATTGCTCGTGGGTGTCTTAGGGAAGAATAGGGCAGCGAGGGGTAGGAGTATAAGAAAGATTTATCAGGGCTGGGTGGTGGTGCACCTGGTTGAGTGCACAGGTTACAGTGCGCAAGGAACTGGGTTTGAGCTCCCAGTCCCCACCTGTAGGGGGAAAGCTTTACAAGGGGTGAAGCAGGGCTGCAGGTGTCTCTCTGTCTCTCTCCCTCTCTATCTCCCACTTCCCTCTTGATTTCTGTCTCTAGCCAATAAATAAATAAAAATAATTTTTAAAAAAGAAAGATTTATCAGGGGGCCAGGTGGTGGTGCAGTGCACCCATCTGAGCACACGTTACACAAGCCCTAGTCCCCATATTGGGGGGGGGGGCCTTCATGAGGGGTGAAGCAGAGCTGCATGTCTCTCTTTCTCCCTCTCTATCTTCCTTTCCTCTCAATTTCTCTCTGAATCTATGGGGGGAAAAAAGAAGCCATTGGGAGCTATATATTTGCAGTGCAGACACAAAGCCCCAGTGATAACTCTGGTGGTGAGGGGGGAAATTCACTTATTTATTTATTTGCCTCCAGGGTTATCGCTGGGGCTCAGTGCCTGCACTACGAATCCATGGCTCCTGAAGGCCATTTCCTCCATTTTGTTGCCTTTGTTGATGTTGTTATTGTTGCCATTTCTGTTGTTGTTGTTGGATAGGACAGAAAGAAATTGAGAAAGGAAAGGAAGACAGAGCGGGGGAAGAGAAAGACAGACACCTGCAAACCTGCTTCACTGCTTGTGAAGTGATCCCCCTGCAGGTGGGGAGCCAGGAGCTCGAACCGGGATCTTTCTGCCAGTCCCTGTACTTCACACCATGTGTGCTTAACTCATTATGCTACCACCCAGCCCCTGGGAGATTTCTTTTCACCTAAGTATTCTTTGCATCCTTTGAGCTTTGTACTGGAGTTCCGTAGCACTTCAGCAGCAATAGATAGGCACAATGCCCTTTAAAATAGTGCTTCTCAGAGTGAGGTGGTAGCACACCCCATTGAGAGTGCACTTTACAGTGCTCAAAGACCCAGGTTCAAACCCCTGTTCCCCACTTGTAATGGAAAAAACTTCACAAGCAGCAGAGTGGTGCTGCATGGCCTCTCCTTCTTCCTCCTCCAATTCATCGTCCTCCTCTTCCCCCTCCTTCTTCCTCTTCCAACTTCTCTCTGTCTCTAGCGGGAAATAATTATTCACCAGGAATGATAGAATCATTGTGCAGGAACTTAACCCCAGCAGTAACCCTAGTGACAAAACAAAGCATAGTGTTTGTCTTCGAGGACCCACTTGGAAGTCAATACTGGGCATTTTAAAGAAAGCTTCCCATGAACTAGCTACAGTGTTAAGGACTTCATAGTCCAGATTTCACTTACATCGCCTTATTTTATTTTGTTTATTTGCTAGAGACAAAAAGAAATTGAGAGAGGAGGGAGAGATCTAGAAGGAGAGAGAGAGAGAGAGACACTTGCACATTCACTGCTGGTGAAGCTTCCTCCCTGCAGGTAGGGACCGGGGGCTTGAACCCTGGCCCTTGTGCATCACAGCATGGATGTTTAACAGGGTATGCCACCATCTGGCTCTCTTGCTTAAATTTCTTTAAGTGTGACATGATGAATATTTTATCATGCCCATCTGACAGATGAAGAAAGTAAAGTTCATTGAGATTAACCAGCTTGCCAAAATCATAGTGAAACCAGTCAGCATCCCATCTCATTAACAATGAATGTTACTACTGTACTTGTTTCTGCAGGGTACTCAAAGTTCTGAGAGCAGAGGATCACAAGGTAAGGGTCCAGAGGTCCCGGGTTCAACCCCACACCCTACAATCCAGAGCTGAACAGTGTTCTGGTAAATAACATAAAATAAAAATAATTAAAGTCAGTAGCAATGTGCTCCTCCACCACCCCTGATTCCCTTCCTCCTTTGGGCTGTTGTTTCTGCATTGATAATGTTTGTCTTAACAGCTGGAGCCAGGTGGTGGAGAACTTGGTTGAGTGCACATACTATAGTGTGCAAAGACCGGGGTTCAAGCCCCCAGCCCCCGCCTGCAGTGGGGACACTTCACAAGCAGTGAAGCAGAGCTGCAGGGTATCTCTGTCTCTCTCCCTCTCTATCTCCTCCTTCCCTCTCAACCACTCTCTATCTCTACCTAAAATAAATAGAAATATGTTTAAAAGAATGTCTTAATCTTAGACACATCTTTTCTTCCACCCCCCCCCCCAAGGAATATTCCTCCATGCGTTGGACTATTCTCTAGGTTGGATGAAGAAACCATCTTAATCAGATTAGCAGATAAACAAAGACCAAATGTGATTTAAATTCTTTAAAAACCAAAAAGGGGAAAGGGAGGACATACTAAGGGTTTGCTTCCTGGGTTAGGAAGTGAGAGGAGAGAGAAGGCGACTCATAGGATGATAAAGGGTTGACATCATAGGACAAAACCTGCCTCAAACTCTTTTTCTCTGCTCAAAGGTGTTGGGAAATTGTGCAGATGCGGTCACATCCACCATGTTGTCCCCTCAGGGTATTGTCAATTCCCACGAGAAACCCTATTCCTGGAGTGCCTTGTTTCCTAGCCAATCCTGTCCTGATTTGTCACTTCCGGAATTTCTCCCATAAAATCCCTTCTGCTTCTGCCCTTCTCTCTCTTTTTGCCCACTTTTCACCTCAGTGACCAGATGCAGGGAAGGGTTGTTGCGTGTATCGGGAGGCAGCCATTTTGCTAGCTCCACATGGCCCAAACCGATGCGCTCTCACCCAACTCTGAGGTGTCTGCAACTCTGAGGTGTCTGCGTGAATAAAGAATTGTGTTCCCTCTCCACTCCAGATCTCCTCTCTCTCCTCCGCATCGCAGCGCAACACAAAGGAAAAGTCATTTCTAAAAAGGTCTCTTAATCTAGGCAATCTGCATTCTCTAAGGGGATGGTAAGAATCCCCACCCCACCCCCCTGAACCCCATATGTTCTCAGTTGACTTTAGCAGCATGTATTGGACATGGCTATTCTGTGCATCTTGGGCAAATCCTGTCCACAGACCAACTACAGCAGCGTGATCATCCTCATCAAGGTCAAATTCTGCCAAGCACAGTACTGACCTCTCCCTGACCTGCCTCCTTTTGTCTCCATCTTCATCCTCATCATTTTCACTATGTTTCTCCAATATTCTGGGTCCCCTGATCCCCCTCTTAGATTTATTTACCCCTTCTCCAGTCCTCTCTATAGCATTCCCTCACAACAACCCACAGTCCCGTGTGCTGTTTGATGTTTTCCCTTCTCTGAAAGACTCCCTGGGGCTCCTGCATTGATTGTACACTCCTGATGCAGGGGCTTAACCAGTCCCTGAACCACATTCCTCTCAGCTGACTCCAGGCTCAGCCTTTGCAAGTTTGCAGAGAGAAACCAATAATAGCAAGCCACCCTTGCAATAATGACCGCTGTGTCTTTCAAGACTCCTAAACTTAGAAGAGGTCAGAGAAAGTTAGCCACTGCTTACTAACATCTAGTAGCTTGTGTTATTCCCACAGGCAAGAGCAAAAGGGGAAAAAAAACAGTAATTGCAATCTGACAGTGACATAAACACCTGTCTGGCTAATGAATTCTCTGCTGATACATGTTCCAAGAGAGAAAGCAATGTCACCTTTAACTTAAGTGACTTTTCCTAGAAGGCTGGAGTTACAACAAGCTTGAATAAGATCTGTGACTAGCACAGATAAAAGATTATTGGCCACATATATCTGGGGACATCAAAATGAGAACGAACATGTTTTTTTTTTTTTTTTTGATTCACCATACTCTGTTTCCCATCTTTTTTTCTTTATTTTCTTTACTGGGGAATAAATGTTTTACACTCAACAATAAAAATAATAGTTTGTACATGCATAACATTTCTCAGTTTTCCATATAACAATACAACCCCCTCTAGGTCGTCTGTCATCCTTCTTGGACCTGTATTCTCGCCCCCCACCACCACCCCAGAGTCTTTTACTTTGGTGCAATATGCCAATTCCAGTTCAGGTTCTACCTGTGTTTTCTCTTCTGATCTTGTCTTTCAACTTCTGCCTGAGAGTGAGATCATCCCATAGTCATCCTTCTGTTTCTGACTTATTTCACTTAAGATGAATTTTTCAAGGTCCATCCAAGATCGGCTGAAAATAGTGAGGTCACCATTCTTAATAGCTGAGTTGCTGGGCTAATGTGGGGGTTCCTCTTCCTGGGTGCTTACTCTCTAGGTTGGAGAGAACTCGACCAGAGCCAGCCTGGGCTGCCACACACTCAGCGACACAAGGGAGATGACTCAGGAACCAAACATGTGGCAGTGAGGCAATGCAAATCTTTATTGATCAGAGAGTCAAGGCATTTAAAGGGCAGACCCAGAAATGGCAAGTCGGAAATGGAAATGGCTAGGGAAGGGGTGGAGAAAGGCAAAAGGGGCTGGGAAGGTAGAAAATTCCTTAGCAATTGTGAAGATTTTAACTGGTAGGATTAACACTACCCTGCAGGCAGGGATGGTCTTGAGGGTAGAAAGAAGATAGATCAAAGGAATAGAATGGGTGGGGATCTTTCAGGCAAGACAGTGATTATGTAGATAGGCCATAGTATCGGGAATGCAGGGTGCTTTGTGAGCCCTCACAATTTCCCAACACTGAGTAGTATTCCATTGTGTATATATACCACAACTTGCCCAGCCACTTATCTGTTGTTGGACACCTGGGTTGCTTCCAGGTTTTGGCTATTACAAATTGTGCTGCTAAGAACATATGTGTACACAGATCTTTTTGGATGGCTGTGTTGGGTTCCTTAGGATATATCCCCAGGAGAGGAATTGCAGGATCATAGGGTAGGTCCATTTCTAGTCTTCTAAGAGTTCTCCAGACTGTTCTCCACAGAAGTTGGACCAATTGACATTACCACCAGCAGTGCAGGAGGGACCCTTTGACCCACACCCTCTCCAGCATTTGCTGCTGCTACCTTTTCTGATGTATGACATTCTCACAGGAGTGAAGTGGTATCTCATTGTTGTCTTTATTTGCATTTCTCTGACAGTCAAAGACTTGGAGCATTTTTTCATGTGTTTCTCAGCCTTTTGGATCTCTTCTGCAGTGAATATTCTGTCCACATTCTCTCCCCATTTTTGGATGGGGTTATTTGTTTTCTTGTGATTGAGTTTGGCAAGCTCTTTATATATTCTGGTTATTAGTCTCTTTTCTGATGTATGGCATGTAAAGATCTTCTCCCATTCTGTGAGGTGTCTCTTGGTTTGGTAGTAGTTTCTTTAGCTGTGCAGAAGCATTTTAATTTGATGTAGTCCCATAGATTTATGCTTGCCTTAGTCTTCTTTGTAATTGGATCCATTTCATTGAAGATGTCTTTAAAATTTGTGCAGAAAAGAGTTCTACCAATATTTTCCTCTAAGTATCTGATAGTTTGTGGTCTAACATCCAAGTCCTTGATCCACTTAGAATTTACTTTTGTATTTGGTGAAATATAATGGTTCAGTTTCATTCTTCTGCATGTTTCAGCCCATTTTTTCCAACACCATTTATTGAAGAGACTCTGATTCCCCCACTTAATAATCTGGGCACCTTTGTCAAAGATTAGATGTCCATAGGTCTGTGGGCTTACTTCTTTCTGGGCTCTCAATTCTATTCCACTGGTCAGTGTGTCTATTCATGTTCCAGTACAAAGCAGTTTTGATGACAACGGCCCTATAATACAATATGAGATCTGGGAGTGTGATGCCTCCAGTTCTGTTCTTTCTTCACAACATTGTTTTGGCAACTCTAGGTCTTTTCTAGTTCCAGATGAACATTTACAGCATTTTTTTCTATTCTCCTAAAAATGTTGCTAGGATCTTGATGGGGATAGCATTAAATTTGTATATGGTTCTGGGTAGTATATTAATTTTGATGATGTTAATTCTTCCAACCCATGAGCATGGATATCTTTCCACTTTGTCAGGCTAGCTTCATGGGTGAGAGAGAGAGACAACCAGGGACTCATGGATGAGTGGTACGCAGTTCAGTCTTTTTTCATGTGGAATGCAGCGCAATCTAAGCTATCTCTAATCACAATCTTGTCCTTATATATCCTGAGGTGGAAGAGTCAGGGCCAAAGAGGATGTATGTAGGATAGGGGTTGGGGAGAAGGAAAAAGTGTGCAAAACAGTGAGGATTAAACCAATGCCCTGGAGGCAGGGATGTGCTTAGTTAACAGTGGTTATGTAAATAGAATACAGTGTTAAACAGGAGGGATTAAACCAGTGAAACAGAAGGGGTCTTAGAACCAGAATTTAGAAGCATACCAACACCACTTCTTTGTGTCTTTTTCAATTTCCTTGAGTAGTGACTCATAATTTTCAGTATACAAGTCTTTCACTTCTTTGGTTAGGATTATTAGATATTTTATTGTTTTGTTGCTATAGTAAAAGGAATTGATTTCTGGATTTCAACTTCTTCTAACTTAGTGTTTGCATAGAGGAATGCCACTGACTTTTGAATGTTAATTTTCTAGCCTGACTCCTTCCTGTATTGCCTGATGATTTCCAACAGCTTCTTCCTGGATTTCTTAGGTTTGTCTATGTATACTCTCATGTCATCTGCAGATAGGGAGAGTTTGACTTCTTCTCTACCAATCTGTATCCTTTGAATTCCTTGCTCCTGCCTGATTGCTATAGCAAGAACTTCTAACACTATGTTGAATAGTAATGATGATCGTGAGCAGCCCTGTCTAGTACTGGACCTGAGATGTTTGATGTATTTAGATGGCTTCTCATTGGGGGCATAGATGCTAATAAGTGTTAAGTCCTCTTGATTGACTGATCCACTGAGCATTAAGTAGTGTGAATCCCTATCTTTTTAAATTTTATTTACTTTACTTTAAAGTCTATCACGTCAGATATGAGAATAGCTGTTCCTGCCCTTTTTTGTGGGTCATTTGCCTGTATGATAGTTTTACATCCTTTCACTTTGAGTCTGTGTTTGTCTTGTTGAGTTAGGTGAGTTTCCTGTAGACAGCATATTGTTGGGTTGTGTTTTCTAATCCGTATTCCTACTCTGTGCCTTTTAATAGGTGAATGAATTCAGGCCACTGACATTCATTGATATCAAAGATTGAAGATATTTTAATGCCATTCTTGTAGATTTTTAAAATGCTCTGATATATTTATGATGGTCTGAGTGGTTATAGGAGACCCTTCAGAACTTCTTTCAGGGCAGGTTTGGTGATAGTTTATTCCTTCAACTGTTGCTTATCTGAGATGGTTTTTATGCCTCCATCTACTCTGAATGACAGTTAGAATGTAGTCTTGGTTGAAAGCCTTTCTCATTGAGCACTTGATAGATATCTTGCCATTCTCTTCTGGCCTGTAGTGCTTGTGTGGAAAAGTCTGCTGCTAATCTTATGGAGTTTTCTCTGTAGGTGAACTGTTTTTCTCTTGAAGCCTTCAGGATACTTTCTTTATCCTTATTCCTTTCCATTTTAAATATGATGTGTCTTGGTGCCTTTATGTCTGGGTTAATTCTGTTTAGGACCCTCTGGGCTTCTTGCACCTTTATATCTTTGATGCTGTCTAGACTAGAGAAATTTTCACCTATTATGTCCTGAAGAATGCTCTCTCCCCCCCCTCACTATTTCTTCCTCTGGTAAGCCAAAAATGCATATATTCTTTTTTTTGTAGTCATCCCATAGGTCTATGTTGTCATTTTCAGTATCTCTTAATCTCTTTTTGAGATCTCTCACTTCTTTTTTAGTTGTCTCTAATTCATCCTCATTCTTGCTAATTCTGTTTTCAGCCTCATTTACTCTATTCTCTCTCCTCTCTACTGTTTTCTGGAGTTCATCTATTTTGTTACCCTGTTATGATACTGTTCAGCTAGTTGTGTTCTTAACTCAGCTATTTCAGCTTTCAGCTCTCTAATAACCTTGAGATAATTAGTGTTTTCTTCCAGAGTCTCATTTGTTGTTTCTGCATTTCTGAAGACAATTCTTTCAAACTCTTTACTCACCCCTGTGATTATTTCCTTAACTAGTTTTTGGATGTTGGCTTCATTATTTTGTGCTTCAACCTTTGGGGGAATGTTAGCTGGACTCTTGTCCTGGTTCATTTCTCCAATATTTCTTCTTGTTGGTTTAACCATTTTATATAGTATGTTATGTGGTCCCTCTCTCACTTATTTTCAAATTACTGATATCTCTTGCCTGTGTTGACTTGTGTCTAAGCAAGGTAATTAAAGGGTTCATGGTTGTAGAAATTGATAGTTGTTTCAAAAGTATTTTAATCCCTTAGTTGGAGCTCAGTGACTTAAACCCTCTTTTGTTCTTTTTCTTCCCTGTAGGCTATGGGAGCCTGAGGGCTTTTAAATTATAAGTAGGCTTGTTAGCTTAATTACTGACTCCTGACCAAGAGACAAAGCAGGGTCGGGCAGAGATAATCCAGTGGTTATGCAAAGAGGCTTTCACAGCCCCACCACTAGGCCACCGAGGTATAGATCTTCTCCTGAGTTTCCTCATTAGTTCTCTGTCCCCTGGTGTCAACACAGGGCCTCCTAGCCGCAACTCCAGATTCTGAGGGCAATAGCAATGGAAACTCACATTTGCATTTAGTGAGTCTCAGGGGAGTCCTCCCTTCAGCTTGGTGAAACAGACTGTAGGTGGTGTCTCAACTGGTAAACTGCCAGATTGTTACCAGCCACTTAACCTCTCCCTAGGCTCCTCTCTGTCCATGAACCACATGTGTTTGCACTCACTGATGATTTGATGGGTTCCTGAAGTCGTTCTAGTCCTTTATTGTTGCAGTCCCAGGTGGTCTCCTTTGGTATTCCTATTTGACCCCGGAGAGGATAGGAAAGAAACACAGCTGCTGCTGCTCCGTAGCCCCACCTCTTGAAGTCCCCCCATCTATTTCACATTGTGCCAACTCTCTTTAATATTTCATAAGAATTCTCAGGTCCACTAACTCATACAGTCCCTTCTACACATAGTAAAGTGCATATTTCCCCCCAATCCTAAGAACAAAACCACCCTAATAATACAAGTGTGTCTTTAAGACTGAAATCACCAGACTTTCAAAGTTGCTAAACAGAACTACTAAGGAAACAGATCTCACACCCATTGGGAGCGTCACTATAAGCTCTTTTGTAGGCTTCTTCAGGACTATACCCTTATGATGAACTAGCAATGGTAGGGACTGCCCCACTCTCCAGATGAAGGCTAGGTCATCCTACTCTGCCACTTGAGGAGGACTAGCTCTGAATTAAGTGCAGCCTAGAATGCTCCCAGCTGTGGCCATAGGCTGTGAGCTGTTTGTCAAAGACCTGGAGGTTGTACAAGTCCCTGTGCTAAATATGAATAGATATGGTCCCCAGGTTAGATCATGTGGTAAACAGTTAACTTATACATCTTCTCAAGTTTGGAGGCAACTCTCTGTCCTACTCTCCACTCTGACACCATCTCCCCAGACAATATTTCTGGCCCACCCCCATGTTAGCTATCAAGCTCAAGCAAATATTATTATTAAAACATAATAGACTTCATAGCTTCTTTCTACCCTAAGGTCTCTAAAATAGACTTCTTAGCTTCTTTCTACCCTAAGGTCTCTACTTTCCAAAATAGACTTCTTAGCTTCTTTCCAAAATAGACTTAGCTTCTTTCTACCCCAAGGTCTCTACTTTGATCTGCTCTACTCCTACTTTATGGTTCCTATTTGTTAAACACTTTGTCCTGTTTTTCATTTTACTGCATTTCAGCCACGACGTTACAGGTGCTACTATAATTCCATCCTGACTTCCCTGGGCAGATGACCTCACCAATGCTTCATGGAACCTCACCTCTCCAGAGCCCTACCCCACTAGGGAAAAATAGACACAAGCTTGGGGGGTTTGGATAGATCAGCCACTACCCATGTCCAGTGGAGAAACAACTACAGAAGTCAGAAATCCTACCTTCAGAACTCCAAAAAGAATTTTGGTCCATGCTCCCAAAGAGATAAACAATATGGAAGTTTCCAATGGAGGGGATGGGACACAGAAGTCTGATGGTGAGAACTGTATGGAATCACACCCCTATTACAATTATGCCCCTCACAATCTTGCAAATCAATATTAAATCACTAATAAAAAATGTAAAAGGAAACAGACCTTCCCAAAGTGTATATATGTTTAGTGTCTTGTAGTTGAAATTTCCATCCTATACTGCATGAAAAATCACAAGGAACATTTTAAAATACAATATATAACTAAAATCTCACAGTGCAAGTTGTTGAGAGTGGCATTACCTCTAGTATAAGGGTAACAGCAGAGACTTAAAAGGTCACATAACTGAGCAGCTTAGAATTTACCAGTTCATTTATTTTTTAATTTTTTTATTTATAAAAAGGAAAAATTGACAAAACCATAGGATAAGAGGGGTACAACTCGACACAATTCCCACCACCAGATCTCCGTATCCCATCTCCTCCCCTGATAGGATCTTCTTATAAGGGCTTTAGTCACATCATAGGAGCCTTTCTTTTCTTTTCTTTTTTAAATTTTTTTGTGTATAAAAAGGAAACATTGACTAAACCATAGGATAAGAGGGGTACAACTCCACACAGTTCCCACCACCAGAACTCCGTATCCCATCCCCTCCCCTGATAGCTTTCCTATTCTTTTACCCTCTGGGAGTATGGGCCCAAGGTCATTGTGGGATGCAGAAGGTGGAAGGTCTGGCTTCTGTAATTGCTTCCCCGCTGAGCAAATAAATAAATGAATAAACAAAAACAGTTTAAAAAAGAATTTACCAGTTCATACAAAGTTGACCAAGAAGTACAGGTCTGAGACATGAGATTCTGTGTATGGGAAACTGTGATCAATAAATCCCACAGAGGTGAAAATATTTTAAGTTCTATAAAAGCAATCTATGAAGAAGAAACTTGAAAGAGTGACACAGCATAAGAGAGCAGCTCCTTGCATCAGTTACCTAGGATTCTAAGAGCCACAAAGGGAATAACATAAGTGCATCAGATCATTCTCAATCTCACGAAAACTCCAGTGGAAACTGTGCGTCCAATCAGGATAGAATTATACAAACTAATTTGACGGTTATTTCTTGTTGTTATTGCAATTGAGTAGGATACTATCCCAAGGACAATTAGTATTGTTATCCAATAACAATTATCAATCTCAAGTTATGATATATGTAATATAATATTATATCATTCAGCACAGCAGATGCAACAGCTCAAAACAAAAGGTAATAGAGAAGAAACTCCTAAAGGTCCTTGTCCTGAAAACGTTAGAGACTACTGTAGAAGTAGCATTGAGGGAGTTGGGCAGTAGTGCAGTGAGTTAAGTGCACGTGGCACGAAGGTGTAAGGATCCTGGTTCCAGTTCCTGGCTCCCCACCTGCAGGGGGGCCACTTCAAAAGCAGTGAAGCAGGTCTGCAGGTGTCTATCTTTTCCTCCCCCTGTCTATCTTCCCCTTTTCTCTCCATTTCTCTCTGTCCTATCTAACAATGATATCAATAACAACAACAATAACTACAACAACAATAAAAAGGGCAACAAAAGGGAAAATAAATTAAAAAAGAAGTAGCATTTAATAAGCTCTCATCTGTGCTCTATTTTCAGTGCAGAATAAATTGCATGTTGGAGCTGGGAACTGGAGTTCTACTACTCTCTGTGTGTCTTGCTGTCATTTTATATCACACACACAGACACACACGCATGCACACACGCACGCACATGGGACATACATGCACATAAGATGAAGTGGCATATGCATCTGGAGGAATAAGAAGGAAAAAATGGTTCTGAGACTTTTGTTTTTTTTGTCTCCAGGGTTATCGCTAGGGCTCAGTGCCAGCACTATGAATCCACTGCTCCTGGCAGATATTTTTTCCCCAAATTTTTATTAGCTAGGACAGGGATAAAATGAGAGGAGAGGGGAAGACAGAGAGGGGGAGAGAAAAACAGACACCTGCAGAACTGCTTCACCGCCTGTGAAGTGACTCCCCTGCAGGTGGGGAGGATACAAGATAAGGAAATAATTTTTGTCTTTTCTTTCCCCTTTTCCAAACTTCCTACTTACAGAAAGCCTGCAGAAAGATGTAGTCTTGTCAATATTTCCATTTTATAAATAAAATTATATAAATAAAAAAAGAAAGACATGTAGCTCTTGAGAATGACACCCAAAGTCTGGTCTTCCCAAACTACTGTATGCAGGATAGTTCCTGGTCATGCAAAACCAGCCTTCACACATAAGTCAGAAGAGAATGCCATGAAGGATGCCCCAGAGATGTGGCAAGAACTCCCATCTCTTTTGAAAATGCAGCTGTTGGAACTAGGAAGTGGCACACCTGGTTAAGCATACACATTACAGTGCATAAGGACCCAGGTTCAAGGCCCTGGTCCCCACTTGCAAGGGGAAAGTTTTGTGAGTAGTGAAGCAGGGCTGCAGGTATCTCTCTGCCTCTGTCCCTCTCTATCTCCCTCCTCTCTCAATCTCTCTCTGTCTCTATATAATAATAAAAGAAAAGAAAATGAACTGAAAAGAAAAGAAAAAAAGAAAATCTTTTTAAAAAAAAAGAAGAAAGAAAATGCAACAGTTCTCTGTGAGACCAACACAGTGCACATGTAAAGTGAATGCCCAATAAACTTAAATCAGAACAAAGCTTCCTAAATTTAATGTGTCTGACCTAAATATCTACCTGCTGAGGAGTAATATTTCTTTCCCTAGACACCCTACAGTATGGTGAGACCAAGCATTAGGAAATAGCCACTATGTTTAGATGGATGTTACAGATGGTGACTTCTGGAGGAGATGTCACTTTCTTGGCACTGGGCAAAAAGGCTGTTTCCTAACTCTGAATGTCCTGTTCTCTGAACAGAGAAGAGGTGACTGGATAAGGAAGTTATAGGACATATATGCTCTGTGGGATACTATGAAACTGGAGGTGATTATGCTTAGTGAAATAAAGAGATGAAAGACAGTTACCAGATGGTTTCACTCATATGTGGCATCTAGAGAACTGAAATATATAAACTTGCAATAAGAAGGAAAAAATGGTTCTAAGACTTTTTTTTTTTGCCTCCAGGGTTATCACTGGGGCTCAGTGCCAGCACTATGAATCCACTGCTCCTGGCAGACACTTTTTCCCCAAATTTTTATTAGATAGGGCAGCGAGAAAATGAGAGGGGAGGGGAAGACAGAGAGGGGGGAAGACAGACACCTAAAGACTTGCTTCACCGTCTGTGAAGTGAAACCCCTGCAGGTGGGGAGGTGGGGGGGGGCAGGGCTCAAACCGGGATCCTAGCTCAGGTCTTTGTGTTTTATACTATGTGCGCTAAACCTGGAGTGCCACAGCCCAGCCCCCTTTCTAAGAATTTTTTTTTAATTTCTTTATTGGGGTAATAATGGCTTACAGTCAACAGTAAAAAAACAATAGTTTGTACATACGTAACATTTCCCTGTTTTCAAGACTTTCTAAGAACTATGGCGGTTATCTGTTACCTTTAGGAGGTGGGAGTGTGGGCAAGCAGAAAGTTGGTAGTGGGTATGTTGTGGAACTATACCCTGTAATCTTACAATCTGTTCTCACTTGTTGGGAAATTGTGCAGATGTGGTTGAGTTAGGCAGGGCCCACAAACCACCCTGTGCTAGTATGGCCACTCCCTTTATCTACATACCAATCTTCTGCTTTGTCTTATAAATAACTGAAGGCTCCTCCCCACCACATTATCACTCTCTTTTCTCTCCCGGTCCTGACCTGGAGAAGGGCTGGTGTGCAGAGCTGCAGGTGGCCATTGCGGTTTGGCGCCACATGGCTTAATCCGCTGTGCTCACACCTGACTCTGAGGCGTCCACATGAATAAAGATTTGTGTTGCTACCTCCACGAGCTTGGTTCCTGGATCCTTTCCCGCCTGCGATGCTAGCCCGGCACTCACTATTAATAATAAGTAAAAATAAATAAATAACTAAATAAATAAGTGATGGGGGAACACTGGGTAGTACTGCTGGGTCATTCCTTTTCACAATCCCTCAACATACTAACCAAATTCTTCAATATGGCGGCATCTGCCCAACAGCAGTGGCAACTGAGGCTCCGGTGCGGGGTGGGGTGTCAAATGTTTTTTTCTTCACACACTCACACTTGGTCTGGGGATCAGGTCTCGTCCACTAAGGTAGGAGAGAGAGGGGACTTGGAGGGTGGGCTTCCGGAGTCAAGGGAACAAGCACTGAGACCTCAGGAAAGGGAGTTCTAGAGGAGGTTATCCAGAGGTCTAGCAAGGTCTGAGGCACATCCGAAAGTGAGCATACCACATGAATAGGTGTATATGCCTGTGATGACTAAACTAGACACTTTATATACATAAATATACAGGGGGTATGTATATCTACATATGTAAATAGGTATTAATATATATTTGCCACCAAGGTTATTGCTGGGCTCAATGCTTGACTCCACAGTATTCCAGGCAGTGATCTTCCTGTTTCTTTCTTTTCTTTTTTTTTTCTAGTAGAGACAGAGAGAAATAGAAAGGGAGAGATGGGGGGAAGAAGAGGCTGGATGGTGGCACACCTAGCTGCATATACATGTTACAGTGTACAAGGACTTGGGTACAAGTCCCCAGTCCCCACCTATAAGAGAGAAGCTTTGCAAGTGGTGAATCAGTGCTACAGGTGTCTCTCTTTCTCCTTCTCTATTCCCTCTCAATTTCTATCTGTCCATAGAAAATAGATAAATAAAATCATTTTTAAAAATTTAGAGCTAGCAGGAGGGTGAGAGAGAGAGAGAGAGAGAGAGAGAGAAGGAGAGAGACCTGCAGCACTGTTCCTGAGGCTTCCCCCACCCTGCAATTGAGAACAAGGCCTTTGAACCTAGGTCCTCCCATATGATAATGGATGTACCCTATTGGGTCTGCCATTAACCTGCCCCTAAAATAGTCTTTTTTAATACACCCACAAAAAGACAACTGAGCTTATCTACTTGGCTATGGATTTGAGTTGCTTATGAACTCAGGGCAGACAAGTCCATTCTCCCTGCCTTGTTGGCTAGCCTTGCTTTGGGATCAGCCCCAGACCTGGGGAATCTTTCTTGCCATTGTCATAAGGCTCTGCCCATCCCACGTGTCCCTGTTGCTCCCTACTCCAAGGTCAGCTGCTGACCTTGTCCTGTCTATGGAACTGGGGAGGCGGTGTTGCTTGTGTGAGCTGTTGGCCTTGCTGGGCCAGAAAGGCAGGACCAGGGGGACCTGGGCAGAGGAGGAGACCCTCTGCCTTCATCAGTCATGGAGCTGCCTCCCAATCCCAGGCGCTCCTGCACTGGCCCACTGCTGAATCCCTGGGCCACTAGAGAAGCTGCCTGCCCCCTGCCTGTGGCGGCCCTCCTCCTCCTCCTGCTGCTTCTCCTCCTTATCCTTCTCCTCTTCCTCTCCCTCCCTCTCATCCTCTTTCTCCTCTCCCTCCCACCCCTAACCCCGTTAAGACAGTGTGACACCAAAGACCCAGAGGAAGAGGCCAGGTCCTTAGCCCCTCTCAGGTTTTAAAACCAAAATGTTAGCATTACGAGGTGCAAAGTAAATCAAGTAGAGTCAGGAGTGTGGATAAAGGCCAGTTGAATCTAGTATAGCCAAAGGTGGGAGGGGAGCCCCAATAAGAATGGAGAGTTCACCTGGGGAGAGCTAAGAGCCCAAAGTGGAACTGACTTATTGGTCCTTATATAGATTCCTGCTACTTTGTCTGGCATGGTTACTGTGTGTGGCCTGGGACATAGGATTTATAATCCATTTCTGGCTGGCTGGAGATGTCCTGGGGTAAATTTCCTGTGTGGGTGAAGGGCGGGCTTATCCTCAGCACTCTCTTTCAATCTGTTTCAGTGAGATAAGTTCTTCCTGTGAGAGTAGCTGGTCGGCCTCAGCATATTTCCTTGACCCCCTCCCTTTCCCCCATTCTCCTCTTCCTCCTCCTCTTCCTCCTCCTCTTTGTCTTCTTCCTCTGCAAGGTTCAGGAATGCAGCCTGGGCCTGCCGGGCTCTCTCATTTCCTGTCCAAGTCCTAATGAGCTGAGATAATGGATGCCCAAAAGTGAGCAAACAGATCAGTCTGGGACATATGCTCCCTCTCTCTCCCCTACCTTCCAGCCAGGCTGAAAGAGAGAGAGATAAGGGGTAGAGGTGGAGAGCTTTCTCTCCTGGAAATTATAAACCCCTCTTCAAAGTGAAGGCACAGCTCCCCAGCCCTTGGCTACCTGGCCCAGGCCCAGAGGGGCAAATGGTCCCATAGGGTCCCTTCTGGGTAGGAGAAAGGTCTGTGGTAGCCACTGTGTTTCTGCCCTCTGTGTGAGAGGCGGGGTCTGGACTCAGGTGCAAGCCTGGCACAGTGGCTCTGGGCCTCCAGCCCAGCATCCCAGCTGCGTGTTGGCGGGGCCTCCGGGTGGGCAGGATGCCCAGTCTCAGCAAGCGAGCAGCAGGCCCAGCAGTGTCTGAGCCCAGTACCCTGCGTCACCAGGCTCAATATGTTGCCCTGCCAGGGAGTCCCGGTACTGAAAGGCTGGCATGTGTGTGTGTGTGTGTGTGTGTGTGTGTGTGTGTGTGTGTGTGTGTGTGTGTGTGTGAAAGGACAGGCACTTCATCTCACAGCTCCTGGAGACACTGGACACAAGTCACAACAGAGCCCTCCACAATCAAGTCCCCAAGGACACCCAACATCAAGGTCACTCTCCTTCCTGTAGAGGCCCAGAGTCCTGTCACCAAGATTCGACATGTTCTCAAAAGTGATCAGAGGGGCTGGCAAGGGAGTTCACTTGGACAGTGTGTTGCTCTGCCATGTGTTCAAGCCAGATTGAGCCTGGATCCTACTGCATTGAGATTTCAATCTCTCTCCCTCCTGCCCCCACACCCCCACCCCCAGGGTTATTGCTGGGGCCAGGTGCCTACACAATGAATCTATAGCTTCCAGTGGCCTTTTTTTTCCTTTCATTTTCCTTCTCTTTCTTTCTTTTTTTTTTTTTTGAGATATATGACAGAGAAGAATTGAGAGGGGAAGGGGGGAGGGAGAGGAGAGAGAAAGAAGACACCTGCAGACCTGCTTTATTGCTCATGAAGCATCCCCACTGCAGGTGGGGATCAGGGGCTTGAACCCAGATCCTTGTACATGGAACTGAGTGAGCTTAACTGAGTGAGCTTAACTGAGTGCACCACTGCCTGGGGACCCCTATGTCACATTTTAAAAAATTATATTGATGTGTATCATCCACCATTCTCATCCAGAGAAATGACTCTTCTCTCTAATTACAGAAAGTTTCAACCCAGAAGTCACACACAGAGAGGGTCTTCACAGAGTGTCTCAGGCTGTTCCCTTTCTGAGAAGCAGCACTGGTACATGGCAAGGTATGTAGTAAATCCTATTTTGCCACAGGGTCACGGGTGTGGACAAGACTTGTGCCCCTGTGGGGACTTCTGGCATGAAATGGTGGCAGAATTTATCAACTGAGACCCTTAGCATTTGTGTGCATTGCATCATTGGTTTTCAAAGCTATTCATTCCATTCCTTTTTAAAGTTACCTTTGTTTTGTTTTCATTTACTTATATATTTCCTCCAGGGTTATCAATGGGGCTCAGTGCCAGCACTATGAATCCACTGTTCCTGGCAGCTAATGTTTTTTTTTTTCCATTTTATTTGACAGGACAGAGAGAAATTGAGAGAAGAGGGGGAGATAGAGACTGAGAAAGAAAGATAGACATCTGCGTCACTGCTTGTGAAGCATCCACCCACCCCACCCCACCCCCACACGTGGGGAGTTGGGGGCTTGAACCTGGATCCTTACACGGATCCTTGTGCTGAGTACTAAGTGCACTTAACCCCGGTGCACCACTGAACAGCCCTCTTCATTCTATTTCTGCCTGGAGAGGAGGAGAGGCAGAGACTGTGCTAGCAGAGCAGGGTAGAAGAGGCCCTTTCTATCACTGGGACACACACACACACACACACACACACACACACACACACACACACACACACGACAACTGAGACACACACCAGTGAGCCTCGGGGACTGGCAGGACATCTGAGTAACAAGGGAGTGTCCCCTGCCATATCTCCCTCCCCATACGGGGAGAAAGTACATACTTCCCAGAAGTCCATTTCCCTTTCTCCACGAGGTCATGAATGGCCCTGAACAAAACAGTGGTTAGCATAGGCCCTGCTGTATTTCTTCACTCCCCTCCAGTCTGCTGAAGGGGATTCTCGCAAAAATCATAGATTCTCTCTTTCTTTCCTGTCCCCAGGATGTCTGCCTCTTCCACACCTGTACCTCCTAGGCCCATCTGCTCCCCGTTTCTCTAGGGAGAAACCTTCCCTGTAGCCACTAAGCTCTTACTGCCTTTCCCTTAACTCTCTGAGGCTTCCTGTTTGTGCTTTATTACCCTCATAGTGCCCTCTGCACCCCACCCTCTGAGCAAGCTGCACCCCCAGCCTGTCTCCCTATTTGCCCCAAGGGATTCATCTACCACTTGTTTCTCCAGTTTAGAGCCTCTCAGGTTCTGAAGCCCTTGGCCAGTCATGGCCACTGGAAAAGAGTTTGAATGAATTGAGTCTGACTGGCAGGTGGTTGTAGTTTATCTCTGACCTTTAAGTGGAGGTTTACCAGAAAACTCAACACCCTCCAAGCTGTTATAGGGAACTGTCAGGAGTGTGTGTTGGTTCAACGTTAAAGGGGAAACAGTGCCACCTAGAGGTGATTTCAGAAATTGGAAAAGAATTCACTATTTTGAAGAGAAAAACCACAGCTTACACAGTGCCTGGGATAGAACCCTGGACCTACATATGCAAGCCTGACACGCTGTCATGGGGCCAGCTCCCCTCTGGCTGCCAGAAATTAAGCTTTTTTAGGAGAGGGCCACTTCTCATCACATAAACACTGGGCTTTCCCCCAGCCCCTCCGCAATCTCCATTACTAACTCCAGAGGCTCTGTGGCTATTTTTAAATGAACCACTGTCTGCAGTCATGCCTTCTCTTGACTTTTTTTTCTAAACAGAATCATCACACAGGCAGCATCTTTTGGCTGCAGTTGGAGGTGGTATAGCAAGTCCTAGAGAAGAGGGTGGCATGGCAGGTCAGAAGATGGTGAGTTCGGGGGCAGCCCTTGTCCCTGTCAGGTTCTGTGGGCCACCCCCACCTTCCCTGATGATGCTTGTCATCAAGAGGTGATCTTGAGGATCATGGCATCCAAGCTGCATTGTCTGTGATGCTTTGTGGGTAATCGTGTCTGTACTTACGTGCACAAGTCCCACAGGGACACGTGCCATATATCTCTCTCTCTCTTTCATGGCTTAACAGCATCCACCAAATATCAGACTGTCTCTAGAAAATGAGAGGTTCATATGTGCTCAAAGGAAATTCAGGAAGCTTCAAATTGGTTGAAACATGCAGAAGAATGAAACTGAACCACCGTATTTCACCAAATACAAAAGTAAATTCCAAATGGATCAAGGACTTGGATGTTAGACCAGAAACTATCAGATACTGAGAGGAAAATACTGGTAGAACTCTTTTCTGCATAAATTTTAAAGACATCTTCAATGAGGCGAATCCAATTACAGAGAAGACTAAGGCAAGTATAAACCTATGGGACTACATCAAATTAAAAAGCTTCTTCACAGCAAAAGAAACCACTACCCAAACCAAGAGACCCCTCACAGAATGGCAGAAGATCTTTACATGTCATACATCAGATAAGAGTTTAATAACCAACATATATAAAGAGCTTGCCAGACTCAACAACAAGACAACAAATAACCCCATCTAAAAATGGGGGGAGGACTTGGACAGAATATTCACCACAGAAGAGATCCAAAAGGCTGAGAAACACATGAAAAATGCTCCAAGTCTCTGATTGTCAGAGAAATGCAAATAAAGACAACAATGAGATAACACACCACTCCTGTGAGAATGTCATACATCAGTAAAGGTAGCAGCAGCAAATGCTGGAGAGGGTGTGGGGTCAAAGGATCCCTCCTGCACTGCTGGTGGTAATGTCAATTGGTCCAACCTCTGTGGAGAACAGTCTGGAGAACTCTCAGAAGACTAGAAATGGACGTACCCTATGATCCTGTAATTCCTCTTCTGGGGATATTTCCTAAGGAACCCAACACACCCATCCAAAAAGATCTGTGCACACATATGTTCTTAGCAGCACAATTTGTAATAGCCAAAACCTGGAAGCAACCCAGGTGTCCAACAACAGATGAGTGGCTGAGCAAGTTATGGTATACACAATGGAATGCTACTCAGCTATTAAAAATGGTGACTTCACCATTTCCAGCCAATCTTGGATGGACCTTGAAAAATTCAAGTTAAGTGAAATAAGTCAGAAACAGAGGGATGAATATGGGATGATCTCACTCTCAGGCAGAAGTTGAAAAACAAGATCAAAAGAGCAAACACAGGTAGAACCTGAACTGGAATTGGCGATGGCGTGTTGCACCAAAGTAAAAGACTCTGGGGTGGGTGGAGGGTGAGGGGGAGAATACAGATCCAAAAAGGATGACAGAGGACCTAGTGGGGGTTGTATTGTTATGTGGAAAATTGGAAAATGTTATGCATGTACAAACTATTGTATTTACTTTCAAATGTAAAACATTAATTCCTCAATAAAGAAATTTTAAAAGAAAGAAAGAAAGAAAGAAAGAAAGAAAAGAAAGAAAGAAAGAAATTCAGGAAGCTTTTACCAGAGTTGCTCATGCCTCCACTGTACCGCCTATTACGTGTGGCTTGAGATGAGGAGTTGGCCTCTCCCTGCCTAAGTTTCCTTGACTATACAATAAGAAGAGCAGGGATGTGTTTCATATGATCACAGTGAGGCCCCAGCAAGGTGAACCTGCACAGTTTCTCAAAAGGTGCTTGGCAGTGACGGCCAGGCAAATATGTGCTATGACATTGACCATCACAGCAATGGCAGGCGGGACTACCAGGGTAGGAAGAGTGAGCATATGCCTATCCACTTCATTGTGGCTCCTTCCTGGCTGAGTGGAGCCATGTCTTTATCTCTTTCTTTCCCTCCTCCCCTTCCTTCTCCTTCTTCCCTTTCCCCTTCTACTGCTTCCTCCTCCTTCTCCTCCTCCTCCTCTTCACTCTCCAGCACCTCCTCTTCCTTCTCCCTTTCCCCTTCCTCCTCCTTCTTCATCTTCTCATTCTCCTCCTTCTTTCTCCTCCTCCTTTTCCTCCTCCTCCTTTTCATTCTTCTCCTCCCCCTCCTCTTCCTCCTTCTTCTCCTTTTTCTGCTTCTTCTTCTCCTTCCTCTTCTTCTCTTCCCCTTTCTTCTTCCTTCTTCTCCATCTCCTTATCCTCCTCCTTTTTCTTCCGCCTCCTCCTCGTTTTTATCCTTCTTCTTTTTCTTCTTCTCTTCCCTTCCTCCTTCTCCTTCCCCTCCTCCTCCTTGTTTTTCTCCTTCTCCTCCTTCGTCTCTTCCCTTCTTCCTTCTTCTTGTGCAGGGTCAGAGACTGAACTCAGGGCCAAACACATGCTTTAGTAATGCACTACTAAACCCATTCCCTTATTTAAAAACCAGCAAAACCAAAACTCAGTTTTCTTGTTATTGTTTATGGGTTTGGGTTGTGTTTTTTTGTTGTTGTTTGTTTGTTTTTAGATAGATACCAAGGAGAATAGAGACCAAGAGACCACAGCACCTAAGCTTCTTTCCCTACTGTCAGGGTAGGGCTTGAACCCTGGTCAGGCACATGACACACTATCCAAGTGAGCATTTGTTTCCATTTTATAAATAAATTTAAAAAAAAGAAAAAAGAAGGAAACGGGTCTATCCTGTGACCCTGCAATTCCTCTCCTAGGGATATATCCTAAGGAACAAAACACACCCATCCAAAAAGATCTGTTTATACCTGTGTTCATAGCAGCACAATTTTTAATAGACAAAACCTGGAAGCAACCCAGGTGTCCAACAACAGATGAGTGGCTGAGCAAGTTGTGCTCTATGTACACAATGGAATACTACTCAGCTATTAAACATGGTTAATTCACATTTTTCACCTCATCTTGGATGGAACTTGAAGAATTATGTTAAGTGTGATAATCCAGAAAGAGAAGGATGAATATGGGATGATCTCACTCATAGACAGAAGTTGAAAAACAAGATCAGAAGGGAAAACACTAAGCAGAACTTTGACTGAAGTTGGTGTATTGCACCAAAGTAAAAGACTCTGGGATAAAGTAGGGGTTCAGATCTTGGAACATGATGGCTGAAGAGACCTAGAGGGAGTTGAATTTTTTAATTTATAATTCTTAGAAGATTTTATTTATTTATTAATGAGAAAGATAGGAGGAGAGAGATAAAGAACCAGACATCACTCTGGTATATGTGCTGCCAGGGGTTGAACTCAGGACCCCATGCTTAACAGTCCAATGCTTTATCCACTGCCCACTTCCTGGACCACTAATTTAAATTGTTTATTTATAAAATGGAAACACTGACAAGATAATAGGATAAGAGGGGTACAATTCCCACCACCAGAATTCTGTCTCCCATCCCATCCCTTGATAGCTTTCCATACTTCAAAAAAAGAACCAAAAAGGAAGGAAAGAAGGAAGGAATAGAGGGAGAGAGGGTAAGAGGAAGGAGGGATGGAGCAGAAGGGAGAGAGGAAAGATGGAAGCACAGGTGGAAGGAAGACAGGAAAGAAAAGAGGGAGAGAGAAAGAGGAAGGAAACAGAGAAGGTTGATGTAGGGAGGTTGTGGGGATGTGTTGGAGCCTGGCAGGGCTTGATCTTAGAGGTGAGTCTGTCCTGTTAGCCTCTCTCTCTATGGAGGGGTTGAGGAAAAGGGGGGGGGACAAAGGAACGTCAAAAGGTCACTGGCCATATAAGACTTCCCTGCCTCACAAAACATCCTGCATCTTCCCGCCTCCGGGAACTGACACTCCTTAAAACATTAAGCCTGGTCCACCCTGCATTCCTTTCATTATCTACATATCAATCTTCTGCTTTGTCTTACAAATGACTAAAGGTCCCCTTCCTAATTCCCCACAGGGTATTGCTAATCCTGCCAGTTGAACCCCTAGCAACAGTTGCTGGGGAGGTCCATACCATTCCTGGCCCCTTTTGCCTCTCTCCACCCCTTTCCTAACCATGTATGGTATTGTCAAGCCACTTCTGTTTCTGTCATGTCTCTTCCGTGTCCCAAGCTGGAGGAGGGCGGGCTTGCAGACCGAGAGGTGAATGCCAGCCATTGCAGGTTGTGCCATGTGGCTTAACCAGGTGTGCTACCACCCAACTCTGGGGCGTTAGAATGAATAAAGATTTGTATTGCCTTGCCACCATGAGTTTGGTTCCTGGGTCATCCCTCTCTCACACACGATGATAGCCCGACAGAAGTACAGGCGGAAAGAAGATAGGAAAGAAAAGAGGGAGAAAGAGGAAGGAGAGAGAGAAGGTCGATGTCCCGACACACACAGAATTTCCCCATCACCCTGTCAGTTTCCGAGAATGGCAGAGGCCAAGCCTGCAGGAGGCTGACTGAGGATGCAGCCTGAAGGGTCCTCTCTGGAGTTGAGACTTTGATGGGCAGGAAGGTCAAAGACCAAAGTCTGAAGAACCATCAGGCAGCAAAGTGTGGCTGTCAGAGGTGGTCGCTCTCTTGGAAACACCTCAACAAATTGTGTTCTATCTGAGGCTTCATCTCCTGGAAGAAGATGTGTTGGTATGCTTCTAAAAACCCCTTCTGTTTCATTAGTTTAATCCCCCCTGCTTAACACTATTCTATTTACATAACCACTTCATTCTATTTACATAACCGCTGTCAACAAGCACCACCCTCCCTCCAGGGCATTGGTGGTTCAGTGGTAGAATTCTTGCCTGCTCCGCCCCCCCTCCTTGTCACACCCTGATTTTCTCCAGTCATTTTTCTCTCCACCCTCTCTATGTCACATCCTGTTCACACCCTACTTGGGAGATATATATAAGACAACATTGTTCGTTTTAGTTAGTTTAGCTTAGCTTGGTATAGATTACGCTGCGTCCTGCATGAATAAAGAGATACTGCGTACAACCCAGCCATGAGTCCCGGGTCGTCTGTTACCCACCCATGAAGCCAGCCCGGAGAAAACAATAAAGATGTTTCCAGAATGCTCTTCACCAGACCCTCCCTTCCCCACAGCCCACAGTGAAGAGTCACAGGGTATCTCTCACTGCCAAGCCCTCCACTGTCTCTTCCACAATCCCAGAATAAAAATGATAATAATTCTGATTGTCTCTTGTTTTGAAGGGCTTCATATCACCCAAAAGAAGAATCATCAGGGGGCCAGGTGCTGACATACCTGGTTGAACGCATGTATTACAATGTGCAAGGACCCACATTTGAGCCCCTGGTCCCCACCTGCCAGGGGAAAGCTTTGTGAGTGGTGAAGCTGTGCTGCAGGTGTCTCTCTCCCTCTCTATCTCCCTCTTGATTTCTAGCTGTCTCTATCCAATAAATAAGGATAATTTTAAAAATTAAGTAAAAAGAAATCATCAGGTCAATGTAAGGGAGAAATTAGAAAACTAACATAGTATAAAGCAAGACAAAATTATACCAATGTCTTTGGGTTCTGAGTAAGTCACTAAGAAAAATCACCCAACCCTTCTGGTCTTCTGCCTCTCTTCCATAAAATGGTCATAAGGTCATGATGGATGCCTGGGAGAAAAAAAGGGTGGGATATAAGAGGGAAGTACAGAAGGAAAAGAGGAAAGGAGAGAGGAAGAGAGTTGAAAATATAGAAGGGGGTGGGTTGAGCAGTAGTGCAGTGGGTTAAGCGCACACAGTGCAAAGTGCAAGAACCGACTGGCACAAGGATCCTGCTTCAAGCCTCTGACTCACCACCTGCAGGGGGATCACTTCACAGGCAGAGAAGCAAGTCTGCAGGTGTCCATCTTTCCCCCTCTCTGTCTTCTCCTCCTCTGTCCTGGCCAAAAACAAAAAATGGAAAAAATGGCCTCTAGGAGCAGTGGATTCATAGTGCAGGCACCAAATCCCAGAGGTAACCCTGGAGGCAAAGGAAGAGGAAGGAGGAGGAGGAAGAAAGAGAGAAAGAAAGAAAGAAAGAAAGAAAGGAGAGAAGGAAGGAAAGATGGAAGGAAGGAAGGAAAGAAAGAAAGGAAGGAAG
Organism: Erinaceus europaeus; assembly: GCF_950295315.1. Lineage (NCBI taxonomy): Eukaryota > Metazoa > Chordata > Mammalia > Eulipotyphla > Erinaceidae > Erinaceus > Erinaceus europaeus. Next base: position 16,532,432 of record NC_080163.1, read on the forward strand.
GAAGGAAGGAAGGAAGAAAGAAAGAAAGAAAGAAAGAAAGAAAAGAAAAGAAATAAAGAGGAAATAAAGAAGGGAACCTGTTAGTGGGCATGGCAGAACACACCCATTATCACGTGTGGGGACCTGAGTTCAAACCCCTAGTCCCCACGTGCAGGGTGATTTCCCAAATGGTAGAACAGTGCTACAGGTGTCCTCTTTTACTAGCCCTCTCTCCTTCCCCTTTTTTCTCTGTCACTATCACATAAAAAGGAAACTAAATACGTAAACAGATAGTAGAAGCTCAGGTACATTCATTTCAGCCAGTAGAAGAATGGGAGCTCTTAGAAATGGAAGTGAGCACAGAGCTCTCACACCAGGGTGAGGACAGCCAGGCCCTGGGGGCAGAGAGGTTGTTCTGGGCTTCACAGTGGTTCCTCACACAGGTAGAGCTTGGCGCCAACTCTGTGGGATGCACCCCTCAATCCTACCCCCTCTCCATCACACTCTTCTTTTGTGCCACTGGATACTTGGTGTTGGCACTGATTTCAAACAAATAACATTCTCTCAAAAAGTGGTCCTTCTGTTAAGTGAGAAAATCACACCCAGAGACTTTGTTGCCATAGCAAATGTAGATCTAGAATGTGTAAACTTTAAAAATATGATTCATAGTCCTCCATACTTCAAAAAAAGAACCAAAAAGGAAGAAAAGAAGGGAGGACTAGAGGGAGGGATGGTAAGAGGAAGGAGGAATGGAGCAGAAAGGAGAGAGGGAAGAAGGAAATACAGGTGGAAGGAAGATAGGAAAGAAAAGAGAGGAAGAGGAAGGAAACAGAGAAGGTCGATGTTGTGACACACACAGAATTTCCCCATCACCCTTTCCGTTTCCGAGAATGGCAGAGGCCAAGCCTGCAGGAGGCTGACTGAGAATTCAGCCTGAAGGGTCCTCTCTGGAGTTCAGACCTGGATGGGCAAGAGGGTCAAAGGCCAGAGTCTGAAGAACCACCAGGCAAAGACAAAAAAGGAAAGAAGGGAGCAGGCAAGATGGAACTTCACAGCTACAATTAGTTTGATGCTAAGATAATCTCCAGTAACTTAGTAATAATAATTATCAAAGGTCCCATGTATTGGGTAAACATAAAATGAGGGGAGGAATAACCCTTACTTCTTGCTACAGAAGATATTTATGCCTCAGATTTTAATGATGATCCTGAGTGTCTCCTGTAGGAAAGTCTCCCCTGGGGCTTCTCAAAGGACTATTTCTTTTCAAGCTCATGCCTGCCAAAGTTCCTTTATCCACCTTTGCACAGAACTGGGACTCTCCTTTCCCAACTGGCAGTGGCCATCTTTGCTTTGACCTACTCTGGAGACTCTCTGTGTCATACACAAAATTTTTAACAGTGAACAATAGAAATCCTGCTAAGGTCAGAGATGAATTCTTGGTGCTTTCAGTACGGTGCTAGGCCAGCTCTGGGGAGTCAGTTCCCCTTGCATGAAGAGAGGCAGAGTACTTTGTAGCAGGCTGGAGAGACACTCTCTCTCTCTTTGTTTTTGTTTTTATAAAAAGGAGACATAGGCAAAACCATAGGATAAGAGGGGTACAACTCCACACAATTCCCATCACCAGAACTCCCTATCTCATCCCCTCTCTTGATAGCTTTCTTATTCTTTATCCCTCTGGGAGTATGGACCTAAGGTCATTATGGGTTGCAGAAGGTGGAAGGTCTGGCTTCTGTAATTGCTTCCCCACTGAGCATGGGCATTGACAGGTCGATCCATACTCCCAGCCTGTCTCTCTCTTTCCCTAGTGGGGCAGGGTTCTGGGGAATCAGAGCTCCAGGACACATTGGTGGGATAGTCTGTCCAGAGAAGTCTGATTGGCATCATGGTAGCATCTGGAACCTAGTGGCTGAAAAGAGAGTTAATATATAAAACCAGACAAACTGTTAACTAATCATGAACCTAAAGGCTGGAATAGTGCAGATGAAGGGGGGGGTCCTCCGTTTTGTAGATAGCTAGTAGGCATATTTTAGTTATAGTCCAAATGGCCCATTGCTATACTAGTTTTCTTTTTCTCCCCCCGCCCCCCAGCCTGAAATCTGATATGCAGGTGGATCCGAGTTAATGTCTGAGGAGATGATGTCATGGCTGGAGCCTCTCTTGTTAACCCAAGCCTTGTGGAGCTGGAGCTGGGACACTCACATGCATCTCAGTTCTCACATAGGTAATTAGAAATTTTAGTGTGAGCCTTAAGCTGGGATTTTCTCAATGTATTGTCCCTCAGTTGTTAATGTCTTGCCACTCAGTTCCAACTCCACCCTTCTTTGACTTTGTGGGGATGCTGAAGCAAGACCCTGGAAACAGTTCTCTTTCTCCAACTGGGATAACACTAAATTTGGTCACTAGAGGGAGATGGAGGCACCCACTGGGGGAAGGGCTTCTCTTCCTGATTCTACTTGGTTTTGAGAACAGAAATGTCATTTTAGGGCTTTTTTTCTCTGGTCTGAGAGAAAGCTTAAGGCTTAAACGTTATCAAAGGATAGTGTCGCAGTTAGACTGGCCCCATTCTCTGAAAAAAGTCATGCAAAGGAAAAAAAATAAAAATCCACTTGTCTATGAGAAAATGGAATCAACAACTTCTCAATTGAAGTTGAAATTCTCAGCTGAAGTCACCTTCTTCACCTCATCTTAGATGAAGCCTGAAGGAGTCGTGTTAAGTGAGATAAGCCAGAAAGAGAAGGATGACTGTGGGATGAGCTCTCTCTGGGGTAGAACTTAAGAAACAAGAACAGAAATGGGAAACAGAGTGAAACCTTGACTGATTGGATATATTACACCAAAGCAAAGGACTCTGGGAAAGGAGGACAGGGAGAGAAGCAGGGGAGGGGGAGCCTTCAGGTGCTGATACACCATGATGGAACTAGTATTGGGGTGAGAGTGTTTTGCAGACACCTACCTATCATGGTGAGCTGAGAAATACTGTGTGCCAATAACTGTATTATAAATTATTAACCTCCCAATAACAAATCGAACATAATAAAGGAAGTCACAGAAAGATCAAGGGAAGGTAACCAGAACCCCCAACCAATAATCTCCTGGGGGTCAGGCAGTACTGCAGTGGGATAAGCACACGTGAAGCACAAGGACCTGCATGAGGATCCTGGTTCGAGCCCCGGCTCCCCACCTGCAGCAGGATCGCTTCACAGGTGAAGGAAGCAGGTCTGCAGGTGTCTCTCTTTCTCTCCCCCTTCTCTATCTTCCCCTCTTCTCTCCATTTCTCTCTGTCCTATCCAACAATGACGACATCAACAACAACAATAATAATAACTACAACAACAATAAAAAAAGCAAGGGCAACAAAAGGGAAAATAAAATTTAAAAAAAGACTCTCCTAAGCCACATAGAACAAAGTCTACCTACGCTGATGTTTTGTTCCCTGCACACAGGCAGATGAATGATGATGGAACAGTACATCAGAGCAACTGGAGAAGTCCCACACTTCCAGCCCTAGAAACCAAATCCAGTATCCCTGTGCCAACTTACTGTGCAGGTTCTGATCACTACACTGTTTGTTTTTGTTTCATAGTTTTATTTTTTATATTGTGTTTCCGATGGAGAGAGAAATTGAGAGGTGGAGGAGTGGGGGAGGTTGAACAGGAGAGAGAAAGAGAGACACCTGCAGCCCTGCTTCACTGCTTGTTAAACTTCCCCCCTGCAGACTGGAGGCGTGAACTGTGGTTCTTGTGCATGGTGACACATGCATTCTATTGGATGTGCCACCCCCTGGCCTCCCTATCTGTTGTTTTTATAGAAACAGAGACAGACAATCACAGCACTGAAACTTTCTACAATGCCACAAGGGGCAGCCTTGAACCTGAGTTGTGCACATGACAAAGCAGGGCACTATGCAGGTGAGCTATTCCACTGTCCTGATCTCTCCACCATTTGACACAGGCCACTGATGATTCCATTGCTTTGCTTTTGTGTGTGATCTCACTCCAGCCTATTCCAGGAAGAACATCTCCCTCTCTCTCTCTCTCTCTCTCTCTCTCTCTCTCTCTCTCCCTCTTTCTCTCTCAGCAAAGCCTGTCTGAGTTGCTCCACTATGCTTTCTGCACTATTCCAGCCTTTAGGTCTCAACAATTTGTTTGGCTTTGTATGTTAACTCTCTTTTCAGCCACTAGGTTCCAGATGCTAGCATGATGCCGACCAGACTTCCCTGAACAGATGACCCCACCAACATGTCCTGGAGCTCCACTTCCCCAGAGCCCCAGCCTACTAGGAAAAGAGAGAGGCAGGCTGGGAGTATGGATCAACCAGTCAATGCCCATGATCAGCAGGGCAGCAATTACAGAAGCCAGACCTTCCACCTGCATCCCACAGTGACCTTGGGTTCATACTCCCAGAGGGATAAAGACTAGGAAAGCTATCAGGGGAGGGGATGGGATACAGAGATCTGGTGGTGGGAATTGTGTGGAGTCGTACTCCTCTTATCCTGTGGTTTTGTTAATGTCTCCTTTTTTAAATAAAAAAAAAAATTTTAAGATGTCAAGAAAAAGAAAGAAAGAAAGAAAGAAAGAAAGAAAGAAAGAAAGAAAGAAAGAAAGAAATCCATGGAGTTCAGAAGAGAAAAACACAAGTAGAACCTGAACTGGAGTTGGCATATTGCACCAAAGTAAAAGACTCTGGGGTGGATGGGTGGGGAGAATACAGATCCAAGAAGGATGACAGAGGACCTAGTGGGGGTAGTATTGTTATATGGGAAACTGGGAAATGTTATGCATGTACAAACTATTGTGTTTACTGTTGAATGTAAAACATGAATTCCCCAATAAAGAAATCTAAAAAAAAAAAAAAAAAGGAAAGAAAAGAAAAACAGGGAGTGGAAAAAAAAAAAAATCTCCACAGTGAGCCTCCTGGAAGGGATTAGCTCCGCTGGGGGAACTGCTGGTCTCAGTATGAAACTAGGTTAATTGAGAAGGGCATGGAGAAAGACTGGAGCCCAATTAACACAATTGAAAGACTCCCAATTAACAAGGTAATTGTCCAAATGGCTCTCGGGCAGCGCTTGGAGCTTGAGAAGAGCCACTTGCTCTGGGCTTTATCCGAGAGCCAGTGAGGGGCTTTTCCATGCTGACACTGCAGCCAAGGAGTCAGAGCACAGGGAGAGATTTCAAGACATCTGGACAGAACTCACTGCGCTAGAAGCCTGGGAGGGGCTCCTTGCTCCCTAGGGGAGTGGAATAGAGATGTTGGGGGACTGTGGGATTTCATTCCAGGAATATCACCAGAGTCCAATACTCTTCCTAAAAAAGGACCTTCTAGAATCATGTTAAGTGAGATAAAGCAGAAACAGAAGGAAGGATATGGGAATGATCTCACTCATACACAGAAGAGATCTTGAGAAAAACAAGATCAGAAAACACTAAGCAGAACTTGGACTGGAGTTGGTGTATTGGACCAAAGTAAAAAGACTCTGAGGTTTGGGGTGGGGGGTGGTCCAGGTCCTGGAACATGATGGCAGAAGAGGACCTAGTGGGGGTTGTATTGTTATGTGGAAAACTGGGAAATGTTGTGCATGTACAAACTGTTGTATTAACTGTCGACAGTAAAACATTAATCCCCCAATAAATAAACTTTAAAAATAATCAATAAAGAAAATAAAGTGAACACAAGGCAATATTTCAGGCAAAGAGTGAGCAAGAAATTCCCTTCCTCATAGACATTTATTACAAATCCATTGAACAGTCTGGAATGTATAGAGTCAGACAACAACATCAAGAAAATGGTTAAATAGCAAAAATTAGAAGTCTGGTCACTGATCAAGGCTTGCCTCCCCCCCACCAAAAAAAAAAAAGGAAGAAAAAGAAAGGGCACTCTAGAGATGTCCAGGGTGCTAGAAGAGGGACAGACAGATGGTAAACAGAATAGAGAGGGGAGTGTCCCGGGAGGTGGCACAGTACGTAAAGTTTTGGACTTTAAAACAGTAGGTGCCAATTTCAACTCTTGGCATCACACTTAGGAGGGAGATGATTTGGTTCCCTCCTCCTCCTCCTGCTCTGCCTCCTTCTCCTCCTCCCCCCGGTTTTTTTTCCACCTGCCTTCCTCATCCTCTTGCTTCCCCCTCCTTGTCATTTTCTCCTTTTTCTCTTCCCCTCTTCCTTCTCTCATTAACAAAGAAATTAAGTGAAAGGGGAGAAGACGGGGGGCACGCGGTAATACAACTTTTTAAGTGCACATAGTACTAAGCACAATGACCTGCACAAGGATCCGGTTTCGAGCCCCTGGCTCCCCACCTGCAGGAGAAAGTCAGACACCGAAATCATCAGAAGCCTGGTGGCTTTCCTTGCTTTGAAAGCCAGCCTTCCCCAGCCGGTGACAGCTGGTGTCTCCTGCAGAAACCCAGGGGACACATGGATCTGTCCCTTCAGGAGGCAATTTCCTTGTGGCTCAGTCCAGCAGAGCCAGGGGTCTGACCTGGATCTTGGGTTGAATGGGAATGGGTGCCTTTTGCCCAACAGGCTCAAGAGACATGTGGGCAGAGGCTCTGATCCTAAAGCTCCCTCCAGAGGGGTGACAGCCACAGCCACTTGGGCTCAGCTACCCAAACTCACAAGCAGCAAAGCAGGTCTGCAGGTGTCTATCTTTCTCTTTCCTCCTCCTGGTGCATGACGGTAGAAAGGACCTAAGCTTAGGGTGAAAGTGGCTTGCAGATACCTATCTTAGGGAGAGGAGAAACTGTACCCATGTGCCAACAACTGCACTGTAAATCATTCACCCTCAAACAAAATGATAATGATAACAACAATAATAATGTAATGACTAGTTATTCCTAGGGTTATAACAACAATAATAATGTAATAACAAGTTATTCCTAGGGTTAAAGACCATGGTGTCTCTGGGACCCTCATAATCGTCCAAAAGTGTGTGTGTGTGTGTGTGAGAGAGAGAGAGAGAGAGAGAGAGAGAGAAGGAGGAGGAGGAGGAGGAGGCGGAGGAGGAGGGAAAGGAAAAGGAAATGGAAATAAAAGAGGGGAGAGGAGAGGAGAGGAGAGGAGAGGAGAGGAGAGGAGAGGAGAGGAGAGGAGAGGAGAGGAGAGAAGAGGAGAGGAGAAGAAAGGAGAGGAGAAGAAAGGAGAGGAGAAGAAAGGAGAGGAGAAGAAATGAGAGGAGAGGGAAAGGGAGAGGGGGAGGGGGAGCAGGAGGGAGAGGAGAGGAGAGGAGAGGAGAGGAGAGGAGAGGAGAGGAGAGGAGAGGAGAGGAGAGGAGAGGGAGAGGGAGAGGGAGAGGGAGAGGGAGAAGGAGAAGAGGAGAAAGGAGAGAGAAAGCAGTGTGAGTGTTTCCAATCCCAAGATGCCTAGCACCCAGCATTTGCCTATAACTCCCCTCTAATCTCCAACATTTGTTTCCCCTTCTCTGTGCTCATATAGCAGCAGGAAGAGACAAGCTGTTCTATCAGCAAGGAATACCCAACAGGATCACTTGGCACTCGGCAGCATATAGGAGGAGACAGACCTTCTTTGGATCAAAGAGGCACACATCAAGGGGCCTCTCCCATCTTTTCTCTCAGAGCTTCCCTTGTGGGCTGGGGTTCTCCAGGAGGGGCAGGTGGGCTGAGCTGGACGAGCAAGGGATCTTGGGGTCTGTGTATCCCTGGAGAGGGAGAGAGGCTGTGGCTTTGCAGAGCTGTGGAAGGTGGAGGGGAGAGCTGCCAGGCTCAGCACTGTCTCTGCTTACTCCTGAGTCTGTGCAGTGAAGGCTGCCAGCATCTGGTGGTGGGGTTAGGGTCAGTCTTCCCCCACATGTCTTACTGCCTCCCAGAAGCCCTGCCAGTCCCTGAGTTTGGGTAGCTGAGCCCAAGTGGCTGTGGCTGTCACCCCTCTGGAGGGAGCTTTAGGATCAGAGCCTCTGCCCACATGTCTCTTGAGCCTGTTGGGCAAAAGGCACACATTCCCATTCAACCCAAGATCCAGGTCAGACCCCTGGCTCTGCTGGACTGAGCCACAAGGAAATTGCCTCCTGAAGGGACAGATCCATGTGTCCCCTGGGTTTCTGCAGGAGACACCAGCTGTCACCGGCTGGGGAAGGCTGGCTTTCAAAGCAAGGAAAGCCACCAGGCTTCTGATGATTTCGGTGTCTGACTTTCTCCTCTGATGTGAGGCTGAGCTTCAATGATGGGAGACAGACGACCAGGGACTCATGGTTGAGCTGTACACAGTAACTCTTTATTCATGCAGAATGCAGCACAATCTAAGCCAAGCTAAGCTAAACTAAAAACTAAACTAAAATGAACAATGCTGTCCTTATATATACTTTCCAAGTAGGGTGTGAACAGGATGTGACGTAGAGAGGGTGGAGAGAAAAGTGACTGGTGAAAATCAGGGTGTGACAAGGAGAGGGGGCGAAGCAGGTTGTTGTATGCTTTACATTGGTTTGTTCTAGCTCTCCCCCTGCCAAGAAAATTGGTTCAGTCCTGCTAGTTTTCGCGGGCCCACTTGTCCCCGCCCCAAGGAACCCCGAGAGAGTTCCAGAGTTCGAGAGTTCTTGGCGCCGCCGCGGGGGAAGGAGGCAGCAGAGTTCTGTTTGGTGATTAATTTGGTTTAGTTTATGAATCGTTGTTCCTGAATAAAGAAATACAGCTTCCCTGCCCAGCTGTGTGTCCTCGAGTCTTTGTTACCCGCCCGTGAAGCTAGCCCGGCCTGCTGGAGCCTCCAAAAGTAAACAACAAATGGCGCCCAGCTTCCCTGCCCAGCCGTGTGTCTCTGAGTCTCTGTCTCTGTCTACCACCGTGAAGCTAGCCCGGCCAGCTGGAGCCTCCGAATTCTAACAACAGCAGGCAAGAATTCTACCACTGAACCACCAATGCCCTGGAGGGAGGGTGGTGCTTTATGTAAATGTAAAAGTGATTTATGTAAATAGACTGCAGCTTTGAGTGGGATCAAACCAATCCCTATACAGGTATACCGGTGCTTGGTTAAGCAGAAGCCAGGGGGAGCTGGCTTACTACCCAGCACTCTGATGGGTGGGAACTAGATAGAATGTGACCCTTGAGATTTTAGAGGCAGGTATATATACTCACCCTGCCACGTGTAAGACCCCAAGTTCGAGTCCCTGGAACCATATGGGGAGAACATTGATAGCACTGTAGCTCTGCGTTTCCTTCCTGTTTGTCTACCCCTCTCTCTTTCTCTCTGTAATTAAAATATATATAAAAAGTTGAGGCTGGGGTTACAGTCAACAATATTTATACTCCTTTCCCATATTAGGGAGCTACTCTCCTTCTTGATCCAGCTTTCTGGTCCTTTTTCCAGCCATGCCATCATCTCCCCAGAAAATAACTTGGATCCACCTGCATATCAGATTTCAGGCTATGGGGAAAAAAAACTAGTATAGTCACAGGCTCTTTGGAATATAACTAAAAATATGCCCACTAGCTACCTACAAAATGGAGACCCCACACACACAACTTTTCATCTGCACTATTCCAGCCTTTAGGTTCATGATTAGTCAACAGCTTGTTTGGCTTCATATGTTAACTCTCTTTTCAGCCACCAGGTTTCAGATGCTAGCATGATGCCAGTCAGACTTCCCTGGACAAAAAACCCCATCAATGTGTCCTGGAGCTCTGATTCCCCAGAACCCTGCCCCACTAGGGAAAGAGACAGGCAGGCTGGGAGTGTGGATTGACCTGTCAATGCCCATGTTCACTGGGGAAGCAATTACAGAAGCCAGACCTTCCACCTTCTGCATCCCACAATGACCTTGGGTCCATGCTCCCAGAGAGTTCAAGAATAAGAAAGCTATCAGTAGATGGGATGGGATAGGGAGTTCTGGTGGTGGGAATTGTGTGGAGTTGTACGTCTCTTATCCTATGGCTTTGCCAGTGTTTCCTTTTTATAAATAAAATAAATTCAAAAAATTGAGGCCAAGAAGATTGCTCAGTGGTATCATGATTCGTCTTTTGTTTGTTTGTTTTTTTTAAAGCAAAAACATGCATGCTCAGCAATTATTCCAAATCCCATCTCATAGACGAAAAACACTGGGAAGAAGGATATTTATAAATAAGAATAGAGGGGCTGGGGGTGCCATACCTTGTTAAGTCCACACATTACAGTCTATGTTATCTTTTTCCTTCCTTCCTTCCTTTCTTTCTTTCTTCCTTTCTTTCTTTCTTTCTTTCTTTCTTTCTTTTTTCCTTTCTTCTTTCTTCTTTCTTTCTTTCTTTCTTTCTCTTTTTTTTTTTTACCAGAGAATTGATCATCTCTGGCTTATGGTGATGTGGAAGATTGAACCTGGGACTTCAGAGCCTCAGGCATGAGAGTCTGTTGGCATAACCATTGTGCTATCTACCCTAACCCACAGTCCAAGCTTTCCTTTGTGTTTTCCCTGTCTGTCCCTGTTCTTTTATTCCACTTATGAGTGAGATTATCTGTTATTCATCTTTCTCTTTATGGCTTATTTCACTTAACAGTATCTATCCAAGAAGAGGTGAAGGAGATGAATCCATCACTTTTTTAAAAATATTTTATTTATTTATTGGACAGAGCCAGATATTGAGAGAAAGGGGAAAAAGAGAGGGAGAGAGACAGAGAGATACCTGCAGCCCAGTTTCAGCACTTTTGAGGCTTTCCCCCCTGCAGGAGGAGACCAAGGACTTGAACCCATGTCCTTCTTCTTCTAGCGTTTGCCCTTCTTCCGTAGCCAGTCAACAGTGTCAGGTTGAGCCTGATGTAAAGTTTTGAGACCTTCTTTGAATCTGGAGAGGTGGCAGTCGTTGACTATGTGGGTCATAGTCTGTCTGTAGCCGCACGGGCCGTTCAGGTCGTCTCTGGCTCCCCAGAGATGGAACATAGTGGTGCACCGGCCATGGCCTGTTCGATAGCGATTGAGGAGGGCCCAATTATAACGTGCTAGGTCAAAGCCGGGTTGACGCTTGCAGGGGTCTGTGATGAGGTGTTTGTTCTTTACCTCAGCTGACTGCCAACTCTGTTTCCAAGAGTCTGGAACAGAGAAGTTCAGTGTAGGCATAGGGGAGCAGATTGGGTGACGAGACGTTAAGCGTTGGACAGGGTGGGCGAAGATATCCACGTATATTGGCAGGTCTGGTCGAGCGTAGACGTGGGAAATGAACTTAGATGATGCCGCATCCCGACGAATATCTGGCGGGGCGATGTTGCTAAGAACTGGCAGCCATGGAACCAGGGTGGAACGGATGGTTCCAGAAATTATCCTCATGGAGGAATATAATTTGGAATCGACCAAGTGGACATGGGGGCTACGGAACCATACTGGGGCACAGTATTCTGCAGTGGAATAGCATAATGCCAGAGATGATGATTGTAGTGTGGAAGCGCTCGCGCCCCATGAGGAGCTGGCCAGTCTTGCAATGATGTTATTCCTCGCACCCACCTTTGCTGCAGTTTTTATGAGATGTTCGTGAAATGACAGGGTGTGATCAAGAGTAACGCCAAGATAGACTGGCTGGGCTTCATGCCGGATTCTCGTATCGTCAAGCTGCACATTAAGCTCACGCGAGGCCGAGGCATGGTGTAGATGGAAAACAGATGATACCGTTTTTGCAGTGCTAGGGATTAGTCGCCATTTTTTACAGTAATCAGATATCAGAGACATGTCTTTCGTGAGTGTTTCCTCGAGGATGTCAAACTTGGATGCCTGAGTTGCACAGCAGATGTCATCGGCGTAGATGAACTTCCTTGAAGAAGTTTCTGGGAGGTCATTGATGTAAATATTAAATAGCGTAGGAGCCAGAACAGAGCCTGGGGGAGGCCACTTGAGACAAGTCTCCATCTGCTAGACTTGTCACCCAGATGCACCCGGAATCTTCTGTTTTGGAGAAGAAACGATATAGTGTTGGCCACCCATGGAGGCAGGCATCTTGAGATCTTGACTAGGAGACCACAGTGCCAGACAGTGTCATTGGCTGCTGTGAGATCAACAAAGACAGCACCCGTCTTTAAATTCTTCTGGAATCCATTTTCAATGTAAGTTGAGAGGGCCAGGGCTTGTTCGCAGGTAGATCTTCCTGGGCAGAAACCAGCTTGGGCGGGTGATAGGAATTTCTCTGTAAGAGGAGAAATTCGTGACAGAAGCAGCCTCTCAAGGAGTTTGTAACACACGGAGAGGAGAGAAATTGGTCTATAGCTGGCGGCCAGTGTTGGGTCTTTCTTTGGTTTCTTGTGCACTATAACATGTGTGTTCAGTCAAGGTGTGTGCCACCACCTACTCCATCACTTTTAAACAGCTGAGTAAGCCTATTTGAATCCTTGCTCTGTAAGAAAACCTAGGCTGGGGCATGATGTGACATGGACCAAGAACGCGGGCTACAGTAAAGGGCTGGCCCTGAGCTCCCTTTAACTCATGAGCTGCTTGGCCTCCAGCAAGCCCATCACCTCTTTGAGCTTTGGATTCTCCCTAAAATATGGGGCAAGGCACTCCATAATGACCCTGGGTCCATACTCCCAGTCGGATAAAGATAAAGAATAGGAAATCTATCAGGGGAGGGGAGGGGATACAGAGTTTTGGTGGTGGGAATTATGTGGAGTTGTACTCCTCATATCCTGTGTTTTTTGTCAGTGTTTCATTTTTATAAATAAATATATAAAATATATATATGGCAAGGAGGGAGCAGGCCACTCAGCTAGACTACCTTCATCTCAGCTTCTCTATCAGTTACGGGCATGACCTGTCCACACCCTCCAGCCACATGTACACACCCTATGTTAGGCATGCAGACAGACATCTTTCCAAAACCCTTTATGATGGGTACTCACGGGATGCATTGGATCGACCTTCTCGTGGTGCATCCCGTGAGTACCCATTCATTGGGGAAACTGACAATCCTTCCTAGCCGACTGAATCCACATGGATCCCAGTCACTTTCAAAGCCAGCAACAAGCAGCTCCTGACAGCTTTCAACCTGACGCTGTTGACTGGCTATGGAAGAAGGGCAAACGCTAGAAGAAGAAGAATGGGGCTGGAGAGAGAGCTGGCTGTGCCTTCCCTGCCAAGCACATAGCTCAGTTGCAATCCTTGCCACCACCCCCCCACAGGAGGTGCCACAGCCCTGAGGAGATGAGTCCCAGTGCTGTGGTATCTCTCCCACACTGTCTCTCCCTCTATGGGTGTCAATGTTGCTCTTTCTGTCTCTCCCTCTGCTTGAAAAGAAGGTGTGGGAGGGGTGAAGTTACACCCACATGAGGCTCTATCTTGGCAAAATAATGACAGTGGTAATAGCAATAACAACAACATAAGAGTGAGAGAGACTCAAGATCCACTCTGCCATATATGATGTTCAAATTGTTTCTGTTGTTGCAAGTTTTCATTCAGTATCTGGGATTGAACGCAAGACTCTGTGGAAGCATCTCAGTGACCACAAATGCAAACACACACACACACACACACACACACACACACATTTTTTTTCCACTGGGTGAGTCCGGGCCTAGGACAGGCAAGGGGGTTCGGGTCCTGGAGCATGATGGCGGAGGAGGGTCTAGGTGGGGGGATTACACTATTATGCAGATGCAGAAAATGTTACAGATGCACTAACTACTGTATTTACTGTTGACTGTACACCATTAATCCCCCAATTAAAAAAGAATTTAAGAAAGTATCTTAGATATAATTATTTGTACACAAAGGCCTAAATGTTCTACACCCTCCAAAATAATAATAAGGGGGTTGGTGATGGTACATGGCACACTGGGTTAAGCACACATAGTACGAAGCACAAGGACTTACTCAAGCATCCCAGTGCGAGCCCCTGGCTACCCGCCTGTAGGGGGGAAGTTTCACAAGTGGTAAAGCAGGTCTACAGGTGTCTATCTTTCTCTCTCCCTCTCTATATCCCCCTCCCCTCTCAATTTCAGTTTCTCTCTGTCCTATCCAATAAAATGGAAAAAAATGACCACCTGAAGGAGTGGATTCATAGTGCCAGTACTGAGGCCCCAGCAATAATCCTGGAAGTAAAAATAAATAAATAAATATAAAATAAACATACTCAGCAAAGTGGCAAGATACAAAACACAAGACAAAATTGCGTTTCTATACAATAATAGTTAGCAACCTGAGAAAGGAAATTAGGAACATAGTTCCATCTTAATAATATCATAAAGATAAAAGTGCTTAGTAACAAATATAATGAATGAATTTTAAAAATTGTACATTAAAAGTCATTAAAGCTGAATAAGGGCAAGAGACTGGCATACTTTAATGATGACTCTTTAGTCACGGTCAGGCCAACCCCTCAGCTGCATCCCTAATCGGGGAGTCTTGAGATTCCCAAACAGACATGATGGGCCTAGACCTTGAATAAATCACTCTCTCCATTGTTACCGGTCATTTCTATCAGGAACAGTACAATAGATCCCTTTGTGGGCCCCCATAGGACCTTACCCTCAACTTGGATCAACAATGGTAGAGAATGTCCTATCCTCCGAAGGGAGGATGGACAACATACTCTATGCTACACCTGAGGAAGATGGGCCTGATATTGGGTCATCCTGGAATGTTCCTACTCATGACCACAGAATGTGAGCTCAGATCTACAGGAATGCAAAGGTCACATAGGCTCCTAAGCTGAATATGGGCCCCAGATCAGATCAAATCAATGGGGTTTACAGTCAACAATATTTATACCCCTTCCCCATATTAGGGAGCTACTCTCTTCCCTGATCCAGCTTTCTGGTCCTTTTTCCAGCCATGCCATCATCTCCCCAGACAATAACTCGGATCCACCTGCATATCAGATTTCAGGCTCAGGGGAAAAAGAAAAAGAAAACTAGTATAGCTACAGGCCTTTTGGAATATAACTAAAATATGCCTACATTTCTATAAAACAGAGACCCCTTAACTCTTCATCTGCACTATTCCAGCCTTTAGGTCTATGATTTGTCAACAGTTTGATTGGCTTTGTATGTTAACTCTCTTGTCAACCACCAGGTTCCAGATGCTAGCATGATGCCATTCAGACTTCCCTTGACAGACAACCCCACCAATGTGTCCTAGAGCTACGCTTCCCCAGAGGCCTTCCCCACTAGGGAAAGAGAGAGGCTGGCTGGGAGTATGAATTGAGCTGTCAAAGCCCAGACTCAGTGGGGAAGTAATTACAGAAGCCAGACCTTCCACCTTCTGCATCCCACAATGACCTTGGGTCAATACTCCCAGAGAGTTAAAGAACAAGAAAGCTATCAAGGGAGGGGATGGGATACAGAGTTCTGGTGGTGGAAATTGTGTGGAGTTGTACCCCTCTTATCCTGTGGTTTAGTCAATGTTTCCTTTTAATAAATAATGAATAAATAAATAAAACATCATTAAACATCGGCAAAAGAAATGAAATAACACAGAGGCACCCATTGTTCAGGGCCCGAAAGACTTAATGTTGATAAGATATCAACACTATTAAAAACATTCTCCAGGGAGTCGGGCGGTGGCGCCACGGGTTAAGCGCACGTGGTGCAAATCACAAGGACCTGTGTAAGGATCCCAGTTCGAGCCCCTGGCTCCCCACCTGCAGGGGAATCGCTTCACAAGCAGTGAAGCAGGTCTGCAGGTGTCTGTCTTCCTCTCCCTCTCTCTGTCTTCCCCTCCACTCTCCATTTCTCCCTGTCCTATCCAACAACAATGACATTAATAACCACAACAATGTTAAACAACAATTGCACTCTCACTAAAATCCCATTGATCTCTTTTCCAGAAACTGAAGTTCATATAGAATCTCAAATGAGCTTAAATTGTTTCAAAAACAACTTTTAAAAGGAAGAAAAGTCGAAAACCTCATACTTTCTAATTTCAAAACTTACCAAGAACCTACAGTGATCAGGAGAGTGTGGTATTAACACAAAGTCAAACAAACCTACCAAAGAATAGAAAAGAGAATCTGGGAAAAGACTCTCTCTCTTTCTCTCTCTCTCTCTCTCTCTCTCTCTCTTTCTCTTTCTCTCTGTCTCCCTCTCTCTTTTCTCTCATGTGTTTTTCAGTGATAGTGCCAAGACTCTTAAAAAGGGAAACAGGCTTTTCAAACAAATGGTACTGGGGGAAATTGAATATCTTTATTCAAAAATAGACATGAGTCATCATTAAAGTGTGCCAGTTTCTTGCCCATATTCAGCTTTTGCAGTCCTTGCTTTGATAAGGTTAGCTTTGGAGTGAGTGAGGGAAGTGTAATAGGAAGTAGGTGAGGAGGGGTATCTAAGTCTAAGTAGACACTATTTCATTAGGAACTTTATACTGACTCACTGAAGACTATTGTGTACTTTTAGTTTCATGTATACATTTTGCACTAATTTATGGATACATGTGAACATATGCTCTATCTGACGGGACCTGGTCTATATCTAGGTTTGGGGACTTTTTTAGGAAGTGAAACTGGAATGGAATTAGAGAATCCTATGAAAAGAAAGATCTCACCCAAATAATGAGGCTGAAGGGTTGACATTCCATGCTTGATGTCTCTGACACAGTCTGAAGTGAAGCATGCTGAGGTGGTACTCATTGCATTGATTAGGTTGGGATCAGCAGATGCAATATCATTTGAGTATGAATTGAGAGAATCATGCAGGAAAGTGAGCCCCACCCTAGAGGTTCCAGGAATGGGGGAAATACAGGCTCTATAGAGGAAGCAGGAGGTTCCTGCTGACTTAGGTTTTAAGAAGGCAATAGATAATTATTGCTATAATCATATTATTTGGCAATCGGGTTCACTTTGAAAAAAATCTCACTGTTAGGATTTACTGTATCATACACAACACCGCCATAATTTATATCCTTTGACATTATTTCTATATAGCTGTACCACCAGTTGCTTCTGCTCTCCCTGGACTAAGCTTTTAAGAGATTCAGCATATCATGGGCTCAGACTATGTATGGTCTGTGCTTTAAAAAGTTTGAGACATTCAATCAATTTTTCCTCTCTCATATTAATTAGTGATTTATATGACTAAAAATTAATAGGAGTGTACATAAATACCACTGCCATCACCAAAAGACTGTGTCCCATCCCATTCACCACCACCCCTACCACCCCCAGTGAAGTTGAACTTCTGCCCTCACCCTCAACCAGATATTTACTTTGGTGCCCTACTCCAAAGTCAGTCAAAACCTGCTTTGAGTTTCCCTTTCTGTTCTTCTTTCTCAACTTCTGTTTATGAGTGGGATCATCCCATACACATCTTTATCTCTCTGACTTAGCTCACTTAACATAATTCCTTCTAGCTCCATCTGAGATGGGTCAGATAAGGTGGGTTCATTGTTCTTAATAGCTGCATAGTATTTCATTGTGTATATATACCACAGCTTTCTCAGCCACTCATCTGTTGTTGGGCACCTGGGTTGCTTCCAGGTTTTAGCTATTATGAATTGTGTTGCTATGAACATAGGTGTACACATATCTTTTTGGTTGGGTACTATGGAGTCCTTGGGGTATATCCCCAGGAGAGGAATTCATATGGAAAGTCCATGTCTAGCCTTGTGAGAGTTCTCCAGACTGCTCTCCACAGGGGTTGAACCAATTTACATTCCCACTAGCAGTGCAAAAGGGTTCCTCTGTCCCCACAACCTCTCCAGCATTTGTGGCTGCTGTCATTTTTGATGTATGCCATTCTCACAGGGATGAGGTGGTATCTCAGTGTTGTCTTTATTTGCATTTCTCTGACAATCAGTGATCTGGAGCAATTTTTCATGTGTTTGTTAGCCTTTTGGATCTCTTCTGTAGTGAACGTTCTGTTCATATCCTTGGCCCATTTTTGGATGGGGTCATTTGTTTTTTTTGTTGCTAAGTTTGCTGACCTCTTTGTATATTTTGGTGATTAGTCTCTTGTCTGATGTCTGGCATGTGAAGACTTTTCTCCCATTCTGTGAGGGGTCTCTTGGTTTGTGTGATGGTTTCTTTGGCTGTGAAGAAGCTTTTCAATTTGATGCAGTCTCATTGGTTTGTTTTTGTTTTAGTCTTACTTGCAGTTAGGTTTGAATCATCAAATATATCCTTGAGGTTTCGGTTTACTTAAAGGATGACTCTTTAGTCATTATCAGGCCACCACCTCAGCTGGGGCCCTAGTCGGGGAGTCCTGAGATTCCCAAACAGACATGATGGGCATAGACCTCGAAAAAATCCCTCTCCCTAATGTTACCAGTCATCTCTATCAGGAACAACAAAAAAGACCCCTTTAGGGAGTCGGGCAATAGCGCAGTGGGTTAAGCACGTGTGGCACGAAGCGCAAGGACCAGTATAAGGATCCTGGTTCGAGCCCCCTGGCTCCCCACTGCAGGGGAGTCACTTCACAAGTGGTGAAGCAGGTCTGCAGGTGTCTATCTTTCTCTCCCCTTCTCTGTCTTCCCCTCCTCTCTCCTTTTCTCTCTGTCCTATCCAACAACAATGATATCAATGATAACAACAATGATAACAACAACAATAATAACTACAACAATAAAACAACAAGGGCAACAAAAGGGAATAAATAAATAAATATTTTCAAAAATTTTGAAAAGAGCCTTTTGTGAACCCCTATAGGACCTTACCCTCAAGTTGGGCCAACAATGGTAGGAAAGGTCTATCCTTTGAAGTGAGGATGGACAACATACTCTATGCTCCACCCAAGGAAGATGGGTTCTGAAATCAAGCAGCTTGGAATGTTCCTACTCATGACCACAGAATGTGAGCTCAGATCTAGATGGATGCAGAGGTCACATAGGCTCTTAAGCTGAATATGGGCCCCAAATCAGATCAAATCAATAGGGCTTACAGTCAACAATATTTATACCCCTTCCCATATTAGGGAGCTACTCTCTTCCCTGATCCAGCTTTCTGGTCCTCTTTCTAGCCATGACTCCACCTCCCCAGACAATAACTAGGATCCACCTGCATATCAGATTTCAGGCTCAGGGAAAAAACTAGTATACCCACAGGCCCTTTGGAATATAACTAAAATATGCCTACTAGATATCTATAAAAGAGAGATCCCCAGCCCTTCATCTGTAATATCCCAGCCTTTAGGTTCGTGATTAGTCAACAACTTGTTTGGCTTTATATGTTAACTCTCTTTTCAGCCACCTGGTTCCAGATACTAGTATTATGCCAATCAGACTTCCCTGGACAGACAACCCCACCAATATGTCCTGGAGCCCCGATTCCCCAGAGCCCCACCCCACCAGGGAAAGAAAGAGGCAGGCTGGGAGTATGGATTGACCTGTCAATGCCCATGCTCAGTGGGGAAGCAATTACAGAAGCCAGACTTTCCACCTTCTGCATCCCATAATGACCCTGGGTCCATACTCCCAGAGGGTTAAAGAATAGGAAAGCTGGAAGTCAGGCTGTAGCACAGCGGGTTAAGCGCAGGTGGCGCAAAGCACAAGGACCGGCATAAGGATCCCGGTTCGAACCCCGGCTCCCCACCTGCAGGGGAGTCGCTTCACAAGTGGTGAAGCAGGTCTGCAAGTGTCTATCTTTCTCTCCCCTCTCTGTCTTCCCCTCCTCTCTCCATTTCTCTCTGTCCTATCCAACAACGACAACAATAATAATAACTACAACAATAAAACAACAAGGGCAACAAAAGGGAATAAATAAAAAAAAAAGAATAGGAAAGCTATCAGGAGACGGGATGAGAGGCAGAGTTCCAGTGGTGGGAAATTTGTGGAGTTGTACCCCTCTTATCCTATGGTTTTGTCTATGTTTCCTTCTTATAAATTTTTTTTTAAATAGACAAGCAAAAGTTTGACTACAAAACTTGATTCAAAATGGATCAAAGGTCCAAAACATTAAGTGATAGGACTCTAAAACTTAGAAGACAGCAAGGGTGAAAAAAATGTGACACTGCATTTGTCAAGGAATTCTTGGATATGACACTCAAAGCACAGTCAACAAAAGGAAAAAGACAGCTAATTTGGACTACTTCATAATTGTAATAGTATGCACCCTGGAGAACTTAGAGAACATGAAACACTTCTACACTGTTATTGGGGATGTAAAGTGATCAGAAACCCTATGGTAGTTCCATTTAAAAAAATCCATTGAATTGAGTAGGGATGATAGCAAAATGGTTATGCAAAAATACTTTCTTGCCCAAAGCTTTGAGGTCTCAGGTTCAATCCCCAACAGCACCATAAGCCAGAGTCAAGCAGTGCTCTGGTAACAAGAGAATTGGTGTATGATCCTAAAATTCCACTTCTATTTATATTCCAAGACAAACTGGAATCAGAGATTAGAAGGGAGGTTTGGACACTTGTATTATCACACGTTAAACAGTGGAATGCCGATGAGACAGATCAGTGGAGAAAAAAGCCGTGTATTCACGATGGAATATTATCCAGCCTTTAAACGAGGAAATCTAACACAAGCTATGAAGGAAGAACCTTGCAGACAGCACACTAGGTGAAATAAACAGTGCACACCATGAAAAACAGGACATGATTCCACTCACAAAAGCACCTAGAACAGTCAAACTCACAGAGGTATGTTTCTGGAGACAGAAAGCTCTGATACCAGGAGAGAGAGAGAGTGAGAGAGAGAGAGAAAGAGGGAGAGGGAGAGGGAGAGGGAGAGGGAGAGGGAGAGGGAGAGGGAGAGGGAGAGGCAGAGAGAGATGGATTTAACAAGTACATTTCAGATGATTTCTGTGAGCAGACGGTGATGATGATAACACACAATGTGCATATCCACCATGCCACTGTGATTACACTTAACAAAGGTTAAACTGGGGAGAGAGGCCAGGCTATAACTTACCCACCTTAACATATGCAAGACCCTGGGTCAAGTCCCAGCACCTCATGTCAGTACCATGGACAGTTGAAAGGGAACCATGCTGCATTGTCTTTCCTTTCTCACTCCTCTCTGTCTCTCTCTCTCTTTGTCTCTGTCTCTCTCTCTCTTTCCATAATTCTCAAACAAAGAATGAAAATGTTGGTTTGGGGAAGCCAACCAGTGGTGCAGCTTGTGTATAAGGTCCCAGCACTGCGCGTGCGTGTGCACACACACACACACACACACACACACACACACACACACACACACACACACACACGCGCGCGCACGCGCGCACACATGCACACACACACGCACAAGGGCTCAAATGGTACTTTGTTCTCAGGAGGTTGGGTAGTTTTTCATCTGGGTAGTGATAACAAATGTTTTTGATTCACTTTGTGATAGCTTAATTATGGTTAGTGTTGTTCTTTATAGAAATTAGACTTTATAAAACCATTAAAATATTTATATCAAACAGAAGCAAATGGTTTTTATTATACACTGGGAAATAATAATACCACACAAGGGGTGTGAAGTACATGTATACAATTTTACA
Organism: Erinaceus europaeus; assembly: GCF_950295315.1. Classification (NCBI taxonomy): domain Eukaryota; kingdom Metazoa; phylum Chordata; class Mammalia; order Eulipotyphla; family Erinaceidae; genus Erinaceus; species Erinaceus europaeus. The sequence goes on from NC_080163.1 coordinate 16,553,719, forward strand.
TAGTGAATGATTGAAGCCATGTAGCATATTTACATTAAATAGAAGAAGGTAAAATTTCCTATGATATATTCATACACTAATGAGACTGCAAGAAAGATGTGAAGCAAATGTACAAACATTAAAATTTATAGATGGAATAAGTTGAACTGAACTGTAATTATAAAAAAACACACCGATCCCAAGAAATAGTACACAATACTAGGAGATAATCTTTCTCAGGTTTAGTGATGTGGTTACGTATATTCCTCTTAGGTGGGTTTTGAACTGATTATAGAAAATATCTAGGAGGCCAACTGGAGAAATTATACAACCAAGGAAATAAACACTTGGCAAAAAAGCATAGGCAGCATGAGGCAGAAGCCAGGACTCGGAAATGCTCACAGCAGGCCAAAGGCCAGTGAGGAAAACAGTGTGGACCTGAACTTGAGAGTTGGTTCAGTTCACAAGCAGAAATAGCATCCTGGTTTTCACACACACACACACACACACACACACACACACACACACACACACACACACACAAAATGCTAGATCCATGAAAATCAGGGGCAGAGGAAATAAACCAAAGTCGCTAGTGTCACACGGGCTGCTATAAATAAGAAAACACAAGGCAGGCTGCACAGAAAGAACTGCTTTCTTCTTTCCTTTGTAAAATAAGGCCTCCATTCTGACTATCGGGACAGCTCTAGATTAAAGTCAGGAGGTGTGGAGCTGTGGAGAGCAGCCTTGGACCTCCAGCAGCCAGTTAGCAAGCCATTACTTATTATAAAATACAAGCAAAGTAACAAGAGACAGAGTGCTCTCAGTAAATAGAGAGTGGGACTGCCCAACAGGAAGCTGAGTTATGAGACAATCTGCTCAAGGTAACAGAGAATAACACAATTTGAAATGGAGGCTAGGCAAGCAAATAAAGTTCCTTTTTTATAGCAGGGAAGCAATGCTGCAATGGCTTGAGAATAAAAAAATATCAACAGGATCCCTCCATTTATAAATTCAAATGCTTGTATCAGGCAAGGGAACTCGCAGCTAGCTGATGCACCATTTTATATACATTCAGAGACCTCAGACACTCTCCTTGAATCCTGGCTCTGGCTATTCCAGCTGTGTTCCTCCAGGGGGGCAGCAAAGAGGCCACAAACTATTTCTACCTCCAACATTCAATATTCACTGTTAAAACTCTACATAATGTGGCTCAGATCTACAGGGATGCAGAGGTCACAAAGGCTCCTAAGCTGAATACAGGTCTCTGATCAGATCAAATCGATGAGGTTTACAGTCAACAATATTTATACACCTTACCCATATTTGGGAGCTACTCTCTTCCCTGATCCAGCTTTCTGGTTGGTCCTTTTTCCAGCCATGACATCATCTCCCCAGACGATAACTTAGATCCACCTTCCTATCAGAGGTCAAGCTCAGGAAAAAAAAAAAACTAGTATAGTCATGGGCTCTTTGGAATATAACTAAAATAGCACTACTAACTATATACAAAATGGAGAAACTGCCCCCCTCCCAACTATTCATATGAACTTTTCCAGCCTTTAGAGTCATGATTAGTCAACACTTCTTTTGGTTCTGTATGTTAACTCTTTTCTCAGTCACCAGGTTCCAGATGCTAACATGATGCCAACTGAACTTCCCTGGGCAGACAACCCTACCAATGTGTCCTGGAGCCCTGCTTCCCCAGAGCCCCACCTCACTAGAGAAAGAGAGAGGCAGGTTGGGATTATGGACTGACCTGTCAACGCCTATGTTCAGCAGGGAAGCAATTACAGAATTCCACCTTCTGCACCCCATAATTACCCTGGGTCCATGCTCCTAGACGGATAATGAAAAGGAAAGCTATCAGGGAAAGGGATGGGATACAGAGTTCTAGTGGTGGGAACTGTGTGGAGTTGTACTCCTCTTATCCTATGTTTTTTGTCAGTATTTCCTTTTTATAAATAAAAAATGTTTAAGAAGTAAATAAATATTTTAAAAATTTTAAAAAGATAAAAGAATTCCAATTCTTGATAATGTGATTGCAAAAGCAGAGAAAGGGAAAACAGCACTTTGCCAAGTCTATCTCAATACTTCTAAAAGAAGGAGAAGAAAGAGGAGGAGGAGGGGAAGGGGAAGGGGAAGAGGAAGGGGAAGGGGAAGGAGAAGGGGAAGGAGAAGAAGGAGGAGGAGAAAAGAGGATGCCCAGGAGGTGTGGTTATGGAGTAACAGGGAACAGAACTAATCTCCCCCAAAACAACAAAAACTACAACTATTGAACTTAACAAAACTCACCAACTACAGCTGAGACATTCTCAAAAACGCCAAAGCACCCCCACATCTATGGACATCTAATTTTTTATAAGGGGGCCCATAGTATCAAATGGAGGAAGGAGGCTCTCTTCAATAAATGGTGCTAGAGAAACTGGATTGAAACATGCAGAAGAATGAAACTGAACCACTTTATCTCACCAGAAACAGAAGTCAACTCCAAATGGATCAAGGTCCTAGATGTTAGGCCAGAAACTATCAAATACATAGAGGAAAACATTGGTGGAACCTCAAGGATATCTTTGATGATACAAACCTAATTGCAAGGAAGACTAAAACAAAAACAAACCAATGAGACTGCATCAAATTGAAAAGCTTCTTCACAGCCAAAGAAACCATCACACAAACCAGGAGACCCCTCACAGAATGGGAGAAGATCTTCACATGCCAGACATCAGACAAGAGACTAATCACCAAAATATACAAAGAGCTCAGCAAACTTAGAAACAAAAAAACAAATGACCCCATCCAAAAATGGGCTGAGGATATGAACAGGACATTCACTACAGAAGAGATACAAAACATATGAAAAATTGCTCCAGGTCACTGATTGTCAGAGAAATGCAAATAAAGACAACATTGCAATATCACCTCACCCCTGTGAGAATGGCATACATCAAAAAGGACAGCAGCAACAAATGCTGGAGATGCTGTGGGGACAAAGGAACCCTTTTGCACTGCTAGTGGGATTGTAAATTGGTCCAACCCCTGTGGAGAAGCAGTCTGGAGAACCCTCAAAACTCTAGAAGTGGACCTTCCATATGATGCAGTAATACCTCTCCTAGGGATATATCCTAAGGATTCAATCACACCCATCCTAAAACATATGTGGACGTCTATATTTATAGCAACACAATTCATAATAGCCAAAACCTGGAAGCAATACAGGTGCCACAATAGATAAATGGCTAAGAAAGTTGTGGTCTATATATACATCATGGAATACTACTCAGCTATTAAGAACAATGAACCCACCTTCTCTGACCTATCTTAAATGGAGGTAGAAGGAATTATGTTAAGTGCAATAAGTCAGAAAGACAAAGACAAGTATGGGATGATCCCACTCATAAACAGAAGTTGAGAAAGAACAGGAAGGGAAATGCAAAGCAGAATTTGACTGAGTTTTGGAGTACTGCACTAAAGTAAAAAAAAAAAAAAAAAACCTCTGAAGGAAGGAGGAGAGTAAATTTTCAAAGTAAACCAGATTTCCAAATGACTTAGTTACCCCATTCTCTATAAAACCTATATTTCTCCCAGTCCTGGAACCTCTGTGGTGGGGCTTGTCTTCCAGCAGACTTACCTGAACCCATACCAATTGACCCTGCATCTGCTGATCTCAACCTAATCAGTGCAACCAGTACCATCTCAACATGTTTCACTTTAGATCGTGTCTAGAGATGTTAGGCATGAGATGTCAACACTTCACTTCCAGTACTCTGCCACCAAGTTGCTGACGCTACCATGACACCAACCTGACATCCCTATGTAGATGACCTCACCTATGTTTCCTGGAGCCCCACCTCTCCAGAGCCCTTCCCCACTAGGGAAAGATAGGGACAGAATGGGAGTATGGATCAACCTGTAACATCCATGTTCTTCATTTCAGAGGGATAAAGAATAGGAAAGCTTTCAAGGGAGGGGATGGGGTACAGAACTCTGGTAGTAGGAACTGTGTGGAATTGTACCCCTCTTATCCTATGGTCTTGTCAATATTTTTTTTGTAAATAAATTTTTTTTAAAAGTACCAAAGTCTCAGCCACCAAGTTGCAGAGTTTATCATATAATAATAATCATATAATAATCATATAATAAAATAATATTAATATTATTATCATATAATAATCATATAATATGATTATGATAATATGATAATATATTATCATATAATAATCATACAATAAAAATAATATTCCAATGATTTCATCCTGAATTTCCTGGGCAGAGGACCTCACCAGTGTGTCCTGGAACCCCACCTCTGCAGAACCCTGCCCCCACTAGGGAAAGACAGAAATAGGCTTGGGGTATGGATCCACCTGCCAATGCCCATGTACAGCAAAGAAGCAATACAGAAACCAGAACTCCCACCTTCTGCACCACATAAAGAATTTTAGTCCATACTTCCAGTGGGGGGTAAATGATAGAGAAAAGATGACCCAAAGGCTCTAAACTCCAACTCCATCAGGACCCAAAGAGAGAGAAGGAAAAAGGGAGGAAATTTTGGGAGTAGCAATAGGTGAAGGTGTGACTTAGAAAGGAAGAGAAGATGAGATCATGGGGGAAAAATGGACAATTATATAGAAATATAAACAGACAGTTGTAGAAATAATAGTCAACCCATATCTGCAACCTTGGGGAAACTGCTGTGACTACTTTTTTTAAAGTTTTGTTTCCATTATTTTTATACTTGATTTCATTAATGAAAACATAAAAGAATTGAAAAATAATATTCCAATGAAGAGAGGAACTAGATAGTTTAATGGATATGCAAAAGACATTCATGCCTGAAACTCTGAGGTCCCAGATTCAACTGCCAACACCACCATAAGCCTGAGCTCAGCAATGTTCTCTAGTCTCTTTCTCTGTATCTCTATCTCATTAAAATAGAATATTTTATACTTTCAAGGAATCAGATAGTATCAGATGCATTTCTGTAACTTCTAATGGAGGGAATGGGGATACAGAACTCTGGTGGTGAGAACAATGTGGAACTATACCCCCATTATATTGCAACTTTGTAAAGCAATATTAAATCACTAATAAACAAAGAAACAAAAAAAGAAAAAAGTTCTCTGCTTCGAGGAGCTGCAGCCTCCATACTTGAAAGGAAAGATGGGTTTCTAATAAGTAGAGATCACTCACAAATCATGAGACCACAAAACTCTCCAAGGAAAATGGTGTGTGTGTGTGTGTGTGTGTGTGTGTGTGTGTGTGTGTGTGTGTGTGTGTGTGTGTTCATTTATAGGTAATAGGAACAAGCTTTTTTTTCTTTTTTTATTTATTTAAAAAAGGAGACATTAGCAAAACCATAGGACAAGAGGGGTACAACTCCACACAATTCCCACCACCAGATCTCCATATCCCATCCCCTCCCCTGATAGCTTTCCTATTCTTTAACCCTCTGGGAGTATGGACCCAAGGTCATTGTGGGATGCAGAAGGTGGAAGGTCTGGCTTCTTTAATTGCTTCCCCACTGAACATGGGCATTGACAGGTCGATCCATACTCCCAGCCTGCCTGTCTCTTTCCCTAGTGGGGTGGGACTCTGGGGAAACGGAGCTCCAGGACACATTGGTGGGGTCATCTGTCCAGGGAAGTCTGGTCGGCATCATGCTGGCATCTGGAACCTAGTGGCTGAAAAGAGAGTTAATATACAAAGTCAAACAAATTGTTGAACACTCATGGACCTAAAGGCTGGAATAGTGTTTTTTAGGCTGAATTGCTAGTAATTGGTTTGGGGTGAAGTTAAGCCATGATCTTTGAAATCAGACTTCTAGAGTCAAAATTCCTGCTCCACAAGATGAAGGAAAATTCTTTCTGACTTCTCTTTGGTCACCTTACAGGGAGACCATACTGAGGATCTCAGTGTACCTGCACAGTTACTGGAAAATACACTGATCAACACACTTCTGGAGCTTCAAGGATCTTAGTTTTGTAGTAAAAATTGCCAATAATAATAAAAAATTATAATAAACCCATAAAACCTACATTTATTAAGCTACTCACTAATCATGAGGCAATCTAGATGGGCAAAGTAGAATGAAAATAATAACAACATGGTGCTGATGAGGCAGTGCTGTCATTCTGCAAAAAGACTTTCATGTTTTAGGCACCAAAGGTCCCAAGTTCAATCCTCAGCACTACCATAAGCCAGAGCTGAGCAGTGCTCCATTAGGAAGAAAGAAAGAAAGAAAGAAAGAAAGAAAGAAAGAAAGAAAGAAAGAAAGAAGAAATGAAGGAAGGAAGTTTCTCCTTCTTTCCTTCATTTCTTCTTTCTTTCTTTCTAATGAAGAATAGAAGGAAGGAAGGAGAAAGGAAGAAAGAAAGAAAGATAGGAAGGAAGGAAGGAAGGAGAAAGGAAGAAAGAAAGATAGGAAGGAAGGAAGGAAAACTAGGAAGGAAGAAAGGAAGGTGAAAGGCTGGATGAAGGAAGGAAGGAAGGAAGGAAGGAAGGAAGGAAGGAAGGAAGGAAGGAAGGAAACATGATGTTTCAGAAGGATAAGTGCTGTGGGACTGCTGAGTAACCAGAGAGAAGTGAAGCACAAGATAAGATCAAAGAGCTCGAGAAAGATCTCAGCTTTGAATCCTCACTAAAGCTGCAGGAGAGACAGTGATTCACCAAAGCAAATGCACATGGTGAGAAGAGATAAGACTTTAGGACGGACTGAGGGGAGTACAGATTTTAAGTCATGGGCAAAGTAAAAGATACTCATAAGTAATAAAATTGTTAAAAAGGAACATAGGATGACACAAGGAAATGGAAGAACATCCCCTGTCTATGGCTTGGAAGAATAAATATCATTAAAATGGCAACACTGCCAAAAGCAATCTATAGATTCAATACCATCTCTATTAAAATCCCAATGACATATTTCAAGAAAATTGAACATCTTATCCAAAAATTTATGTGGAACTATAAAAAAACAAAAACAGCAAAAGCTCTCCTTAGGGGAAAAAAAAAGAAAGAAACATGGAGGCATCATAATTCCTGACTCAGAGTATATTCCAAAGCAACAGTAGTTAAAACAATGTGGTATTGGAACAAAAATCATATGGACCAATGGAACAGGATAGAGACTTCCAGAACTAAAACCACACCTATATAGATACATTATATATCATATGGGGGCCAAAAATGTCCAATGGGGAAAAGAAAGTCTTTTTAACAAATTGTGTTGGGTGAACTGGATAGACACATATAGAAAAATGAAACTATACCACCACCTAACATCATGCACCAAAGTTGACTCAAAATGGATCAAAGATATGGATGTTAGACCTGAAATTATAAAATACATAGAAGGATACATTGGTGAAACATTTCAGGGCATTAACATTAAAGATGTGTTTGGAGACTCCACCCATGGGCAAGGGAGACAAAACAAAAATGAATTAATGGGGCTATATCAAATTAAAAGGCTTTCATACATCAAAAGGAAATTCCATAAGGATAAACCAGAAACCCAGAAAGTGGGAAAAGATATTTTACACTACATTTTAGATAAGTGGTTAATATCAAACATCTATAAAAAAAAAAAAAAACCTAACACAGCTCAACAAAAAGAAAAAGAACAACACAATAAAAAAAAGTGGGCAGAAGATATGAATAGATGGTTCTCTAAAGAAGAGATACACATAGCCCACAGACATATGCAGAAATGTTCCAATTCACTCATCATCAGAGCAATGCAAATCAAAACCACATTGAGATTCCAGCTCACACCTGTGAGAATGGGCTCCATCAATAAGATAAGAGAAGTGTTGGAGAAGATGTGGAGAGAGAGGAACTCTACTACACCGCTAGTGAGAGTGAAAATTTGTGCAGCCATTATGGAGAACGGGATGGAGAATTCTTAAACAAATACAAATGGAAATATCTTATGATCCAGCAATTCCACTACTAGCATAAACCCAAAAGTTATAACAACACTGATTCTATTCGGGGAGTCCACAGATTCCCAAACAGACCTGATGGGCCTAGACCTCAAATAAATTCCTCTCTCCGTTGTCACAGGTCATCTCTATCAGGAACAACAAAAAAGAACCCTTTGTGGGCCCCCCCATAGAACCCTGCCCTCAACTTGAATCAACAATGGTAGAAAATATTCCCCATCATCTGAAAAGAGGATGGACAACATACTCTATGCTACATCTGAGGAAGATGGGTCCTGATATCGGGGCATCTTTGAATGTTCCTACTCATGACCACAGAATTTGAGCTCAGATCTACAAGGATGCAGAGGTCACATAGGCTCCTAAGCTGAATATGGGCCCCAGACCAAATCAAATTGATGGGGTTTACAGTCAACAATATTTATACCCCTTCCCCATATTAGGGAGCTACTCTCTTCCCTGATCCAGCTTTCTGTCCCTTTTCCAGCCATGACATCACCTACCCAGACAATAACTTGGATCCACCTGCATATCAGATTTCAGGCCCAAAGGAAAAAAAAAACTAGTATAGCTACAGGCCCTTTGGAGAGCTGTGCTGTGAGGCACAGGTAACACTAAGAAACCAGGACCACATCCAATGCCAAGACTTCTCTTTATCCAAGGAAACAACAGCTATTATCCAGGATGTATGGAGAGCACACAACTCAATACACAGACACAAGTGACATGATCTGAGAATGAGCAAAGGAATTCAACAGATATAGTGCCCCCCCAAAAAAAAAGACATACATGTGGCCAGGGAGTGGGTCATATGGAAAATGTCAACTAATCAATAGGGAGACACACATGACAGGTACCATGAGGTCTCACCTCACACCCATTGTAAGGTCACTACTGAGAAACAAAGCTAGAGGAGTGACTTCAGTGTCATAGAAGCTTAAGACATCCTTTGGCAGAGAGCAGCTTCCAAATATGGGAAAAGTATATAAATACTGTTAACTATAAATACCATCGATCTAACCTAGGGCCCATGTCTATTCATATTTACTACAGGATCTGACACCATCTTCTCAGACAACACTTTTAGTCCATCTCAGACAATACTTTTAGAAAAGTCATGGACCCTTGGACTATACCTAAAATATACTTCCTAGCTTCTTCCAACATAAAGACTCCAAATCTCATCTGCTATATTCTTAACTTCAGGTTCCTGATTATTAAACAGTTCATTTTGCTTTGTATCTTAATGCTTTTCAGCCACCAAGTTATAGATGTTACCATGACATCAATCTGGCTTCCCTGGATAGACAACCTCACCAATGTATCCTGGAACCACACCTCCTCAGAGCCCTCCTCCACTAGGGAAAGACAGAAACAGGATGGGAGTATGAATCAACCTTTCAGTGCCTATGTCAAGCAGAGAAGCAATTACCGAAGCCGGACCTCCCACCTTCTGCACCCCATAAAAATCTTTGGTTCATACTCCCAGAGGGATAAAGACTAGGGAAACATCCAGTGGAGGAGATGGGATACAGGACTCTGGTGGTGGGAACTGTATGTAATTGTACCTCTTTTATCCTACATTCTTGTTGGTCATTATTAAATTACTAGTAAATTAAATTTAAAAAGACACCCCTTGGTTTTGTCTCCTCAAGCCACAAGGATCTGGCAATCCATTACCAAACAAAAAAAAGCACCTGCAGATGTGGTAGAATCCAACACAAGCCATCAAGGGCCCCAGGAGGAGCCTCTCTTACCTGTGCATGGGCAACAGCAGTCAGATCCTCTGTCCCAGCTGAGGCTCCTGTGGTCCCCAGTGAAAACATTCCAGCCCCATCTGACCAATGACCCAGAGCATGAGGTGGCCGGTGATTCGGTCATACATGGGTGCAACAGTCTTTGCACAAAGCTTCCAGAGAATGCCAACACTTCACTATCAAAGAAAAATGAATACAAGTTCATATGAAGTAGAGAAGAGGAACATGGGGCTGGGTGGTGATGCACTTGGTTGAGCACACATGTTACAGTGTACAAGGACCCTGGTTCAAGGCCACGGTCCCTATCTGCAGAGGGAAAGCCTTGCAAGTAGTGAAACAGGGGTGCAGGTCTCTCTGTCTCTCTCCCTCTCTACTTCTGCCTACCCTCTTGATTTCTGGCTTTCTCTATCCAATAAGTAAAGATAGTTTACAAAAATTTAAACTACTTTAAAGGGGCCAGACGGGGAGTCAGGTGGTAGCGCAGTGGGTTAAGCACACGTGGCATAAAGCGCAAGGATCCCAATTCTAGCCCCTGGCTCCCCATCTGCAGGGGAGTCTCTTCACAGGCAGTGAAGCAGGTCTTCAGGTGTCTATCTTTCTCTCCCCCTCTCTGTCTTCCCCTCCTCTCGATTTCTTTCTGTCCTATCCAACAACAATGACATCAATAATAACTACAATAATAAAACAACAAGGGCAACAAAAGGGAATAAATAAATAAATATTTGGGGAAAAAAGAAAGGGTAAAGGGGCCAGATGGTGGTGCACCTGGTTGTGCACACATGTCATAGTGCTTATGGACCCAGGTTCAAGCCCCTGTCCCCATTTGTAAGGGGGAAGCTGTATGAGTGGTGAGGCAGTGCTGTAGGTGTCTATTCCACCCTTCCTCTCAATTTCTGGCTGTCTCTATCCAATAAATAAAGGTAATAAAAATAAAAAAGAGAAGAGGATCTTGCAGCAGAATTAAAATATAGTCTTATGTCACTTTATGTTCCTTGTAAAAAATTAATTTAAGGGGAGTCGGGCTGTAGCACAGTGGGTTAAGCACAGGTGGCGCAAAGCACAAGGACCGGCATATGGATCCCGGTTCGAGCCCCCGGCTCCCAACCTGCAGGGGAGTCGCTTCACAGGAGGTGAAGCAGGTCTGCAGGTGTCTATCTTTCTCTGTCTTCCCCTCCTCTCTCCATTTCTCTCTGTCCTATCCAACAACGACAACAACAATAATAACTACAACAATAAAACAACAAGGGCAACAAAAGGGAATAAATAAATAAAATAAACATTTAAAAAAAATTAATTTAAAGAGGGTTAAAGAATAAATATAAAAAGTATAGTCCTTGAAAAAAACATATGGGCAAAAACCTTGTTCACATTACTCTTGGCAGGGATTTCCAGGGCAAGAGTGATCAGTGGACTGAAAAGGACTGAGAGAAGGACCTCACAACACACTGTAATAATGGTAAAACCAAGGAGAAACATTGGAGAAATGAACGAGGACAAAAGTCCAGTTAAAAGCCTCCCCCCAACAGTAGAAGCACAGAAGAATGAGATCGACATCCAAATGCTAGCAAAGGAATTAGTCACAGGAGTGAGGAAAGAGTTTGAAAGAATTGTCATCAGAAATACAGAAACAACAAATGAGTCTCTGAAAGAAAGTACTATCTTGAGGTAATTAGAGAGCTGAAATCTGAAATAGCTGAGATAAAAGCACAACTAGCTGAACAAGCTAATACAGTATCAGAACAGGGTAACAAAATAGATGAACTACAGAAAACAACAGAGGGGAGAGAGAATAGAATAGATGAGGCAGAAAACAGAATTAATAAGGTTGACGACGAATTACAGAAAACTAAGAAAGAAGTAACAGATCTTAAAAAGAGGTTAAAAGATACTGAACACAGCAACAGAGACCTATGGGATGACTTCAAAAGAAAAAATATATGCATTATAGGCCTACCAGAGGAAGAAAGAGAGGGAGAGGAAGAAAACATTCTTCAGGACATAATAGCTAAGAACTTCTCTATTCTAGACAACATAAAAGAAATAAAGTTTCAAGAAGCCCAGAGGGTCCCAAACAGAATTAACCCAGATGTAAAGACACTAAGATATATCAGATTTAGAATGGAAAGCAATAAGGATAAAGAAAGAATCCTGAAGGCTGCAAGATAAAAACAAAGAGGAAAACGCATAAGATTAGCAGCAGACTTCTCCACACAAACACTACAGGCCAGAAGAGAATTGCAAGATATCTACTGAGTGCTCAATGAGAAAGGCTTTCAGCCAAGACTACTGTATCCTTCTAGACTGTCATTCAGACTATATGGAGGTATAAAAACCTTCTCAGAAAAGCAACAGTTGAAAAAATCAACTATCACCAAGTCTGCCCTGCAAGAAGTTCTGAAAGTTCACCTATAAACAAAACAATCAGATGACCAAAAACATGCCATATATCAGAACACTCTAAAAAATCTACAATAGTGCATTGAAATATCTTCAATCTATATCAATAAATGCCAATGGCCTGATTTCACCTATTAAAAGGCACAGAGCAGGAAGATGGATCAGAAAACACAACCCAATTATGTTTTCTGCAGGAATCCCACCTAACTCAACAAGACAAACACAGACTCAGTGTGAAAGGATGGAAAACTACCATACAAGCCAGTGGAACACAAATAGGGCAGACAGGGATTCCCTGGATACCCCACCCAAATCACAAATAACAAAAGCAAAATAAACAAGTGTGGCTTTTTTAAACTAAAAAAAATTTTTTTGCACTGTAAAAGAAACTATTAGCAAAATGAAAAGGCAAGCTACAAAACACTAAGTAATATTTGCTCAATGTCTATGTAATGAGAGCTCAATTTCCAAAATGTAAAGATCTTCTACACCACAATAAAGAAAAAAAAATAATGATTCGGGGCCAGTTGGTAGCACACCCAGTTAAGTGCATATATTACCCATCACAGGGACCTGGATTCAAGCCCCCACTGCCCATATCCACCTGAAATGAAAGCAGAATATCAAGTAGACCCCTTCACTCCTATATGGCATTATCCATATACCCAAGACATGGAAAATGTCTGTTTGTTAGAGTATGAATGGATTAAGATATGTTATATATCATTACATATCCTCAGACACACACATATATAGATGTACACACAGTGGAATAGTATTTTAGCCATAGGAAAAAGAAATATCTTCCATCCACGTAATGTTTTCCCCAGTAAAGATTTACCTTGAAGGCAGTAAAGACAAATGCCATTCAATCTCACTGCATGGCAAATCAAAAAAAAAAAAAAAAAAGAGCTATGATCAGAGAATAGAGTAGTGATAAAAACCCAACTTTTGGACATAGAAACTGTGATACTCATTAGGAAGACCAGAAGGTAAGGAATAAGGATAAATGTCTGGATATATATATACATATATTTTAAGAGATGGAGGGATGGAGATCTCTTCATATATATATATATTAAGAGATGGAGACAGAGAAAAGGAGTAAAAGAAACCAACCCCCTAAAGCTCCCTTCAGTGTAGTTGGGGCTGGGCTTAAGCACATGGGGCTAGGTCAAGCACATGGTCAAACAGCACATTACCTACGGAATCTATTTTACCAGCCCTATAAGTACATTTTTATTCATATTTATTTATGTATTTACTTACATTTTGGATAGAGACAGAGAAAAATTGAGGGGGGGGGAGATAGAAAGACAGAGAGACACCCACAGCATTGCTTTACTGCTTGTAAAACTTCCCCACTGCAGATGAGAACTAGGGCTTGAACCTGGGTCCTTGCTTGTGGTAGCATGTGAGCTCAACTGGATGTGCCACCTCCAGGCTCCATAATAAAGGCAGGGAACAACAAAAATGGACTCCCAGAGGTGATCTTGAGTACAATAGACACTGATTTTCAGTGACACATGCTAGGAATGTCTATGCTATGGTACGCTAAGACATTTTAAACACTTGAAGTCACTGCTGAATGAATGAATCAGTCAGTGTGGGGGCCGGTTCTTCTTTGCACATTGGCCAGCAGCCGTGGAAGAGGGGGGAGATGGGCCACCCTGGGTGCCGGGATAGCCTGAGGGTACTTCTTCCCGAGCCGGTGCTCTCTGGGTTGGAGAGAACTCAACTGGAGCTGATCTAGGCTGCTGTGTGGGAGAGGGATCAGGAACGCGTGCTGCACCAACTTCCGCAGGAGATACACTCTGGAACTCTCGGAGCCGGAAAGCAATTTCCAAGTGTCTTTAATCAGAAGAGCAGCTGTTTTTATACTCTCCAAGTAGGGTGGAAACAGGATGTGATATAGAGAGGGTGGAGAGAAAAGTGACTGGTGAAAATCAGAGTGTGACAAGGAGGGGGCGGAACAGGCGAGAATCCTATAACTGAACCACCAATGCCCTGGAGTGCTTTATGTAAAAGTGATTTATGTAAGTAGACCAAACCTTTGGATCAGTAAATCCCTATATAGCCATATGGATAAGAAGAAGCCAGGGGGAGATGGCAACTACCCAACATCTCCCCCTTTCTTTTTAACTTTTTGCCATAGTATCAGGAGTGTGGGGCACTTTGTGAGGCAGGGAGACTGATAAGAGGCACACCTTTTTTGGGGTTCTACTGTCCCTCCTTGCTCAACCTCTCCGTGGAGAGAGAGACTAACAGGATTGACACACCCCTCAGGCTCAAGCCCTTCCAAGCTCAACCATATCCTCACAATTCCCCAACATCTTCCTCTTACTTAATGGCCATATATAACTGGGTCAATGTCTGTAAAAGGCTTCATTTCTGTCAGGGGAATAGCAGTGTAGGGGTGAACGGAAACCTGTTGGGAAGAAAGCAGAATGATAGTGTGTAAGTGTCTTTAAAAAGAACTAGCACAAGACGGAGGGATAAGTAAGAGTAGCAAGAGACAGAGTGAGCCTGATGGGTGGAGGAGTGGGGGCCTGATAAGCCGAGGGGCTAGAGGGGTGATCTGGCATTGCAAAATCCCGAGTCAGCCTGCTACAGTCATTCTTCAAGAAGTCCAGGAGTATAAAAGGAGTGTCCAGCAAGTTCTATAGAAGCATCAGTCCAATGTCAACGGCCAGGAAATAAATGCCACACGTCTATCTTGATGGAGGAGGACGGTCACCGGAACTTTTCTTCTCTGTAGAGAGTGACCTGGAACCGCCAAAACATGATGGGCGAAACAGAAGCAGGAAGAGCAGACACCGATGGTTGAGAGAAAGGCAGTAGGAAAGTCTTGTCCTTCGGAGTCTGTGAATCAGGTTCTCCAGATCGTGTCAGGTCACATCATGGGTTTCTGGGGATGGCTGTAATTGTGGGTGATGTCAGAGGTCAGGGGTCCAAGATGGATTTCTGGGGATTCTATATGAGCAGATGCTTCTTTATGCGAAGGCTTGTCATAGCTGTAGTCAATTACTTATGAAAAAACTTTGTAACAAATTAGAAGTTTACTACAATTGATAACTCAATGATTATAACTGGTTTAGGTATCTTTATAATTTTGTGTAAAGGTCATCTTACGTGACCTCATGTAGCAGTCTTTATATAGCAAAGTTTTCATACCGAGTTTAAGTTACATATATTGATTCTTGACTATTTTTACATTGGGTTTTTAAGCAAACTCAGGTTACTAGAGTTAACACATTTTAGTGACAATTTTTTTTTTGGTACATTTACAATATCAGATTGATGCCAAATTTGTTGTGGATTAATTTCCACAAGATAGCTTACAGGACATTTTGGGGGGCCCTCAAAAATGTCCTGTATAGAGAATTTGTATTTTAACTTAGGAGATGATGAATTGTCACATTGAATATTTAGAGTTTTACCTTAAACACTCAGTTACTTAAATGAATTGATTTTACCTCTTCTCGTAAAAATGTAACTTCGAAGTTACGATTTAACTGTCAAGTTAATGTTTACCAAACTTGAAACACGCATATTAAACATATAGTTTATAACACACAGGAGGAGAAAAACTTGTAAATAAGATATATCATTTCAAATGTGAATTTAGAACTACTGTCATAGTTGAACCATCTTTACTCACACAGTTTAAGACTAAACATTTCATATTGATATCAAGACTTAAAAAAGAAATCAAAAGGGGGAATGAACAATTTTTGGACTGTTTCTGGATGTCTCCAGAAACCATGGCTGCGTCCAGCCGTTTGATATAAAGTCAGTTAACTTTCAGAGTACTCTGAGCACAATGGGTCATACAAAAATTTTGGTCACTCAATTCACTCAATTTTTTTTTTTTTCACTCACTCACTCACAAAACACAACTGGCCAGTCATAGCATAAGACATTCATTCGGGGGGGGGGGGGGGAGAGTTCTGTGAATCAGATTTTTTTTTTTGATTCTGCCATGCTGTATTATGGATCCTGGGGTGCATCCTGTAGCCAGTCCTCTTGCAGCCAGTCTTCTTGCAGTGTTTCTTGTTCTTCAGGGCTTGGGGTTGACCCTCTCAGACTCTCATGGAGATAATGGCCTGGATTTCCCAGACAGTGGGCCTTTCCCCACAAGTCAGTAAAGAGACAGCATGGCCTCACTCCTGATGGTCAACACCCACTTCACATGCCACCTTGTGGAGAAAACCATCAACACCTCCCTCCCAGGCAACCTGGTAGGAATCAGCACTCCTATATACTCCTGAATGGTCTTGCTTCCTGGACTGTGAACTTTGTACCTCACTTGCCTTGTCTGCTTCTAGATATCACAACAATGTCTCTTGGTTTGCATAAATTCATGAAAACATGGACAAAATAGCTGGGTTTGGAGCAAGGGGCTCCACACAGCCAGGACAGAAGGAGCAGAGGCAGGGCTGAACTGGGACTCACACCAGGCTGTCTAGAGCCTCATCATAACCCAGATAGGGCCCATCTCCAGAGCACGGTGGAGACCTCTGGAAAGTTCTGGAGCAATAGTTTTCAACAGGATGCCACCATTGACATTCACATTGAGCTAGACAGTATGACAAGGTGAGGAACAAGACAGGCAGCCCCAGAACTCACAAAACTACAGCCCTGAAGGTCCCAGAGGCTGCTTTGGGCACATCTCTCTCTTTCTCTCACTGTGTGTGTGTGTGCATGTGCGTGCGTGTGCGTGTGTATGTGTGTGTGTGTGTGAGAGAGAGAGAGGCAGGGGGATGAAAAGGACTGGTAAAACCAGGCCCAAACCTCACCATTGTATCCTAGAAACTCACCTCTTTCCCAGACTAGGGAAAGACAGGAATAGGCTGGGAGTACGGATCAACCTGCCAATACCCATGTCCAGTGGACAAGCAGTTTCAGAAGCCAGAATTCCAACTTTCTTTACCCCATAAATAATTTTGGTACATACTTCCACAAGGGGAGAAATGTTAGGGGAAGATGACCAGAGGGCTTTGAACTCCAACTCCATCATGACCCGTAGACAGAAGAAGAAATAAAGAAAGGGCATTTGGAGGTAGTAAGAGGTGTAGGTGTGATTTAGAAAGGAAGAGAAGGCAGGACCATAAACAGGGGGAAGGATATATGTATATATATTGTTAGTAGAAATAATAGTCAACCCGTATCTGTGACCTTGAGAGAACTAATAACACAGTTTCCAATGTAGAGAATAGGGACACAAAACCCTGTGGTAGGAAAGGTGCAGAATTCTGCCTCTATTGTCTTGTAATTTTGTAAATCAATATTAAATCACTAATAAAAAAATTTAAAAACACGCCCTATCCTCCCCGCTACACTGCCTGCACATCCCTTGTTATCTCACCACCCTGACATTTATTATTAATCCACTCCCTCTGTTGAGGGAGCCACATGACTAAGCTCTTCTTTGAGACACCCGGAATCCATTTGGCAAGTCTAGCTTTGTCAGGCGTGTGCGGAACCAAGTCTATATATACCTGCCAAGAAGATAAGCAGCCCAGGCTCTGTGCTGTCTAGACATGTGACTGTAAGCTCCCTGGGATGGAGTGGAGTAGGATGGGGTATGGATGGAGGGGTCCCCTCAAGCCAGATCAAATTTTCTCCTCATGTTGAAAGGGTGTTGCATGTCTGAGATCAGCTTCCTTCCACCACCACCACAAACCCCCCACACACACACACACATACAAAAGGGACAGTTAGTGTCTTTGAAACACCCAGAGTCCCCTCTGCCTCCCCTCACCCTCTGGGTAGTCTGGCAGCAGCACCTGTGTCCTTGACCCTGGCAATCCAGGGTCCTGAAGGAGGTGCCTGGCCAGTCCAGGATGGGTGGGGGTTCCAGCCTCACTCCTCAGACCCCTCCCCCACCCTGCTTCTGGCATCTGTGCAGCTGGGTGCCTGCCAGTGTACATATTTTGCTATGGAAAGTTCCTCCCACAGATGTCCCCCCCCTGAGAAGCCACCAGGCAAGAGGAAGCCCGCGTTCCCTCAGCGCCTGCTCAGCTGCCAGGGTTTGTCACGGCCGCCAGGCTCTTCCTGTTCTCCTCAGAAGTGCAGGCACACACCAGCACTTTGCATTTTGCTGGGGGTGTCACAAAAGCTGGGGAACAGAAGGGACCACATTTCCCTTGGGCTTCTTCCATGAGCAGGGAAACACTCGCAACACAAAGTAGCCTTCCCCTCCTGTCTCCATGTTTCTTGCCTCTCCATGTCAGTCCCCTGTGCAAGCTCAGCTCAGAACCTTTCCTGGGGTCCCGCTGTCTCTCTGGAACCCACAAACTCGACCCCTCCTTGCCTTCCCTTCTCCAAACTTCCAGCAGGTCTCTCAGCCCGCTCGCTCGCTGGGAGTTCTGCTAGGACGTTTGCAGGAACGAAGGTCAAATCTTTCCTGCAGAACCTGCTGTGTCACCAGCAATTCATTCTCTTCTAAAAATAGCCCCCAGCCCTATAATCAGTCAGCAGCCCTAGCAGTCACTGTGTATAACACAATAGGAGCAGAAAGCAACAGTCCCCATGTTCTAAGGACCTAGCATTTACAGAGCAAGGTGGTGAGTAATAATAGAGGGTGGAGGCATGACCACTCAACCTGGAAGTCCTGGGCCCTGCATGCTGGTCCTGGGCTTGAGGTCCAGCCCCATGGACAGCCCCCAAAGTTATTCTATTTGTGATGGAGCAGTGCTGGAGTGTCTCTCCTCTCTATCTCTATCTCACCAGCGGTGAAGCAAGTCTGCAAGTGTCTGTCTTTCTCTTTCTATCTCCCCCTCCCCTTTCAATATCTTCTACCTAAAAACAGAAAAGAAAGAAAAAATGCCCATGTGCAATTAGGGCATCAATCTAGGCTCCCCACCCAGACCCTACCCAGGTAAGCCCTACGTCTGTCTTTTCAGGAGGGTACCCTCTCCCCACCACCCACTCTAGCCCCACTTCTTGACTTAACAATATGCCTTGATATCAGTGGGGGGTTCAAAGTGTATTAGGGTCTACCCAGGGGACCTGCTTTGAGCAGGAGGGTGCTATGCTAAGTGAGGCTGGTTTTCAAGGAAGCACTCCACAGCATACAGGCTGATTGACATAACTATCCCCAGACCGGAGAACCAAAACGCCAAGGATTAGCAGCTGTGCCAGGAGCATCCATACATGTCTCCAGCTCAGAGTGGTCTTGAGGGTGTCCTCAAGAGGCAGACTTTTTTTTTGCCTCCAGGGTTATTGTTGGGGCACAGTGCCTGCACTATGAATCCACTGCTCCCCAAGCCATTGCATCTTGGTGGAAGAGTTCCAAGTAACCGCCATGGCTACTTCTCCTGAGAACTGAACACGTGTGACGCTGCTAGCCGGTAAACTTTTAAGACCCCTCTGCAGCCATGAGCAACCTATACCTCAGCTGATAATTGTTTATCTTATGGGACTAAACTTTTGATAACTATACTCAGACTTTATGGACCTAGTGTACTCTTAACCCCTGATGATAACTGCTTATTTTGTGTATCTAAAATATATGTACCATACTTTTGTGCTGCCCTTATAAACCTCTCTTTTGCTTTACCTTAGATGTAGTCGCTTATTTGAAGCCAGCACCTAGATAAATGTTTGTCTTTTACCCTGTTCACCCAAATAAAACCTTCTATTGTTTAGACCTGTTCTCAGCTCCTCCCAGTGAATCCTTTTATGCACCGCAGCTCCCCAAACCCTCTTTAACTTAAAGTTTCAACATAAATACATTTTTAAATGTGTAAGATTCCACACTGCACCCACCCACCAACGTTCCTTAGCCCAGCTTCCCAGTGAATATCAGAATAGTTCTCACAAAGTCTTAGAGACCGTCTGTTTACTTCTAAGATTTATTTGTTTGGTTTGTAAGTTCATATGTCTCAGTTCCCTAGATTCCACATCTTATTGGTGGGTGTGATGTGGAGCTATACACCATGATCTAACCATCTTGTTAAGCACTTGGAAAAGAAAGAAAAGGGGGGGGCTGGGCAGTGGTGCACTCAGTTAAATGCACAGGTTACCTAATGTGCAAGGACCCAGGTTCAAACTCCCACTTCCCACCTGCAGGGTTGACACTTCACAAGCAGTGAAACAAGTCTGTAGGTATCTCTCTTTCTTCCTCTCTCTCTCTCTCTCTCTCCCCTCTCAGTTTCTCTCTGTCCTGTCAAATAAAATAGAAAGGAAGAAAGAAAGAAAGAGAAAGAAGAAAAAAGAAAAAAAGAAAGAAAGGTCATCGAGAGTGGTAGATTTGTACTGCAGGCACTGAGCCCCAATAATAATCCTGGTGGCAAAAAAAAAAGAAAAGAAAAGGAAAGAAAGGGGCTGGGTGATGGTGCATCTGGTTGAGCACACACGTTACAATGTACAAGGACCAGGGTTCGAGCCCCCAGTCCCCACCTGCAGGGGGAAAGCTTTGCAAGGTAAAGCTGGGCTGCAGGTGTCTCTCTGTCTCTCTCCCTCTTTATTACCCTCTCCCTCTTGATTTCTTGCTGTCTCTATCCAATAAATAAAGCTAATAAAAAATTTTAAAGAAGGGAAAGTTCTCATTTATACAAAAAAGAAAGGAAAAAGGAAAGAAAGAGATAAAGAAAGAGAAAGAGGGAGGAACGGAGGGAAGGCGGGAGGTAGAGCAGCTATTGGAGTGAAGCCCAGTGTGGAAGTCACAGTGGAAACATGTTCAAAGCAACTAGCCAAGTTCTCGTCATGCATAGAATAAAGGATTGGAAACTTGCCCTTAATCAGGGCGCCCTCTGCCCTGGTAGCCACAACAGACCACGGCGCAGGCTAAGGACATGAAGACATAGACCCAGACCAAGCATACTCTTTCCCTTATGCTACTCTGGAGAATCTCAGGATGGGCCTACCTAGGAGTGGTGGGGGTAGGAGGCAGGGGGAGAGACCAGAGCTTCTCACAGGCCAAGTGAGACAGCGATGGGCCATTTCCTACAACAACTCAGAAGGTCCCAAGTGTCTAGACAGCATTAGAACCCATCCCCACCAACTGACTGTGTAGAAACAGAAATAAGGGGAGGGAACTCGAGGGAGAGGCAGCTGCTTCCTGGGCCCAGGGTCCCAATCCTGCCTTCTCAGTGGATCTTGCCAGGCAGGGAGATTTCCAGAAGTTGGCACACAAGAATTCAGGTGTTCAATAGACTGCCTCCTTCCCAGGTGTGGGGGAAGGAGCTCAGGTCAAAACACAGGCTGACCCTCCACAAAACTCCAAAACAGAAACCCCAAATCTTCATCTGCAATAGGTTCTGGATTAGTCAACAATTTCTTCTGCTTTATGTTTTGACTCTTTTTCAGCCACCAGATTCCAGATGATACAATGATACCAACCTGAATTCCCTGAGCAGACAACTCCACCAACGTGTCCTGGAGCCCCACTTCCCCAGACCCCTGCCCCACTAGGAATAGAGAGAGAGGCAGGCTTGGAGTATGGCTCCATCTGTCAACGCCCATGTTCAGTGGGGAAGCAATTACAGTAGCCAGACCTTCCACCTTCTGCACCCCATAATGATCCTGGGTCCATACTCCCAGAGGAATAAAGAGTAGAAAAGCTAGTCAAAGGAGGGGATTGGATATGGAGCTCTGTGGGTGGGCACTGTGTGGAAATGTACCCCACTTATCCTATGGTCTTGTCAATATTTCCATTTTGTAAATAAAAATTAAAAAAAAAACTGCTGCCGTTCAGCCTAACACCATAGTTAGAAGACAGAGGGTGAGGTGTCGAACTCAGCAGCTGACCATCCTGGAAACTGGGCAGCTCAGACTCTTGGTGAGGATAACCTCCCAGATCCCCTGCCTTCTGCCATTTCCCAGTGGGCCCCCATGAACCCTGTTCCTGAGTCCCAGCAGCGCTGCCTTGGCTCCTCACCAGCCTCAGCGATGCCAGATGGACCCCCGGATGCACACTCATTAGTCATCTGCTTTAAAACCAGCCCTGTTCTCACACCCACCCAGGCAGGCACACAAGAACAGAAGCAGTGACTCCGGGAGGGCACCAGGACAGGGGAGTTTTGAAAGCAACTGTGGAGTGTTAATTGATTTGCATAGTGATGGTGGAAGCCCTCCCAGTCTGCCTGGACAGAGGGGGGAGTCTTCCCTGCACCTGCAGACCCCTGTGCAGCTCGGTCTCAGGAAGCTGGATACTTGGGCCAAGTTGCCTTGCCCAAAGGAAGGATGGGTGTCTATGCAATGCCCAGGCTGGGGTCTGAGAGCCCAGTGAGCTCTCCAAAGTAGGAGGCAGATGAGAACAATCCCACTGAAGTCACCTGGAGGGGTTGCAGAAGTAGGTCACTCAGATAAAGTGCACTGCTTTGCCATGTGCTTGACCCAGGTTCAAGCCTAACCCCTAACACGTTATAGAAAGCCTCAGTGCTGTGGTCTCTTTCACTCTCTCTGCCTTTCTGCCTCTCTGTCTCTATCAGAGAGAAGGGAAGAAAAGTGTGGGGATAACTGTGAAAGCATGGTAAGAGCATAGGGGAACTCCCATCATAAAGATGGAGGTCTGAAAAGATACCCCACCTGTCAGTCTCTCCCTTTCAGGGGCCGAGCATGGAGGGAAAAGTTTTCCTGACTCAGTTTCCCCTTGTCAGTCTCCCAAGCATCACAAGAACCTACACCCCCTAAACACTTAACTCATTCCATTGTTATAAACCAAATGCTTTGCCTGCTTAAAGTTCACTATAGTTCACCTGCTTTGATCACACATACTCCATATATCAACATTCTGCCTTAACAAAAAGGCTCTTCTTTCTATTTCCTTAACCCCCTCCTCCACTTTGATCTAACTCCTCTATCTTTTCTCTCTGCCTTCAAGGTTCCTCTCTATTTGCTTCTCTGCCAGGATAGCCTGAGGGTGCTTCTTCCGAGCAAGTGCTTTCTGAGTTGGAGAGAACTCAACTGGAGCCAACCTAGGCTGCTGCGTGGGAGAGGGATCAGGAACTCGTGCCGAGCTAACATCGCAGGAGTTACACTCTGGAACTCTCGAAGCCAAACAGATTCCAAACATACATGATAGGCCTAGACCTTGAACAAATCCCTCTCTCCATTGTTACTGGTTATCTCTATCAGGAACAACAAAATAGACCCCTTTGTGAGCCCCCATAGGACCTTGCCCTCAAGTTGGATCAACAACGGTAGAGAATGTTCCATCCTCTGAAGGGAGACTGGGCAACATACTCTATACTCCACCCGAGGAAGTTGGGTCCTGATATTGGGGCAGCTTTGAATGTTCCTACTCATGACCACAGAATGTGAGCTCAGATCTACAGGGATGCAGAGGTCACATAGGCTCCTAAGCTGAATATGGGCCCCAGGTCAGATCAGATTGATGGGGTTTACAGTCAACAATATTTATACACCTTTCCTATATTTGGTAACTACTCTCTTCTCTGATCCAGCTTTCTGGTCCTTTTTCCAGCCATGACATCATCTCCCCAGACAATAATTTGTATCCACCTACATATCAGATTTCAGGTTCAGGGGGAAAAAAATAAAAATAAACAAAAT
Source organism: Erinaceus europaeus (assembly GCF_950295315.1). Lineage (NCBI taxonomy): Eukaryota > Metazoa > Chordata > Mammalia > Eulipotyphla > Erinaceidae > Erinaceus > Erinaceus europaeus. The sequence goes on from NC_080163.1 coordinate 16,577,315, forward strand.
AAAATAAACTAGTATAGCCATGGGCCTTTTGGAATATAACTAAAATATACCTACTAGCTACCTAAAAAACAACTCCTCATCTGCACTACTCCAGCCTTTAGGTTCATGATTAGTCAACAACTTATTTGGCTTTATATGTTAACTCTTTTTTCAGCCACCAGGTTACATATGCTAGCATGATGCCAATCAGACTTCCCTGGACAGACACCAATATGTCCTGGAGCTCCAATTCCCCAGAACCCTACCTCACTAGGGAAAGAGAGAGGCAGGCTGGGAATATGGATCAACCTGTCAATGCCCATGTTTAGTAGGAAAGCAATTACAGAAGCCAGACCTTCCACCTTCTACATCCCACAATGACCTTGGGTCCATACTCCCAGAGTGATAAAGAATAGGAAAGCTATTGGGGGAGGGGAGGGGATATGGAGATCTGGTGGTAGGAATTGTGTGGCATTGTATCCCTCTTATCCTATGGTTTTGTTAATGTTTCCTTTTTATAAATAAATAAAAAGAAATAAAAATAAAAGGGAAGGGAGGGAATGGGAAGGGTGGGGAGGGGCAGAGAGGTGTGGGGAGGAGAGGGAATGGAAGGGAAGGGAAGGGAAGGGAAGGGAAGGGAAGGGAAGGGAAGGGAAGGGAAGGGAAGGGAAGGGAAGGGAAGGGAAGGGAAGGGAATGGATGGGATGGAAAAGGGAAGGGAGGGGAGGGGTGGAGAATGGAGTTGAGGGGTTAGGAAAGGGAGGGGAAGTAAAGGGAGGGGAAGGGAAGGGAATGAAAGGAAGGGGCTGGGTAGGTGGCACATCTGGTTGAGCGCACATGTTACAATACACAAGGACCCAAGTTTGAACCTCTAGTCCCCACCTGCAGGGGGAAAGCTTTGCAAGAGGTAAAGCAGTGCTGCAAGTGTCTCTCTGTCTCTCTCCCTCTCTATTACCCCCATATCCTCTTGATTTATGGCTGTCTCTATCTAATTAATAAATAGAGATAATAAAAATATTTTTAAAAAGAAAGGAAAGGAAAGGAAATCACCTTTAGAGTCTCATTCCCCTTCCTTCTATTCAGCTCATCAGAAGTTAGGTGGTGGTGGTTCTTGTTTTATCTTCCACACCTAAAACCTTGTGACAAAAGGAACTGTTAAAAAAAAAAAACCTACAGCCCTGAGAATGAACAGTTAGTTAAATAGCTACATAGGAGGTACAAATCCAAATTGAGAGGACTGGTGGAGTGGGGAGATAGCATAATGGTTCTGCAAAAACTCTCATGCCTGAGGCATCAGAGGTTCTAAGTTCAATCCACAGAACCACCATAAACCAGAGCTGAACAGTGCTCTAAGAACAATTAGTTAAGTAAATAAATCAATCAATAGCAATAGTAATGATGTAAAGATTCCCCAGGGTTTAAAAGGAGGCATGTGGACTTGCAGCTGGGAGATGGCTCATCAGGATAGTACAGGATATGCATGAGTGAGGCCCTGTTCCCTGAAGCCACATATCCCATCATGAAGCCACCGGAGGCAGAGACTAGGCTCCTAAGTCTCGTGGTGCATCCCGTGAGTCCCCATTCATTGGGGAAACTGACAATCCTTCCTAGCCGACTGAATCCACATGGATCCCAGTCACTTTCAAAGCCAGCAACAAGCAGCTCCTGACAGCTTTCAACCTGACCTGTTGAGTGGCTATGGAAGAAGGGCAAACGCTAGAAGAAGAAGAAGAAGTCCACCCAGATACTCCAGAAGATGCTCGAACTTGGCTGTGACTGTTACGTGAATTCACAAGGACTGAAGTCACAGACACAAGCCTAGAAGCTCATGGTCAGAACCCTGGGGATTGAACTGCAGGTGAAGCAAACAGAGTTCCATTGAGCTGCAAAACTGACAACTCACTTGAAATGCTCTTTGGATAATAAGTTTGGGCACCAGTCCCACTATGAGATCCAGAGGGTTCCCTCCAGCTTCCTGAACAGTTGTAAGAAACCCCTCATTTTTGTAAGAGGTTTCCCCCAGAAACATGCCTAAAAGGTGATTTTTCTTAACTTATAGGCAAATAAGACTCAGAGCCAAGTGCCTATGATCTAATGGAAAACAATAAAGTCAATGTCACATTCCATACAGCCAAAGAGGGTAGATCAAGTTATGTCCCTTTAGAAAGTGATCGGGATGAATTATATGGTAACCACAAAACCCTGCAGTGGCACCCTTTCAAAAGGGAAAATATCCAAAATGAAACAGAAGCTATTTTGATCACCCTCTTTGGGAAGCAGAGGGGACAGGGCTCTGGCCCAGTGTGATACCAGCACTCTGTCCAGATCCTTTTAATTTCTTTTTGTCATTTAATTTCCAAGAGAGAAATACCACAATACTGCTCCACTGTTCACCAAGCTACCATGCACGGTTCTTCCAAGTGTTGATGGGGCTCAAACCTGGATCCTTCCTTGAGCATAGCAAAGCATGCACTCTGTGGGGTAAGTTATCTATCTCCCAGTCTCCTTGTCGATGACTTTCGCTGAGAGTCTTATGCACATACACCATTTGTCTCTACCCAGTCTGAAGCACCCCCTTGGATCTTACTCACAAACTTATCCGTTCATATTGGTCACTAGAAAACCATCTTGAATACCCAACATCTTTCAATAATTTTCCCCAATCTCTCATTTAAATGGAGTCTGGTTAACTCTTGAGAACAGAACACACCTAGGCAGCTTTTTCCCCAGAAAGGCTGTCTTTGTCTCATGCCTATGTCGTGCTCAATAAGCTCTCTATATCCAATGTTAAGTCCATTGCCCTGCATCTCTGCCTTCTTAAAAACCCCTGTCCCTTGAGGCCATAACATCTCACTATAGTCTCTTGCTCCTGGCTCACTACCTTCCTCTCTATCCCAGATCCTTGACCATTCTTAGCAATGCCAGGGCACACATGAAAGTCCTCCCAGACACTCTGAGAAACTCAAATTCCTGACCTCTTAGTTATATTTTTATTGAGGCAATTTTGCTTTCAAAGACTGTATTTCAGGGGTACAATTTCACACCTCTTCAAGATAGGTGTTACAATTTCACACCCACCATGAAAGATTATTCAATCAGTCCATTCTATCCTCTTCTCCACCCCCACCCCCCACCCCACTTTGAACCTCTTTTCCCTCTGCCTCTGGTAACCTTGGTTCTGTGACCATGTCTCAGGGGTTATTTTCATTTGACTGTTATCTGCTGACCTCATTCCATGTCTTGAGCTTAGCCCACTACTCAACTGATCACACTGTGGTTTAACCTTTTCATCACCCCAAATTGTAAGACTTTGACAGCTTGAATGCAACAATTCCCTCTCTAGATTGTCTCCATCATGCTAGCACACACGCTCAAATACCATCACTGGAAAGTTTTCAACTTCTTATGATGCCTGATTCACTGGTCCTGCAAGGACCAAGAGCCTCATTCCCCCTTCACTTTCCTCCCACCTTATTCAGCTCAGGTGATGTGATATATCATTATTATTATACCTTTCTCAACACCATCAATTCCTCTGTCCCTTTCCCACCTGGAAAGCCCACAGTCATGATGCATAGAAGCTTTTCACCTGTTCTGCACCTGGACCCAAAGCAGCTTCATATTGCTATAGATGCAAATAAGAAATTTAGGTTATTTAGAAACATTTAGAAAACTAGAAACAATAGCTTCAGTTTTAATTCCTATTTTATATTACAAATAGAACCTCAGCTTTCTAACAGCTCTGTTCCTTTTGGTAACAAATTTGATTTTCCATTCTCTAAGATTATTCTTTCACATGGTCACTTTTCTCCTAAATTCCCACCCTCTCCACTCAGATGTCTGCCATTGCCTCATAATAATGCTTCTCATCTATATGCCACCAGAGCTATGAGATATTTACATGCAAAAAAAAATCAAAATAATTCCTTGTACAGATGCAAGAAGTAGCTATCTTCCAAGAAGATAAAAGCAGTAAAAAGCTTCAATAAGAATATATGGGGCAGGACTTATATCTGGCAAGCAGGAAGCAGGTTGTACTGAAATTCCAATACACTGATTCTATTTCTACAACTCCATGACATGACGTTTAAAACCAAAAAAAGCTGCAAAAGGAGAGAGAGGAAATTGGTGACTATAGCCCTTACAACTGTGTGATTGTTGGCCTGAACTCTAGGGGGAATCCCACATTGGAATTCAATTTTCATAGTAAGGGACCCTGATGACAGATTGCTCACAACCCATCAGAATAAGTGCCCTCAGATATATAGAGTTCATGCAGTATTGTTTCTACCTAAAGTAAAGACCCAGTTGCACATAATACTTGGAACCACTCCCATGACAATCTCGTAGCTACTGAACACTCACAGCCCTGAGCTTCTTATCAAAACCTAAGCCCAAACACAGACCTCTTGACCCTAGTTCTCATGAAATATAAAACATAATAAGAAAATGAAGGAAATCACCTGCACTGTTGGACAAAGACAACAATTGGAAGAAAAGCCCAATTTCGGCAGACTATATAAAGTTCCTAAAGAGGGCACCAAACTATGGTCCTAAATATACTCACCAAGATGATAATTTCAGCAAAAGAAAATTTCAACAGAGAACTAAAATAAATGAAGACAGTATAAGAAACCAAAACTACTGAATCCCAAACAACCAATGCCAAGACACATAATAATAACACATTCCAAAAGTAAGGACAGGGGAGAAATATTTGCAGGATGCAAGGAAAAAGAAGAAGTTGGCATATAGAGGCAAAACCATCAGGCTCTCACTAGATTTCTCATTTTTTATTTAATTTTATGTTGTTTATTATCTTTATTTATTTATTTATTAGAGACAGCCAGAAATTGAGAGGAATGGAGAGAGAGAGAGAGAGAGAGACCTACAACCCTGATTCTCTGCTCACAAAGCTTCCCCCCTGCGGGTGAGAACTGAGGGCTAGAACCCAGGTCCTTGTGCATTGTAACATGTGCGCTCAACCATATGTGCTACCACCTGACCCCACCAGATTCCTCAACATAAACCCAAGAAGCAAGAAGGGAATGGAATGATGTTTTTTACAATATTAAGAGGTATGAATTACCAGCCACAAGTACTCCATCCTGTCAGACTATTCCTCAAGTACGAAGGAAAAATCAAAAGCTTCCCAACCATACATAAAATGAAGGAATTCATCACCAATAAACCTGTCCTGCAAGAATGACTAAAATAAGTCCTGCAGGAAAAGAACTAAAGGAACTCTAACTACAAATGAGGTGGCCTGTGGTAGAATAGAAATGGGGACTCAAATAAAATCAACAAAAGGGGCAAATGTAGACACCAAGGGAACACAGGACCGAGTGATATGACTAATGTTGGTGAACCAAGGCCTATCATCAAAGGCTTAGACATCAGAACAGGAACTCAAATCTCATTCTTTGCTACACCTTTACTAGAAACAGAAGGAAAAGGACCAGGAGGGATAGGTCAGGAATAAAGCATTGGATATGGGATGACTCCACACGTAGTTAGAACTTGGGAGATGGAGTTAGAAACGGAGAACACAAGATGAAACTTGAACTGGGGGTGGATGTACTGCACCAAAGCAAGATACACTGGTGAGGGAGTATAATAAGGGGCTTGGGGTCCTTGATGCGTGGGGGATAAGAATATGTAACAGGGGGAGTCGGGCGGTAGCATAGTGGGCTAAGCGCACATGGTGCAAAGTGCAAGGACTGGAGTAAGGAACCTGGTTCAAGCTCCTGGCTCCCCACCTGCAGGAGAGTCACTTCACAGATGGTGAAGCAGGTCTGTAGGTGTCTGTCTTTCTCTCCCACTCTCTGCCTTCCCCTCCTCTCTCCATTTCTCTCTGTCCTAGCCAATAATAATGATATCAGTAACTACAACAATAAAACAACAAAGGCAACAAAAGGGAATAAATAAATATTTTTTTTAAAAAAAGAATATGTAGCAGGTAACCCCCAACTCTTCATCTGCACTATTTCAGCCTTTAAGTTCATGTTTGATCAACAATTTGATTGCCTTTGTATGTTGACTCTCTTTTCAGCCACCAGGTTCCAGATGCCAGCATGATGCCAATCAGACTTCCCTGGACAGACAACCCCAACAATGTGTCCTGGAGTTCTGATTCCCCAGAACCCTTCCCCACTAGGGAAAGAGACAGGCAGGCTGGGAATATGGATCAATCTGTCAGTGCGCATGTTCAGTGGGGAAGCAATTACAGAAGCCAGACCTTCCACCTTCTGCATCCCACAATGACCTTGGGTCCATACTCCCAGAGAGTTAAAGAATAGGAAAGATATCAAGAGGAGATGGGATAGGAAGTTCTGGTGGTGGGAATTGTGTGGAGTTGTACTCCTCTTATTCTATGGTTTTGTCAATGTTTCCTTTTTACAAATAAATAAAGAAAGAATATGTAGCAGACACTTGTTACACAGAGCTGGCAAACAATACACATGTATAGACAAATAAGGCTACAATTCATTAACCCTCCTCCAATAAAATTTTTAAAAAGAAAAGTCATGATGCATCTATGCATAGAAAAATATTCCATGGCTTTTTTTGACAACCTGATATATACTTAAAGTTGGTGATATACAAAGTATACAGAGAAATTTTTCACTTTATTCTTTCTAGCCCATTCCAACCCCGCAGCCATTGCATTTTCTCACACACAGATGTTGTACTTGCAGAGATAAGCAGGTTGGTCTTCATGCACTGTTTCCTCTCCTCTCTTATATGCGTGATAGAATATTGTGGGTATCCTTCTACATCTTTAACTGTTTTTTTTTACTTACATACCCCCAGAAAACATTTCATATTTGTATTCATGTAGCTCTTCCCCACTGAGCCTCCCCTGTGAGGTTTTTCCACAGTTGATTTCATCCCTTTCCTCTAGATGGTATTTATGTTGTTTCCTGTAGATTGCAATGTTTCAAATGCTGCCATGAATAATCTGAATATGTACTTGTGGGAATTTTGGAACACTATGTTCAAGCTAAATTTCTAGATGAAGGGAGTTGGGCGGTAGCGCAATGGGTTAAGCACACATGGCATGAAGTGCAAGGACCAGGGAAAGGATTTCAGTTCAAGCCCCCAGCTCCCCACCAGCAGGGGAGTCGCTTCACAGGCAGTCAAGCAGGTCTGCAAGTGTCTGTCTTTCTCTCCCCCTCTCTGTCTTCCCCTCCTCTCTCCATTTCTCTCTGTTCTATCCAACAACAATGACATCAGTAACAACAACAATAATAACTATGACAATAAAACAGCAAGGGCAAAAAAAAGTGAGTAAATAAGTATTTAAAAAAAAATCTCTAGAGGTAGGATCACTGAGACCAAAGGTTAAGTACATGTATATAATGTTTCTAGTTTTTTTTTTTCCAAAATTTCACTTTAAAAGGAAATATCAGTATGCATCTTCACCAAAAATGTGTGAAGGGGCTGTCTAGTCCTGCAGTATCACCAAAAGCCTTTTCACTCATATTGTTTTTCATTTTCACCATTACGGTGGGTGAGAAGTGGCATTATGTCAGGCTAGCGATGTGTGCGAGAGAGAGAGATGATCCAGGCACCAAGCTCATGGCGACAAGGCAATACAAATCTTTATTCATCCGAACACCCCAGAGTCGGGCAGTAGCATGCCTGGTTAAGCCACATGGTGCAAACTGCAATGGCCAGCGTCAGCCTCCCCCTCCACCTGACCACCTCTTCAGCTGGCAAAGGGGAGACCCAAGTCGGAAACGGAAGTGACTTGACAATACCATACAAGGTTAGGAAAGGGGCGGATAAAGGTGAAAAGGGTCTGAGAATGGTATTGACTGCCTTAGCAATTATTGCTAGGGATTTAACTGGTAGGATTAGTAATACTCTGGGGTCTTAAGGGTAGAAAAGGAATATGTTAAACGAGCAGAATGGGTGGGGGAATAGGGTGAAGGCCTTAAGTCATTTGTTAGACAAAGCAGAAGATTGATATGTAGATAATAAAAGGATGGGCCATAGTATCAAGGAATGCAGAGTGGAGCAGGCTTAATGTTTTAAGGAATGCTGGGCTTCTGGAGGCAGAAAAATGTGGGGTGTTTTGTGACGTAGGGAGTCTGACAGACAGGGCAACCTTCTGAAGTTCCCATGTCCCCCTTGCTCAACCTCTCCATAGAGAGAGAGACTAACAGGATGGACGCACCCCTCAGGTCAAGCCCTGCCAGGCTCTACCACATCCTCACAATTTCCCTACATCTCTCATACTGTTTTTAATTTTCACCAGTACGGTGGGTGAGAAGTGGCATCACAGTGTAATTTTAATTTGCATTTCCGTAATTATGAGTAAAGTTTAAAAAAACTTTTCATTCATTTCAGAGAAGTTCTTATCCTTTTCTTCTCCTTTTGTCAATTCAAGTCATGGATTCTTTCTTTCCAGTACCCCAATTTGAATCTCTCAGTTTTTTTAAGGTTTCTATTTAAAAGAGATAATCTCATTTTACTATGATATATACTCAAATATGTCTGATTGATATTCACTTTTCCCTTTATGGTATTTTTGACATTTTTCAAAAAAAACTTTAATATAGAGAAGTGTCAATATTTTCTCTTATAAGCTCTAAATTTTAGATCAGACTTAGCAAAGCTTTCCATCACCAAGGTTATAGAGTTTTCTGCTATTCTATAATTGGCCATGTTTTATGTTGAAAGCAGTATGTAGAGCTCATAAGGTAGGGAGTGTGCCTTGCCACAATCATGACCCATGTGCAAACCATGACACCAAGTAGGAATATCACAACAACAGGAAACTTCCAATGTTGTGGTGTCTTACCCACTTTCTCTTTCTAACCAGACTTCACTGGGCAGACAACCCCACCAATGTGTCCTATTGCCCCACTTCCCCAGAGCCCCACCCCACTAGGGAAAGAGAGAGACAGGCTGGGAGTATGGATGGACCTGTCAATGCCCATGTTCATCGGGGAAGCAATTACAGAAGCTAGACCTTTCTTCCACCTTCTGCATCCCACAGTGACCTTGGGTCCATACTCCCAGAGGGATAAAGAATAGGAAAGCTATCAGGGGAGGGGATGGAATACAGAGTTCTGGAGTGGGAATTGTGTGGAGTTGTACCCCTCTTATCCTATGGTTTTGTCAATGTTTCCTTTTTATAAATATTTTTTTTAAAAGTCAGTTGAATGCAGAAGGACCTGAATTTAAGCCCCACTCCCCATCTGCAGGATTTTATCTTGCTTTCTCCCTCTCTATCTCCCCCTCCCCCACTAAGTGCTCTCTATTCTATCAAATAGAATATAAAGAGAGAAAGAAAGAAAGAAAGAAGGGAGGGAGGGAGAGAAGGAAGGAGGGAAGGAGAAAAGAAGGAAGGAAGGAAGGAAGGAAGGAAAGAAGGAAGGAAAGAAGGAAGGAAGGAAGGAAAGAAGGAAGGAAGGAAGGAAGGAAGGAAGGAAGGGCCACCAAGTGCATAGATTCACTGTCAGCACCAAGCCCCAGTGATAACCTTGGCTGCAAGAAGAGAAAAAAACCCAGCATACATTTAGAGTTCCTTATGTGTGTACTTGCCGGGCTAGAATGGGGGTGCCTTTTTCTGAGTGCTTAGTCTCTGGATTGGAGAGAACTCAACCCGAGCCAGCCTTGGCTACTCACTCGGTGACATGGGATAGATGACTCATGAACTCGTGGTGGAGTGGCAATGCAATGTCTTTATTGATCAGAGAGACAACACTTTTAAGCCGTAGACCCAGAAATGGCAAGTCAGAAACGGAAAGGGGTTAGAAAAGGGGCTAGGAAGGGGGTGGAGAAAGGCAAAAGTAGGCTAGAAAGGTAGGAATTTCCTTAGCAACTGTTTCAAGGGTTTTCACTGGTAGGATTAATATTACCATGCAGGCAGGGAGGGTCTCAAGGTAGAAAGAAGATAGATCAAAGGGATAGAATGGGTGGGGATCTCTCAGGCAAAACAATGATTATGTAGATAGGCCATATTATCAGGAATGCAGGGTGCTTTGTGAGGCTCCTCACAATTACCTGACATGTACTTTTATTTTCTTTTTTTGCCTCCAGGGTGATTGCTCAGGCTTAGTGTCTGCACTATGAATCCACTGCTCCTGGAGGCTATTTTTTCCCTTTTGTTGGCCTTGTTGCTTATCATTGTTGTTGTTATTATTATTGTTGTTATTGCTGTCATTATTATTGCATAGGACAGAGAGAAATTGAGAGAGGAGGGGAAGGTGGGGGGGAGAAAGATAGACACCTGCAGACCTTCTTGTGTGTAGCATAAAGAAAGAACCTCACTTTATCTTTTCCCAGAGGAATGAATGATTTTCCCCCCTTTTGTTGCCCTTGTTGTAGCTTCGTTGTGGTTATTATTATTGCCCTTGTTGACACAATTCATTGTTAGATAGGACAGAGAGAATGGAGAGAGGAGGGGAAGACAGAGAGGGGGAGAGAAAGATAGACACCTGCAGACCTGCTTCACCGCCTGTGAAGCGACTCCCCTGCAGGTGGGGAGCTGGGGACTCGAACCGGGATCCTTACACCGGTCCCTGCGCTTTGCGCCACATGCGCTTAACCCACTGCGCCACCGCCCGACCCCCATGAATGATTTTTTTTTTAAGCACTATTCATTGAAAAGTGTACTGAGGGAGGCCGGGAGGTAGCGCAGTGGGTTAAGCACACATGGTGCAAAGTGCAAGGACCAGCACAAGGATCTCAGTTCAAGCCTCTGGCTCCCCACCTGCAAGGGGGGGGGGGGTCACTTCACAAGTGGTGAAGCAGCTCTGCAGGTAACTATCTCTCCCTTCCCCCCCCCAATCTCCTCTCTCAATTTCTCTCTGCCCTATCCAAAAATGACAGCAATAACAACAACCATAATAATAACAACAATGATAAGCAACAAGGGCAACAAAAGGGAAAAAATAGCTTCCAGGAACAGTGGACTCATAGTGCAAGCACCAAGCCTGAGCAGTCACTCTGGAGGCAAAAAAAAGTATACTCCAGAAAAGTATACGGAGAAAGCTGTGATATAGACAAATAATGGAATACTACTCAGCTACAAAAAATGATGGAATCATATAAGTTACAACAGCTAAACTGTAATGCTTTGAATGAAAAAAACATTTTATGATTTTTTTCTAGCTGAAATATGAAAGATTAAAAATGCCATTTTAATTTTTTTTTTAAAAGAATGATGAAATCACCTTCTTCACTTCATCTTGGATGGAGCTTAAAGAAATCATGTTAAGTGAGATAAGCCAGAAAGAAGGATAAATATGGGATGACCTCACTCTTGGGCAGAAGTTGAGAAATAAGAACAGAAATGGGGAAACATAAAGTAAAACTTGGACTGGTAGTGTCTTAGACCAGAGCAAAGAACTCCGAGGATGGTGGGCCAGAAGTGGGTTGGGTGAGAGGGGTTTTCAAGTCTTGCTACATAGTAATGGACTTACATAGAGAGTGAGAGTGCTGTGCAGGCACCTGTCTTGGTGAGATGAGAAACTGTACCCATGTGTCCTAACTAACTGTTCTGCAAACCACTAACCTCCCAACAAATGGGGGGGAGGGGGAGTCCACTTCTGACTTGGCAATTTGAGACATATCCTTTACTATATATGCTTAATTTACTTATGTGTTTGAGTCTTTTCTGAACTTCTTTATTTCTCTAGTCTGTTGACTTGTGTACTGGCATGATGCTGCCTTAGAGTATGCTTTTCATATCTGATGCAATGAGTCTTCCTGTTTCCCTGGATACCCATGCATATTCGATTTTTCCCCAGATGATATGTACAATCAACCTGTCTACCTCTCAAAGAAAAGTCGTTGTCTTTTTATAGGGATTGCACTAAACTGATGCATTGATTTGAGGCATCATCCTATCCAAGTATAAAGTGTGCCTTTCCATATGCTCAAATATATTTTTGAATCCTACAAGAGTGTTTTCAAGTTTCTTCAAATCAAGTTGGCACATTTTGTGTTAATTATTCCAAGCTATTTGGTCTTTTTAGTTCCTATTGGAAAAATGGATTTTTCTCTACCTTAGAACCTCTAACGTGTGTGTGTGTGTGTGTGTGTGTGTGTTACTGAAAGCTATCAATTCCTGTATGCTAATTTTATAGCCTAGCACTTTACTTTTTTATTGAGTTATTTTTTATTAGTGATTTAATAATGATCAATCAACAAGATTATGGGATAAGAGGAGTACAATTCCATACAATTCCCACCACCAGAATTCCATGTCCCATCCCCTCCATTAGAAAGTTCCCTATTCTTTATCCCTCTGGGAGTATGGGCCAAAATTCTTTTTGGGGTGCCAAAGATGGGAGTTCTGACTTCTGTAATTTCTTCTCTGCTGGACATGGGTGTTGGCAGGTTGATGCATAACCCCAGGCTGATTCTGTCTTTCCCTAGTAGGGTAGGGCTCTGGGTAGGTGGGGCTTCAGGACACATTGGTGAGGTATTTGAGTTAATTTTACCATTGATCTCTTGTGATTTCCCAGGTACGTTGTCATGTCATGAACAAACTGAAACAGCTTCAATGCTTCTTGACTCATTCCTAGCCCTGAACTGGTTTTGCTCACTAACTGTATGGGCCAGTCGGGTATAATACTAAACAACAGTGGGAGAATTTAGACTTCCCTGGCTTCTCTTGTTAGTGGCTTATTGATTTCTTTCTTCAGTACTGAAGAAAACTTTGACTAGCTAACAGTTTTTTAGCTCACACTTTTGTTTTCTCTGTTAAAAATGCTGCTTCATAACTGCTTTCTGTGTTGGTTTTGAGAAATCTGATGCTGTTTCTTTGTGTTTGTCATTTGATCTTCACGCTGGGAAGCGTCGGGAGTTTTTTTCTTTTTTTAACCTCTTAAGTCTAATTGTTTTTCACTTATGTGCTATAAAATTACTTGAAAGGGTAGGGTTCATTTTTCACTTCTATCTCATGGGCTCTTTTTTCTCTTGTTATTCATAGATTTGCTTTTATGTCAGAGAAGTTTTCTTAAGTTAAGTGCATTAAGTATTGGTGCATCCTATTGTTTTGTTTCTCAGTCTTCAAGAGTTTTAACCAAACATTTGTCATTTCTTCTTTTTCTTCCATTTTGACTGCTTCCTCTCTGACCCATTTTATTTCTATCTTTATCCCATTTTTCTCATTATTATTTTTCTCTTGGTAGTTCTCCATCTTTCTTGAATGTTCATCAGCTTGCTTTTCAAGTTGTTTCTCCCTTGGGCAACTTGTAATTTAGGCTTTATTTGTGAGATGATTTGGTCTTCTTTCTCCCATTTCTTTCATGAGTATAATCAGCTCTTTTCATTTCTTTCTTTGGTTTTGTCTATTTCTGTTTTTAATTTTTGTATTTACCATTAAAGATGGGGTCTCTCTCTCTCTCTCTCTCACACACACACACACACACACACACTGTGTGTGTCTGAGTGTATGCCATCAGTTTGGGGGTACTGCCTTACATTTGTCTTCTACTTCGTGGCTGCTTTGTTTGTTTGCATGGGGGAATGTTTACCAGATGAAGGAGTCTGATTCTCATTTTTAGGTCATTTTTTTTTTGTGAAGTCATTGCATTTTCCTTTGTGTCCTGAGTGTGAAAAGGTTCTCTAGATTCTGAATTCAAAGGTACCATTACCTACCAGTAAACGAATGGGTTGGTTTCTGCTTTTGTTTATATATTCCTTTAAGTTGGGGCATGATTTCAGACTTGTAGAAATATATCATGGGCTAGAATATGGCACAGTCATAAGAACACACAAGCTACCATATTCAGGGACCCTTATTCAAGCCCCTAAAGCCCACACCTTCAGAGGGAAGCTTCATAGCTGTGGAGCAGTGCTGTAAATGGCTCTCCTGTTTCTCTCTCTCTCTCTCTCTCTCTCCAGTTCTCTGTCTCTCACCTTCTATCAAAAACAAAAAGAAAAAAATATGGCTGAGGACCAGTGAAGTTGTGAAGCCCCTGCCCCCCCAGCAGTAAACCTGGTGACCCCCCCAAAATATATATATATATATACATATGTGTGTGTCTATATAAATATGTATATCAAATAACAAATATGTATGTCAAAACAAATATGTATATAAATATGCAGGGATACTCTTGTCTTTCCTCAGCTAATTTCCATTTTGCTTGTTTCTAACTGAAAATTTAGAAAGCAACATTGGTACAACACTATTATCCAAACCCTGGATGTTATTTGAATTTCACCTCAGGTTTTCCCAATAATGTGTTTTCCTGTTCCAAAATGTAACACAGGTTACACATAGCATCTAGCAGCCATCTCTCCTCTGGTCTGCAATATGCCCTTACTCCTCATGACCTGGACAGTCTGTACAGGTCTAGATCTGATATCTTAAAGAATGTCTCTCAATTTAGGTTTGTCTGGTGTATCAATAGTTCTTTGAACTCTACTTGTTAGGCCACTTTCCCAGTCTGTGGTGATGTTCCTGAGTTTATCATAGGCTTGTGTTTGGAATGAGCCAAAAGAAAATTAGGACAAAATAGCACAAAGGCCAAGTGACTTTCTTATCACATGACATGGGGGGAAGGCTCCTAGCAACATACCTAAAATAGACTTCCTAGCTTTCTTCCACCCTAAAGGCCCTATTTTCATCTGCTCTATTCCTACTTTATGGTTTCTGTTTATTAATTTTGTCCTGCTTTCCATCTTACTGCCTTTCAGCCACCAAGTTGCAGATGCTACTATGACACTATCCTGATCTCCCTGGGAAGATGACCTCACCAATATGTCCTGGAACCCCACTTCCCCAGAGCCTTCCCCTACTAGGGAAAGACAGAAATAGGCCCATGATCTATAGATTGACCTGCCAATGTCCACGTCCAGCAGAGAAACAATTGTCGTTTTCGATGGGTTATGTTGTTTTCGCCGGGCTGGCTTCACGGGCATGGGCGGGTAACAGACGACCAGGGACTCATAGTTGAGCTGTAGGCAGTATCTCTTTATTCATGCAGGGCGCAGCACAATCTAAGCCGAGCTAAGCTAAACTAAAGTATAGTAAAACTCACAATGCTGTCTTTATATATACTTGCCAAGTAGGGTGGAAACAGGATGTGACATAGAGAGGGTGGAGAGAAAAGTGACTGGTAAAAATCAGAGTGTGACAAGGAGGGGGCAGATTAGGCGAGAATCCTATCACTGAACCACAAATGCCCTGGAGGGAGGGTGGAACTTGTTAACAGTAAATAGAATGAAGTGGTTATGTAAATAGAATAGTGTTAAGCAGGGGGGATTTAAACCAAATGAAACAGAAAGGGTCTCATGCATACCAACAATTCCCCCTTTCTTTTTAACTAATGGCCATTGTGGGGTGAACAGAAACGTATATCATACAGGCGTTTTCAAAATAACTGGCATAAGACATGGAAAACAAAATATGCGAGCAGCAATAACCAATGTGATGCCAAGGGGAGCTTTTCTTGCCTCAAAGGGCAAGGCCCAGCAGGTGAAAGGGCATTTCTTGCCTCTGGGAATGCTTCATGCCTCTGGGGGCATCTCTTGCCTCAAAGGGCATTTCTTGCCTCTGGGAATGCTTCATGCCTCTGGGGGCATCTCTTGCCTCAAAGGGCGTTTCCTGCCTCTGTGGGCATCTCTTGCCTCTTGGGGCGCTTCATGCCTCTGTGGGCATAACCTAATAAGGAGGGGGAGCTTTCTGCCTCTGGGACAGAGCCTGCAGGCGAGGGGACATGGTCTATAAAGTTTCAAGGCAACTGGCTGAAGTTAGTCTTTGAGAAACACAGCAGTGTGTACCAGTAAGTCCGATGGAGGTGTCAGTTCAAAGTAGCTGACCACAGAAGAAAATGCCAGAGGATGAAACGCTGTATGTCTGTCTCCATGGGGAATGTCGGCCACCTGAATTCTGCTTTTCTGTAGAGAGTGATCTTTGGAGTCTGTGAATCTGTTTCTTCAGGTGGTGCCAGGTCTCATCATTGGTTTCCGGGGGCGATGTCAGAGAACTGGATCCAAATGGATTTCCAGGAATTCCATTTGAGTAGATGCTTTTTCATGTGAAGACTTTGACAGCTGAAATTCACTTACTTGTTGAACAAAACTTGTAGCAGATTAGAAGTTTACTATAATTGATAACTCCATTATAATTGGAAGTCCTTTCTAGTATGATTTTAAGGTTGTTTAAACAGTTTAAACTCAATAAAATGTGGAAAGGTAAACAGAAGAACCACGGTTAAAAGTCTCAGGCATGAGAATAATTAACATAATCATTGCACTATCTGCCCCACCCATAACTCATACAGTTTTCAGGATTAAACGTTTCAGATTCATGTCAAGACATAAAAGAGAAATCAAAGGAGGGAAAAAACAATTTTTTGGATTGTTTCTGGATGTCTCTAGAAATCATGGCTGCATCCAGCATTTTTTTTTTAAGTCAATGTCAAACAAAAATTCAGTCATTCAAATCATTCTCTTATGAAACGCAACTTGAACCAGATTATCAAGATCTCACCATGTAGGATTAAGAATGCCCGGAGGGCGTCCTAGTCCAAAAAGGTCCTCGAAATTCCATTTAGGGTGCTTCTGACTGTTCCGGCTGGATTGCTTCAGGCACCCATTTTTAAAAGCGTCTTCCCATCGAAGAAAGAATCCAATCAGGAGAGTAGAACTATCCACGTGTCTCCATACTTGGGAACTGCCAGGGTACTCGAGAATGTTCTTCAAATTAGAGTAGTCCTTCTCCATGGGAAACATTCGAGAAGAAGTCCAGAAAGTCCCAGGGGAAATCCCCATGCATATCCCAAGGTCTACGATCACGGTCATAAAGAACCAAACTGTGGCCCGGAGCAAAATGTAGTCCTTTTCCTCAGGAAACATGGGAGAGGGAATCCAGAAAGTCCAAGGAGAAATCTCCGTGCATCTCCCAAGCTCTATGATCCCGGTCATAAGAAACCAAAGTTTCTGGTCAGGGAAACAAAGTTTGGCCCAGAGCAAAATGTTCCAGAGACACAGTAACTGTCTCATGATGAAACAGTAGAGGCTTTGGCAAACCTCTTCATAAGTAGAAGAGAAGACCATAGTGCATAGATAGGCAAAGTCTTCACTTATCTGGGAGTTGCGCAGGTCTGGTCCCACGTTGTGGCGCCATATGTCGTTTTCGATGGGTTATGTTGTTTTCGCCGGGCTGGCTTCACGGGCATGGGCGGGTAACAGACGACCAGGGACTCATAGTTGAGCTGTAGGCAGTATCTCTTTATTCATGCAGGGCGCAGCACAATCTAAGCCGAGCTAAGCTAAACTAAAGTATAGTAAAACTCACAATGCTATCTTTATATATACTTGCCAAGTAGGGTGGAAACAGGATGTGACATAGAGAGGGTGGAGAGAAAAGTGACTGGTAAAAATCAGAGTGTGACAAGGAGGGGGCAGATTAGGCGAGAATCCTATCACTGAACCACAAATGCCCTGGAGGGAGGGTGGAACTTGTTAACAGTAAATAGAATGAAGTGGTTATGTAAATAGAATAGTGTTAAGCAGGGGGGATTTAAACCAAATGAAACAGAAAGGGTCTCATGCATACCAACAAACAATTACAGAAACTAGACCTCCTACCCGTTGCACCCCAAAAAGGATTTTGGTTCATACTCCCAAAGGGAAAAAAAATGTTCAGGGAAGATAACTAGAGAAACCCAATTCCATCAGGACCCAGAGAGAGAAGAGGAAAAAAAAGGAAGAAATGGTAATAGGTGTATCTGTGGCTTAAAATGGTAGAGAAGGCAAGCCCAGGCACCATTGTGGGAGGTGTTACAACAACAGAGGAGGCTTCCATGTTGTGGAGCTTCCTCTTCTTTTTGTGTCTCTGTCTTTTGAAAGATTTTATTCATTTACTTATTATTGGAAGAGACAGAGAGAAATTAAGAGGAGAGGGGGAGAGGGAGAGGGAGAGACAGACATCTGCAGCCCTTCTTCACCACTCGTGAAGCATTTCCCCTGCAGGTGGGGACCAGGGGCTTGAACCCAAGTCCGTGTGCACTGTAATGTGTGTGCACTCCACCAGGAGCCGCACTGCCTGGTCCCACTGCCTCTCTCTGTCTTTATCTGAATGGAAAAAGAGACCCAGACTGGTGACACCATTTAGGTTCAAGGTTCCAGTTTCCATAAAAAAAAAAAAAAAAAAAAAGTTGGGAATGGTGAGGAGTCGCACCCCTGTTATCTATGTAATTTCATAAATTGATATTGTCATTAATAAAAGAATGAAGGAAAGAAAGAACTATGGTGGGGAGCAAAGTAGAAGGAGGGTGGGTGGATGGGGTGATTTTCGTAGTGGGATGGCATTATAACTTCAGAGATGAGTGTGGTGACACATATGGTCACAGTGAAGTGTGAGGTCACCTCCAGAAACATGACAGCACTGTAGACAAATAGTCAAACCTTTGCTTAGGAGGAGGAGGAGGAAAAAGAAGGAGGAGGAAAAGGAGTGGAGGAGGAAGGGGAGGAGGTGGAAGAGGAGGGGCCGAGTGGTGGTACATCTGGCTAAGTACATGTGTTATAATGCACAAGAACTCGGGTTCGAGCCCCCAGTAGCCACCTGCAGAAGGAAAGCTTTGTGAGTGGTGAAGCGGTGCTACGGTGTCTCTCTGTCTCTCTTCCTCTCTATCTCCCTTTTCCCTCTCAAATTCTGACTGACTCTACCCAATAAATAAATAAAGATAATTTTTCTAAAAAATAAAATAAAATTTTAAAGAGAAGAACAAACAGAAGACAAAAGCAACTGATCACAATGTCCTGAGACTGTCCCCAAAAATGAAAGGTACCACAGGGCACCCCAATGAAATTTAAACTCCAGGTAGACAATACTTTTTAAAACAACTTTTAAATATTTTATTTATTTGTCTTATTTGTTTTTGGATAGAGGCCCAGAGAAGTTGAGAGGGAAGGGGGAGATAGAGACACCTGCAACATTGCTTCATTGCTTACGAAGCGTCTCCCATGTAGATGGGGACTGGGGACTTGAACCTAGGTCCCTGTGTAATATAATGTGTGTGTTTAACCAAGTGTGCCACCACTAAGCCCCTACAATGAATCCTTTTTAGTGTGACTGTCACCTATGCAGTATTTTAGGACATATTTCTCCCTCTAAAATGATTGTTTAGCTAGAATTAAGTCTGGCTAAACAAGACACTCTATCTTTGTTCTGGTTTTGTTGAGACAGTCTGGTATTTTCATGAACCTATAGCAATGCAAACACTAGAGATCTATTTGTTATTCATATCTCTATCAGCCTTTCAATGTATAAAATACTATGTAAGTGGCTGTGAATTTCTGAATTCATCGCTTGCAAAATGATGGTTTCTGACAGACTGAGTCTAGCGGTACTGTGTGGGCACAGTTGCCCAAGGAATCAACATCTGTGTCTAGTGTTCAGGCAGAGTTGGGACAACTGCTGGGTCTCTATCCCTGTCACTTTACACACCCACCTGGATTAAGTGACCCAAAATGATTTGGCTGAGGTTGCTTTCTCCTCTGAAGTGGAACCCTGAGTGCCAGAGTGCAAGACTAAGGTGGAGCTGGGACCACCAGCCTCCCCAGCTCTGTCTCTGAGGCCGTCAGCCTCAAGGGAGGTGGTCTCCTTGCTCTGCTTCCTGACAGGCTACCTTAACTCACTTCCACACTCACACTGAAATCATTCCTCTCTCTCTCCCTCTCTCTCTCTCTCTCTCTCTCCAATATCACTGGTGAAATTTGCTCAGGAAAAAAGAAAAAAAAGAAAAGAGAAAGAAGGAAACAAGGGAGGGAGTGAGGAAGGAAGGAAGGAAAGAAGGAGGGAAGGAAGGAAGGAGGGAAGGTGGGAAGGAGGGAAGGAATGGAGGAAGGAAGGAAGGAAGGAAGGAAGGAAGGAAGGAAGGAAGGAGGGAAGGTGGGAAGGGATGGAGGAAGGAAGGAAGGAAGGAAGGAAGGAAGGAAGGAAGGAAGGAAGGAGGGAAGGAGGGAAGGAATGGAGGAAGGAAGGAAAGAGGGAGGGAAGGAAGGAAGGAAAGAGGGAGGGATGGAGGGAGGGAAGGAAACAGCTTGTAGGAACAGCTGCTTCTCTGTGGTCTGACACTTTCTCAGGACAATTCCCCAACTTCAAGTACACTGCCTCACAGGCATCCAATGCACATGACACTTAACTTTTTTTTAGGGGGGGATACTTTTTTTTCCCATTCATGCCACGAATACATAACCCCCTCGCTCAACTTTCCTATCATCTTAAATAACTTACAAAGAAAAAACTTTGGGAGTCGGGTTAAGTGCACAAGGCATGAAGTGCAAGGACCGGTGTAAGGATCCTGGATCGAGCCCCCAGCTCCCCAGTCACTTTACAACCAGTGAAGCAGGTCTGCAGGTGTCTACCTTTCTCTCCCCACCTCTCCCCATTTCTCTCTGTCCTATCTAACAAAGACGACATCAATAACAACAACAATAATACCTACAACAACAAAAGGGAAAATAAATAAATATAAAATAAAATAAAATAAAAAGAGAATTTTCACCATGAAGGTTCAGACCTGTCTCCAGCCAAGGGATCCTCTGTGGCTCCTAGTTAACCCCTCCCCCAATATTCTAGAAGTTCCAGTCCCTCCCAGTCCCTATGTCAATTACAGACAGGGCTGAACACTCTCCCGTTATATAGAGAGCATTATTAGCTATTGCATGACCCATTCCGATCCCCCTAACTCTGAGACTTGAGATAATCACTAAGCCGCCAGTCATGTGATGGTTGTCGTGACAGTATGTCCTTCCTCTGCTACAGATAAGCACCAGTCATGATGACTCACACACCAGCAACCATGTTACCATGGGAACGGTCAGAGAAAGTGGCCTTGGGAGAAGAGGAGAGCATCCCATCCACTGGACCCACTGGTAGACTAGACCCAGCATTCCTCTTCTGTCACTAACAGCAGGTGCACAGTGGATCTTGCTGGTGATGACCTGACACTCATCGTCTTCTTTTTCCCCCTTCTGCTAGAATTTTGTTTTAGATAACGACGCACTTCCTCCCACGGTGGCTTATACGGAACAGTTGAGGATTCAAGCCCCACACTGAGCCCCACCCTGACTCAGTCTGTTAACACACCAAACTTAGTCCCCCTTTGGTCCATATGTGAACAGAGACACGAAGACAACATAACATGGAAAGTAATGATGAAGGGAAAGAAACAGAGAAACAGGGGCCGGGAAGAGAAGACCCACCAAGAGTGGTTCAGTGCCTGAACGCCCACTCTGCAAGTGTAGGTGGCCCTGGGTTCAATCCCCAGGGGATCCATGATGACCAAATGAGTAGAATTCCATGGGGGGAGGGGTTGTTTGTGCTCTCTCTCTGTCTCATAAAATAAATGCTAAAATCTTAAAATAAATACATGTGCAGTGGCACACCCAATTAAGTGCACACATTAACATGCACAAGACCCAGGTTTGAACCTGTGTGTGTGGGGGGGGGGCTTCACAAGTGTTGAAGCAGGTCTGCAAGTGTCTCTTTCTCTCTTCCCCTCCACCCCCCTCCTTCCTCAATTTATCTCTGTCTTATCCAACAAAATAGAACAGAAAAAAAAAAAAAAAAAAGGAAAAATTGGCTGCTAGGAGTGGTGGATTCATAGCATCAAGTCCCAGGGATAACCTCAGTGGCAATGAAAATTTTTCGATTTAATTTTTAAAAATACATAAATGGGGGGGCGGAGACAAGATGGTGACTTGGAAGCAGCTGCTGGTGTGAGCTCCGACAACAACTGCTGGAAACGCCACCAGGTTCCAGATGCCAGCATGATGCTGACCAGGCTTCCCTGGACTGAAAACCACACCAATGTGTCCTGGAGCTCTGCTTCCTCAGAGACCCACCCTACTAGGGAAAGAGAGGGGCAGACTGGGAGTATGGACCGACCAGTCAACGCCCATGTTCAGCGGGGAAGCCAGACCTTCCACCTTCTGCAACCCACAACGACCCTGGGTCCATGCTCCCAGAGGGATAGAGAATGGGAAAGCTATCAGGGGAGGGGGTGGGATATGGAGATCGAGTGGTGGGAATTGTGTGGAGATGTACCCCTCCTATCATACGGTTTTGTCAATGTCTCCTTTCTTAAATAAAATAAAATAAATAAATAAATAAAATACATAAATGAAAAGCAGATGGCAAACAGCTCAATTGGCAGAGCAGAGGACTTGTCTACCAGAGATCCCTGGTTTGATCCCCGGCCCTTCCAGTCCCAGAGTGATTTTTCTGGCTTCTCTCTGTCTCAGCCGAGATTCCCACATGCAGTAAAACTTTAAACAATAGAAACAAACAAAGATAAAAATGACATGCCAACAAGTACCCAAAATGAAGGTGGCTTGGCCTCTGGTGAAATCAATCTTAATGTCTAAACTGTCATTGAAGGCAGGCAGTAATTGGCAGCTTGGTCACCTTCATCTTTCCTTCCTTCCCCCTTTCTTTCCTTCCTTGCTTAAGAGACCGCTGCTTTTGTTCCATTTCCCACCCACCTCCTGACCCTGGGGTTTGGGGAGGACTTGAGAATGCTGGGCTGCGTCTTCCCACAAGTGAGAGCGTTTCTGCTGGTCAGCCATGGCCAGAGGAGGGTGGTAAGAAGTTCCTGGAACAATTCTGTGAGAGACGTCAAAGGCCTAAGGAGATACAGACTGACACTGTTCTTCCTCCCTGCCTATGCCTGGGGCTGTGACTACTGTGACTGGGACAGGAGCTGACCTGAGAGCCAAGCAGCACAGTGAGGAAGGCAGAGGAAGAATCAAACTTAAGTCGCACACATGTGTCTGTGTGTGTGTGTGTGTGTGTAATATATATATTAGCATTTTAGATTTTCTTTATTATTGGGTAGAGACAGATAAATTGAAAGGAGAGGGGAAGATAGAGAAAGAGACAGAGAGACACTTACAGTCCTTATGCACTATAACGTGAGCACTGGTGAAGCTTTCCCCCTACAAGTGGGGACCACGGGCTTGAACCTGGGTCCTTGTGCATTATAATGTGAGCACTTAACTAGGTGCTCCTCCACCTGGCCCCTGTGATATCTTTCTCCAATCTCTGTGCATCTCTGAGTGTTTGAAAAGTAGCCTAGAGTGATATAATAACACATGCTCG
The DNA here is from genome assembly GCF_950295315.1 of Erinaceus europaeus. Taxonomy (NCBI): domain Eukaryota; kingdom Metazoa; phylum Chordata; class Mammalia; order Eulipotyphla; family Erinaceidae; genus Erinaceus; species Erinaceus europaeus. The sequence continues at coordinate 16,600,377 of NC_080163.1, forward strand.
AGGCCCCAATTAGCTACACACACACACACACACACACACACACACACACGACCAGAAGCAGTGGAATTGAGTCAGCAGTAAGCCCCAACAATAATTCTAGTGATGAACAAACCAGCAAAGCAAACAAAAAAACTGTTGTTGTCTGGAGAACTCTCAGGATAGGTATGGACCTACCCTATGACCCTGCAATTCCTCTCCTGGGGATATATCCTAAGGAACCAAACACAACCATCCAAAAAGATTTGTGTATACCTATGTTCACTGCAGCACAGTTTTTAATAGCCCAAACCTGGAAGCAACCCAGGTGTGCAACGAACAGCTGAGTGGCTGAGTATGTTGTGGTCTATATAATACACAATGGAATACTACTCAGCTATTAAAATTGGTGACTTCACCGTCTTCACCACATCTTGAATGGAGCTGAGAAAGAATCACATTAAGTGAGATAAGCTAGAAAGAGAAGGATGAATATGGGATGAAATCATTCATGGAGAGAAGATGAGAAATAAGAACAGGAAGGGGAAACACAAAACAGAACTTGGACTGGAGTATCACACCAAAGTATCACACCAAAGTAAAGGACTCTGGGAAAGAGGGACTAACAGGTTCTGGAACATGATGATGGAGGAGTGCCGAACTAGCGTGGGGGTGCCTCTTCCCGGGCACGTAGTCCCTGGGTTGGAGAGAACTCAACCGGAGCCAGCCTGGGCTGCTACTTACTCAGCGACACAAGAGAGATGACTCAGGAACACACTCTTGGTGGAGAGACAATTCAATTCTTTATTGATCAGAGAGCCAAGGCTTTTAAAGGGCAGAACCAGAAGTGGCAAGTCAGAAACGGAAATGGCTAGGAAAGGGGCAGAGAAAGGCAAAAGGGGCTGGAAAGGTAGGAACTTCCTTAGCAACTGTTGTGAGGGTTTTAACTGGCAGGATTAATACTACCCTGCAGACAGGGAGGGTCTTGAGGGTAGAAAGAAGATAGATCAAAGGAATGGAATGGGTGGGGATCTTTCAGGCAAAACAATGATTAGGTAGATAATGAGTCTTATAAGATGAGAGGATGGATGTCCCCTCAAGTCAAGCCCTGCTAAGCTCAACCACATCCTCACAATTTCCCAACAGAGGAGAACCTGGATTAGGGGTGAGAGTGCTTTGCAGAAAACTGAGAAATTTTACACATGTACCAACAACTGTATTCACTGTAAACCATTAATCCCCCAATTTAAAATAAAAATATTATATTTTAAGAAATCACAAAATCAAAACTTGCATGGCTTTCCCATCAAGACATTCTAAGAATTAGTCTCTAAAAGTCAGCAAGCTACCTGTGGCATGTAAGGGGCAAGGAGGACAAGAACCTGGCCCCAGCAGCAGCCCCCAATCCCACCCCAGTCCCCATCTCTAGCTGGCTGGACCCAGATGTCAGGGACAGACCACCTCCAGAGCCTGGCTTCTCCAGCCTGGCTGTTCATCTCAAATCTGCCAGTGACATACGGGGAAATGAAAATAGAACGAAATTCCCTCAACTGGATGCCAACATGGCAAGTGTGCCCCAGGCTCATAGAGCTCTGAGAGTTGAAAAAAGGAGTCAGCATGGCCTCTCTTCCCACTGATGGCTGACGCCCCCCTGCTCCATTGGCAGCCAGAGAGGGCAGATCATCCTGTTCTTTCCGCTCATAAAATTAAGATGCAAATGCATGCAAATTATGGACATTTGAAATGAGAACAAGAGAGGTAAATAAAGCCTGGATGACTGGCTGGCTGGAGAGATGGTAGCAGAAGCCAGGAGTGGACCCCCAACCCTCGCCCTGCCCCACACACACACACACAACTCCAAGTTTGGAGCAGCACTGCCAGGACAAGACCTCACATGGGTCCCCAACCTGCCACCAGGCCACAGAAGGAGGTGCAGGGGGTGGGGGTGGGGCTGTATCCACTGCACTCTCAAAGACCCATAGTCAGCTTTATTTCCTACATGGGGCCTGCCTTTCTAGGCAGAATTCAGAGGGTCCTAGGGTGTTGGTCAACATTTCTCCTTTGGCTAGTTCTGCTTCTATTTCTATCCATGTCACGCCAGGTTCCCCTGCATTGCTTAACTCTCTGGTCTATTTACATAATCATTGTTTTGTTTGAGGCCCACACTGATTTAATCCCCACTGGTTCAAGCTCTTTTTCCACTCCACCCCCCTCTCCTAGTCACATCTTGTTTTCCACCGTTTAATCCCCACTGGTTTGCATGCTTTTTTCCTTCTCCCCACCCCCTGTCCTACATACTTCCTCTTCCTGACACTTCCACCTCAGGAGATATAAAGGACAGGATTTTCTAATGTAGGGAGATTAGATAGACTGCACTGCATTCTCTCTCATCAATAAAGATTGAACTGCATTCAGCTCAGCCATGAGTCCCCGGTCATCTGTCTCCCACCCTCGAAGCTAGCCCGGCATCTGGTGCCCGAACAGGGACCAGCACTGGGGCAATTCACTCAGGAATGAGCTTCAGTCTTTCATCCCTGGGCCCTGGGGCTGAAATTAATATCTAAGGACAAAAGAAGAGATGGACATTGTAATGCTCAGTGTCTGAGCCTGGGACTCAGGTTTGGGTATTTTTGTTTGTTTGGGGGTTTGTTTTGGTTTTTGTTTTTTGCCCCCAGCATTAACTGGAGATTGGTGCCAGCACTACAAATGTACTACTCCCAATGACCATTCATTCTTTTTTTCTCTTTTCTTTCTATTTGTATTTGATAGGATAGAGAGAAAATGAGAGATAAGGGGGAAATAGATAGATAGATAGATAGATAGGGAGGTGCCAAGTAGTGGAACACCTGGTTGAGCACATGTTACTATGCACAAGGACCCAGGTTTGAACCCCTAGACCCCACCTGCAGGGAGGAAGCTATTACAAGTGGTGAAGCAAGTCTGCAGGTGTCTTATCTCCCTTTCTATCTCCTCCTTCCCTCTCAATATATGGTTGTCTCTATTCAATAAATAAAGACCATTTAAAAACATTTAAGAGAGAGAGAGAGGCCTTGTGGACCTGCTTCACACCACTCGTGAAGCATCCCCCCTGTAGGTGAGGAGCAGGGACTCAAACTCAGGACCTTGTATATGGTAGTGTGTGCACTCAGCCAAGTGCACCTCTGCCCTGCTCCAGACTTTTCTGTCTACACTGCCCTCCACCACAGCACCCTGGTCTTCCCTGCTGATGGGCTCCTTCCATGTGGACACCTGCAGAGATGCACACAAGGTTCCTATCAGCTCTGTCCTCATTCATAGCAGCCGCTGCTGATACTCTGCAGGTCCTGGGCCCCTGCCATCCACTGCTCCCGCCCTCTTGAAGACACCGGGAAACTAAGGCATATCCCTGGCCCGTCACTGGCCAGGCGTGTTCTGTCTGTTCTGGCCACACAGGGAGAATTTCTGGGAGTGCTGTGGCCACTAGGCTTTCCAGCTCTTGACTCAATGGGAAGCGCAGGCCTTCTTCCCTGCTCCTCCTTTCTAGGAAACACTTCTTTCCTGTTCAACAGTATCCACTCACCCTTCTGACCCTCCATTCTCCCTTCTGCTGTCCTCTCCTCCTCTGTGAGAATGACCCAACCACAAAAGGCACTACAAACTCTGTGGGTACTGTTGTTAAAATTCGGAGGCTCCAGCTGGCCGGGCTAGCTTCACGGGCGGGTAACAGAGACGACCAGAGACATACGGCTGGGCAGGGAAGCTGTATTTCTTTATTCAGGAACAGCAATTCATAAACTAAACCAACCTAATCACCAAACAGAACTCTGCTGCCTCTTTCCCCCCGCGGTGGCGCAAGCACTCTTGAACTCTGGAACTCTGGAACCCTCTTGGGGTCCCTAGGGGTGGGGCCAAGCGGGCCCGCGAAACTAGCAGGACTGATCCAATTTTCTTGGCGGGGGAGAGTTAGAACAACCCAATGTAAAGCATACAACAATTCCCCCTTTTCTTTTTAACTAAATGACTACAGTAACAAGGGTGTGGGGTGAACAGAAACCTATATCGTACAGGCATTTTTAAAAAGGAAACTGGCACAAACATGGAGAAACATGTAAGCAAGTAACAAGAACCAGTGTGCTGCCAAGGGAAGGTCTGAGGGGGCTATATTTTTTTTTGCCTCTGTGGGCAAAACTTTATCAGCTTAAAAAAAAACATTTCTTGCCTCTGGGGGGCGTACTTGCCTCGACAGGCATTTGCATGGGGGTGGGGAACGGCCTAGAGTCCCAAAGGCAGCTGGCTGCAATTTACTTACTATGAAACAAAACTTGTTATTAGCATAACCACAGCACAATCTAACGTTTCTAGTAGAGAAGGAATTTGAGACTTTTACATATCAACAACATCTTTTAACCTTTTGTTACACCCATTCAAGATGGAGTCACACCCTAGTTGTGCGCAGGAAAGGAAACCTCAGGCATGAGAATAATTAGCATAGCCATTGTGCGATCTACCATTTCTAATAGAGAAGGTAATGGAGAGTTTTACATATCAACAAGTCTATTTAACCTTTTGTTTAGACCAACTTAGTTAAAATATATTGATTGTTAACTAATTTTTACCTCAGACTTTACATGTAAGTTAATTTTATCTTTATGAGAATTACGTTGAAAACCTTTTTCATTTAACTTTGACTAGTAAGAATTTAGCCTTAAAGTTACTGTTTACCAAACTTTAAACATACACATAAACATGGTCATTAATACACAAGGAGAGAAACCTTTGTTACGAAGACACGTCATTTTAAACACGAATTTAGATATGTACTGTCTTAGTTGTTGGGGGGGTGTGCGTTGTCCAGTGCTGGTCTCTTGGGCAGCTTCACTTCTAGGAATTGCAGGTTGCGATCTCTGTACAAATCTCTGCTTACTCTAGCTTGTCTGCCTTCAGACTGGACCGGCAGCTGGAGATCTCCTGTGTCTAGTTTCGGCAGGGAGCCCAAGGGACTGGGAGGTCCGGGATCATTCCAGAATTCATAGCACGAGGGCGGGCAGGCCAGCCTAGTAGAAGGCGTGGGCCTTCTACTAGGTGCTGAGGGGTGGCGGCCATGACAGGCCGCCGCAGCCCTGACCCATGGCCCTACCATGTCTGTTGCCCTGTTCCATGGCCCTGTCATATCTGCTGCCCTGCTCGCAGTGGCCGAGCAGCATGGAGGGATCACGCGTCCAGTGCCCTGCACCACGCGGTGGAGAGCGGGCTCATGTGGGCTGGCCTGCGTGCTGGCATTGGGCTCCTGCGTGGTGGCATCGGGCTCCTGCGTGTTGGCGTCGGGCTCCTGTGTGGTGGCATCGGGCTCCTGCATGCTGGCGTCAGCCTCCTGCAGGCTGCGGGGCTGCAGGGCTGCGGGCGCGGTGCGTGGGGTTGTCTGGGTGCAGCCGGCTGGCTGGCTGTTCCACCAGGTGGAAAAGGCAGCTCTGCGCCTCACCCCTTGCCCACTGGCTCTTCCCAACTCCTCTGGCTGTTTTGAGTTCACCCAAGCGAGTGGAAACCACAGAGTGGTCAAGAGATAAATGTTCCAGAAACAGCAAAACAGTCTCGTGAAGAAAGAGCAGAGGCCTTTGGAGATCTCTTCACAAGCAGAAGAGAAGGCCATAGTACATAGGTAGCCAAATTGTCTTCACTTATCTGAGAGATGCGCAGGTCAGGTCCACGTGGGCGCCATTTGTTGTTAAAATTCGGAGGCTCCAGCTGGCCGGGCTAGCTTCATGGGTGGGTAACAGAGATGACCAGAGACATACGGCTGGGCAGGGAAGCTGTATTTCTTTATTCAGGAACAACGATTCATAAACTAAACCAAACTAATCACCAAACAGAACTCTGCTGCCTCTTTCCCCCCGTGGCAGCGCAAGCACTCTCGAACTCTGGAATCCTCTCAGGGTTCCTAGGGGCGGGGCCAAGTGGGCCCGCGAAACTAACAGGACTGATCCAATTTTCTTGGTGGGGGAGAGCTAGAACAACCCAATGTAAAGCATACAACAGGGTACTGGGGAGTGGCCCATAGTGGGAGCAACTGGAGGCAAATCTACACATCAGGGAAGAAATAGCTTTGTGGGTTGGGGGGGGAGGGTGGCACATCAATTGAGCACACACATTACTATGAGCAAGGACCAGAGTTCAAGTCCCCACTCCCTACCTCTGAGGTACGGGGGTGGGGGTCACATTTTATAAGCAGTGAAGGAAGTACTGTAGATATCTCTCTGCCTCTCTCCCTCTCTCTTCCCTCTCAATTTCTCTCCTATCAAATAAATATTAGAAAGGAAGAGGCTCGGTGGGGGCTGGGCAGTGGCCCACCTGGTTAGTACCATGCACAAGTACCTGTGAGAGAACCAGGTCCGAGCCCAAACTCCCTACCTGCAGTGAGAACATTTCACCAGTGGTGAAGTGGGCTTGCAGGTGTCTGTCTTTCTCTCTCCCTCTCTATCTCCTCCTCCTTTCTCAATTTCTCTCTGTCCTAAATAATTGGGGGGGGGGAAGCCTGGAGGCAAAAGAAAAAAAAGAAAGAAGAAGAGAGAGAGAAGAAGGTAGGTAGGTAAGTAGGAAGGGAAAATAGAAAGGAAAAAAATGCCAGGAGTGATGGATTCATAGTGCTTATATTCATTCTCTCTATTCCTGCATTTGCTTTAATAAATTCTTGCTTTTCCAGAAGTCTCATGGAGTCTTTGTGATTCTTCATCATTTATCTACAACCCAGGAACCCCCGGGTTCCACGGGGGACCCCCAGACCTGCTTCACTCACAGCAGCCTTCACTGCATGGAAGGAAGTTTCAGTGCTACATTCTCTCTCTTACTCTCTGCTTCTACCAGAAACAAGAGGAGGAAGAGGAGGAGGAGTGAAGGAGAAAGGTTAGGAGGTAGAAGAGGAGGAGGGTTAAGGGAAAGGAGAGAGAAAGAAAGAAAGAAAGAAAGAAAGAAAGAAAGAAAGAAAGAAAGAAAGAAAGAAAGAATATTGGGTTGCATCTTGCGGGAGGGAGAAGAGACCGGAGCAGAGGGGGAACACAAATCTTTATTCACACGGGCACCCCAGAAATGGGCAAGAGCAGAGTGGTTCAGGCCTCGTGGAGCTAGCAAAATGGCCACCTCCCACTAAGCCTACCAACCCTTCTCTGGGTCTCATCACAGAAGAGAGGAGAGGAGCAAAAGGGCGAACCCATAGCATCAGAGGGCTTTATAGGATAAAAACTGGATGTGGCAAGTCGGGACGGGATTGGCTAGGAAGCAAGGTACTCTGGGAATAGGGTTTCAACTCTTGGGAATGGGAAAGGGGGTGGAGAAAACAAGGCACTCTGGGAAGCTAGGGTTTCAGCTCTAACGGGAATGGGTGATACCCTGAGGGTATCTGCACAATTACCCAAGAAAGAAAGAAAGAAAGAAAGAAAGAAAAGAAAGAAAGAAAGAAAGAAAGAAAGAAAGAAAGAAAGAAAGAAAGAAAGAAAGAAAGAAGGAAAGAAAGAAAGAAAGAAAGAAAGGAGGGAATGAAGGTGCAAAGGGTTGAGGAAGCAAGAGAGAAAGACAGACAGAAAGGGAGGGAAGGAGAGAGAGAAGAGACCTGCAGACTTTCTGACTAGAAGAGCCAGAAGGAAGGATTTAGGGCCACTACTCTAGTCAATTCCAGCAAGAAGAATAGAGAAACTTCCAGAAAGATCAGCAGTACAAAGGAGTCCAAACTCCTACATGTGAACTCTATCTAAACCTCAGGCTGAGCCTGAGCTGCACTAGCTTAACTGGGCCAATTGTAAAAAAAAAAAAAAAAAAAAAAAAAAAAAATTTAAATTTAAAAACTGGACGGATGTTGCAAAACAGAATTTGGAATTCTCATTCAGCCAATTCAACTTCCTGCAAAAAAACAAAGTTGACATTCCTTAGAGAATGAGTAGGGGGCCAGGTGGTGGCATACCTGGTTGAGCACACATGTCAGAATGTGCAAGGACCTGGGTTCAAGCACCTGCAGGGGGACAGCTTTGCGAGTGGTGAAGCAGGGCTGCAGGTGTCTCTCTGTCTCTCTCTCTCTCTTGCTCTATCACCTCTTCCCTCTCAATTTCTGGCTCTGGCTGTCTCTATCCAGTAAATAAAGATAACAAAAAAACAACATTAAGAGAGAATGGCTACAGAACTCAGTGTCTCTGTACCCCTCACACTAATCAATGTGCAGTCCTCAACTCTGAGACATTTGAAGAGACTAACTCAAAAGGACTGGCAGTTGAGGGAGATGGGCCTATGTGGGTCTGATATGTGCTTTAGCATGGATGGCTGACCCCCCCCCACCCCAGAAGCTCATCTATCAGTCTCCCTTTGGCATGTCAGCCTTGTGATTGAGTGAGATGTGGCAAGACTATGCGGTGTTGGGAAATTGTGCAGATGTGGTTGAGTTAGGCAGGGCCCACAAACCACCCTATGCTAGTATGGCCAGTCCCTTTATCTACATACCAATCTTCTGCTTTATCTTACAAATGACTAAAGGTCTCATGTTATCCCTTCAGGGTATTTCTAATTCCCCCCAGCTAAAGCCATAGCAACAGTAGCTAAGGAAGTTCCCAGCGTGGCTTTTCCTTTTCTCCACCCTCTTTCCTAGCCATCTCCGTTCCCAACTTGCCACTTCCAGTTTTACCCTATAAAGCCCACTTCTGTTCCTGGTCTCACTCTCTTTTCTCTCTTGCATCCTGACCTGGAGAAGGGCTGGTGTGCAGAGCGGGAAGCAGCCATTGTAGTTTGGCTCCACGTGGCTTAACCTGCTGTGCTCACACCTGACTCTGGAGCTCCTGCATGAATAAAGAATTGTATTACCACATCACCACGAGTTCCTGGTCTCTCTCCTGCGAAGCTAGCCTGGCAACTCGGGGGAATTCCAACCTTCCTATCAGCCTAGCCACATCACCCACCTTTCTGGTGGGTGTCACCTTCCTTATATTTTTATTTCCCTGTTCCTGCATCACCATCCATACCCTCTCATTGCCTTGCTCTCTTTTCCGTTACAAGGAGATATTGACCTAATTGGCCAGCTGGCTATTTCCCCTGCACAGATACCCCTTTATAAATTTGTAACTGCATCAATAAAATTGTTCCATTCCCCACAACAGGACCCTAAAGAGGTTCATATATCATCCGCTGCCATGGTATCCTGGAATACCCCTTTATCGAGTTCACTCCTGACTCATTCCCCCCGAAGGACCCTGACAGGCCTAAAGTGGTCTGGGAGTTTGAATTAACCAAGTAAGGACTCTAAAACAGCCTCTGTAGGGACATGGCTAGAGGTAAACTAGGTAAACTAATAAAGGGGCATAATGAACTACCTTAAGGTGTTGGTAGCACCCTACATCTCGAGAGATCTAACTGGTCACAATAGTACACATGTTTGTCATAACTTACTGGAATGGTATACACAAGACATTAGCAGCTCATCACATGTAAGTATAATGTTGAAAAAAGAAAGGCAAGAAGACTGAACTCCTGGGGGTGGGTACCATGTGATAACATACATTTGAAGAGGTGTGAAACTATGTGACTAGGAGCCGGGTGGCAGTGCACCTGGTTAAACACACACAGTGTGCAAGGATGTGCCTCTAGCCCCTGGTTCCCACCTTCAGGGGGAAAGCTTCACAAGTGTTGAAACAAGGCTGCAGGTTTCTCTCTGTCCCTCTCTGTCCCTCCTTTCCCTCTCTATCTCCTCCTCTTCCCCTCTCAATTTCTCTCTATAAATAAATAAGAAACTATAAGACTAAAACACTGTGTTGGATATCAGCATTCTCTCAGGAAAACAGATTAATTTTTAAAAAATAATTCTAAAATCTGAGCTCCATTTAATGATGTGTATGTTGAATGTACATAATGTAATCTGGTTGTTTTCTTACTTTGAAATCTATCCCACAGATGACAGAAAGCAAGGTTAATGTATACGGGAAGAAATGAATGGAGTAAATGATAATTACTGATCAGGGGAATAGAAATTCTTTTGACATGTCTAAAATTCCCCATAATCATTATTGAGAATACTACATGGCACCTTATTTAGGTGTGATGGAGAAAAAGATATCACTTCTCCCTCAAAGTCCATTGCCTAGATGAAGACAATACCCCAGACACCCAAAGGTTTTATGCCTGCCAAAAACTTTGAATTTTCAAGTTTACTTCAGAACTCTTCATTTCTCATTAAACCCCTGTTCCAAGTACCTTTCTTTGAGAAAATGGATAACCCTTGAGAACAGGAAAATGCAGAGGAAGAGAATGTAATTAGCTGAAGGAATGCAGTAAGTCTCTCACATGATTAACCAGAAGCATATGCAGCAAGCTTTCAAATTGATGTTTGCATTTATGTTCACAGCAAAATCTTCTAAAGATCATCCTCTCTTTCCACTCAGTAACTTCTGAGCTGGAGGAAGTCAGGGAGAGCATTGGGGGTTATTTAGTAGTTCCTGTAGCACAGTTCTCTCATTGTTAAAACTTAAAGGCTAGATGGGAGTCTGATGTGGTAGAAAGAACCAACAATAAAACATTTCACTCCAGCAATGACTCTAACTTGTAACCCAGTTGAAAAGTCACTTTTTGGTTTTCAGAGCCAAAAAGCTTTCTGGGAAACCCAAGCCCCAGCCTTAATTTCCCAGTAAGAGAGTGGGAGGCAGTATGAGACCACATAGCCTACTGCTTTCTTTGACTCTTAATTGCCTTATTTATTGATCAATTCATGGATTCATCATGTAAGAAGTTTTTAAATTCCAGTAACTACCATTTGCCAAAAACAAGACAAATCTCTGCTATAGGTTTATTTATTTAGTCACTAAGACTTTACTCCTGCAAGCCAACTTTCTCAGATAGAAAAAGGAGGGAGAGGGGAGCAGGAAATGCCACAGAATCAAAGTGATGGGCTGAGCTAAAACCTGACAGTTTGCTATTATTCACCAAGTAGTCACTAAAGTGCCAGTAATTTCTCTCAGAAGTTGGCTCACATTTACCCAACAAGGGGGAAAGAAATGGCATTATTTAACTATTCCTTACTTGAAGTGTTTCCTTATTTATGAACACACTCATGTCTTTATGCTGCTATAAAATAATAAATAGAAATCAGTGGAAAACTGCTCCTCGGTCTCCTAAACAACAGTAAGTGCACACAGATGAAAGATAACTGGGAAGTCTACCAAGAAGAAAAGAACTCTACCATGTTCAGCTGTGAACTCTACCAAGAACTCTACCAAGTTTAACTGTGACTCTACAAAGAACTCTACCAAGTTAAACTGTGAACTCTAACAAGAAGAACTCCACCAAGTTCAACTGTGAACTCTAACAAGAAGAACTCTATCAAGTTCAGCTGTGAACTCTACCAAGAAGACTTCTGTTAAGTTAAACTGTGAACTCTACCAAGAACTCCACCAAGTTCAACTGTGAACTCTACCAAGAAGAATTCTACCAAATTAAACTGTGAACTCTACCAAGAAGAACTCTACCAAGTTCAACTGTGAACTTTACCAAGAAGAACTCTACCAAGTTCAACTGTGAACTCTACCAAGAACTCCACCAAGTTCATCTGTGAACTCTACCAAGAAGAATTCTACCAAATTAAACAGCAAACTCTACCAAGAAGAACTCTACTAAGTTCAACTGTGAATTCTACCAAGAAGAACACTACCTGGGGGGTGGGAGAATAACACAGGTCCAAAAAGGATGATAAAGGACCTAGTGGGGGTTGTATTGTTATATGGAAAACTGGCAGATGTTATGCATGTAGAAACTATTGTATTTACTGTTGAATGTAAAACATTAATTCCTCAATAAAGAAATTAAAAAATGTAAAAAAAAAAAGAAGAACTCTATCAAGTTCAGCTATGAACTCTACCAAGAAGAACTCTACCATGTTCTACCATGAGCTCTACCAAGAAGAACTTTATCAAGTTCAGCTGTGAACTCTACTAAGAAGAAAAGGACTCTACTAAGTTCAACTGTGAACTCTTCCAAGAATAAAAGAATTTAAAAGATCAAACCTTCACTCTCCCTGGGAACAGCTCTATTAGGCTGGGGATGGAGGTGTCATCATTCAGCACAAAAGGCTTTTTCTCCTTTTGGTATGCATGAGACCCCTTCTGTTTCATTTGGTTTAAATCTCCCCTGCTTAACACTATTCTATTTACATAACCACTTCGTTCTATTTACATAACCACTGTTAACAAGTACCACCCTCCCTCCAGGGCATTGGTGGTTCAGTGATAGGATTCTCGCCTGCTCCACCCCCTCCTTGTCACACTCTGATTTTCACCAGTCACTTTTCTCTCCACCCTCTCTATGTCACATCCTGTTTTCCACCCTACTTGGCAAGTATATATAAAGACAGCATTGTGAGTTTTACAGTAACTTGAGTTTAGCTTAGCTCGTCTTAGATTGTGCTGCATCCTGCATGAATAAAGAGATACTGCCTACAGCTCAACCATGAGTCCCTGGTCGTCTGTTACCCGCCCATGAAGCCAGCTTGGCGAAAACAATATAACCCGTCGAAAACAACATTCTCCCAGGTAGTACAGAGAGACCCAGAATAGTTCAGGCCAGGGGGAGAGTCAGAGTGGTTAGTGCTTTGACATTACTTGGTCCAAGTCCCAGTTCCTTGGAATTTCTGACTCAGTGACACCAGAAGCCTAAAGTATAGTCTATACAAGAAAGAAAAGCATCCCCAGTGTGAGAAAGACCACAGAATAGTGGCACCAAGATAAGGGCACATACCTTTTCTGCATGGATAATGCCTGAGGAATGAGGAGAGGGTAGATAAAAATCCTGGAAAAGAAATGGGAATAGAAGAGGGGGCATGTCACCTGGGTTTGAGTAATTCTGGAAAGTAGTTTGATGTGTGCGAGAGGTGTGGACTGGGGTGGCTGTGAGCAGAGTCAGGGGACATTCAGAGTAGACAAAAATAGGCCTGCTGGTAGGAATGCTGGAAGGTCTGCCAATAAGCAGAGCCCTAATCCCAGCCTGGTTACAGTCAGAGAAGTAGGTGGCTTCAGGGCCACCTTCAAGAAGCAAAAAATATAAGCTAGGTAAGTACAGCTGGCTACAAAAACCTAAAGATACAGGGGCTTCTGTGGAAAACTGGAGATTTCTCAAAGCATTAAAAATGGACCTACCAACAGTTAAAAATGATGAGGTCATCTCTTTTGCAGTATTATGGTCAGAACTTGTGTTGAGCAAGATAAAGTCAGAAAGAGAAGGACCAATACTGAATGACTCCACTCATAGGCATATCTTTTAAAAAAAAAAGTTACTTATTTATTTATTCCTTTTTTGTTTCCCTTGCTACTTTATTGTTGTAGTTATTATTGTTGTTGATATTGATGTTATTGTTGGATAGGTCAGAGAGAAATGGAGAGAGGAGGGGAAGACAGAGAGGGGGAGAGAAAGATAGACACCTGCAGACCTGCTTCACTGCCTGTGAAGTCACTCCCCCTGCAGGTGGGGAACCAGGGGTTTGAACTGGGATCCTTATGCCAGTCCTTGCACTTGACTCCCTTATAGACAGATCTTAAGCAAAAAAAAAAAAAAAAGACAATAAGGGAAAACATAAAGTGAGACTTGGACTGGGTGAGGTGTCTTGTGCCAAAATAAAGGATTCTGGGTAAGTGGGGATGGGATGGGATGGGATGGAATGAAGGGGTGGAAAAGGGTGATGAAACAAGGACCGAAAAGGAAAAGACAAAACAAAACTTGAACTAAATGTGTGTACTGCACAAATCTGGAAAGGGAGGAGATGGGAAGGATAAAGAAAGCCTTGGGGTCTTGATGTACCCATGTGTCAATAATCATACTAATAAGCCATTAACTCCCTCAATAAAATGGACAAAGGGGGAACAATGGAAACAAAAATGGACCTACCATACAATCCAGCAATTCCTCTCCTGGAGGTCTACCCAAAGAACACAGAACACCTATCCAAAGAGATTCATGCGTGCCTATGTTCATGACATCATTATTTGTAATGGTCTAAGGCTGAGAAGACAGCATAATGGCCATACACAAGGACTTCCAAGCCTGAGGCTCCCCTATTCCAGGTTCAATCCCCAGTACCACCATAAATCGGGCTGAACAGTGTTTTAGTTAAATTTTACTTCTTATTCCCTTTTGCCAGATTTTCTGCTCTCTTACCTACCTCCAAGTCTCTTTCTGGCTATGCATTAGCTAATCATCCATTAGTTTCCCTTTCCCTCTCTTCCACCCTGTACTCTATAAACCACCATTTTTTAGACAGGGACAGAGAAGTAGGGAGAGAGTCAAAGAGACCACAACACCAAAGCTTTTTTCTATGCCATGGGGGCCAGGCTCAAAGCTGAGTCCTGCACATGACAAAGCAGCACACTACACACAGAAGCTATTTCACCGATGTGGCCACCATGATTATCACTGCCTTGCTAATACTTTCAATCCCCTGGTTGAATCCTGCTCAGAAAATAGCCAGGCATCTGAGGCTTATCTTCTACCTTTCTAGTCCTTGAACTGAGCCGCTGAATATTGCCAGAGAAAGTCACCAACCGAGCTCATTGATTGGTTTCTGAATATTGCCTGAGTTGATTCTGATTATCAGGACCTTTTCAGGCACCATGAAGACAGTGAAGAAGCAGACAGACAAAACGCTACCCTCTTTAAAAAAAAAAAAAAAAAAAAAAAAGGTTTATTTATTTATTTATTTTCCCCTTTGTTGCCCTTGTTGTTTGACATTATTGTGGTTATTGATGTCATTGTTGTTGGATAGGACAGAGAGAAATGGAGAGAGGAGGGGAAGACAGAGAGGGGAAGAGAAAGACAGACACCTGCAGACCTGCTTCACCACTTGTGAAGCGACTCCCCTGCAGGTGGGGAGCCGGGGCTTGAACCGGGATCCTTCCGCTGGTCCTTGCGCTTTGCGACGTGCGCTTAACCTCCTACACCACCACCTGACTCCCGCTACCCTCTTTTTTATTTTATTTATTATTGGATAAAGACAGAGAGAAACTGAGAGGGGAAGGGGAGACAGAGAGGAAAAGAGACAGAAAGATACCTGCAGTCCAGCTTCACCATCTGTGAAGCATTCTCCTTGCAGGTGGGGACCAGGGGATTGAACCTGGGTCCTGTGCATTGTAACATGAGCACTTAACCAGGTGCGTCACTACCCGGTGCCCAAGATGCTACTCTCTGGAGCCTACATGCTAATAGACAGGCCTCACTTGAAACTTCTCAACTCAAATGCACTTACAGAAGTTCAGAGGATGGGCAGAATCTTCACCAGAGAAGTTGCCCAAACTGCCAATGGACATATGAAAAAAATGAATAAAGTCTCTTGCTATCAAATAAATGTAAATAAAAGCAAATAAAAACATGTCATCATACATCAGAAAGGAGAGAAACAACAGATACTGGAGAGGAGAAGAAGGGTCACTTCTGCACTGCTGATGGAAGTGGAAATTGATCTAACCCCTACAGTAAACAGTCTAGAGACTGCTCAGAACACTAGAAATGGACCTGCCCTTTCATCTAGCAATTCCTTTCCTGGGTAATGTATCCAAAAAAAATCTATCAAATGAGATTTATGTGCACTAGTACACCTGTGTTCATAACCCTATAATTTGTAATTATCTCAAACCTGGAAACAACCCAGATGCCCAGCAATATATGAGTAGCCAAGAAAGTTGCAGTATATAAGCACAAATGAATACTCAGCTGGTAGAAATAATAGAGGGGGTTGGGCGGTAGCACAGTGGGTTAAGCACACATGGCACAAAGTACATGGACAGTTGTAAGGATCCCAGTTCCGACCCCCCAGATCCCCACCTGAAGAGAGGGTCACTTCACAGCAGTGAAGCAGGTTTGCAAGTGTCTATATTTCTCTCCCCTCTCTGTCTTCCCTCCTCTCTTGATTTCTCTCTGTCTTATCCAACAACAACAATAACAACAACAACAAGGGCAGCAAAAATGGGGGGGAAAGGCCTCCAGGAGTAGTGGATTCATAGTGCAGGCACAGAGCCCCAGCAATAACCCTGGATGCAAAAGAAGAAGGAGAAGAAGGAGGAGGAGAAGAAAAGAAATGGAAGACACTGTCCCCTTTTACACATCATGGATGGAAGTTGAGGGAATCCTGCTAAGTGAGATAAGCCAGAAAGAGAAGGACAAATATGGAGAAGCTTGGTTGAAAATCCCCTTTCCTTTAAATATATATATACATATATACATATATACATATATACATATATTTTGAGAGGACAGAGAGAAAATGAGAGGGGAGAGGGAGATAGACAGGGAAAGAGAAACAGAGATACCTACAGTTCAGCTTCACTGCTTATGAAGTTTCCTCCCTGCAGGTGGGGACCAGGGGATTGAACCCAGATCCCTGTGAACTATAATGTGTGCTCTCTACCAAATGGGCCACCACCTGGCCCCAATTCCCTGTTTCTTTATGCCTCTTTCATCTCTTGGTTTCTAGATGCTCCAAGATTCCCCTTGTCTTGTTAGTTACTTCACCTCAATCTCTGCCTGCTTTTGCCTTAAACTCTTAAGAACTGGTTTTTCTCATACAATCTTCTCTCCTACAGAACAGTTAGTTGGTTGGTTGGTTGGTTGGTTGGTTGGTTGGTTGGTTGGTTTGTCATCACTGGGCTTTTACTTCTCTAGGCCAACTTTTTCAGACAGAGAGAAACAGGGGACCAGGCAGTAGTAGTTATGAACACATAACCACGTGGTTATGTCTTCATATTACAGTGTGCAAGGGCCCAGGTTTAAACCCCTGGTCCCCATATGGAAGGGGAAAGCTTCACGAGTGGTGAAGCAGAGCTACATGTATCTCTCACTCTGCCTCTATCTCCTCCTTCCTCTCGATTTCTGGCTGTCTCTATTGAATAATTAAAGATAATAAAATTCAAAAACAAAGCTAAAGAAACAGAGGCAGCAGAAGAGAGACACCACAGCATATAAGCTTCCTCTAAGTGAGGTGGGGGCCGCACTTAAATCTGAGTTGAGCACAGCGCAAGGTACCGCACTATCAGGGTGAGTCATTTTGCCTGCCCTTGAAAATGCACTTGTTATCTGCCAGGGCACCTTCCTCTTAGCAGTCCCTCCATAGCAGTCAGGCTGAGAGCTAATTCAGGCAACCAGAAGCATCACCAACTTTGCTCCAGAGGAGAATGGAAGTGTGAGGAGAAGCATTGGTATATGTGCGCACGCCAGGCTGTCAGACTCAATAGCTAGCCTCCTGCTTTGTGGGCCTGCTATGTTCACAAGAGTTAGTAGTAGAGAAGCCCACGCCTGGAGTGCATTTACTGTGAGGACTCTCAAGTATTTTGTATGGTTTAGCAATGTAATCCTCACAAGGTAAAGAGTTGTTTTGTTCTTTCCTGTTCTACTTGCTAATACTGAAACTCTGAAAGCTAAAGTGATCCACCCAGAGTCACACTGGCCAGACATTGATAAGAGTCGAAATATACCTGGGGAGTGTGACCCCCACTCCCAGGCCTGAATTCTGAACACTTACCTTCACCTCCTTTCTGTAGATTCACAGTCAAATATCGAGAAGTATCAATGTAGATAGCCTTAATTATAAAGCCCAAGTCATTTTGAAAGGACATCGGGGTGGAACCTCAGACATTTAGAATTAGAAACGGCCTCATGACAATAGTAGCTATTATTTCTCCTGAAAGCCCAGCTGTGCAGCTGTTTTTGTCAATTCTGTCTTTGCAGCAATGCAGCGTTGGGGTGAAACCAGGGACACTGTCTTCAGAGACAGGCAAAGGCCTCACAGAAGTGGGTGATCCATTATGAACAAATCACTTGCCCTCTCTCAGCCTGTTTTCTTAACTGTAAAGTGGGGATTATGACAGTACTATCTTGTTGGGCATTTGTGTTATCTTGTTGGGCATTTGTGAGAAAGGAAATCGCTTCTTCCTGCCTCAGAAAGGAATATTTGGGAGTCGGGCGGTAGTGCAGCGAGTTAACCATAGGTGGCGCAAAGTGCAAGGACTGGCGTAAGGATCCCAGTTCCAGCCCCTGGCTCTCCACCTGCAGGGGCATCATTTCACAAGTGGTGAAGCAGGTCTGCAGGTGTCTTTCTTTCTTATTTTATTTTTAAATATTTATTTATTTATTTTCCCTTTTGTTGCCCTTGTTTTTTATTGTTGTAGTTCTTGTTGTTATTAATGGTATGTTGTCGTTGTTAGATAGGACAGAGAGAAATGGAGAGAGGAGGGGAAGACAGAGAGGGGGAGAGAAAGTTAGACACCTGCAGACCTGCTTCACCGCCTGTGAAGCGACTCCCCTGCAGGTGGGGAGCCGGGGGCTCGAACTGGGATCCTTACACCGTTCCTAGGGCTTTGCGCCACATGCACTTAACCCACTGAGCTACTGCCTGACTCCCTGCAGGTGTCTTTCTCTCTCTCTCTGTCTTCCCGTCCTCTCTCCATTTCTTTCTGTCCTATCCAACAATGACATCAACCAATAACAACAACAATAACCACAACAATAAAACAACACAACAAAAAAAGGGAATAAATATTTTTTAAAAGGAATACTTGCTGTGATTACTTACATCAAAGAAATGACTGGGACTGGCAAAGTAACTCACTTGGATAGAATTAGAAACGGCCTTCGGAGGCATGCAGAGGAAGGTGAAGGCTCATCCCATCTACCTCAGAGAAGCCAGCCAAGATGGCGGAGCACCAAGATGGCAAAGCACCAAGATGACACTGTGGATGCTCAGTGAGGGGGTGGCAGACTGTTCTACCAGTTGCCACAGGGGATGTCGTGGGTTGGTCTGGAAGTGGCATTCCTCACTGTTGCACTCCTCCTTTGGAGAGAGCCAGCCTTGCTACAAGCAAGGGCTGAGAAAGCAAATAGCTCCAGAGGAAGTGCCGCCATTTTCCTCCCAGCTCCCTCTGAGGCATTTTCCTCCCCCTCACTTGAGACAACTGTCCACAGTCACTGGGAGGGTAGGAAGCATCTACTGATTTCTTAAGATACAATTATTATGACTGTTACTCTGTCAGTGCCAGGTGGCTGACAAAGAGCTGAAATTTATCAGAGAGAAAGGACTAAAATGATACAGACCTCTAGAGAAGCTGGGAGGAGGGGCTTGGTGACTGCAGGATCCCAGAAAAGCATTTCAAAAGAAGGCAGTAGAGTGTTATTATAGACAAAATCCACGAAAGAAAAGAGAAACAGTCAGGAATATAGCTCAGTCTATCAGAGTATTAGACTTGCATGCTGAGCCATGTTCTGGTATTTGTCTCTTTCTGCCTCTTGTGAAAAATAAATAAAATCCCTTTAAAAATAAAGAAAAGGGGAGCCGGGTGACTATGGCAGCTGCCATAGTCAACAACTAAAGTCCTAGGCCACTAGTTTTTCATAAAACTTCCCAAGTTAGGGAGTCAGGCGGTAGCACAGTGGGTTAAGCACACATGGCCCAAAGTGCAAGGACCAGCATAAGGATCCTGGTTCCAGCCCCCGGCTCCCCACCTGCAGGGGAGTCGCTTCACAAGCAGTGAAGCAGGTCTGCAGGTGTCTTTCTCTCCCCCCTCTCTGTCTTCCCCTCCTCTCTCCATTTCTCTCTGTCCTATCCATCAACAATGACAGCAATAACAACTACAACAATAAAACAACAAGGGCAACAGAAGGGAATAAATAAATATTTAAAAAAAAAAAACTTCCCAAGTTAAGCTTACATTTGTGCTTTTTCAGAATTCTTATGCCCCTCCCCCCCCCAAAAAAAAAGAAGAGAGAAGACAGTGGGTTAAAAAGCAAAGAAGGGAGAGGAGGAAGAGGAGGAGGAGGAGGAGGGGCAAGCAGAGGGGGAGGGGCAAGAGGAGGAGAACCATTTCACTGCTTACCAGTGAAAAATGGCATCACACAGCACAATGGCTATTTCTGGAAAATTCACTCTCCTTCAGAGATGAAAACCAAATCAGATGGTTTTTCCACTTGGTCAGTTTTAAAGAGTCCAGGCCGAGGGAGGACTAGCTCAGTAATAGGCTTTAAGTAGGACTCCATTAAAAATGCATGACATAATAAGAAATGGAACTTGTCTTGCAAAGATTTGTACATTCTCTAGCAAAGTATCTTCTCGGTCCACTTTGCCTCTCCCCAAAGACCAAAATGCTGACTTGTCAGGGTTTTTTCTCTACTTCTTTTCTAGTTCATGTTACCCTTCCTCTCAGGCTTGTCTACTCTTTTCTTTTCCTACTGTACACAACGAACAATGCCAGACTCTTCCTCTGGAATGTGTGACACAATAAAGCATGAGCATGGTCTTTTGCTAGACCTAGATCTTTAGTGCCTCAGAACTGTAGTGACAAAAAAAGAGAATGTATCAGGGGGAAACATTATGTCCATTTTTTTTCACAGGTCTATCTACTCAAGAATATACAATAAATCAGGAGTCGGATGGTAGTGCAGCGGGTTAAGCGCACGAGGCTGGAAGCGCGAGGACTGGCATAAGGATCCCCCACCCCCGCTCCCCACCTGCAGGGGACTTGCTTCACAAGTGGTGAAGCAGGTCTGCAGGTGTCTTTCTTTCCCCCTCTCTGTCTTCCCCTCCTCTCTCCATTTCTCTCTGTCCTATCCAACAATGACAACATCAGTAACAACAACAACAATAATAACTACAACAATAAAACAACAAGGGCAACAAATGGGACAATAAATAAATAAATAAATATTTTAAAAAGAGGCCTAAAAATAGACTTCCTAGCTTCTCCCAACATGGAGACCCCAAATCTCATCTGCTCAATTCTTACCTTTATGTTCCTGACTATTAAATAATTTGCTCTACTTTATATCTTAATGCTTTTCAGCCACCACATTACAGATGCTACCATGATGCCAACCGGACTTCCCTGAGCAGACGACCTCATCAATGTGTCCCAGAACCCCACTTTCTCAGAGCCCTACCCCACTAAGGAAAGATAAAAACAGGCTGAGAATATGGATCTACCTGTCAATGCCCATGTCCAGTGCAGAAGCAATTACAGAAGCCAGACCTTCTACGTTCTGCACCCCAGAAAGATCTATGGTCCATACTCCCAGAGGGAAAAAGACTAGGGACCTCTTCCAATGGAGGGGAGGAGATATGAAACTCTGGTGGTGGGAACTGTATGGAATTGTGCCCCTCTTATCCCACAATCTTGTTAATCATTATTAAATCACTAATAAAAAAAAGAAAGAGAGAGAGAGAGAAAGAAAGAAACTGTGTCTCTAAGGATGGATGGATGGGTGAATGGAATATTGAAAGAATCAACAACACCTCATCCAGGGCAAAACAAAAGAATAATTTAAGTTCGAGATTTTCCCCAGTTCTCTTGCTCCTCTCTTCACTGCATAGCAGGAAGTGAGAAGACAAACTATCTAGGAAGGGGATGGGATACAGAGTTCTGGTGGTGGGAATTGTGTGGAGTTGTACCCCTCTTATCCTATGGTTTTGTCAGTGTTTCCTTTTTATAAATAAAAAATTTAAAAATAAAAAACCCAGAACATTGGGGCCATAAATCCCAGCTGACTGCAATTAGAAGAGCTCTAGCAAAAGTAAGTGGCAAAAGAGGCGGGAAAGCTCAAATTAGACATAACGAGTCTTGGAAAGCATCCACATTTTCAATAACAGGAACCCATCGATCATAACAGTTCAGACACAAGAAGAAACAAAAGTGGATCCAAAGGCCAAACAGCTGTAAGCCTGTGGGATCGAAACTCTGGAAAAAGTGGGTGACCGATTGACAGATGCTGATGGAGAGGGGTGAGGGTAGGGGTTGCAGAGGGCCTGGGTCTGGTCCAGCCTACCTCACAGAGAGAGAGAGAGAGAGAGAGAAAGAGAGAGAAAGAGAGAGAGGGTGTATAGCACCGCTAAAGTACCACTGGTAGGAGCCACAGGCAGGAGGGTGGGAGGGTGGGGGGGGGTTAGTGGTCTGACGACAGTGATCTCTGATCCCGACTTCACCTGACTGTTCAAAAAGTTTTCCAAGGAACAACACTGGACTCAAAACTCAGTGTGAAGACACAGGCAGAGTGAGTTTGAGTGGAGAGATTAACTGCTCCACGCAGAGACCCTGAGGTGCAAGGAAGAAGAATAGGGATCAGAGTTCCATGGGACATGGAAGCAAGAGTGACACAAGAAACCATTACAAAGTTTTTTTTTTATACATTTTTTAGTATTTTTATCTATTATTGGATTGAGACAGAGAGAAATTGAGAGGAAAGGGGAAGATAAGAAAAGGAGAGACAGAGAAGCCTCTGCAGCTCTGCTTTATTACTCTTGGAAGCTTCCCCCTTGCAGGTGGGAGCTAGGGACTTAAACCTGGGTCCTTGCACACTGTAATGTGTGCGTTTAACCAGGTATGCCACTGAATGGCCCCATGAAGACTTTTTTTTTAATAAAAATTAAGGGGGGCAGGTGGTGGCACACCTGGTTGAGCACACATATTACAGTGCACAAGGGCCTGGGTTCAAGCCCCAGTCCCCACCTGCAGGGGGAAGGCTTTACGAGTGGTGAAGCAGGTTTGCAGGTGTCTCTCTGTCTCTCTCCTCTCTACCTCCCCTCCCCCTCTCCATTCCTGGCTGTCTCTATCCAAAAAATAAATAAAGATAAAAACAAATTTTAAAAATAATAAAAATTTTTTTTTTAAATGGAGGTAGACCTAGGTGGGGGGGGGGGGCTAGAGTGTCCTGTGGAAAACTGAGAAATGTTATACAAGTGCAAACTTCTGTATCTGACTGTCAACTATAAACCATTAATTCCCTCCCCATATGAAAATTTTAAAAGACTGGGAAAAAATGAAAAATGTAAATTACTTATGAGCTGTTGTGCTGTGACGCAGAGGAGAGAGAGAGAGAGAGGGGAGACCTGGAGCAGAGAGGGAACACAATTCTTTATTTGCGCAGGCACCTCAGAGTTGGGTGAGAGTGCAGTGGTTCGGGCCACGTGGAGCTAGCAAAAATGCCGCCTCCTACTACATGCCACACCCTTCCATTCACCAATGTGAAAAACAGGCAAGAGAGAGAGAGGCGCAGAAGAAGAAGGGCTTTATAGGGCAAAAACCAGGAGTGATGAGCCAGGACAGGATTGGTTGGGAAGGGCACTTCGAGAATATCGTATTAACTCTCACGGGAACTGGAACTAGCCTGAGGGGACAACATGGGGAACAGGTGCTCCGAGAATGTCCCAACTCTTGCAGGAACTGGCACTAGCCTGAGGGGACATCTGCACAGCATCTCCCCCTTTCTTTTTAACCTAATGGCCACAGTATAGGAAATTTAGAGTGGAGCAGGCTTAAATGTCTTTTAAGGAATGCCATTCTCAGGTGGGAAGATGTAGGATGTTTTTGTGGGGGAGGGAAGACTTACATGGCCGCCAACCTTGTGAGATTATGTGTCCCCCCTGTGCTCAACCCCTCTGTAGAGAGAGACTTACCTGGAGCGACTCATCTCATAGGTTAAGCTCTGTCAGGCTCCACCATATATGAGCCAGTAAAGGGGGGGATTAATGGAGATTAACTTAGTAAAGGGAGGGGAGTCACATCCATCCAGAAATGTTTATAGCCACACTATCCACAACAGTCAAATGTGGAATTAGCCTAAATCCCCATTGACCTATGACTAGATAAAGAAGGGTTTGATGTATTGCATCATCGAAGTAGAAGTCTCTGGGGGGAGGGAGGATTTCCAGGTCCACCTTAGGGGGGGTGGCAGTGGGGACACAGACCTTTGGTGGTAAGAATGGTGGGAAACTCAACTCTTATTCACTTGTAATCTTATAAATAAATCATTATCGATGCAACATGCTGGGGGAGAGGGAAGAGGTGGAATATTTCAAGTTCTTGAACTGCCTAGATTTCAATTCTGAGTATATATTCCTGTAAGTATGTAATGTTTCCAAGGTGTAAGTGGATTGAATTCTGACACTGGGATTACATTGTTCATGCATTTCTAAAAATCACTCTTAAAAAAAAAAAAAGGGGTCGGGGGGTAGCACAGCGGGTTAAGTGCATGTGGCACAAAGTGCAAGGACCGGTGTTAAGGATCCTGGTTGGAGCCCCTGGCTCCTCAGCAGCAGGGGAGTTGCTTCACAGGCAGTGAAGCAGATCTGCAGGTATCTATCTTTCTCTCCCCTCTCTGTCTTCCCCTCCTCTCTCCATTTCTCTGTCCTATCTAACAACAACAACAACAATAACAACAATAATAATAATAACCACAACAATGGTAAAAACAACTAGGGTAACAAAAAGGGGAAAAATGGCCTCCGGGAGCAGCAGATTCGTGGTGCAGGCACCGAGCCCCAGGAATAACCCTGGAGGCAATTAAAAAAAAAACTAAGTTACCTATAAGCTTAGACCAGATAGATCAGAATCACCGGGTCTTATTGATATCTAAGATACTGTTAATAGCAGACATCATTAGATGACATAAAACATGATGAGGACAAAAAGACAGTATAGGAAGCCCTAACCAATGGGATTTTCAAAGAAAAAAAAAGGTTGTGGGATGGGGTCAGACAGTGGTGTATTCAATTGAGAGCATGTGTTACCATGCACAAGGACCCGAGTTCAAGCCCTTAATTCCCACCTGTGGGAGAAGGTTTCATGAGCAGTGGGACAGAAGGAAGGGAGGAAGGAAGGAAGGGAGGGAGGAAGGAAGGAAGGAAGGAAGGAAGGAAGAAGGAAGGAAGGAAGGAAGAAGGAAAGAGGAAGGAAGAAAGGATGGGTGGGAGAGAGGGAGAAAGGATGGGAGGAAGGAAGGAAAGAAGGGAGGGAGGAAGGGAGGGAGAGAGGAAGGGAGGGAGGGAGGAAGGAAGGAAGGAAGGAAGGAAGGAGGGAAGGAAGGAGGGAAGGGAGGGAGGACCGCTTCACTCCTGTGAGAATGTCATACATCAGAAAAGGTAGCAGCAACAAATGCTGGAGAGGTACTAAGTAAGCTATTAAGCTATTTAATCTTTCTTTCTTTTCCCCCCCATCATTTCCCATTCTTTCTTTCTTTCTTTCTCCCAACCTTTCCTTCTTTCTTCACTCCTCCCTCCCTCCCTCCCTTCTCTTGTGTTTCTGGTCCTCCTTGTGTGAAATCACACCTCTCCAGGCTGATTCTCTTATTCTTTTTCTTTCAGATAGAGAGACAGAGAGGAACAGAGAGATAGAGGGGGGAGGGAGGAAGAGCATTTTGCCATCTGAGGCGCTCGCCCAAGTGCCAGGGCGCCCCCTCTGTGGTGCTGGAGAGGTTGTGGGGTGAAAGGAACCCTCCTGCACTACTGGTGGGAATGTCAATTGGTCCAACCTCTGTGGAGAACAGTCTGGAGAACTTTCAGAAGGCTAGAAATGGACCTACCCTATGACCCTGCAATTCCTCTCCTGGGGATATATCCTAAGGAACCCAACACAGCCATCCAAAAAGATCTGTGTACACATATGTTCTTAGCAGCACAATTTGTAATAGTCAAAACCTGGAAGCAGCCAAGGTGTCCAACAATAAATGAGTGGCTGAGCAAGTTGTGGTCTAAATATACACAATGGAATACTACTCAGCTATTAAAAACAGTGACAGACAACCTCACCAATGTGTCCTGGAGCTCCGCTTCCCCAGAGCCCTTCCCCACTAGGCTTTCCCTCTTTCAGAGAGACAGGCTGGGAGTATGGATCGACGTGTCAACGATCATGTTCAGCGGAGAAGCAATGACAGAAGCCAGACCTTCCACCTTCTGCATCCCACAATGACCTTGGGTCCATACTCCCAGAGGGTTAAAGAATAGGAAAGCTATCAGGGGAGGGGATGGGATACAGAGTTCTGGTGGTGGGGATTGTGTGGAGTTGTATTCCTTTTATCCTAAGGTTTAGTCAATGTTTCCTTTTTATAAATAAAAATTTTTTTAAAAAAAGTGACTTCACCGTTTTCAGCCCTTTTGGATGGAGCTTGAAAAAAATCATGTTAAGTGAATTCAGTCAGAAACAGAAGGATGACTATAGGATGGTCTCACTCTCAGGCAGAAGTTGAAAAACAAGATCAGAAGAGAAAACACAAGTAGAACCTGAACTGAAGTTGGCGTATTGCACCAAAGTCAAACACTCTGGAGGGTGGTCTGGGAGGTGGCGCGGTGGATAAAGCATGGGACTTTCAAGCATGAGGTCCTGAATTCAATCCCCAGCAGCACATGTACCAGGGTGATGCCTGGTTCTTTCTCTCTCCTCCTATGTTTCACATTAATAAATAAATAAAATCTTTTTTAAAAGCCTCTGGGGTGGTTAGGGGGTGAGAATACAGATCCAAAAAGGATGACAGAGAACCTAAAGGAAGTTGTATTGTTATATGGAAAACTGGGAAATGTTATGCACGTACAAATTATTATATTTACTGTCAAATGTAAAACATTAATCCCCCAATAAAGAAATTTAAAAAAAAAGGAGGGATGGAGGGAGGAGAGAGGGAGGGAGGGATGGAGAGAGGGAGGGGGGAGAGAAGTAGGGAGGAAGGAAGGAAAGAAGGGAAGGAGGGAGAGAAGGAAGGGAGGAAAGGAGGGAGGAAGGGAGAGGAGGGAGGAAGGGAGAGAAGGAGGGAGGAAGGGGAGGGAGGGAGGAAGGAAGGGAGGGAGGGAGGGAGATTAAGAGGGAGGGAGGGGAGGGACAGAGGCGGCGGAGGAAGGAAGGAAGGAAGGAAGGAAGGAAGGAAGGAAGGAAGGAAGGAAGGAAGGGAGGGAGGGAGGAAGGAAGGAGCAAACTGAGGACACACCAAGGCACCTCTCCACCAACTGACTGAACAGAAGGCTCCCTGCAGCACTTGCCCCAGAAGGGGAGAGGCATGAAGTGACCTCTCAACACTCACAAGCTGGATTTCTGAAGCCTGTGACTGATTCATATGCAGAGCCATGCAAACATCTGCCAGATGTCTCCCCACCCTTGTCTCTGCTGATGACATTTCTAATCGTGTGTTCTTGCTGAGTCGGCTGCTGCAAGCAGGACCAGATAGGGCAGAAATTAGGGG
The DNA here is from genome assembly GCF_950295315.1 of Erinaceus europaeus. Taxonomy (NCBI): domain Eukaryota; kingdom Metazoa; phylum Chordata; class Mammalia; order Eulipotyphla; family Erinaceidae; genus Erinaceus; species Erinaceus europaeus. The sequence continues at coordinate 16,627,314 of NC_080163.1, forward strand.
GCTGGTACCCCATTAGGGAAAGATGGGACAGGCTGGGGGATGTGGATCGACCTGCCAATGCCCATGTCCAGCAGAGAAGCAATTACAGAAGCCAGACCCCCTACCTTCTGCATCCCCAAAAGAATTTTGGTTCACACTCCCAGAGGTGGGGAAATGATAGGGGAAAGATGACCAGAGAGGCCTCTGAACTCCAATTCCATCAGGACCTAGAGAGAGAAAAGGAAAAAAAAAAAAAACGGGGGGGGGGGAGGGACATTTGGATGGAATGGTAGGTGTGTGTATGACTTGGGAAGGAAAAAAAGGGAGGGCAAATAAAGAGAAATAGTCGTAGAAATAATAGTTAACCCAGGTCTGCAACCTTAGGAGAACTGCTGTAGCTTCCAGTGGACAAAATGGAATGGGGATTCAGAACTCTGGTGGTGGGAATGGTGTGGAGTTCTGCCCCTGTTACCTTGTAATTTTGTAAATGAGTATTAAATCACTAATTTTAAAAAATAAACTGAGAGAGAGAGAGAGAGAGAGAGAAAGAGAGATTAGAGGGCTGTGTCTGTGTGGCATCACTCCATAGGGCCCGATGGTGTCTGTGGGAAGAAATGGGGCCCCTGGCAGGAGTGCTGGGTCTTGGTTGACAAGGGTGGGACAGGGTTATCAGCTGCTTAATGTGTCACAGCTCAAGGACCGCCCAGCCGCCTCACAGAGATAGGGAACCACCGGGGCTTCTCTGCACCCCCCCCCTCCTCCAGCCCATTTTCTCTTGGGGCACATTTTGGGTTTTGTTTTGGTTTTTCAGGCAAAGAAAACTTTATTTAGAGCATAAACATAGCTCGAGGGCCCAGGTGATGGCACAACAGATTGAGTGCACGTTAGAATGCACAAGGAGGGTGGGGGAGATAGCATAATGGTTATGCAAACAGACTCTCATGCTTGAGGCTCCAAAGTCCCAGGTTCAATCCCCCACACCACCATAAGCCAGAGCTGAGCAGTGCTCTGGTGTTTCTCTCTGTCTCTCTCTATCTGCATCTCTCTCAAAAATAAAATAAATAAAATATTTTAAAAAAAAAGAATGCACAAGGACCCAGGTTCAAGCCCCTTGTCCCCATAAGCAGGGGGAAAGCTTCACAAGTGGTGAAGCAGTGGGCAGGTGTCCCTTTGTCTCTTACCCTATCACTCCTTTCCCCTTCAATTTCTGGCTGTCTCTATCCAATAAATAAATAAAGATAATAATAATAAAAATAAAGAAACATAGCTCATGAACAGACAGGTGAATATCACCAGAGAAAATGGCTATTTGCTAATATTCCTTTGACTTTTTTTAAATTTTATTTTATCTATAAAAAGGAAACATTAACTAAACCATAGAATAAGAGGGGTACAACTTCACATAATTCCCACCACCAGAACTCCGTATCCCATCCCCTCCCTTGATAACTTTCCTATTCTTTAACCCTCTGGGAGTATGGACCCAACATCATTGTGGGATGCAGAAGGTGGAAGGTCTGGCTTCTGTAATTGCTTCCCCGGTTAACATGGGTGTTGGTGTTGACAGGTCTATCCATACTCCCAGCCTGTCTCTCTCTTTCCCTAGTAGGGCAGGGGTTCTGGGGAATCAGAGCTCCAGGACATATTGGTGGGGTTGTCTGTCCAGGGAAATCTGGTCAGCATCACGCTAGCCTCTGAAACTTGGATTTTGAAAAGAGAGTTAACATACAAAGGCAAACAAATTGTTGACCAACCAATCATGAACCTAAAGGCTGGAATAGTGCAGATGAAGAGTTGGGCCATACTCCATTTTGTAGATAGCTAGTAGGCATATTTTAGTTATATTCCAAAGGGCCTGTAGCTATACTAGTTTTTTTTTTTTTCCCTGAGCCTAAAATCTGATATGCAGGTGGATCCAAGTTATTGTCTGGGGAGATGATGTCATGGCTGGAAAAAGGACCAGAAAGCTGCATCAGGGCAGCTCCCAGATATGGGAAAGGGGTATAAACATTGTTGACTGTAAACCCCACCGATTTGATGTCATCTGGGGCTTCTCTTCTTTTCTATGTCACACCTACACCTACTTCCAAATGTTCTTCCCCACACACACACCTTCTCTCTCTGAGTCCTGATATAATTAGGTTTCAGAGAGCCTTCTGGTCATTTTCCCTTCATGGTTTTCCTCCTCTGGTGTTACGGGCCAAAATCCTTTATGGGGTACAGAAGGTGGGAGTTCTCTGCTAGACATGGGCATTGCCAGGTAGAGTCACACTGGAGCATGTTTCTACTTTTCAATGGATGGACAGAACAGACCTGCCCCAGAAGGGAAGACAAAGAGGAGAAGAGAAAGACAGATACCTGCAGACCTGCTTCACTGCTTGTGAAGCGACCCAGCCACCCTGCAGGGGGAGCTGGAGGCTCGAACCGGGATCCTTGTGCTGGTCCTTACACTTCGTACTATATGCGCTTAACCTGGTGCACCACCGCCAGCCCCCCCCCCCCCCCGTTTTGCTTTTTTCCCTTTATTTATTTGATAGAGACAGCCAGAAATCTAGAGGGAGGAGAATACAATGATGGAGAGAGAGACACCTGCAGTCCTGCTTCACCACTTATGAAGCCTTCCTCCTGCAGGTGGGGAACAGGGGCTTGAACCCAGGTCCCTATGCATTGTGACATAAATGTTCAACCAGGTGTGCCACTACTGCCCCCACACACAGCCCTTTGTCACATCACACTGACCTAGGTCCCCATCTTTTACCAGAACCCCCCCTCCACACAAACACACATACACACACACACACACACACACAGAGTTGAACCTTGATGTGCAGAGCTGAAGGTCAAGGTCCCTGGGGGCCTCTGCTTGAAAATTAACTTCCTGCTTCTGATGGAAGAAAGAGGGAAAAAGCAGACACTAAGGTGCCTCTCAGATTCCTGGCAAGTGAGGGAAGGGAGTCAGCAGGGAATGAGACCCTGAGGCCCCGCCACAAACACAGAGCAGACTCCCATCAGCTTCCCCTCAGAGCTGTAGTGTGATCTTCACCCAAAGTTGCTTGTTTTCTCTGGCAACTTCAAAAGCAAAGAAGATAGTAAGAGAAATCCAAATAAAGACAACAGGGAGATCCCTCTTCACAAGACAAGTGTTAAAGAGGCTGTCGGAATAGAAAGAACATTTCCACATTGCTGTTGGGAATGCAAATGAGTTCAAACAATTTGGAAAACAGTTTGGAGACTTCTCAGATTATTCCTTTAGGTTCCTGATTATTAAACAATTTGTTCTGCTTTATAACTTAATGCTCTTCAGTTGCAGATGCTACCATGATGCCAACCTGACTTCCCTAGACAGACGACCTCACCAATGTGTCCTCGAGCCACACCTCCCCAGACCCCTGCCCCACTAGGGAAAAAGAGATCAACCTGCCAATGTCCTTGTCGAGCAGAGAAGCGATTACAGAAGCAATTTTGATCCATATCCTCAGAGAGAGATTAGAAATAGGGAAGCTTCCAATGGAGGGAGGGGATGGGACACAGAACTATGATGGTGGGGAACTATGTGGAATTATACTTCTGTTATCTTAGATTATTAAGTCACTAATGAAAGAGAGAGAGGAAGAGAGGAAGGAAGGAAGAAAGAGAGGAAGGGAGGGAGGGAGGGAGGGAGGAAGGAAGGAAGGAAGGAAGAAAGAAAGAGAAAGAGAAAGAAAAAGAGGAGGGGGTCAGGGGGGTAGTGACAGTGGGTTAAACACACATGGCACGAAGCACAAGGACCCACGTAAGGATCCTGGTTCTAGCCCCCGGCTCCCCACCCGCAGGGTGGTCGCTTCACAGGGGTGAAGCAGGTCTGCAGGTGTCTACTTTTCTCTCCCCCTCTCTGTCTTCCTCTCCTCTCTCCATTTCTCTCTGTCCTATCCAACAATAACATCAATAACAACAAGATTAATAACCACCACAACAACAAAACAACAAGGGCAACAAAAAGCAAAAGGAAAAAAAAAGTAGCTTCCAGGAGCAGTGGATTCCTGGAGGTAAAAAAAAAAAAAAAAAAAAAAAAAAAGAAAAGAAAAAGAAAAAAGAGGGGGGAGGAAGGAAAGAAGGGAAGTAGGAAGGAAGAGAGGAAAAGGAGACTCCCTCCAGGGAGAGAGATCTGCCCCCTCAGGGGTGGCTGTCAGCAGGGACAAGAAGCAGGACTGCAGGACATAGTAAGAATCCTCAGCTCCAGGCAGGAAACACAGCGCAGAGACCTCGGGTGTCACACCAGCGCCCCCTGGTGGCTGATCCCCGCAGGTGCCTGCAGGAGAGAAGAACAAGACCACTGGGTTTAGCTACCCGCATCCTCTAGCCTGGAGGAGGGACTGGGGGGACAGGCTGCAAAGTGGGTATGAAGTCCAGGAAACAACAGAATGGGGGGGCAGGGGGAGAGGGCTGCTGCAGGTCTGTAAGAGAACCTGTCACGGACCCCTGCATCAATCACATGGCCCGTGCTCACCTGGGGTGAGCTGTGAGCAGCCAGCTCCCTCTCCCTCCTTCTCCCTCTCCTTCTCCCTCTCTCTCTTCACCCTCTCTCCCTTCACCCTCTCCCCTCCCCTCAGGCTAGGCAGTGGCACACTTGATTGAGCACACATATAACAAAGCTCAAGGACCTGGGTTCAAGCCCCTGGTCCCTACCTGCAGCAGAGAAGCTTCACAAGTAGAAAAGCAGGTCTGCAGGTGTCTCTCTTTCTCTCTCCTTCTCTATCTATCCCTCCCCTCTCAATTTCTCTCTGTCTTATCAAACATAAGAAAAATAAGACAAAATAAAAATAAAGTAAGAACACAGAATCAGAGGGAGGAGGAGGCCAAGGAGGAGGAGGGGGGAGGGCCAGGCGGTGGCGCATCTGGTTAAGTATACACGCTACAGTGCGCAAGGATCTGGGTTCAAGCCTGCATGTGGAAAGTTTCACTAGTGGTGAAGCAGGGATACTGGTGTCTCTCTGTCTCTCTCTCCCTGTTCCTCCTCTCCCTCTCAATTTCTTTCTGTCTCTATCTAATAAGAAATAAATTAAATTTAAAAAGGGGAAAGAGGAAGGAGAAAAAGAAAAAAGATAATGATTATAATGATGCTGGAGTCATTGTTCCTACTGGGTGGTGTCACACCTGGTTAAATGCATGAGTACTGTGCACAAGGACCCAGGTTTGAGCCTCCAGTCTCCACCTGCAGGGGGGAATCTTCAGAAGTGGTAAAGCAGTGCTGTAGGTGTCTCTCTCTCTTCTTCTCCATCCCCTTTCCCTCTCTTTCTCTCTGTCCTATCAAACAAAGTCAATAATAAAGCTTAAAAATATTTTGAGAAGTCTTCCCCACCCCATAACTTCCCCAGGAGTTAAGGAGATGGCCCACTCGAAAGGGTGTGATCACATCTTAATTTGCAAGCTGCCCAGGTCCAAGCCCCAGCATCAGATAGGAGGGGCTATGACACTGGGGCAAGCTCAGTGCTGTAGTGTTGAGTCAGTCTCTCCTCTCTCTCTCTCTCTCCTCTCTCTCTCTCTCCTCTCTCTCTCTCTCTCTCCCTCTCTCTCTCTCTCCCCGTCTCACTATCTGAATGAAAAAGAGGCCCAGGAGGATGAAATTACATATACATGGGCCTTGCATAAATATAAAAATAAAATAAAGTTCAAACCTGAAATTGGAGGGGCAGTGACATAGTTCTCTTGTGCCAGGAGCCATTTCTCTGCTTGATAGAAGCTAATCCTTGAAACAACAGAAGCCCTTGAGATAAGTTTCTAATTCCCGTAGGAAGGATGTTTGCCAGAAACATATATACCATGATATACCATATAGTTATAGTGACATACCATATAGTTATAGTTTAACAGAAATAGTTGCAAGGGACCCTCCAGCATCTCTGCCTCCCCCTTCCCCCTATGCTCCCCCTTCCCCAAAGCCTTATAATGCCTGTGAACACATTAAAATTTTGCAGCTTGATCAGAAACTTGTCTTGCTGTCATTCTTTCGTGTCTCTTGTCCCTGTCATTCCAGGTCTTTTAGGTTCCTAGGCCCTGTTCACCGCCCTGCTGGTCGGGGCACCCTTGGGTAGTGAGCTGCCTTACCATGTGCCAAGCCCAGTTCGAGCCTGGCCCTCATTGCACTGAAGGAAAGGCCATATCTCTCTCTCTTTCTCTTTTCCTCCCTCCCTCCCTCCCTCTCCCTCTCCTCCTCTCTCTCTCTCCCTCTCTCTTTCCATCCCTCTCTCTCCACTGCATTGAAGGAAGCAAGCTCTCTCTCTCTCTCCTATCTGTCTAAATAAATAAATAAATGTCACCTGTAGTGTGAAGCCTGCCGGGAGATGAAGGCCCAGGTGAGCTTTTTCGGAGGCACTGCTTCCTGTGCTGGGGAAAGAACAGGAGCCCCTCTGTGTGGCTGCCGTGACGGTGCTGGAGGAGGAGCACCAAGCCCGGGCGCCAGCAGTGTCAGGACAGGCCCACACAGCCTTGAGCACCCCAGAAGGCAGCCACAGGAATACCTGATTTCAGGCTCCCACCCCACAGTGCAGGGCAGACACGGGAGGCGGTTTCAGTAAGCTCTTCAGACAGGGGAGAGCAGTGAGCTCCTAGCAGAACCCTCGCTTCCCAGGATCCCTTTAGGGAATGATGGTGCCCGGTTTCTGACTCTGTCTTTCTGGAAATGCAGCTGAAGCCTCAGTTTTCCTTTCTTTCCATCAAAGAAAGCAATGATCACCCACCTCCCTGGGTGTGAAAGGAATACAAGCAAGGGCCCGAGGCTAAGTCTGACCACCCCGCAGGAACAACTAGGGGTCTTTTCAATACACTCTGGCTTAGAAACCCCCTGCACAGGGGGTCAGGCGGTAGCACAGCAGGTTAAGTGCAAGGTGGCATGAAGCGCAAGGATCGGCACAAGGATCTTGGTTCAAGCCCCCGGCTCCCTACCTACAGGGGAGTCGCTTCACAGGCAGTGAAGCAGATCTGCAGGTGTCTTTCTCTCCCCCTCTCTGGCTTCCCCTCCTCTCTCCATTTCTCTCTGTCCTATCCAACAACAATGACATCAGTAACAACAAAAATAACTACAACAACAATAAAAAAACAAGGGCAATAAAAGGGAATAAATAAATATGAAAGAAAGAAAGAAAGAAAGAAAGAAAGAAAGAAAGAAAGAAAGAAAGAAAGAGAGAGAGAGAGACTCCCTGCATGGCCTCCATCCCAAATATCGCGTCCTGTGATCAGACATTCACAATATTCTCTTGGTGACCAGGGAAGGACTAAGGGGTGGTGGGGTTGGAAACTGAGATGAATCAGGAGTCACTGAAGATGGTGGCTTCCAATCTGGGTCTCCTAGCAACCCCACCACCAGCACCTTTAGAAATGAAAGAGAAGGGAGTTGGGTGGTGGTGCAGCCGGTTAAGCACACGTGGCACAAAGCGCAAGGACCGGCATAAGGATCCTGGCTAGGGCCCGGCTCCCCACCTGCAGGGGCGTCACTTCACAGGCGGTGAAGCAGGTCTGCAGGTGTCTATCTTTCTCTCCCCCTCTCTGACTTCCCCTCCTCTCTCGATTTATCTCTGTCCTATCCAACAGCAACAACATCGGTAACAACAATAATAACTACAACAATAAAACAAGGGCAACAAAAGGGAACGAATAAATAAATAAATAAATAAATATTTTTAAAAAGAAAGAAATGAAAGAGAAGAGGACCAAGCAGGGGTACAGCCAGCTCAGTGCACGTCACCATGTGCAAGGATCCAGTGTTCAAGCCTCCCTTCGACACCTGCAGGAGGGGAATCTCCATGAGCAGTGAAGCAAATCTGCAGGGGTCTATCTCTCCTCCCCACTCAATTTCTCTCTGGCCTATCAAATAAAATAGAAAAAAAAAAAAAAAGGAAGGCGGGAGTTGGGCTGTAGCACAGTAGGTTAAGCGCAAGTGGCTCAAAGCACAGGACCAGGGTAAAGATCCAAGTTCAAGCCCCCGGCTCCCCACCTGCAAGGGAGTCACCTCACAGGCAGTGAGGCAGGTCTGCAAGTGTCTGTCTTTCTCTCCCTCCTCTGGATTCCCCTCCTCTCTCCATTTCTCTCTGTCCTATCCAACAGCAACATCAATAACAACAATAACAACCACAACAACAACAAAAAAAAAAACAAGGGCAACAGAAGGGAATAAATAAATATTTTTTAAAAATCTAAAAGAAAGAAAGGAATAAAATGGCAGCCAGGAATGGTAGGTTCATAGTGCCAGCACCAATGTCCAGCAATAACCCTGGTGGAGAAGGACGGAAGAAAGAGAGAAAGAAAGAGAGAGGGAGGGAGAGGAAAATTAAAGGGGAAAATCTTTTACTATTACTTTTATTGCCATCAGGGTTATTGCTGGGGCTTGGTACCAGCAGTACAAATCCAAAGCTCCTGGTGGCCATTTTTTTCTTTTTTTCTTTTCTTCCCCCTAATTTTTTGCCGGGATAGCCTGAGGGTGCTTCTTCCCGAGCAAGTGCTCTCTGGGTTGGAGTAAACTCGACTGGAGCCAATGCTGCGTGGGAGAGGGATCAGGAACTCGTGCCAGGCTAGCATCGCAGGAGAGAGACTCTGGGACTCTCAGAGCCTGAAGGCAATCCCAAATGTATTCACAGAAGAGCAGCTATATATATACTCGCCAAGCAGGGTGGAAACAGGATGGGAGGTAGAGAGGGTGGAGCGAAAAGAGACTGGTGGAAATCAGGGTGTGTCTAGGAGAGGGGGCAGAGCAAAAAGGGAGTATGAACCAGTGGAGATTAAACCAATGCCCTGCAGGCAGGGCGGTTCTAGTGGTTATGTAAATAGACCGCAGGGATAAGCAGGGGGAGCTGGGGTACTGCCCAACAATTTTTACTAGCTAGGAGAGAGAAAGAACAGGGAGATTGAGAGGGAGAGAAAGATAGACACCTGCAGACGTGCTTCACTGCTCCTCAAGTGGACCCCCGGCAGGTGGGGAGCAGTGGCTCTAAGCCGGATTTCTGAGCTCTGTGCTGAGTGCACTACCCAGCTCCCTCGAGGAAAAATCTTCACATCAAGAATCTTTTAAACTATTTTTTTAAATATTTTTTATGTATTGGATAGAGACAGAAAAAATGATAGAGAAGAAAGAGATGGAGAGGAAGTAAGGAGAGAGAGAGAGAGAGAGAGACCTACAGAGGTGCTTCACCACTCGTGAAGCCTCCCCCCTGCACATAGGGACCAGGGGTTTGAACCTGAGTCCTTGCCTTATGCACCATAGTGTTTGTGTTAACCGGGAGGAGGAGGAAGAGGATACTCAGCTAAGGTGAATCACTAGACACACCTGCCATGAGGCAGGCAGACCCGAGGTCAAGAGTTAACTCATGCAGGCCCGGCTTAAGGATCCTGGTTTGAGCCCCCAGCTCCCCACCTGCAGGGGAGTCACTTCACAGGCAGTGAAGCAGGTCTGCAGGTGTCTATTAAAAACAAAACAGTTAACTCAATGATGGGGGGGCTGGTGCCAAGGACGCCCTCAAAAAACAGGCTTCCACCCTGACAGTGGATGTTTCTTCTGTTTCTCTGCCTCAGCACGCAGGGCCTTGGCCTGGTTGTTTTGTGGTTCCTTGTTGGGGGCTGCTTGAGTCCAGGTCCTCAACTGTCAGTCATCTCACAGTGATTTGGAGGTCAGGCACTGGCTGCAGGAGAGTGTGGGGTGTATGTGTGTGTGTGTTTGTGTGTGTGATATGTGTGTATGGCATGTGTATGTGGTGTGTGTTATGTGTGTGATGTGTGTATGTGTGGTGTGTGTGAAGTGTATATGTGTGGTGTGTGTGGTGTGGTGTGTGTATGGTGTGTGTGTGTGGTGTGTGTTGTCTGTGTGGTGTGTGTGATGTGTATGTGTGATGTGTGTTGTATGTGGGTGGGTAATGTGTGTGTGTGTGTGTGTGTGGTGTGTATGGTGTGTGTGTATGTGTGGTCTGTGTGTATGTGTAGTGTGTGTTGCATGTGTGGTGTGTGTATGCTGTGTGTGGTCTGTGTGTGTGCTGTGTGTTGTGTGTGTGTGCGGTATGTGTTTGGTGTGTGTGTTGTGTGTGTGTGTGGTGTGTGTGTGTGACCCACAGCCACTACTGCAGAGCCCAATCTCCTAGGAACCACCCCCCCACCCCCTGCCGGCGGAGCCCCGCCCTGCAGGCCTAGACTAGCCCATAGCCCACAGTGCTGACTGTTTTTCCCCAGGCCTAGCCCGCCACCTTCTGGCGCAAATCAGAAGTGCATCTCTGGAGCAAGCCTCCAGAGGAAGCGAGGCTGGAGCCAGAGGTTAGCACCCAGGGACCCTGCAGGCTCCACAGTCACTTTCAAAGGCTAAGAGTGGATAAAATGCTCCAAAAGCTGCTGTCAACCTCGCTTAAGAAATATAGCGAGGGAGGGGGGCTGAGAGATAGCTCAGCAAGGGAAAGGCTGCTCCATGTGCGATGCCTGGGAACCTCAGCGCCACGGGCGGGGGGCACCCTGGCACTTGGGCGAACGCCTCAGATGGCAAAATGCTCTCCCTCCCTCCCTCCCTCTCTCTCTCTCTCTCTCTCTCTCTCTGTTCCTATCTCTCTATCTGAAAGAAAAAGAATAAGAGAATCAGCCTGGAGAAGTGTGATTTCACACAAAGGAGGACCAGAAACACAAGAGAAGGGAGGAAGAAGGGAGGAGAGAAGAAAGAAGTAAAAGGTGGAAGAAAGAAAGAAAGGAAGGAAGAAAGAAAGAAAGAAAGAAAGAAAGAAAGAAAGAAAGAAAGAAAGAAAGAAAGAGAAGTAAAGGGAAATTATGGGGGAAGAAAAGAAAGAAAGAAAGAAAGAAAGAAAGAAAGAAAGAAAGAAAGAAAGAAAAAGGTGAAATAGCTTAATAGCTTACTTGAATAGTACCTGCTTTCTAGCCCAGCCCCCATAGTGTTGAAGGAGGATTCCGTGCTGTGTGGCCTCTGTCACTTTGACTCTGTCTGCATACATGGGGGGTGGGGACTGCGTAGTAGGACACCCTACTAAGCACGAGGACCGGTCAAACCCCTGGTCCCCACCTGCAGGGGGGAGAGCTTCACGAGTGGTGAAGCAGAGCTGCAGGTATCTCTCTGTCCCTTTCCCTCTCTATCTCCTGCATCCCTTTCAATTTCTCTCTGTCTCTATCCAACAATAACTCAATTTAAAGGGAAAAAAAGTGAAATGATCGACACTTATTTGAGCCTCTCCTCTTTTTTTTTATACATACTATCTAAAATGACATATTTCACACAAAGGAGGACCAGAAACACAAGAGAAGGGAGGGAGGAAGGGAGGAGAAGAAAGAAGGAAAGGGTGGGAGAAAGAAAGAAAGAAAGAAAGAAAGAAAGAAAGAAAGAAAGAAAGAAAGAGAAACGATGGAGAAAAGAAAGAAAAAAAGAAAGAGATGAAAATCATTAATTATTCCCTGAGCATCTTGTATGTGCCAGGATGTTTTAGGCACTAGAAATCCTAAAAACAAAAGATTAAATACACACACATGCACACACACACACACACACACACACACACACACACACATACACACACTGTGAAGCTCATGTTCCAGCAGAGTTCAAGTTTTCTCTGCTTTTGCACTTGAGATGTCATGCAGACATCTAACAACTCACTCCTGTACAGCACTGCTCCATGCATTTTTTTGGTTTTTTTTTATATATTTTTATTTATCATTGGATAGAGACAGCAAGAAATTGAGAAGGGAAGGGGAGATAGAGAGGGAGAGAGACAGAGAGACACTTTCAGCCCTGCTTCACCACTCAGGAAGCTTTCCCCCTGCAGGTGGGGACCAGAGGCTTGAACTTAGGTCCTTGT